>NC_088254.1:16896250-17536875 GCF_036013445.1 Caloenas nicobarica
ATTAGAAAACATAATCACAACAGGGCTGATAGATGGATTCTCAGCTGAGCAAATCTGGATTAACCTACAGCCCTGAGGTTCTGATCCATAACATATTTGAAATCAAATTAAAAATCCCCTGCTGATGTTATTAACATGGGATGTGTGTTCATGGTGAAAGTCATATGATGTAATTTTGGCATCTTTTTTGTTCTTACAGAGTGTCTAGTATAGCTGTTCGGTTTCAATTATTTTTTCCTAGTTGTTATTAAAAAGTTGTCTTTGCATTGGGAAGTATTCCATCTGTAAGACTGCCAAAACAAAATACTTCTTTTGACGGTAAAAATCAAATCCTGAAACAGATTTTTAGTCCTACTAGATTTAGATAAGCCACTTGATTAAAAACCATCCATAATTTCCATCTCCCAACAGTGTACTGTAAAATGCAGGACCTGATAGTAACTATTTAATTAACCATTGTTGTTTTGCTTCCCTTGTACCTGCTATGAAATAATACTATGATTTTGGCAGGCTTACAGCATCTGAGACCATGTGGCTCAGCAGAACTGTGTCACATGGAAGGAAGAAAATGCAGTCTATTACATCTGTGCTACTTGGGAAATAATGAAGGATCTGCCAGCCCCAGAAAGTTGCAAAAAAAATCCCCAGGTAAACAGTTCAGCTCATAACAGGTGTTCCCCAGGGGTCTTGGCAGGAAAATGTGCCAGGGGAGGTTTAGGTTGGACATCAGGAAAGGTTCTTCACTCAGAGGGTGCTGGAGCACTGGAACAGGCTCCCCAGGGAGGACTCACGGCCCCAACCTGACAGTGTTCAAGAAGAGATTGAACAACGACCTCAGACACATGGCGTGAACTGTGGGGTTGTCATGTGCAGGGACAGGAGTAGGACTCGGTGATCCTTGTGGGTCCCTTCCAACTCAGGACATTCTGTGACCTCCCGTGCATCTTCCTTGCCCAGGACTAGCTGAATGAGAGGATTTAGCCCCTTTTGATGCCTCACAAAGGCTGTGGGATGGGGGCTCAGGGCAGAGGCTGAGCCCTGCTGTGCAAAAGCGACTGCCCTCACCAAAAGGAGCTCTTGAACTCTGGTGGGGGACGTGGCACCTGACTGATAAGAGTCAACGTTTATATCCTTTGAGTTTAGTAAGTCTAGCTGTCGTTCAGCTTTTTCATGGCTTTTTTTCTTCCATTTTTTCAGTTTGAATTGTGTGGGAGCGACTCACTGTGGAGGGATCTCTCCTGGATGGAAAAGGTTATAGCAGAGGGATGGCTGTGGGGGTGATGGTGCAGGGCTTGGGACCATCCACCCACAGACACCTACCTCCCTGCCAGGCGGCCAGTACGTGCTTCAGGGGCTTTTTAACAGCAGCAAAATGAGCAGCTCCTTGCTCTGCTTTTGCAGCAGACCAGGCAGTGGCAGCTGGTGGATCCCTGCCCTGCGGGGTACAGGGGATAATGGAGCTGCTTCCCTGATTAACTCTGGCAGTGGCTGCTGAGTTAATTAGCGGTTGAATCTAGGATGCTGGCAAAATGGTATTGTTAATTTGTCCACAAATGTGACTTGGAGCTGGGAGGGTTTGGGGTGAATTTCATCCCCGCTGTTGGCAAAAATAATTTCCAAGATCTGTTTCAAAATGAGTGTTTGAGCAGGAGATGCCATGGCTGTTTCCACTGTGAAATTCCATTGTCAGATTTAATCTATGTGAGATTTCAGTGCTGACTCTTCATATGTGGCTTCATTTTTTTTTCATTTTTTCAATCTGTGTGATTTTTTTGCACCTGTCTGGCCCTATTTCCTCACGTCTGGACTGCCTTGCCCTTGTCAGGGCTGGTCATTCAGGTTTCATCTTCCCACAGAGGGGGAATCTTGCTTGCTCCAAGCAAGGGAGATCAGGTTAAGCATGAGAGGCTCCTGACAGGTGTCTAGAAATAATTCATTTACTGTGGTTGCAGAAGCAGAGGCTTGCTCATAAGCACATAACGACAGAGTTCTCTCAGGATCCAGCTCACGTGCAAAGGACAGACGGGATACACGAAGCCTTTTGTAATTTCACAGGGAGCAGCCACTCAGCTTTGCACAGACTCAGAGCAACCCAGTGAACTCAGAGCATCCCGGTGAGCATGCCTATCCTTGCATCTGGAAAAGAGCCGTTAACAAATGTTCATTACAGTAGCAACCATTTAGTCATTGGCTTGTCTCCCTGCTGAGGTCTGTGCATCAGCAACTCTTTGTTTCCTGACAGTTCCAGGTAGACAGATGTTTTCTTTGGGGGTGTTATAGAGACTGTAAATGGTTTGGATCAGGATATTGCATCTGTGCTGTGTCTGCTTTCATCAGATGCTCTTTCTAAAGCACATTGGAGATAACATCTCCTGAGTGGGTGATGGAAGAAAGGTGGAGTGAAAAGGGAGACAAGGAGAAAATGGAGTTACTTGTTCAGTTACTGCTCAGTTACTGAGCATGGAGGAGGGTTTTTCTTTCCTTTTTTCTCAGAAATTGCTGAGTCAAGTGTGCATATCGAAGTTTACCAAACAAGCCCTCTCTGCATCCTTATGCAAAACATTTATTGCTTGAAGATGGAGCCAATTACTGTGCACGTATTTACCCAGCCCTAGGAGCCTGCCCAGCTCCCATCTATATTTCATGAGTCTCGACACTCCCTGAGGCTTGCCGCACTCTGTTCTCCCTGCAGTGATGGGCTCCTCCACTGCAAAAGCAACAATGACTCAAGAAAAATGCACAAACAGATGAAGCTGCCTGGATTTACCTCCTCTGGCAGCCTTGGCCTTATCCCCTTAACACTGCATGGCATTTGGATGCTCTTTCAGAGCCTGCCAGCATTCAGGCACACGTGGCAGCCACCGGCTGGTGCTCAATCTACCTGTCATTGGTGCTGGTGTAGAAAACAAGCTGCTACTCACACCCTATGCAAGTTGAGAGGCAATAACAGTACTAACCCTCTCCTGCCATGCTCTGGTGGCTTTTCCATCTTTAATCCATAGCAGGGTTAATGCAAGGTCACATACATCTTCTGGCTCAGCTGGACAGTCAGCACAAGGCTCACACTTAAAATATATTTCCTAGCACTTTATCTTTGTTTTTCAGCAACGCCAGTGATGAGGATTCTGTCTTCCCCCTTGAGTTTCTGTCCTTCAACCCCAGAAATACTGCTGTCAAGAAGCTTTGGCTAAACTTGAGCCTCAGTTTGAATTTCAGGCTTCCACATCTGCTGCAAATACCCCAACACCTGGCCAAGCTGATGTCTCAGTCGGTGTGACTGGGCATAGATCAGTAGGAACACAGCACTCCAGCTCACTCTCACTTACTTTCCATGCAAATGTAGCCAGCTCTGTTTGAGAAGTAGATAGAGTTGGGGTTTGTTTGTTTGTTTGTGCTTTGGGGTTTTTTTGTATGTTTGGTTTGTTTGTTTGATTCTTTGCTTAGAAATTCACTCTTATTCCCAGCTGAAATGTCTTTCTGGCCAGTTCATACTCCTCTTGTTCTTGCATGCACATTAGATTAGGAGCATTTTTTCCTGCTATTTTCTCTTCCAGTGCTCTCAGCACAGCTGGATCCAGCTGGACAGTACGGACAGTCCATTTACACTATCCAATAAAGACAATGGGTTAATGTAAAAGAGAAGCTCCCATCTGTCTTTGGAAAATATGCTGCTTCGCTCTGATCAAAGAATGTTCATCTAAACATTTTATTCTCAAAAGAAAAATGATCTATTCTGGACAAATTAGAAATGTTTGAGAATAAAATGTTCCCCTTTGTCCATTTTTGCTGAAAATTACTGAACCCACTGCAGAATTCTGAATTCTTGGGGAAAACTTGCCAAATTTTAAAGAAGAATATGGACTGATACGAAGAAAAAGTTTATTAGCATTTTTTTCATAGAAAACTAGGCTGTTTTTTGACCATTTCTCCCTGTTTTATCTACCTGAATGAAACAAACAGACAAGCAAGGAACAGAAAACACTTCAGACTTTTTTTTTCCCAATATTCAAGGTTATTCCACTAGTTTCTAGCAGATTCCCCATTTTCTGGGTTCTCTTAGTCAGAATCATGTGAAAGAAACAATGTTCTTATCAGCAGAGTTGTATTTTTAGAAGGAATGCAGAAAATGTATATAAGGTTGTATTTCTTTAATATGTGGGCTTTTCTGATGCTGCTCCCCCTCCCTTTTTTTTTCTTTTCTTTTAAATTTACTTTAGGATTGAAATACTGTGGGACTTGACTGGTATTTGAACCCAGCTGTGCCTATGTGATTTCTTTAAATTGCTTTTATTGTGGAAAGAAAAAATGACACATTAGAGTTAAATCTTTAGTCGTTGATAGTGCAGCTTGGTATTCTTCCAGTTGGGATCAAGCCGAAGGCATAATCATGTTTATCTATGCAATGCATATCTCTGAAATCTGCAGTTCACGTTGCTCTGGGATCCAAACCCAGGTGATTTTATGACAGTTAATAACCACTGTAATTAGGAACCTAATTAAATATCCTCTGATCTTTCCTGTCTCAGAGATGATCAGCTCGGGGAGCTGATTTAGATTCTTCATCTCTCTCTCCACTCACCTCATACAGCAAGTAAAGCACGGATGCTTTTTAGCATCCTTCGAAGAATTAGATATTGCTTATCAGCATCCCAGAGCTCAGGGCCAAATAGATCAGCAGCACCAGCCGATGTGGCTAGTAAGTTCCTATAAATTGTAATGAATGTGTTAAAACAAACAAACCAACCAACCAAAACTAAACCCTCACAGAGTATGACTGAGCTAGAAAGGAGCCAGGAAGGGCAGGAAAACTTCGCTACCTTCCAGCAGAGAAAGCCAGCAGAGCTTCAACCATCTGTAGCAGCGCAGCAGGCGATTTGTCAAGTTGGTGTCAAAATGACTCCGAGAAGGATCTAATTGGTGGTTGGGGGCAGGTGCTGAGGGTGCTGTAGGGAAGAATCAGCAGTTCTGCCTTCACTTGGCAGCCGGGGTTACTCTAGCAGAAGGAATCGGGGCTGTCCGTGAGCCAAGGGAGCTGTGCATGATGTCATGCTGCAGGGGAGCCCTGTGCTGCAGAGACCTGCGGGCAGCGCTGCCCTCCTGTGAAGCACACGAGATGGGAGAAGCAGAAAGAAGAGTCAGGCAAAATTTCCTTGCCTATACGGAGGGCTGTGCGACCTCAGACTGGCTCTCGGGTACCCTGAATGAGCTGGGCAAGAAGTGGGTGTTGATCTGTAGGAGCAGCACTGAGGCAACCTTGGAGTTACAGTGATCAGGGATTATAGATATCAGGGATGAATTTGAGTTCACAGCCATTTGCTGTGATAGCACTTTCTTCTAGTGTCATTTCTGTGTGAATAGTCCCAAGGTAGCTGGTCAAGGGAAAACCATTTCATAGCCTTCCTATTACTGCTACTCAGGATCATAGAATCATTTCAGTTGGAAGAGATCTTCAGGACCATTGAATCCAACCATAACCTAAGTCTAGCACTAAACCATGTCCCTAAGAACCTTGTCTAAATGCTTTTTAAACCCTTCCAGTAATGGTGACTCCACCACTTCCCTGGGCAGCCTCTTCCAATGTCTGACAGCCCTTTCCGTGAATAATTTTTTCCTAATATCCAACCTGAACCTTCCCTGGCACAACTTGAGGCCATTTCTTCTTGTCCTATCACTTGCTACGTGGGACAAAAGGCCAACACCCTCCATGCTACAACCTTCTTTCAGGCAGTTGTAGACAGCAAGAAGATCTCCCCTCAGCCTCCTTTTCTCAAGCCCCAGCTCCCTCAACTGCTTCTCGTAAGACTTGTGCTCCAGGCACACCACCCAGGGGACCCTCTAGCCTGGGATCCCCTCTCTGATAGTGAGCATCAGCAAATACACCCAAAAAATTCCTCAGTGGACTGTTTCAGAATAGCCTGGACTAGGGTGAAGTTGCCTTGATGCTTGCTTGACGTCTTGAAGAACAACATATTTCTCTCATTAGGAAAAAAGTTTGTAGAAACTGAAATGAATCTGTGGCCTTCTTTCCCTTAAATACATCCAGTCCCCACTTTCAATGCTGTCACAGGCTTACCTTTTATTCCCAGGAGCCCTACAGATTAATGTGTAGGTAGGGATTTCCTTGTGCAGGATTTCAACCTCTTACCTTTCAAATTTCCTGAATGTCCTTTTGTCTGCTATTATGAGACTGCAAAGAAGTCCATCTCATTTACTGGTTTAGGACAACGAGGCATTATTTATTTTTTTTTTTTCTTCACTATTGCCTGGAAATGGAGCCCACACAAGGGGTAAGGAAGGCAGATACTGCATGGAGACCCTTCACCAAGCCTTCTGCCTTGCCATGCCTTCCCTTCCACCCACGTGGCCGCCGCTCCGTCTGCCAGAAGGTGCCTTCACCCAGTCCCCAGAAGGCGTCTTGCAGAAGCTTTGCCAAGTGACTCGGGGTTGCAGGGAGAAACAAAAACAGAGCTTTTCGCAGTGGTGCAGGACGTGATCTCTAAAGCTAGTTGTGGGTGGATAGTATCACCAGTAGGAGTGTGATCAACACTTTTCAGGCTGCACTGGGCTCTGCCAAATTCAGGAGTTCCCCATGAGAAAAAGCACGCTTAAACCACAGACGATGAAGACCGGTCCCCAGGTCACAAAACCTCTGCCGTCCCCCTGTGAATGCCAGAGTAGCTGCTTTGCATGGGGACACCAGAGTTTCAGTGTCTCTCTCTATTGCTTTTCCATTTTTAGGGAGTCTGATACCTATTAGTGTATTTAGCATGTGTGCTTTGGGTAGAGCTGAAATGAGAGAAATGGAAGGACAGCTATGAAACAGGCTGGAAATGTTATTGATTCTGGTTAGAAACAGCACAGTGAATGTCATTCACAGGAGACTCTGTCCTTGCGAGCATAATTTCAAGATCACAGTGGTTTTGGCAAGGACAATCTGAAGTTCAGAAAGTTGACTTTTGAGCTGTCCATCAGTGGTTACAAGATTCACTTTTCAGTTATGCGTGTATTTTCCCTACACAATCTCTGAGAGGTAGAGAAAGTAGGTTATTACGGCTATTTTGCAGACAAGGAACTAAGCCTCAGAGTAACTAAGTGTCTTCCCTAAGGTTAATCGAGCCACTTGAGGCATTACAGAAAACTGTGTGGAGTTCTTGCTGCTGCCCAAAATGTTAAGCCGTTTTTCCTCTAACCAAACCTGTCTGAGTCCTGACAAATGGCTGCGCAAGCATGTATTTTTCAAGCTGTTTTCTTACCCTTTTCATATTTTACAGAAGAATTACAGGTAAAACGTAAGCAGAAGTAGCCTGAATTCAACTCTCCTGGCATAAATTACACTGACGGCAATTTGACTTTAACTCCCATCTGTACTGTCGGGCCCCTACCCACAAGCATGAGTCACACTAAGCAGTAAATAACAGCTAAATCCTTCTTCTGCCTCGATAGGTGATTTTGAGGATTTTTCTCTCTGGGTACATACATGAGCTATGGTGCTATAGCCTGATGATGTATTATATCTATTATTTTTGGGAGATGAAGCTTTTTCATCATTAATGTCCAACTTGAACACAGGAATTTATTAGGCTATTTGGGAAGCAAATGCACAGCCTTCTCACCGCTATGAAGTGGTATGCCTAATTGCTTTTTTTTTCCCCTCCCTTTTACTGACTCAAGGCATCATTAGTTTCCAAGACTGTGTACTCCAGCTATTATTATGCTTCTCCTTCTCCCTTTCTTTCTGACCTTCACCCTCCTACCCCTTGCCTTGTCCTACCTCCTTTGCTATGTCTTGTGCTCTGCTGTTGCTTTCTCTTATTCTTTCACTCCTGTAGTATCTACTCCTTGTTTCAGTGATTTCCTTCTTTCTTCCTCTCCTATTTAACAGAGACATGAACATAATTTCAAAAGATTGTGAGACAGGAGATGACCCATGGCACAGCTGAGAACCACATGACTTTGGGCTGTCAAGATAAGAGCTTAAGGACCTGTTTAAATGAGCTGCTCTTGCAAAGAGTTATCCTAAAAACTCCTGCAGGAGCAAGAAAGGAATATGGAATGCTTGGTAAAAACCACTGCCAAGCAACCCACCTTTCTATAATATTAGAGGGCCCACTACATGTGCCCAAATTAGCCGTTCTCCTCTTCTGCTGTATAGCGCAAAAAACCTGCCAGGGGCTCTTTTGAGTTGAAAGTCTCCATATGGGTATAGAACATGAGTATAAATGTAGTGTTGCTATATGTGAGGTCTTATGTTACTGTTAAGTCAGTGCCAACATATTGCAGGCCCTATGGCAATTTTAGTTTGTGCATCTAGTCAATGAAAAAAAAAAAATCTATTTTTGTGATGTTCTGCAAAATGCTTGTTTCAAAAGCAGGTTCTACAAAGATCTGGGAATCTGAGATATGCAAGGTGCAGTCTCCCAGCTAAGACAGGATTTGTAAATTGCGTTCTTAGGGAACTTCCCTTTGTGGGTTTGTTTTGTTTGTGCTGCAGTGATATATGTGATGCACATAGTGAATTTGATAATCAGATAATGGAATCCGTTCAATGATGCTCATGGATGCTACAAAACTCAGGTCTCCTCAGTAGTGTTTCATATCCAGAAAATGGTCAAACTAATCAAAATGCTATGAAAATGGAGAAAAAGCAGTTGCTTCAGTATTTTCCCTGCTGCATAAGCTTGAAAAGAGTCTCAGAGTGAACATCTCTTTAAATCTGCTGCTGCTTGCACTTGTATTTCTCCACAGACAAGGTGCATGATGAACAGTGCATTTGCAATTTTGAAAGCTTTTGTGGACACAAAACAATTGTATTGGAGGGCTTATGCAAAAAAAAAAAAAAGGCTGAATTTAGTTTGAGAACCACCCCCATTATTTAATTTTAATCTTAACACGGTAGTAACTATGTTCCTCAGATTTGATCGCTGAGCAGCCATACAAGGAAACATAAGTAAAAAATGTATTAAAGAGCATGATGGAAGCATAAGGTTGTCTGTGACAGTGACAGGCTGCGGCACGGGGGATTTCTTGGAATAAGCCTGAGTCCTGGCATGGCCAATGCCTTGGTTCACTTCACTGGAGCTGGCAAGCAACTGTCTCTCGAGACTGATGCCTGAGCATCCCTGGCTGGGAAAGAGCTGTTTCCAATGGCAGGAATGGTTCCCTGAAGGGAGATCTCTCAACCCATGGAAATGTCTCTGCTAGAATCCTTTCTTAACATGCTCTGATATCATGGTGCAAAATAGGAGACAACAACCCTGCAAGGGCTGCTGTGAGGTGCATTAAATAATTTATCCTTCCGTCTCTAGTTTGCGGGGAGGTTTGTTGGCCTCCTGCAACGGGAAGGTGATGGTGGACAATATCTGACAATGCTTTTCAGGACCTGAAACACTGCAATCATTTCCCATTTGAGATTGGAGATGATGAGACACAGCATCCAGGCCACAGCAGTGTGGTAAATCTGAGCAAGAGTGATTTTGTGGCACAACACATTGAAGACACCTTGACTGCATGGAGCCAAGGGAGAGGGGGAGCTTCAGGCTTCAGCAAGGAGTGAAGGACAAGAACAGGGAGTGCTGGGGGAGGCCAGACACAGCAGATGTCGACACTGCTCTATCGACCAGAGGCAGGAGAAATAACCAGGTATTTAATGAAGATACTTGCTCAAATGAAATCCCTTCTGAAAGAAAGCAGTATTTAAAAATCACTCAGGATTGTGTCTGCTGTCATGACTCTGTCACTGGAGCAAATCTATTCATCGCAGCCATATATTAATGAATTAGTTAATTAAGTGGCTTGTTATTTAGTAACACAGATTGCAAGTGTGATGAAATAAAAGTCACCTTTGTGGCTAGAGGCACATCTTTGCCAATAAGCTAAGCAGTACATAGTTAATCAGGCGTGTTTGCTGTCTGACATAGGCAGAATTTGCTGAATTGCAGGCAGTTTGTTCCCAAGGTTATTGCTTACACTTGTGTCTGGGAGCTTGTCAGGGCCTCCAGGCCCAGGAAGTTTAGACCTAATAAGTTGTCCAAGGGCAAACACAGGTAGAAATGCTCAAATTCATTAAAGGGCATCAGGACACCATTGTTTCTAAATTAACACTAAATTACCTATTGGTTTACAATGCCAGGTGCAATGCTGATAGAGAGGTTGGTTTATTAATAAGCAAGCAGAGCCTCAAAGACTCTGGCTCTCTATGATATTCAAAAAGACAAGGACATAACAGAAACATGCTCTGAATGTTTGGCACTGATATGCTTCCCCCGGTGATCCTGGGCAGGCTTCTTGATTTCCATCTACACTGGGAGGTCTCAGAGTATTCCCTTGGTATCCAGGTGAGGGTTTGTGCCTCAGCTCTGCATCAGGAAAAGATTTGTGGGGCAGCAATTATCACCTTCATCTTGGGCATCGTGTCAAAGGCAGCTGGGTCTGAAGGTCGGAAGGATGCCTCAGCTTGCTGGTCTACAGGTGCCCTGGGAGTGTGAGACAGCCACAGCATTTCCCTTTCAGTGCTCAGAGGAAGTTCTAGTCTCTCTCTGCCTTGGGCCATGATGTGCTAAACAAACCTAAGAACTTTTCCCAGCCTTGTGTGGGAGCTGGGAGCACTGTAGGCTGCTTAGGTACTATGATAATGAGAGAGGAGGAGAAGAGGGAATAGAGATCTAGGAAATGTTCAGAAACCATGAGCATTTTCTCAGCTGAAAGACTGTTAATCTCAATAGGATGGCCAAATTCCAGTTCAGGGATATGCATTTCTAAGTTTTCTTTGGGTAAATTATCATCTCCACAAAACTCTGGCTCTCGAAACCGGACATTCCTCTCCCACCAGTCCTCCTGCTGTGATTCTCCCCCATTCTCCATGGTTTTGTTCTTTTCCCCTTCACCACCTCCCTTCTGACTAAACTCTCAGCTGTGACTTCTCCCTGCTTTTGCTCCTTGAAGCAAGTCTGTTCATTATTTATTAGCTACCATATTCTTATACCATCTGTCTCAACTCATTATCCATATTCAGTTTGTCAAATTGACCTTTTATGGCCTTTCCCTGGAATCCTAATGTGTAGTCTGTCCCTCCTTATATAGCTCTGTGCTGCTAAGCCATTGCTTTCCAACTCCTACTGTTAGACATTCCTCTCTATATCTCACGAACACCCAACTTGCTAGTCTGCCTCCTTAACTTCTGAAAAGCTGTTTGTTCTGCTTGACTGATGCTTGTTCCTTGTTTCATCTGCTACATGCTCACTGTGCCAGCTTGCTGCAGCACATACTGTCTTAGATATGACCTTTAAAGCATCTGCACATACTGAATATTGGGATTTAAGATATAGTCTCCCTTCAACAATCTGAGGAACTCTCTGTCCCTTAGTTTATAACATAGAATGGTGGATTACAAGTTAAATTCAGCCCACAGCCACCTTGCTGTGAAAGTCACTGCCACGTAAGACTGTGGCATTTTAGTGCCTGATATGCTGGAAACCAGAAATCTCCCCACAATGCGCTTGGGAAGGGTTAGTATGGAAAAGTGTAACTACATTAGAGCAGTACAGACAGATTCTTACTTTACATAAATCAGGATAGTTCAATCAACCACAACTGAGCTACTCATATTCATGTTCATATCATGTGTCCAAATTAATGAGCTATTGTAAATGCCTCATCTTCAAACATTATAGCTTCTCTTCAAAGAAAAATGTGTTGCTGCAGCAAAATAATGCAGGACTCTAGGACCAGATTACGCTGTAGGTATTTTGTCATGATGGAATAAAACATACACAGTGTGCTCCTACACAGAGGCGAGTAGAAACCACCACAGATCAATAGAGATTATCCAGAAACTGTAAGATGACTTAAGTTCAATAGAGTCTGTAGCAGAGAATTTTGAACTAAAATGCTTTGTCTGTTAAATAATTAATCTGATCTGCTGGTAACACACTAAATTGCTTCAGCCTTGTTTTCCCTGCATTTCTCAATATATACGGGCTGCAGCAGTACCATCTCCTTCCAATATACAGTGTGGGAAAAGTGAATAAATGAGTCCTGTTCCAGAGACCCCAGCAGCATCACCTTAGAGAAAATCAATGATTTTTACACTGAACAGAGGACTTTTACCCTACATGCCCTACCCATGCTGCAGGGGAGCAATCATTAGGTGCCATCTATACTGCTGAAAGCCAGTTCTTTGAACCAGATAATTTCAAGCCAATGACTTTAAAATATCTTGCTCTTCTTTTCACTCACGGCTTCTAATACAGAATCTGTGGCACAGGTAGCTCACTTAATAAGCTCCATGGAGAGTTTTTGAACCCATGCTACATATCTATCAAATAATTTCTTAACAATAAGAAAAAGTCTCAGGAGAAACTTGTTTTTATCCTTAGTTTTGACTTAATGCAGTGCTCTTCTCTGAAGCCACAACAAAAGACACCTCTATCCAGAGTTCAAAAAAACCTTTTTTTCAGGTAGCCCATGCTACAGAGTTTGATTTTTAAATCTCTTGTTGTCCAGATCCAGTTAACCTCCTGTAAGTATCTGCAGCCACAATTGATTGTTGTAGCCATTAACACATAACTTAATGCCTGAAAACCATATATTAACATGACCACATGCATATTCACAGTGTCTTTGATGACAAAGTATTTCCTTTTTGCTTCCAGCTCCCTTGCCACTAATTAAGAAAACTAGAAAACTCACACACCCACCTTGATGTTTCTGAACAAGAGCATTAAAGACACCTAAGAAATTACATCTGGAATGGACATTCCTCCAGATGCAAGGGGTTTCCATCCTGGGACTGTGACATAGTCCTCCCTCAAGAATGCTTGATGACCATGGTTTATTTTCAACATTAATTGCAAGGACAAATTTTACTTCCAATCTTGTGAGACTGGAGAAGGAATGGGAGGAATCAGAAGGACCAGTGGTGTATATAGTGCTCCCTTACCTGTCTACAATCATATATAAACTTGCATCTCAAGGGCCGATCTGTATTTCCAAGAGAGAGATCAGGTCTTCAGCTGATTAAATCACACTGATTCACTGGCCAGTGTTCAGATAAGAGAATATCCTACTGGAAATTCCCCAGGGACTCATTTCTCATCACCACTATCTGATTAGGATATTTGATGGAAAAGCAAAGTAAGGACTGCTGAAGACCTGCAAGAGATGTGATCTATTGTGATACAATCACCCCCATAAACAGCAGTCAATAATTTTATTTCTTCCTTTTAAAATTTTTTTTAAAAATTTCACTGAGTGATGATCCCCACAGTCATCTTCTTCTGAAAGTGTTTCAGAACCTTATGCTCTGAGATATTTCTCCATCTGTTTATTATTTTGGCAGTGAAACAGAGTTGCAACAAGGCAAGCAAGAATTAGTAAGGATTAGGGTTGAGCTCTAACAGAGGTGGCCTGAGATGGGTTTATAATCCTTAGATATGAAGGTGAGAGCTGCTGCCATTACTGAGCAGTAGGTGTCATTTTTTTCCCACAGTCTGTCAATCGATAATGTATCAGGGTTTCCATCCTTTTTATTCTGACCACAATCTGGACCGTTAATCCCCATCCTTGCTCCTTCACTTCTGATTTCACTTGGTTTCTACCTCTGCATTACAAACCCCCACATTTCCTTGTTCCAGCTTCACTCACGTACATATTATCTCCAGATCTTGCTGCTTTTCCCTCTGCAGGATCCTTGCCAAGAAGCCAGCCTTGCCATCTGTCCAGGAAAATGATGATACTGCTCAGCTCTCTTCTGGATGTTGAATCGTGTGGCTGTAGCAGCAATGTTAATGTTAGCAAAAAAAGAATAATCTTAGCCCTGTGGAAGAAAAGCCCTTTTCTGTTTCACAGCACAGAGGTCAGATACTTCTAGTCATATGCGTATAGCTAGCAGGATTACTTTTCCTATATTATATTCCTTTATACTGCCTTCTTAAAGATGCACCTGAGACAATATTATATCCATGAGAGTAAAATTGAGGAGTTTCTGATGCAATTTTTGTTGATAAGAAAATGCCAGTATTTCAAAATCTGGGGTTTTTTTTGGAAAAAAATTCAGTTTCAACAAACGTTTCTAATAAAAAATGGATCAAGCAGCTGACATGCTGGCATTTCTTAAATTAAATGTTTGTTTTTCAATTTGAAACAACTCTCCATGCACCTGCCTCTTTTTTTTTTCAGTGCTAACTAAAAGGGCAACCTTTTACAGTATAAAATGAAAAAAATTAATGAACCTGATCTGAAAGTATTATTTTCGTGAATTATGGGGTCGCGGACTAACTTCTTAGATATTTTTTAATTGTTATTTATACTAGTTGGAAAGAGGGAAAATTTCAAAATTTTCTTGAGGGAAAATAGCAGCTTTCTTGGTTTAAAAAAAAAAAGAAAGAAAAAAGGCTGGACTGCAAGAGTTCAGTGAAAACCTGACAAGGACTCGGGGCAAAGTACTTTTCCTGGGCTTCAGCTGTGAAGCAGGGAGCACAGGGACCTCTTTTCTCCCGTTTCTGGTTTATTTAGGCTTTTGGGGGCACAAGCTGCCATGTATTCACACAGCTACAGCTGCAAGGAATTTGAGCAACTGACCTGCAATTCACACCAGATTAAGGTTGTGCTGCTCCATGTGCAGTCTGGAGGGACACAAAAATGCCAAGAAGCCAAGGAACAGACCCAGGGATGCTCAGCAACACCTCACCTTCATCTAGCAACATTGCTACAGTACTCAGTCTGTCTAATAATATTCGTGTAATTGCTGGCTGCCTGAAATCCAGGATACTGCTCCCACGGGCACTGTGAATTTTTAAGTATCTCAAAAATCTGGTCCTTCATGTGTACAAATGGATCCATTAATCCATGCTCATTAGGAGTCTGAGATTGGAACTTCACAAAAACCTATCTGCAACGTTTCTTTTCTCCTTTCAGTGAGGCAAATTTCCTCTCAGGATTTTTTTTTTTTTTATGGTCAGCTTTGTGACTGCTGAGTGTCCTTATGGTCACTGTAGGATCTGGGCATCTTTCAGCTGCTGCCAGCAGGAAGCAGCTCTGAGGGTGAGGATGTTTTGCTAGAGGAGTTGTCCTTCAGGCAGCATATTAAATTGCTCTGCCATCTGTTTTACAGGGATTATTCTGATGAATGCTAAAAATCCCTTGAAAGCATTTTTATAGTGTCCCTGTACTGCTTCTTATCCTTAGCATTCATATAAGTTCTCCCTTCTGCTGTTGACTTTGAGAGTTTTCTCTTTCTGAGCAGGTAAAGGCCAAGAGAAGGACCTGGCTGTCAGCTCCCAGCGTGGGCTCTCTCCCCGCTGCACACATACCTGCACCCAGAAACTCCATCATGCTCCAAGGTTCAACATATTTCATAAGAAATCCCCTCTCCATAACTGCCCTGCTCACTAATTTGCTATATGTTCTCTTCTTTGCTAGCTCTCTAACAAGCCCTGGACTGTCTTAATTTAGTGCCAAGTACAAAAACCTCACCCTTCTCTGCATCCCATCCAAGCTCTGCTGCCCTTCAGCCCACAATCCATCACCTGAACATGCCAGGCACCTCCTTTATATGTTCTTTCACAGGAGCAAATGCAGGTGTTAAGCTGCTCTTCTTAAAGGTCCCTTTTCCTAGAGTAGATACCATTTCTATTACAAGTATATCCAAGACTTTAAGGTACTATTTTAAGTTGCAGGGCTCAAATGACTACATTCCTGGCTAAGTATGCAACATCTGAGCTGACTAAAGAGCTAAGGAGCGC
The DNA here is from genome assembly GCF_036013445.1 of Caloenas nicobarica. Lineage (NCBI taxonomy): Eukaryota > Metazoa > Chordata > Aves > Columbiformes > Columbidae > Caloenas > Caloenas nicobarica. The sequence goes on from NC_088254.1 coordinate 16,911,991, forward strand.
AAAAAAATGGCAAGGTGAATCGTGTGCATTGAAGAGCTGCTGTTAAATAAATCAGAGTGCGCAAGAAGTGAAGGATGCTTGCTAGCGTCAGGATAACTGATGAGATAGACTGTTTGGTGTGGAAATAAGATTACAGTAAATATCAAGCAGAATATAGAGGAAGAGCTCCAGTGTAAAAATTACTTAGAGTGGAGAAAAAGCAAGGTAATATATTGAGAGATAACTACTGTGCTATGGAGAGTTACAAGTGAGGAAAGGAACTGTATTTCCGGGTACTGTAGGTTTTTATGTCCAAAGCTCAGTTTAACAGGCTACTTTGGGGACATCCAGAATGAGTCTATCTTCCCTCTGCCCCTTCCTCCCCTGCAGATTCTGCCTTATGGAGCTTTATATTTGTCATGTGTTTAAACCTCACTTGCATGTCTCAGAAAGGTAGCTGTCAGCTTAAAAGGGCCCAGGGTTGTAACAGGCTCGATGTGATGTGTGTATTTGTCTCAAGCTCTCATGCATCGCTCTAGTGGGTAATTATAGCAATCCAAGTCTGCAATCTTTATGAGAAGTCATGATTTCATGTTTAAATGCTAAATGGTGCTGCTAATATGAGTAAATGCAGCTCAGCTTGAGTGAAAGGGTGTTAAAGAACCAGGTATAGAGTGAGTCAGCCTGTGCATATGTGGAAACGAAAGGGAACAGGTAGTGTGAATTATCCAAGTAAAGCACAGCCTGCCTCTGGGCACTGCCCTTCTCCTAGGGTGATCCCAGAAAATATCCATCCTACAAACTGAATGGGAACCCAGTGACTAGTTACCACAACCTTTTCCTGGATTACACATTCCTCCTAAAACAGGTGTCTGTCACTGGTCTATGAGATTTGTCAGCTCATGTCATTATTTCCTAGATGTAAGTGATCCCATACAGTAAATGATTTTTGTGTATCAGTGAAAGAGCACAGATGCTTCAATAGGTCTTTTCTCAGTTTGTGATCTTTGGTCCTGTTATTGTGGGAGGCAAAGAGCCCAGTTTACAGCCTCAACATTTTTTTAACAGATAATAAAAAGGCTTCCAGTGTTTGGTCTTCAAGAACAGACCTTTACCTTTTGAAAAAGAAGGTGTAAGGCTATGGGTAAAGTCTGTGGAGACCCGGAGTCTGATCAATGCTGTTACTGATCATTAAAATAATTATTACTTAATTTCTTAAGAGGAGTTTTCAATCCACTTTGGCAGCAACAAGAAAGGGACAAACATGGTGAGGTGACTGCGCTTCCTGATCTGCTGTTTGAGATCGCTTTGAAACATAACCTGCCAACACATGATAATTAAAAAATTTAAGAAAAGGCCCTTTCCCCTACTTTTCAAAAGAAGATACATCTCTGTGGAATTACATTTATATTGCCTCAGAGAACATGACGTTCAGTCATGACACAAATTTTTGTGTAATCAAGAAAGTTATTTCAAGACTAGGAGGTTCTAAGACTCAAAGTACTCTTGGACTTCTTTAACCGTTGGTGGTGACACTCCAGCATTGAAATAAGAGCTATAAAACCCATTTAAGTGCTTCTGATGGCTGTCAGATGTATTAGCTACCCTGCACATTAACACCTCCATTGTGGATGCAGATGCTTCTCTTTACTGCTACCTGCACATTAGTCTCTGGATCTTTCTAACCTGATCAGAATGCCGTTGGAATTTTTTTTTTCTTTAACTTTATTGATTGCTCTTTTCAGCCCTGGAAGAATGTCCTGCTGCCTTTTTAACTTCATGCAAAATACATTGTGTGATTCAGCATAAAGAAAGTGAAGAGGAAACACGGTTGAATGCAGTGACAAATGTCAGAGGGGCCAGAAAAAGAAAGATGCTCTGACAGGGCCTGCAGAGACCATGTCATAAATACATAGGGAGCTAAACAGAAATGCAGGGGAAGCTTTTATAAAGTTTCTTGGAGCAGCTGCCATGAACAGCACAGGCAAGGCATGGCCATGACTCGATGCAGAGAAATCAAACCTCTGCTCTTTCCTTGCACAGAACGTTTGGGCTGCCAAAAAAATCACAGCATTTGCAGAAGGAGTGATGCCTTTCTGAGCATTTTGTGAGAGTGCTTCTACCGAATTTCTCTCTGAAATCATTTTAGCTGCATGTTGTTTAGACCCATACTGTCTGCCAAATAGGATCCTGAAGTGCAGAGGTAGCACTGTTCTTTACAGTGTGTGCATTTGTGTGCACTTCTATAGGTCAACTGACTGTGTAGGTAACAACACCCACATACATACGGGCATGTGCCTGCCCATGTCATTGCATAGCTCATTTACAATTTAGACAAGTAGCTTAAAGCGAAGTCCACGTTTTGTACATGCCTACGCTGTGCTGGCTCCTCTAGCGTGACTCTACTCAGTTTCCCACGTGAGTCTCTTTTCAAACTCCTTGTCTACAGCTGCATGCGGCAACAAACGCAGGAGAACACTGGCGAGCCAGCTGGCTGAAAACCGCTTGAAAAATAATGGAAATCAGGTGTCCAAAATGAGAATATGTTTAGATGTGACTTGGCTTCCCTTGGTTTTCCCTGCAGAGAGCAGTGATTCTGTATTAGTTTTGTTTTTTGCTCTCTGTGAAAATCATCCTCCGTTGATGTTAGATATGGGAAGAACAGAGCTTGGTGTGACTTTTGGTGACTTTATCTTGGCAGACACTGCATGCTAGTTGTACATCTGTCATACAGACGCAGAGATACTAGGGGAAAAAGAAGCCATTAAATAAAATGAAGTTCGGGATCTTAATGAAAAACAAAACCAAGCTCATATTTTGTGTCATTATGATGCTAGCCAATTGTAGGTACCAGGGATGAGTGTGCTCTGGTAGGTGGACAGAAACATATTTAACAACCTAAGAGCTCTGTTTCAGCAACCCAGCCCAGAACTGTTCTTTCTGCAGAAACCAGAACACCCCATGTGGGAGGCAGGACTTCTGGGAATGACAGAAATTGAGACCATACATTACATTCTGCTTTTGGTTCCCACTTAAGTTGGTAATTTTTAATGCTTTTTTTTTGTTCTGAGACTTTGGGTTTTGATGATGCAAAAACATTTCTCACACACTCTGTTGCCGTTTTATTTTTTGGCAATGGAAAAGTCTGTATTCAAAATGTGGGGTGTTAAACTCAATGCATGTGTGCTTGCAAGGTGACTGCTATCTCATTGCTATTGTTTCCTCTTTCTCAGGACATGACCTTCACCATCACAATGAATCAGGAAAAAACTGACAAATCCTCCTAGCTCCCTGGCCGTGGAATTTGCTGTTCCCTTGCTGTTCAGCAGACAGGAGCTCTTTCCACCCAAAGCACAGAAGCAGCCAGCAAGTCACAAATGACAGCTGAAAAGTGAAGCATTATCGTAAGCTGTGTGAGACTCTGTCAAAGAGAAACTTTATATAGTGATTATCTTTCTGCGCCTGGGAAGTTGTGTATCCCATCAGTTCCAAAGAACAGAGATATGTTCAAGTAACCAACACCAGAAATTGCACAAAGCAATACTTACATTACAGTACCTACACACAGTGATCTGCAGCATTTAGAAATCTGCATTCAGAATGGATGATGGATATAGAAACACAAACCTCTATCAAAGGGGCAGGGAGGCAAACCAAGTCTCAGATGACTACAGGTACCAGGATGGTAACTACGAAGGGTATGCACCCAATGACGGCTACTATCGTGGTGGAGATGAGCCTGCTCATGAAGAAGATGCCCAGAGTGACGTCACAGAAGGCCATGATGAAGATGATGAAGTCTATGAGGGGGAGTACCAAGGGATCCCACACCCAGATGACATTAAAGAAAAGCAGAAGCGAGCTCCTGCCATGGATGATGAGTATAGAGACCGTGCTGACCTTATGGCAGAGAGGATGGAGGACGAGGAGCAGCTTGCCCACCAGTATGAGAACATCATTGAGGAGTGTGGCCATGGACGCTTCCAGTGGATCCTCTTCTTTGTTTTAGGGTTGGCACTGATGGCAGATGGAGTAGAGGTGTTTGTGGTTGGATTTGTTCTTCCCAGTGCTGAGAAGGATATGTGCTTATCCAGTTCAAACAAAGGGATGCTAGGTAAGTGCCACTTGCTAACAGCTCTTCTAATGCAGTAGACAGGAGCGAGAACATATTTTTTTAGTGACCAGGTGATTTCAGGATCTCCTGATGACTCTCCTCTTGTGTTGTATGTCGTGCATACTCACGGCTGGGTGGATCTGACTCAAGAGGCCTTTGCATGCTACTGAGAAAGCAGCAGAATTACACCCACCTAATGAATCTGTGGTGGCCCCAGTACTGGTCGCTGCAGGCTAGACCTGAACACAGCAGCTCACAGTCAACAGGTACACAAGGCAAAACTCATAGTTGTGTTCAAGGACAAATAAGTGAAAGGTTAAAGGTGGATTTGGATTTTCCTACTCGAGGATCTAGTGACTCAGATTTCAATGCTTTCAGAAAATATGTTGTAATGAGCAGTCCACCAAGCAGTGCCATCCAAGTATGATGGTTATAGAGGATGGTTATAGGGGTCCATTTGCACTGGATCACTTGGCTGTTACGTTGTGGCTCTTGATGCTGTCCTGCTCTCCAGAGTTTTCCACTTTGCCCACATTGCCCTTTTCTTCAGCCCAAACTCCCAACTGGCAAATTAGCTGTGCAGTCTGTTCCTTCTGCGTGTTAACTTCTTGGTCAGAGCAGTTTGCTGATATGTACTGGATCAGAAGTAGCCAAAGGAGGTTTCTTCTTGGGTCTGTGGAATGCAATTAATGTGTTGTGTGGGGATTACAGGCTGAGGCTACTGGCAACATCCCTTTTGCATCACTATTGACATCTCCCTGTGATCAAAATACAAAGGCTTAGTTGTTGGGAGACTGGGTGGAAAGATTTGGATGGATTTTTTTTTCCCTTGCATGTTATAAGACAAAGACAGCAAAGCCTCAGAGATCTCCAAGAATCAGGAAAGTATCCAGCATGACCTGTAGTGAGAGCCAGCTGTGCAATAGTATAGCGCATCTGGAAGGAAAATAAAGTAGCTCTTGGAAGAATTGCTTAGGAGGGGAGAGTGTGTCTCGATGGACATGTACTGGGGCTGTAGGGGAATCCTCAGGGCCTGTAGTTCATACATTCTGGCCCAGAATCCTGCCTGATGCAAGGTAAATGCAGATTTTGGATTAAACCACAGCCCTTGACTCCATTCTATTTGCATTATTTTCATGTGGCAAAGGTGATAGATAATTACCCTTATATAGACCACTCATCTTGGTGTACTGAGGTCCTAGACACTTTTCTGTTTCTTCTTTTTCTTTGAACTTGAAGATCAGGATGTTTATTTCTGTAGTTAGCTAGGTTTGTAACTTAGTTTTGTGCCTTGAAGAATTTAGTTCCTTTTTTTACTTTGCAAACCACTTAAAAATTCTAGCTTGAAATATCTCACGTCAGATATATCTAAAAGCAAATTGGATTCTGTTTTCAAAGGGACTTCTGAATTCACCATCTCCTTATAGGACACCAGGCTGGGTGCCTTTTTAATGATGAAACCTTTTTTGAGAAGCAGGTCACTTATTTTGGTGACTATATGAGAGTTGAGATCTTCTGAAACTCTGACCCTATAAATATCTATCTCTGTAGAGCTCAAGCTCTGGCAGGCACTCGACTCAGAAAACTTCAAATGTCACAAGAAAATCTATCTTTGAAGTATTTCTGGCCTAACCACAGGTAAAAATGAACAAGAGATCTTCCCAGAGAGCTCGTTCTGCTTCTTCCAGCTCAGTATTTGCAAGGCTGAAAGTTCAGGGTGTTCTGATCAGCTCTGAATCAGCAAGGAGACATTTGGATCCATATTCAATCCCAGCTCCAGCCTCCAGCACATTAACCAAGCTAATCTGGAACTGCTAATTAGGGGAAGAAGACTCTTTGCTGCCTTTCCTGCCCACTCTTGAAGACAACTTTTGAGAAGGTGGTTTTGCAGAACAATTTCTTCTGTCCTTAGCTTGTTTGTAAAATCTTGTGTTCACACTAGCTTGTGGCTTAAATATGAGGAAAACAAAGAATTTTCCTCAAAACAATAAAAGTTGATTCATGTTAGTTTGAGGCAGAAAAGAAAGTGGATATTTATGGTAGCACTCAGTTGTTAATGATTGGTGTTGTACATGAGGCAGATCTCTGATTCAGTCATTTTTATTTGTTAAACACACTTTCTTGCCTGCTGGGTATTCCACTGCTGCAAGTTTCCTCTTGGATCTGAGGTTTGCGAGATGATCCTTTTTGAAGATGAATCAAGCGTGGCTTAGAAAGCCTTAGACTGCAGATCAATGCACTGATGCAGGTGATGATTACCCAAGGGCATCAAGAAGTGAGGGTGTGAGGAGGCTGGAGTAGGGGCTGCTGGAGGGCGTAAGAGGGGAAGAGTGGGGATCTCTGGGTCTGGAGAGGAGAGCTTTCTGCCCAGCTGTGGGCAGCAGCAAGGAACAAAGGGTGCTGGATGTTTGGTGGGCATCAGGGCAGCACGGGGACATGAGGTCTGGGTGCAGATCTGCCTCCAGCACAGCCTGGTCTCCCTCGTACTGCCCCTGCAAGAGTTTCATCCCTCTTCTGAGCAGCTGTTGGTACATGCCATGATAAGGACAGCCAGATATCAGCTCTTGGAGGGAAAGGCTGGGGAAGTGCTATTGATGGAAACAAGAACATAATCTTACTCAAAACCTTTCCTGGATTGGCTTCAGCACCCCACCAGCAATTAGAAAAAGGTATCTCCTAACAAAGCTCGGAGCCTCCAACACACGCTCATGTCCCTCAGGATTTCCATTCCCGCGACAGTCTATGGATTGTGCTATTGCAAATTGATCTTGCTAATATCCAGGGTTCAGTGATACTTACAGTTGACTTGGCACAATAATGCGTGGCAATCAAAGAGCTCTTCACCTCAATTTCTGCCTAACGTGCAATGACAATCTTCTAAGAGTGTGTCTGCACAGAATGAACAGATGGCTGATTAGAGAAGGCACAGCTTTCCCTCAAATTATCATGAGCTTTTAGGGATGGAGGGTCAACATCCACACGAGTTACTGCCCTTTACCTTATCCGACAGATGAGCTCATATTTATTCCCAAGCGGCTGTTTTTTCTCACCACATTTTTGCTAAGGAAAATAATCAGGTTATCCCAGATGGACTTAAGGTTGCTTCCAGGCAGCTGCTAACATTTAAACATACGAGAAGGTCTCAGCCATCAACAAGAGAAGCCCACAGGAAAAAAAAAAAAAGGAAATAAATCAGTTAAGTAATCAAACTCTTTCAGAAATAGGGAGGGACAAATAAGAGAGCTAAAGTAGATGCCCCCTAAAGACCAATTTAGTGAAGTTCAGCTTCTGCTAAGAGGACATTAAATACTCTGTATATTGCCTATTTTTCCTCCCTCAGAAAGCACGCATGGAAAAATATCAAGCAAATTATGGCCAAATTATGCAAAAATTACAAATAAACAGATGCCCACAGTTTTTCACAAAATGTGTGAAATGAGTATGACACATCTTAGAAAACGTTTACGTTTTGTGCTGAAAATAAACATCTCACCATCAGATGCAAATTAACAGCTAGTTTAGCCCTAAATATCCCTAGTGGGACAAAAAACATATTTGGAGTTTTTCTGTTATGTGAAATGCTATTTTGAAGATTGTCACAGGGGTATTACAAAAAAAGAAAAGAAAAAACAACCGTATATATTTTAACAGTTTAATTTCAACAGGTTTTAACACTAGTTTTAAGAATAACTTGGGTAACTTGTAGCAACAGTATTTTGCATATTCATTTGTTAAATCTGCTTTGCTGAGCTTTCACCAGCAGTAGTCATAATAATAATAATTAATTTCTTAAATTTACTGAAACAGAATATTCCTTTTCAGTATAGTATATTCTGTCAGAAAGAGATTTTATTTTATTTGCTAAGTATAATTGTATGAAAAGTCATAAAATTTGTATTTACTTATTTGCTGAAAGGCACACATTATCATTTTTTGGAGAAATATCGTATAAATTTATACCTTCAAGTGCTTTAAACACCTCTCAGAGGGCTAAGTATTATATTTGCAAGATAGAACAGTAAATACACAGCCAGAAAAAGAGATGGTGTCATAGTAATGTTTTAAACTTTTTCACATCGTGCGTATAAAAAACACAAGGCACAGTTAAAGCATCAGACTTCCCACATCCCCAGAGCTGCAGTTGTGTTATCATCATTTCACAGTCCAGTAAACGAAGACAAGAAAATTTTTAAGAGCTTTGCCCATAACTGTAGAACAGCCACACCAATGCTGAGAAGAAAACCTGTCTTTCAGGCACACATCTCTCTTTTTCTTTTTATGATTTAATAATAATATTTTAAGGAGGTTGTAATCTTACAGACTCTTAGCCTTGCAATGTTAGATTGAAAAAAAAAACAGAGAAAAGATCCTGTCAGTAATTATGCAGTTCTGTAGCAATTCAAGCTTGGCTGTACGAATCAGGTTGAATAGGATGTGTAACAATATCCCTGCTTTTAGTTGTGCGAAGAGGATGTTTTTTTATCAGCTGAGATAAAATCTGGCCTCAGCTTCTCATTGACCTGAATTCACCTGATATGACAGTAAATCCTAATCCCCTCTGCAGAGCTCAGTGGCTTTTCTCCACTTCTTTTTCTTTTTTTACTGGATAAGTGCAGACAAGCCCAGCCAGGGTTCCCTTGCTCTGCTGTGGCCCACGGCTGTCTCTTTTGCACCTCCATGGCCATGGACACAACATGGGAACAGCTAAACCCTGGTGAGACCTGCTCATGCCCACGTTCCCAGTATCAGGCAGGAATAAACACTCCTGCAGCCCAAGGAGCATCATCACTCTCAATGGTAGGGACCTGCTAGGGGAAAAAGGTTGGTTTTTTTTTTAATTTTGGAACACACTACAATTTGTGCAGGTCCAATATGGGGATAGCTATGTCCCTGTTTATAAACTCTGTAGGAATGTCATCTGATGAGAGCCAGCACGAACAGGTTTTCGTTTAACAGCAAAGGATTTGTTTGGCTTCCTCTGTTGAAAACTTTGCCTCAGCAGAGAGTTTGGGTGGTGGGAACCAGATGGTCCCATGAATATTGTAGTGATGGACAAGTCCCGTAGGGGGGGACTGTGAAGCCGGCTGAGTGTAAACAGCCACCCACATCGTGCTGGCAGCACTCACTCAAGTCTTCGGTGTGCATTGCCTCGCTGGTGCTGCGTCAAAGCATTTGTAGATTCATGCATCTACCTTTGGCTTTGCTGTGCAGAATCCTCTCAATCTCATCAGCCAAATTTGCCCAATATCCACCCCCAGATCTCTGAAAATGGAAAGCCACTTTTTACATGTGCGATTCATTTCTCAGTGTCAGGGCCATTAGCTGTAGATGAAGTCTCTCTGCTGGTACTTGATCAACAAGACAAGTGCAACGAGACTGCCCTTTCGTTTGATTTCCTTTTACAAGGTCAAGGAGATTCATGGGGAAAGCACTAATAAGACTACAAGGAAAAGCAGGTAAGAAATTTCAGAAAGGGAAAAAATGCCATTCAGCCCTCAGTTCATCCTCTGCTGAGACCATCCCCTGTTCTGGGACACACCAGCCATCGCTACAGCACAAGACAGTCAGGACTTCTGGGGTTTATTCCTCTCTTTAAATCAGTCACGTGTAATTGGATCCTGTGCCTTGCCTCATCCATCTCCCAAATTGTCCAGACCAGACTCACAAAATTTTGTTTGTGTCTATAAAGTGCATCCATGTATAACAGATGCTACACTAGTGAGAGGGTTTGGATTTTGTTTTTATTACAGTTTGAACTGCAAGATATGTAAGGTCCTAATCTTTTTCTGTTGTCCAAATGCTGTTGCCTTTTAAAAGCCTTCTTTTTTACTTTAGGGCTGTACTGGTGGTGGCCTGGGCTTTGAAGGCTGGTAGGAGCTTCCACATTCCTGTGGTTTTGTGGTTACTGGCTCCATGCAGACCTGTTAGGAGACACAACCCTGCACCTGGAGCCTGCAGCCTCCTCGCCTTCCTGACAGCTCCAAGGGTTCTGGGGTTAATCCTTCCCATAGAGCTTTTTCTTTTTTTTTGTTTCCCTGCTAGAATTTTCAGTTTATTCCCTGAGTCCTTGTCCTGACTTGAAAGGGATTCTTTTCAGATGTGACTCATTTTTAAGAACTTTAATTCCACTAACTGTTGATGAAAGAAATTCATGTTTGTGATATTTAGGTAAGCCTTGAATTTTTTGTTTTCTTTCTGAAACCCTTACAAGTCTACTTCTAATTATATTGAAATAGTAAAAAGACAGTTTAGCACACACATAGCCATATACTGTATCTGCCTTTATTCCTAGAAGTTCAGCTTTTAAGTCCATAAATCCTGTCTATCATGGAGGCCACAACTCCGGTAAAGACTAATAAATTTCTTAGTGTCGAAATGCTCTATATGTTACCTCTTTTCTAGTGGGAATAAGCCCGGCCAGTGGTCACATATTTTCCTTATAACTTAAGCATTGGATGAGTCATAACCTGAAATTTATTCTTAGAATTTCTGCTCTTTGGTTTTCCACAGATTTTATGGGAAGCTATTGCAGACTTTCCCACAGGCATTCATTATACTCCATTACTTGTGGAATAGTCTGTAAATAACAGCTTATTCAGAATTGCCCTTAATGTTTCACCTGACCACTGCATGTGTTAATTTGGAAGCTGAGCTTGCTTAGCACAGTCCAGGTCTGCGTGGTTTGAAGCCAAGGTTTGGAGTCGAGTTTCTGGTACAGGCCATTGTAATATTGTTCCTTAGAGTATTTGGTGGCCAGAAGTAACACAGCAGAACAAATACCATGTAGTGGTCATTACTCTTGGTCTAATTCTCCTTAAAATTTTAGTTGCCTTGATATAGGCTGGATCTCTTTCAGAGGTAACAACCATCACTGTGTTCTCCAGAAGACTGTCTCTCCTGCATGGAGACTGTATGAGTAACATTTCTACTCCTCCCTATGTCCCTGCCACCTTATCGTTAATCCAGGACACAGCAATCTGCAAAGTCTGAAGTGGATGCGCACCTTGGGTCCTAAGATCCGTCAGCTGACAGAGTGTTTTATAGCAGCTGCCACAAAAGGTTTTATGATATTGGCCAGAACATGCAGTCTTCCCAAAAGAGACCTCTCCATCATAATTAGTGTCCTGCTGATTTTGTTTCAGCCCTGAAGTAAACATTTCTATATCCGGAATCCTTCCCCTCAGACACTGGCCAAGTGGACGGTCTCTGGTCACCCCTGAGGTTTCCTTTACTACAGATTTTCATTATTTTAAATTTCTAAGGGACAATGCATCCATTGGTTTATCACATATGATAACCTATCAAAGCCACATCCTCTGAGTTTGTGACATTAACATCTCTACTGTGTTTTATGTCGCTCACTGTTTGATGGATGCTGTGTTGCAGGGATATAATCTTCCTCTCCGTCACAAGTTTGGGCTCCTCAGTCAGAATCTGCAGGGGTTTGCCCAGAAAAGCAGCTGCACTCCACTTCTTGATGCCCGGTTTCACATACTGCCACATCCCATGCCAAGCCCACTCTTCCCCTGGCCAGAGCACTGGCTGCCCTGCCACCAGCCAGGGCACCCAGCTCTGATAAATCACCACCTAGAAGACAGTAACAACCTCCTCCACCTCCTCCTAACCTGGGACATTTTTTCTTATTAAGAGGATTTGGATGAACATCTGCCATCCAGGGATTTTCTCTGGAAAAAAAAAAAAAACAACCCACAAAACTCTGGCAGATAATTTTTTCTTCCTCTTCGGGGTCTGACGGTGTGGGCTGAGCTGTGCTGGGAGCACTGGCAGGGTGCTGGCAGGGCTCGCTGTCAGATGGGCGGCTGCCATGCACCAGTGAGTAGATATAGGGAGCATCATCACTTCCGTCTGCTGGCTGCGATCAGAGCTGCTCCGGTAAATGTAGCTCAGGAGCCAGGGTAAAAGCATGAAGCCTTACAGAACTGCATTAAGATTCTTCCTTCAGAAAGAGTTTTGGACTGAAACAGTTTTTTGCATCAGCTCTCCCTTGTAATCTGCACTTCAGCAAAGAAGCTGGAAGTCTGAGTTAACAGAGAAAGAGATCCCAGGTTCCAAGCTGTGAACGGATCTTCTCTCACTGGTGCAAATCAGTAGCTGAAACCTTTACACACCTTCAGATCACCTCACCAGGACAGCTCGGGTCAGGAGGGCAGAGCAGGGAGTGTGGATATTGATCGCACAGAGCCACATGCTTATGGTGGAGGTACAATTGCACTGGCAAAATCCTGTGTCATGGTTCTGGTACAAAGGCTGTTAAGAGACAAGAATAGAGTTTTTGCCTTCAAGACACAAAATTAGACATCATGTAGACAGAAAGGAAAGCAGAACCGTTCACAGAGAGGTGACCCCACTGCCCTGCTATGGAATGGGGAGACTTCAGAAGTCTGAACTTTTCCACTTCTGATCAACGTGAGACAAACATCTTTCAAATGCTGCAGTGCTTCTCTGCTGCATAGCTTTTAATTTAGTAATGCATTTCAAACTAAGTGTAGGTATTTGCCGTTGAAAGACAGAACCAGCTGCCAAACATCTCTCTGCATTGGTCCTTAGCTAGCTTTGCTGGATGGCACAGAGCAGCCTTCAGCCATCAGACTGATCATTTTGTTTAAACATTAATGAATCGCAAAAAAATTCATCGCCTTGTTTCCCAAGTGATGCATGTGACAGAACAGGTCCTGGGGAAGACGTTGGTTCTCAAGAGATGTCAATACTTAGTTCAAGGTGAGGATTGACCCTCCAAAGGGATGTTCTTCCACCATGCCTGAAAAATGCTTCTTTCAGCTTCATTTCTTCAATCAGCAAACAGGGAGGTTTCCTATCAAGGCAGTTTATTTACTTGCTTAGCATCCATTTTCTTCCCTGTCAAGACAAGCAGTAGCTTCTCCCTTCTGAAATTTTCAGAGCAAGACTGTACTCTTCTCTAAAAGTTCTCCTTTAGTTAGATGCAAGATTTTGGCTCAGTAACAAAGGAAATAGCTGTGCTACACAAGATGAGTCTTGGTAACAGACTGATCCTTTCAGATGATGCTAGGAAAAGCAGGCAGTAAAAGAGATTATATACTGGATGGGTAACCTGCAAAGATATTTAGCCATGCTTTAGCAGTGTCTCTGCTGCCACAGCTTTCTGAACACAAACAGCAGCCAGAGAGATCCTCCTCCCTACACATTTCCAGTCCCATTGTGCTCAGGAGGGTTAGCGGAGTTAAGACATCAGAATTCTGTTGTGTTGTTGGTGGCACATAGCTGGGACACGTGCATCCTAAGCTGCTTATGTCTGGCCATGGCTTACGTGCAGGGCATATGTGAGCAGCGAGGCTGGGAAAGAAAGATATGGGTCTGGTCAGATGCGGGTATGTCTGTATTGCAGGATGCAGTGTAGTAGGGAGCAACGAAGCTCATGGGCAGAAGATGGGGACATTAGGTTCCACCAATGGATAGAGTTTATGGCACCTGAAATAGCTAATTGAGGGGGGACATGGAGGTATTTCCATTGTACAATATACTGGGTTTATATCAGCTGCCATATGGGTGCTTTAAAATCAGCTTCTACATTGCATACTATTTCTACACGGTTACCAAACTCACTGTCTCTCTGTCTCTACTCTAGGCTTGATAGTCTACTTAGGAATGATGGTGGGGGCTGTCATGCTGGGCGGCCTCGCTGATAAACTGGGAAGAAAGAAATGCCTCATCCTATCACTTGCAATCAATGCTGCCTTCGCGTTCCTCTCCTCCTTCGTCCAGGGATATGGATTCTTCCTCTTCTGCCGCCTTATCTCGGGCCTCGGGTGGGTAACTGGTGAATCTGTCCCATGTCCTGGAGGAATCCCATCACAGCCTGGCAGTTCGGGTGTGCAGGGTGGGAGGAGGAAGGCTGCTCAGGAGGTGCCTCTGTGGTACTGAGCCAAGACGCCATGGCCGTTCAGCACATGTGATTGTGTTACCTCACTCTTGAAGAGTTTACAGCAGGAAAGTTTTGTCATTGACGTTCTTGTAGTACAGCCCAAATTGTGCAGAAAGGTGAGTGAGACTGATAAATGCCCACCTCATTTTACGACCCTTACTGCCATGGCCTCCAGTGAGATCCTCAGGCATTCCCATCACTTGCCTGTGTTTTGCCTCCCTAAAATGAGTGATCACAAAATAACAACAGAGAAGATGTCTAGGTGAAGAGCAAGGCACTACACTGGCTTTATATAAAATGTACAGGAAATTCAGCTTCCAAAGCATGAGAAGGATCTTATTTATCTTTGATGTCTAAGACCAGTCAAGCCAAAGAGATTTGCATTTTTCCTAAAATTCTCACTTTTGTACAGTGCCTTTGAGTGTGACTTTCCCTTTTCGTGTATCCAATCCTAGCTACAAAGACGTGAAGAAGACTCTTATTCTTCCCATGTGCTCATGTGCTGTTTTTTCTCCTCAGTATCGGAGGATCTCTCCCCATCGTATTTGCCTATTTCTCTGAATTCCTGTCTCGTGAGAAGAGGGGGGAACACCTGAGCTGGCTTTGCATGTTCTGGATGATCGGTGGCATTTTTGCTTCAGCAATGGCTTGGAGCATCATCCCACATTATGGTAATTGGTTTGTGCTTTTGACAATACCACATTCCTGCATCACTACGCTACCTCAAAATCCTGCACAGGCATCGTTAGTCAGTCCTTACACATCTAAGCATAAAAACCCCTTAAAATAACAGATACCTGAAGTGCATATAAAAGGTCTGATAAATTGACTGCATGGTTGACTGACTGATACTAAGGCTGGAAGTAGGACTGATGAGGGCTGCTTTGCATCAAAAGCTTCAATACACCCCTTGAATTACACTGCAGGAGCCTGAGCTCTTAATCTAAATGTCAGTGCATTCAGGGAAAACTGGACTGTGATTATATTGCAAAAATTGATCTGGTTATCAAAAATAAGTAACACCAATCAGAGAATTACTGGGTGCTATGAATGACAGCAGTGAGGAAAGCACATGCTCTTTTCCATAGCCAAGTGTCAACACTCTCAGGGCTGTGTGTCTGGCAACAAGTCTGCCCAGCATGCGATGGGCTGGAGTCACACCTGACTTCACCTAATTCAGTTGAGTGGAATGGATTCCCTGCCCAGAGCTAGAACTGGGAGAGAAAAAGTAGGTTGGTGGACTCTGAAACGTATTTGTGCTCTGAGGATCAAAAATCTGCATGTCACATGCTATTCCTTGTAACTCATGTGTATGTCCTAGGGAAACATCGGAAGCAAGTATCTACTGGAAAAGATTAATCCCCTCAGTATTCAGTGACACCAGCTGTTTGCAAAATCCTGTTTGAGGAAAGTAGGACAGGCAACAAAGACCATGAAGAAAGCTCCTCACATTCACCTATCAATCCATTTTTACTGTGTTTAAAGTACACTCATTATAAACTAAGTTCATGCTTTTGATATGATGGAGACTGTTGGAACAAACAGTCAAACTTAGTGCATAGTTGTGTCAGGTCGAAATAATTCTACTATCTGCAACTACATTTCCTTTAAAAGCCTTGTGTATTGATATTGCATTTATTTTTCAAATTACATTTTGATGTTGTGTTTTTATAGTTTTTGATTTCCCATGTTCCCCTGCTATTTTGGAACTTCGTGAAATGAGTAGAACACCATGACTGGCTCAGATGAGACCTCTGCAAAAGCCATTGCTTGATGATTTCCTTACTACATGAATTAAAAATATTTATAGAAAAAAATGGAATTAAACTTTCCTTCTGATATTTGAGCCTAGGGAAAGTAAGTTGAGCAATGTAAGAATGATGCTGTACTTTCTAGCCCTTAGCAGGGGAATACCTGACCTGGTCAGACATCAGGAAAAAACAGGAAAGGGGGAATCTCAAATGCAAGATTAGGATCTTGATTCTTCTAAGTTTGAATTTCAGGTCAGGTTTTGTAGGTCTGGAAAAAAAATAAACTTGCTTTCCTAGCTCATTTCCATAAAATGTGAAATACATGTTTGTGTATGAGATGGAAAGGAGCCGTCTCTAACATGCCTCTCAGATCAGAGAAGATTTAACCTTTGTAAACTTTTTGTAACCTCACTGAGCAGCAATAAATTATGGCCCTGATTCCACTACCCTTTCCCAGCTTTACTTGCCTACAGCTGTATGGAGCTATTCTTATCACTATATAATTTCTAAACTCAAAGATAAAAGGTTTTTAAAAGGCAGAGCCTGAGCCAGAAGGTTCCATTTTCTGTAACGAACATGAACTCGCTGTTATCTACTGAACATGCTGTTGAGCCTCCAAGAGCTGTCATTACCAAGAATAACAAACTTCGAACCTGTCCCCATGTCACACAGAGCTGTAAAGTTCAGAGCTGCTTTAGGAGAGAAAAAAATTCAGAATTCCTGGGCAGGATTTTTACTTTTGGCTCTTTCTGTTTGCAGGCTGGGGGTTCAGTATGGGAACCAACTACCACTTCCATAGCTGGAGAGTCTTTGTTCTTGTCTGTGCCCTGCCCTGCATCGCCTCCCTGGTGGCACTGAAATTCATGCCTGAAAGCCCACGTTTTTTGCTGGAGGTAAGATGATTTATCTGAGCGCTGCAGTCTGATATTAGCAGAGGATAGCTGGTGCCTAATGTGTCAGACAGAGTCTGTCTGTCTTTGTCCCATCAAACACACATAGGACAAGCTCAGAGGCAAAATTGCTCCGGCATGTCTACACTAGCTCCACTGATTGCTTAAACCCCAAAGACTACAGGGTCAAACAACGATTGGTATTTCACTGCCAAATGTGGTACAGAAAAAGGTGGTGAATGCTGGGAATTTTATAAGTCCAACAAAGGCATTTTTAAAACATCTCATGGAGTTTGGGTGTGTAACTGCTGAATCCTAGTGGAATAACAAAGGACAGTACATTTTACTGAGTAAAATACACAAACCTCAGAGTTCTTAAGCAAAGATTCATTAGTCCCATTTCACAGATGTGAAATGTGGTGATACCCAGCTCAAGTTCACCCTGCAAGTCTTTAGCAGAGGTGGGATTAGAGCCCAGGTCTCCTCATCCATCTCCTCTTCTTTCATCCGGTTTTAAAATTCTGTTCCTGACTCCTCTGCTGTTTCAGACAGTTTTAGGGTAACTCCTTTCTTCAGCACAGAGATGCTACACTCTATAAATACAAACTGTGCTTTCAGCTCTTTGTGTTTAATGCGACCAGTGCTGTATGTCTGCTTCTCTATTACATTTGACCGGTAGAATTGGTTTATCTCTATGCTTTGGTAAATTACAGAGCTGGGAACTCCAGTATTTGTTTTCCTTTCCTTTGGTGCTTTCAGATAGGTAAACACGATGAAGCCTGGATGATTCTCAAGCAAGTTCACGACACCAACATGCGGGCCAAGGGCGAGCCAGAGAGGGTGTTTACGGTGAGTTTGACAAAGCCACCAGCATGTAAAAAAAAAAAAAAAAACAAAAATTTGCACTTTCCTTCTTTGGTGCAGCACAGCACCAGTTTATTCCTCCTTAAGACTCTTTCAACGTAACCTCCCCCCGCAAGCAGAAAAAGGACTCTGAGATACATTTTGTGCATTTGAATTTAGACACCAGCCTGTGTTTTCAAGAATTAGTCCTGTGAATTGCAGTGAGTACTCTCCATTTCTGGTGTTGCTCTGCAGCCTATAGACCAGCAATTTTCCTATTTCACACACACTTACTTAGTCTGCTGTAAGAGACTAAAACCAAATAAGAGAGATGTTATTCATATGGGAGATCTGAGTCACTCCTTTCTCCAGTCTGGCTTCTAATCAAACTCTGATTAAACTTCCCATACCTTCTAATGAGCTTCCTAAACTCCACCTGCCTCATACTCAATCTTTAATCTTTCCAAGGGAAAGTGGGATGAGCGGCTGTTACTCATTAGTCTGCTCCTTGTTGTGAAAAAGGTCACACCAGTGGACTTTGTCGATGGTAAAATCAGGTAAAAGGGCTATGCTGGGGTTAGTTACAAATTACTGTAATTCACTTGTAAACTCTCAGTAAGCCAGTCAGGGAATAGCTCTTGATTTATGCTTGTAAAGATAAGAGGACATGTGCTTTTAAAGGATGGGGAAAAAGAGATAGGATTGTGTGTAAAACGTGTCTTTTTGAACAAGAAAGAGGGCAAGGCTCTGTCTTCAGAAGCTTTGTCATGAAACAAGGCCCTTCGGGAGGGATCCTTCAAGAAAATTAAAGTTTAATGTCTGTTTTTGACAATTGTGTGCAGGTTCAGGTAGGAACTTAATGAGCATGTATTATTTTTAGGCTACCAGCCACTTGACTAACGTGAACCTTGATAGCAAAGGTGAGAGAGACTGCCTCTCTAAATCCCTACTTGGCTTTGCTGTGATGCTGAGCTGGGCCAGGCAGAGAGAAGAGGGCTGAAACTCAAATATATATACATATATTTCAAAGCGGGGCACTATGAGAGTCTGAGCTGAGGAGAAGAGTGAAGGAGCAGCTGTACAGCACCCATTAGTGCTCATTACTCCATCCAACAGTGTCCTGGATGCTATGGGATGAGCTGATCTCAACATCGCAGCTCGAGGTACTGTGCGCCGGCTCAATCAAGATTTACTGACATCCACTGGCACAGGCAGATGATCAGTGTGGCTGCTGTAGCACAAACTGTCAGATTTTGTGTTTTTCTGATAGGCCAGAAGTTGTTAGTTTGTGGTGAGTCAGCTGTTACCAGGATGGTTCCCAGATCTGACATTTAAACGGTGCCAGCAAGAGGAACATGGAGACTCTGCAGCCGAGCCAAAGCACTCATTCAAATTCAGACATTTCTCCAGGAAATTTCCACCTTCTTATGTTTACAAACAGATCTCGTTTGCTTGAATATGTCTTTCATTTAAAGTTACTGAGTAATATTTTCTGGGACTCATCTTTTAATGTTTCTTGAGCAGTTCAGTTCAGGTGTTTGGTGTTGAAAATTCAGACTGTTTTGGCAGAGTGAATAGATTCCATGGTGTGGGCTCACTTGATGACAGGATGCATTTTCAGACTCAAAGATTCTCATCTACACGTTAGTTTATTATAGAAATTCTGGCAGTGGTATTTAAAAGGTGATGAATCAGAAATATGCCTGCCAGTTGTCTCTGAAGAAAGGGATCCTGAGGGCACAGCTGGATGCAGATACAAGTGACTGGTCATGGAGATACACTTTACTGTAATCGACTAGTCCTAATTTCTAGTGGGAATCTAAAGGATAGAGAAATAAGTTAGCACAGAGGTACATTAGCCAATAAATGAAAGACTGAAGTGGATGTGATGCACTTAAAATATTGCATGGAAGGAGAGAGTGTAAGGATGGAGAGACGGAAGAAAGGAAGGCAGGCTCCTTTCTGTAAGAAAATATCTTACTGTAGTTAAATCAGTTAGCTCAATTGTTAGTGATAACATTCAAGGAGAAGATAGTAAGGGATATCAAGTGGAAACAATGCCCAGAAGACAGTGGGATTTAAAATCCACCCAAGATCAGTTCTGGAAACTTCAGTCCAATATTTTTTTCCTCTCTCTCTCTTTTTTTTTTTTTTTCCTTTCTTTCCAGGTTTCCTATATCAAAACTCCAAAGCAAGTAGATGAATTTATTGAAATCCAGAGCTCAACAGGGACCTGGTACCAACGGTGGCTAGTCAGAATGACGACGACTTTCAAACAGGTAAAGGGAAGAAAAAACATCCCACAGGGGCTTTTGAGCCTGGGGGTCCAGTTCCTCATTGCTTCAGGTCATGGCATCTTGAAACCCTGACTCCCACCCAAAAAATCTGCTGCAATTTGCAAAGGGCTGGAATCTGATTGCACTTTCTATGCAGATATGTACATCTGCAAACTGCCATGCTGCCAGCCAGGCCTGAAAATACCCCTGTGAGCATCACAATAATCCAGCTGTGCTAATGAGCTTCCAGGACCAGCCACAGCCCCAAGCACTTGACTCTCCTCTGAGCAGATAAAGATTGATTCCCTCTCCCCCAAGCCTGAGTGAATTTACCACCCACAGTGGATTCAGAAGAGTGTTTGCTCCTTCCTCCTGCTGAGACTGAGTTTCTAACGATGTTGTATTGTCTCTTTGGCTAATTTAACCTTTCACATGTTATACTGCTTGCCTATGCCCATGCAGATCTTTGTGGAAAATCTTGCTAGAGGCTTCTAGTCTAGGAGGATGAGCTTAAAGGAGAGGCTTTCTTAATTAATAGCAATGCAGGTGCTATACTATTACTACATTTATTTGGCAAGTTAAGAGCATGAGGAGTTATGTCCCCTTGTTTTTCTGGCAGTATTGCCTGTAGCAGGTCAAGAAAAGGAGATCTTGGTCTCCCTCCTGCTCTGCTTGGTGTCATCCCTACCTGAGTTCATCTTAGCCCTCCTAAAGTGCCAGCTATGTTTGGGTTTTTGCTTTTCAGTGAGCTTTGGAACTTGGTTTGAAAGCACCTCTGAGATCATACATATATTTGAAAGGACAAAATTCTCAGAGGGTTTGAAAAGATGATCATATCCACATTTACTCGTATAACCTGAGAGAGACACTGCATAGTCCCAGCCCAGTCCTAGTCATGTAGTCCACCTCATTACAGAGTGTTCAGATCAAGTACCCTGGCACAGAGCTGAACAAGTGATCTTTTTGTAACCCATTTATCTTGAAAAATATAATTTTGAACAAACACTGAATACAAGTCACACATCTGACCTTCCCCCAGTGAGCTGTTTTTACTGACATTAAATTTATGATGCACTCAGAAATTAATCCATTGAGTGTCTGCTAGTGTTTCCTTGCAGCTAATTCCTTCTTGTGAATTTGTAGGTCTGGGACAATGTGCTATATTGTTTAACAGCCCAGTACAGGATGAACACACTGATGCTGGCTGTGGTTTGGTTTACAATGGCCTTAAGGTAAGGTACTTTGTCAACTTTTTCAGGTAACTAGAGGGCCCTCAGAGTTTGGATTTTTTTTTTTTTTTTTACACTTTAAAGTTTAAAAATTAAAAAATTAATCCTGGTCTTATTTTAAAAAGTCTTCATGTACTGAGCCTTGCTCTCCTATGAACTATCGATCAATCCGATTACTTATATGAGAGTACAAGGTGCTTTGAACAAATCAGGACTTGAAAATTGCTCAGTAGGGCAGTAGTATATTGACTTTCTCACCCCTAGATCTTTTATTTGACCTTGTCCACAAAAAAAAACCCCAAACAACCACAAAAACATGTCAAAACTAACAAAACAACAACAACAAAAGCCAACCAAACAAAAAACAAACTACCTGATTTTCAGCTGTTCATCAGTCTAGATCAAAACTATTCAGGGGAGCCTAAATCTAAACTGCAGCTAAATTTTGTCTAAATCTCACTGTAGTCTCACACTTGCAGAAATCTGCCTTCTGGGGGAGTTTCCAAACTTTTTACTGCTCTGCTGGTCTTTTGGGCAGCAAGGATAGTACATCACTGTATTTCCCAGCCAAGGAGTCAATATCACTAAAACTTAAATGGTTTGTCCTGCTTTAGGTGAATGAAAAGGTACCAACATGTTTCTGGAGCAGCTGGGTGTTTGAAGTAGGGAGATACTTTGCCTGGTCCTGTGCCAGAGCGGAGCAAGAATTTGTATCAGAAATGCATTTGCATCAGGAATTCAATAAGTTTACAAGTTACGGAGTAGATAATTTGAAAAGTGTTGTGATATTTGCGGTGCCAGGATCTTGTATGCCTAATGTATTTCTACCATCCTGCTACAGTTACTATGGCCTTATTGTCTGGTTCCCTGATATGATCCGGTATCTCCAAGATGAGGCATATGAATCCCGAGTGAAGATCTTTGATGAGGAAGAAGTATCACACTTCACGTTTAATTTCACCCTGGAAAACCAGATCCATAGAAATGGGGAATACAGAAATGATAAGTAAGTGACCAGTAAAATGGTAAGTAAGTGACGAGAATGTGAGTCGATGCACACAAACTGAAATATAGTTCTAGAAAGTACTTCGTTTTTGTTTTCACTTTCCACCAACTTGAAGATATCTCTTTTTTGTACACTCAGTCTGCATCTCTTGAATTCCGAAGGCAGTTTTCCACAGACCACAGACTTTTTTTTTTATCCTGTTTTTCACACACTGCCTCAGCTATTCCCATCCCCAGCCCCAGGGGATGCCTGGGAGGAAACCTGTGAGCAGGGCAGTGGTCTGCTACCCACCAGGCTGTGGCTGGATGTGGAGGTGACTTCTCTTTCCTAAGCACACACTGACATCTACTGGTCTTGGGCAGCAGAGACCATCACTTCTTAAATTGCTTTGCTGCTCTTTCCAAAATAAAAAGCTATTTTCTCTTGAAATCCTCGATATTACTTACCCAGGACTCCTTCCTGCAGCCCATTAGTGCCAGCTGTGTCATGGCCAGTTGTACTGGTGTGCTTCTCCCCACAGACTGTGTCACCTTTTCTTTTAATGCTTTGAAATCAGTGAAGTTACTCTGGCAGAACATCGTTGCTTTCCCCCTTTTCTTTTCCTCTTTGGGCTCAGCCTGGTGGTTTTTCTTCTGCATTGAGCCTGGACCCCAATCACACTATGCTCTACAGTAATATAAATCCTGGTGGTTTGTAGCAGGCCATTATTACCTTTCTAAATCCCAATAAAACGGGTAGAAAAATACTTCTATGTAAATTCTGTGGCGATCCCATTGCCCCAGACAGACTAGACAGGGTGTTGCTCCAGATGCCTTGCACTATGTGGGGAGGTCTCACTGCATGTTCAAGTTACACAAAATACCAATTGTTTTAATCTTCATGGGTGAAACTATACCTCATTCTCCAGGCAAGTTGCTCCCCCCTCCTCAGAAACTATTTGTCACCATTTCCTTGGTGTATATCTGATAGGCATTGGTGGGAGACCCTTCTGTGCAGTGAGGAGCTGTGATTAATAGTGCAACCCTCAACCCTATAATTCCTATTTTCCTGCCTATTGAGCAGCCAAACAAAGCTTGGTGAGAAGGAAATGGAGGTCAAATTTAGGCATTGGGAACCTTTATCTTAGGCCCAGAGTAGATGCTCAGTTTTCATGAACTTTGTTGAGAACTGAGGATGCTCAGTACCTTGCGGGATGAAGACCTAAAGCTGTGCTGTATGTCACTATTCTCCTGCCTTGGTTCTTTCCGATTCAATAACTCAAAATCTGATCAAGCCGCATTCCAGTAATGCCCAGAGCATATCTCAATATGATTTATAGCTGCATTTTCCCTCTAGCCTTTGGCTGTGAGTTCAAAATCCATTGAACGCCAGACCATTGCCATATGACTCTTTTAAAGATAGATGTTAAGAAAGCAAACTGCAGGAAAGGGCTTCTAACAGCCTTTGAGAGTAAATACCTCACAGGCTATTACTGAGCAAATGCAGAACAACTTAAGTTTTGCTGTGACCTATGAGACCTTCTACATGGAGCAAAAGCCTTGAATAGTCTTCTTGTGGTATTTTAAACATTAATAATATCTGCTAGCAGCTTCAGTTAAAAAACCCTGCAGTGTTCATTTAATGGTGTAAACAACCATCGCGCTACACTGTGTCGTAAGTGCTCAATTCAATTAAGTTTCTGGGTATATGTTAGAAGGCTTTTTATTCAGTGACAGTTGTGACCTCCCTAACTAGGGCAATAATGCTTGCTCTTAATAGCTCCTTACATCTTCAAAACTTGCCAGTGCATTAACTAACACATTTTCCCAGTCTCCCTGCAAAATTTCACAGGTAAATCAATATTGTGTCATCCTTCAGACAAGCAGGTCAGACATGTCAAGCTTCCCATCAGAGGAGAAATCAATCACCTGACACAGCTGATTATTTTTAGTGTAATCTGTTTTCATTACACGATAGGCAACAGTCCTCGAACAGAACTCAGATAATCTCCCCACTCCCTCTAGAAACTCTACTGCATTTTTGCTTTTAAAAAATCACTTTGAGTTTAAACAGCTGCCAGAAGCCTTTCACCGAATGGCTCAATGCGGCCATGATAATGTCTGTTTGTATTTATGCTGGAGGAAGGGGCAGAATAAGGAAGACAGCAAAGTCAGCTCATAAAGAAAATGCCATGCACTCAGTGAAATTATGTCTTCTTCACATGGACTAATACTGAAAGTGAGAGGATTTGTGTTCACTCAGCCTTAGAAGTATGCTTTCTCAGAGGTGTCTATTTTGAGGAGCAGAAAAACTGCCAGAAACCCTAGACCTCTTCAAACCCTTCTCTCCTACTAAAATACGAAATATGTAAGCATGGAGTTGAAAGGTCAGTTATGCATTCAAGCAACACCTTTTCTGTAAATGACCCTGCAAATTGCTGTTAGTGCTCTGTCTCTTGAAACAGCTGTCACATGTTATATAGTGTAGAAAATACCTTTAAAGCACAGAGTGAAGTTCTGTTTCCTGCCCCACAGATTTATTGGCATGAAATTCAAGGAAGTGAGATTTGAAGATTCGTTGTTTGAGGAATGCTACTTCGAAGATGTGACATCCAGCGAGACCTTCTTCGAAAACTGCACCATCATCTCTACTGTCTTTTATAACACTGGTAATGGGATTCCTGCTATAGTCTCATCTCTGTAATTAGGAACTATTTTGTCAGATTCTGGGAGAAAGGATCATAGGGGTATGTGTGTTTGTGTGTGTGCTGGTTAATGAGACCGATGATGGAAAAAAGAGGGTGATGCATTTGGAAGGAGGCTTCAGGTTGCTCCATCAGTGTTTTTAACCCCATGGCTTCTGGTGTTGTTGGTTGCTGCACTGGAAATACAAAATTCTACACTTGGACCTTGGCATATTAAAGTAATGGCAAAAAAGCCTAGGAGTTTAATAGCTCAATTCAATGAATTTGGCTTAAAATAGAATTTTAACCAACCTTTGGTTGATGATCATAAGCAATAAAATATTCATTAATTTATCCTTGAAAAGCTTTTCATTTCTACTCCAATAGAGTGCAAACCATAATGCCATGAAAGCAATAGCCTGCATTGCCTTGTCCTTGTGGCATGACAATACTGGTCCAGGTGACTCCACAAATATAAGAGGTGCATGGGTTTATACCCACTAGGTGGAAAGTGTGCAGCTAGAGTTTGCCAGTAAAATAAAACCTCCCTGGCTATTTACATTTAGTGAGGAGGACCTCTTGGATCTTGGGTTTGGTTTTGACTCCTGTTGCTGTTGTATGAAGGGAGATCAGCCAAGCAGGATCAAGAGTTTGTCTCTTTCACTTGCAGATCTCTATGAACACAAGTTCATCAACTGCAGACTGATAAACAGCACATTTATGAAGGAGAAGGAAGGCTGTCACCTGGACTTTGAGGAGGACAACGATTTCCTGATCTACCTGGTCAGCTTCCTGGGCAGCCTGTCTGTGCTGCCGGGCAACATCATCTCTGCGTTACTCATGGACAAAATAGGGAGGATAAAGATGATCGGTGAGTGGGGATGGCGGGTGCGTGGCGCAGGTCGTGGGTGGGAACACGACTCTGCAAAGAGCCAAGGTCAGTGTGAAGGTCTCACTTCATCTGCACACACCAATGCAAGGCGAGATGGTGCAGGTGGGGATGGGTCATTCCTGTATCAAATGGAGCAGAAGGGTGAAAGGACTCAATGGTGAGGCAAGTGATCTACTCCATGGCAGTGGGCAAGTTACCTGCTCCTCACCTCTCCACCTGGCTTTTCTGTGAAATCCTGCTTTTTTTTTTTTTCTTTATGTTGACTTTTATGTCAAAGCCTGTATGATTATCCAGCTCTCAGCACAACAGGGTTGGAGCTGAAGCAGGACCTCTTGGTGCCGTTGAGTTGATGCAGATGTCGCTAGGATTCTAGATAAATAAACACTTTGTGAATATTCATTGCTACAAGCAAAGATTATTCGATGTGGCTGCTTGACAGCCCAGGAGTTCCCTCTGTTGGTTTTCTGATTTTCTAATGATTTTATAAACAGCTTCTGAGAGCATATGGTAGATTAACTGACCATGACACAGCCAAGGAAGATGCCACCTTTAGCGTTATGGGAATAAGTTATCACCTTATCAGCTTTATGATTACTTTGGGAATTTCTGGTGTTGCTCTCTCCAGGGTTCAGACTTGCTCTCCAGGTACTGTGGGAATTGTGCCTTGAGGGACACTCAGGTGAGTTTAATAAAGTCAGGGATGTGGCTCAGGGGTAAGAGGAGGCTCATGCTCTTGAGCTCACCTCTCTGTCTCTTCTGAGAACAGAGGGAAGTTTAGTTAGCTCAGCTTAACCATCAGCCAGGTTAAGGTCAGCAAGATGACTGCACCAGTGTGTCAGGAATATATGCTGGGAGTCAAAATGACTGTTCATGTAGTGAACTTGGAAAAAAACCTCATACAATTCAGAGGGTCTGTGGGAAATAAGTTAAATAAGGCTGAAGGAGAATCAGAATGTCCACCCTGCAAACATGTCAGCACTTCTACTTTTTCATCTGGAATTGAGATGACAGCTGGAATCCTAAATGCTTATTTCTTCTGCAGAATGAAAAGTACGGGACAAAAATTAGTAATGACACGCTGAAATGTTTCACTATGGAATTTTCAATTGAAACAGCCTTCTGGCATCTCACCCATATCACTCTGTTGAACATATTATTTCTGGTCATCTTAACAGGAAAACTGAATTTCGGTTTTGCGTTCTGTGCCTCGCTGGGACTTCAGTTCATTTTTATCATGTTCTGCTAAACCCTCTCCTGTGGAAAACAGCAGATCTCCTGGTGCACACAGAGTGACCCTAATGCTGCTCTGTACCTCTGCAGCAGAGGGAATATCCATGTGGCACAGTGGGGGATGTAGTTTAGCAAAGTACCATGGAAGAGAAGTGGATATGGAATCCTGCATGGCAGCTTCTCATGGGTAGGGCACCACAGCAGCAAAATGCAACATAATGTCCAAAATGAAGCATTTTAGTTCCAGTTCAGCATCCAAATTATTTTGGTCAGTGTCAAATCAATTCAAGAAACCCCAAACAAATTAAAAAAAAATCACTTTCCTGGAGATATTTCAGCAACAACAGAACTTTCCAGTGAAAGATACTTTGATTTTGCAAAAACTGCATCTTTCAGGTGAAAATTCCCAATGGGGTAGAAGGGAGTGATGTAGCCGTTAATTTTTCTGAATCTGAACTGTGCCTAACTGAGCATGAACCGCTCTCACCTTCTCCCTCGGTGGTGTTCATAAAATTATGGCTCCTGTGCAAATGTGCCATGAAATCCAATGATGTTCTTGTAATTAAAATAGACCTCAAGTGCTTAATACAATTGACTGTAAATTACCCTAATTGAGACCAGAAATGTGTCAAGTGATTCCAATATGATATGAAATGCACCGGCTCTTCACTCAAAACTCAAATTGAAAAACCTTCACAATGATTCTTCCTCCTCATTGACTTTCATATTTACTTGCCTCTGCTCTTCCTGGGTCCATCTGGATGTCTGAGATGCTGGAAACCTGCCTGGAAAAGCCTGTCTTTAGAGTCTCCACAGAGCAAAACTATCAGCAAGATCAGATGGTCATTGAGAACATTTTCAGGCTGGTTTCCAGCATCAGAGAGTGACAGATAGTCAGCATCAATGTATTTTTGGATTCTTGCAGATTTAATTCATTTTGGAGTGAAATGCCATCACTTGAAAGCCATCTTTATCAACAAATGAGTTTGGTCAACTGTGGACAGGGGGAACAGGTGCCAACGCTTTTCCTTTGGTTTGCTCCCCGTAGGTGGCTCAATGTTGATCTCGGCAGTGTGCTGCTTCTTTCTCTTTTTCGGCAACAGCGAGTCGGCTATGATCGGCTGGCAGTGCCTCTTCTGTGGGGCCAGCATCGCCGCCTGGAACGCCCTGGATGTGATCACCGTGGAGCTCTACCCCACTGACAAAAGGTGCTCGGAATATTTCTCCTTTTTTTCTCCACCCTCTGACTTTGTCCTCTCAGTTCCTGATGAAAAAAAGTCACTCTAGATACATGTAGATGGGGGAGATGTATTTATTTATTTTTTTAAAATTATTTTTACCAGTCCTTAAGAGTTGGGTAGTCCTGTGGCTATACAGGATCAGCACAGATATTTGCAAGCATAATTCTGCATGCACAGAGGCTTGTACACAGGGAGTCGCGTGGGTGTTTGGCAATCAGAGGCAAATAAAATATGGATTCTGTCATTTCCATGGATGTGCATGAAGTCTGGCCCTTCAGACTGTATCCCCCAGCCTCTTGTCATAGCTCATCACTGTGACAGCCTTCTCCTCCGCAACCTGAAGACAAACATGCACAGAAGGGTTTGGGAGATAGGGCAGCACAGGAAACTTTGGGAGAATATGCTATAGATAAAATCTTTCTTTGCAACATCATTATAAGCATTTGTTGCCTTTTTCTGGCCTTTGAGGGAAACCAGAAGTGAAGGAGAAAGCCTGTGCTTTGAAGGCAGCATGCTTTTAGCTGCTGGGTGAAGCAGGATTTGGAGGAGTGCTCTGGTTGTTTCACTGGCAACAACCCACTCCAGCCAGTGCTTGAAAGGGCTTTGGCAAGTTCTAGGGCAGGTGGTGTCCTGCTGCCTTCGGGGAGGACAAAGGCTCTCACAGTGGGCTGCTCTAGGGGTTGGGAGAAGCTGAGATGAAATGGAGAAATGAGTATACACAGACATGCTGCTCATTAACCCAGACATGCAAAACAGTGACATCTCTTTATCAATTCATTTATTCTGCCTCACTTGCTAGAAGCGTAGCCTGGGCAACATAAGAACGTTCACAAAATTACCCATCCAGATCTTCTGTAGTTATGCCAAGAACCCCCCTCCTAACCATTGCTTTCTGCTTTTTTTCCCCTCAGGGCAACAGCCTTTGGCATCCTGAATGGGCTTTGCAAGTTTGGTGCCATCCTGGGGAACTCAATCTTTGCCTCCTTTGTAGGAATAACCAAGGTGGTTCCCATCCTTCTGGCTTCCTCTGCTCTGGTTGGAGGTGGTTTGCTCGCTTTACGCCTGCCAGAGACTCGAGATCAGGTCCTGATGTGAGCAACCGAGGCTGGGGGGGTCAGGGGCGCAGACATAGAAGAGGAACAAAAAAGAGCCATGTTCAGAAAAATCAAAATGTCCATTTCTATACTGTTCTGTCGATACCTCAAAGAGAGAGGGCAGAGAGAAAAAAGAACCCAAAGGGATAAAATGAAACCTCTAGTTTCTGACCCTTTTACAGCCGCGACTGGTGCATGCAGCTGCTACACACCCCTTGCAGAGCTTGGGTCCAACCTCGCCTACACTGGGACTCTGCCCTTCCCCTCTACATCCCAGTGTAACGACACAGGACGCAAACGGTGGCTTCGTGCATGTGTGCTCCTGCGTGGGTGTGAGCGTGTCCGACGGGAGGACAGATCCTGACCCCCTCCTGCCTTTGCTGAGCTGTGAGATGCTGCCCGCCTTGCCCAGCGCTCCTTGGCCATTCACATCAGCTGTGCTCAGACACGAGGGGCATCCGAAGGGGAGGCAGGTAACCAACCTACCGTAGGTGAGCTCCAGAAATGGGGACAAGATCTTGATTTTGGGGTTACCACCTGAGCCACCTGAAAGAGTGAGGGAGTCCTGATTTCTGGAGGATTAGAGGGTGGATGCTCAGCCCTCTCAAAAGAATCAAGGTTTCAAAGCCCTTTACTGTTTTCACTTGGGTGTAGAGAATCATTAGGCACCTTCTTGGTCTGGGAGAGAAATATATACAGAATTATACATATATATGTATTTACACTTTCTTGCAAATGTACATACACACATTGAAGTGATCAGCTATTAAAATTTATAATATTTAATTTCTGCACCCTTGAGAAGATGTTAAGAGAGACACTAAAAACTAATCCCACTAATTCAACATTATCTGGAATCATGACCAACTTAGTGACACTTCATTCTTTATATCCAGACACGAAATATTTAAATGTATTGATGGCCAGGGATAAATATTTCTATGATGATTAAGAATTTTTTTCCTACAGCATTCAGAGAGGAGAAATTGATATGATGTTGGAGTGTTCCACAAACCAAATGTGTACATATTATCCAATGTAAATAGGGGATTTTTTGTCTAATACCTAGAGTATGGTAACTGTGAATATACCAGCATTTTAGCCATATTATTTAAAGAATATGATGCTTGATTTTCTTATATACTTGGGTCTCATTGAAACACTGTAAGCACAGTTACTTAAAGCCATTTAACTTGTTACACAGGGAATGCACGCAGCAAGCTTTCACTGTACAGAATATTAAATTCTCCATTAAGTGGCACAGTTACATTTGATGTCCTGTAAAGACCATTTTTGAAATTCATATGCCCTTTTTATCATACAACTTAAGTCTTGTTGCACCTGGAAGCAAAGTGAGTTGTCTATTTTTGGATATATTTTCTTGGGATCAAGAAAGAAGCGCATACTGTTAAATAACACACCAATGCTCACAATTTGCTAGATAGCGCTAATTAGACCCTTTCAACAAGCTCAGCAATAGACCAGGATTGATCAGAAACTGCCACATAATGCAGGGAATTTTTCTCACCAGGATATTTTGTGACATAAAATATTCTTTTGTACTTTTGCTAATGATTTTCTGATTTACCTTTCTTACCTTTCTTTGGATCCCTTTTTTATTTTATTTTTTTTTTACTGTGGGAGTCAGTGTCAGTATTGCTGCAGAGAACAGCTGAAGGACACAGAGCGTGGTTAGATCACAAGAAGCAAATCTTTGCAATGAGGCAAAACCCTCTAATGAGCATCACTTTTATCATTGTGGCAATCAGGGATAAATGCTTATTGAGCAGCTAGGCTACAATGGGCTATTTGGGATTTTTGAGCTTTATTCTGAGGTTTATGAAATTGATAGAATCACAAGCTGCGGTAATAACAGAGCTTATTATGCCTCATTTCTTCATTTTATGGGTAGCTTAGGGCCTTTTTTGATTTGTCTTCAAAACAGCAAGGTTACTTCTCTAAGGTAGGAGTGAATGTAATTATGTCCTTTGGCAGCGGTTCACAGTTTCTGTTGAGAATCACAGCCCAGAATGTGGTTTTTTCTTTTTTTGTTCTTTTTTTTTTTTTTTCCCCTCTAAGTCTGGTCTTTTGCATGGTGAGAAGCAGCTAAATATGTGTTTCAACACAAAAGATCACCATGGTTTTTATATTTCATCCATTTTTTGGGCTGTGCATGCCAGTTACCACATTGCAATTGGGGGGGAGAAATTTGGTTTCATTTTCTGGACTGTTCTGTTGTGCTGCTTTGTGGAGCCAGAACTTACCTCTATTTATTTTATGAAGCACTCTTATTTATATCTCATCCAATGGTCTGACAGTAAAGCTGATTATTTGTGTTCTCCATTGGTATCGTAAAGTGACTCTAATGACACCATTTATTTTGCAAATCTTCCTTGTTAATT
This sequence comes from Caloenas nicobarica, assembly GCF_036013445.1. Lineage (NCBI taxonomy): Eukaryota > Metazoa > Chordata > Aves > Columbiformes > Columbidae > Caloenas > Caloenas nicobarica. The sequence continues at coordinate 16,943,522 of NC_088254.1, forward strand.
TTCAGAGAATGAAGAAATTGGGATCTCGAGGAGATAGAAATGGTGAGGTAATATTAGGAAATATTATCCGATCTTAGAAACCTTTCTTCTTTACAGAATGGCTCTTCCACAGGCTGCTAAACACTACCTTTGAGAGACTAGATGGGAGAAGGTAAAGAGCAATAGGATCTTGTTTTCAGTGTCACCCAGGCTACCCACGTGACTGTAGAAACTCCTTGCAACCCTAAAATCCATGGGTCAGTCACTTGAGGGCCAGGGGAAAAGGCACGTGTGTTGGGACAAGGCTCCCACCCGTGACTTGACGAAGGAGTTCACAACCTAATAAGAAAGGGCAAACTCACACTGCAGCTGGCACACCAGAGCCTGGGAAAGGACCACAATGAACAGAGAAGGAAAAAAGGAAAAGCTAAGGAGAAACCATATCACCTAGTCTTAGACAGCTATGAGTTAGATGTCTGGATCTGAACTCATCACCCTGGGTTCCCATTATTCTCAGTTGAAAGGCGCAGGCAATATAGGTGACTGTGCTCGGGCGTCATGATGAGAAGAAGACAGCTTGCCCCAGATAGCCCTGCTCCTCTCCTTCCATAACAGAGAAATCCAGGGCAATGGCTCCAGGTCAGGCATTTGCCTTTGTGACACCTGGGCTGACGTCTTCCACCCAGCTTCAGTGTGAACAAGGATTAGTCACTCTTCCTGATGTGTTCATTTATTGTCCTTGTCATGGTGTAAAAGCCATGTAGGCTTCACACTACTGCTCTCCAGAGCAAAATGGCAGATGGGCGCAGTCTCCTCAGCACTGGCTGTGTTTTGATTTGGATCTCAGTTTCAAGCTGTGGGCTACCTGCTAGGCTGAGCCTGAGCCAGCCAGAGCACCGTGCAGGGGGAAGTTTCTCATCGGGTACCTCCTCTGATGGCTCAGCTTGCTTTCTCCTGCAAAATCAGCGTTATGCCTGCAGCGCAAGGGGCAGCATGTCCCCTCAGTGGTTCCCCCCGCCCAGGTTTGCCGCAGTGAACAATCTCCTTGTCTTGGAGTTTTGATACGCTGGATCATCCACAGAGACGAGAACTGCCAACCACGGGTCCATCGATGATCCCTGTACAGTGCTATTTCCTTGGATTAACAAACTTTACAGCAACGGGGGCACAGAAGACCAAGACAGGGGACTTGCCTTAAATCCCAAAGACCTTTTCTGGAGGACAGCTGGACCTCTTCATGTACTCTTGGCACATCAGTCCAGCCGCTTAGCCAGGGAGAAGGTGGGTCTGGGGAACCAAAACTGGCCTGCTGAGCCTTGGTGTCTTTATCTGTACAGCGGTGTAATGGGGGTCATAGGAGGAGTGCGTTTCTGAGTTTCTGAGCATGCAGAAACAGACATTTAGAGGAACACAAAGAACTGCCGATACTATTATAAAAGACCTTTGGTATTGTGACGAGTTCTGCCTCCTTATATACGCTGTTGACTTAGCTGGTTGTATGTCAGTTCCTTCACTTGAGCTGTGCAGGGCGGCTCCTGCCACCGCCTTTGGTTTCATTGCATCCTCCTGGTGGTGGCTGCAGCCTGGGTGGGGTGATCCCACTCCATATGATCCTCATCCCCTTGAAATGCTATGTGACTTAAAAGCAGTGGTGTATGGCTCTCTTGGACTAAGAAAAGGGTCACTCTTGGAAAACGTATCTCCAGAGCCAGAGGTTCTGCACACTGGGGAGTGGTCAGGCAGCCCGATGTCCTTTGGTGATACTGGAGAGGTGCACTAAGGGACATTCCCTGAGCCTGGGAGCAGTCCAGCCCCTAAGCTTGGTTTACACAGGGGCACAGGAGGAGGCTGCATGGAGCTGAGCTTTCTGCAGACATGCAGGTCTCTTCCAGGTCCTGCTTTGAGACCTCCAACAATGGAGAATGCTCTGATGTGATTAAGGAGGCCCTAGGTCCATTGATGTTCCCTGCTTGTGTCCTTTCTCTTTCCAAAAGACACACAAAACTGGAGAGTATATTTTTAGGTTTATGTAGATTTGAGCCCCATACATTACATTTCCATCAAGTTTCTCCCTGAGTTTTTCACCCTCGTATTAGTAAATGCTGCTTTTAGGAAGAATCAAGCCTGGGAACTGTGAAGGAATCAGAATGAAAGAAATTTCTTTGCTGTATGTGATGCTAGTGCTGTATAAATGTACACTCACTGCGAGTTCCACTGTAAATAACACCCAGTGTCGTGCATTTAATGAAAAGTTTCATTTAGATGTTCTGTCGCGTCTGTGTGTGAAATAGCCAATTCCAGTCCCTTGGTTCCTTTTCTTCACTTGAAACCTTTCTTCTTTTGTTTATTTTTTATTTGGTCTGTGTCTGGTTGTCACTGGAAATTGCAGCTGTTCCAATGGACTTTGTTTTTGTTCTCTCTGTCAAATTAAAAACCTGGAAGAAAAAGAATGACGCTTGTAGTGCTTGTCTTTAATGGGCCCTTTGAGTCCTTTCACAAGAGCTGTTGCGGGTGATTTTGTGACAATGTTGGGACTTCCTCTGATGTTTGCTATGTGTACGTCCTTGCTCTCTCTTAAACAATTCCACCTCAATTAAATCTCCCCCTTACCACAATTTTATCACACTGTGTACTTCCTAACAAACTACATGAGAAAATCTATATCCTGAAAAGATTTCTGGTGGAGGAAGCATGAAATATTTTAATGTGCCATGCAAAACCGGAAAGCTAAACTCTGCTTTGTAATAAGATTATGTGAAAAATAAAAGTTTCTTCTTGTAGCTAGGGACATCATTTAACCCTAGCATATACTCTACTGGATGTATTTCTAAGGATGTGTGCATTTAAAAAAATGTGTAGATCTTTATATAAACCTAAATATCCATGCCATGTTTTCAGAGCAGAGTGATAGAGACCTGCACAACACCAACTGAGTGGGAAAAGAGCTCATGGTGTATATAGTGGAGGCTGGTTGGCAAACTGTGGGGTTTACACATGAATTTCAACTTCATGTATTCTGTAAAATGCAGTGATGTTTCTTCTCCCAGACCCACTGAAGGTCAGTAGGGTTTTGAGTTTGAGTCAACCCTGGCTGGTTGATAAGTTATTCGGGTGCTGAAAGGTTGTCCGGTCAATCAGAGTTTATTCCTTTCTTCATGTACACCAAATAAGCAACATGCTAAAGCTAATATTCCAATGAGAGATAAAGAGCCAGAAGATCTTGGAAATGTAATAAAGGAATCACGAAGACACCTCTGCCATCAAGAGACTTAGGCATTTTTCGTCACCTCAGGTTCAGCCATGTCCCATATGACCCATCCAAACTGGAGTCCCAGTGGGTGAACAAAAACCAGGCTGGGGGAGCTGGTAAGGGCTGGTCTCAGGTGGGAGCTGGTAAGAATTGGTCTCAGGTGGGAGCTGCCAGCCATGAATTTTGCAATGCTCGTGTTCAGCTGTGGAGTACAGGGCTATGGAGACAACAGTCTGTAAGCTCCTTGTGCGTGTTTGGCCTTTATGTAGGAAACTGTGGATTAGCAAACACCATCAAAAAGCATTTTCTAAGAAGTGGACTTTTAAATAAAGGTCAGAGATTTGCACTGAAAGCCTTGGAGGTGCTTTCGAGTAGCCCTTACTCCAGGCTAGTTGACATTCTGTGTAAGGCTGGAAACTCAGTAAGCAGGAGAAAACCCATATTTGAACGTGCAGACAAGATTGATAATAAAAACTGTGCATTAAAAAGCCCTGACTAATTTTAAAGTAGGACATAGGGAATTTAAAAGCAGGATTATGTGACATGGCTGCCTGAGATAGCATAGGATAGACTGAATAATCAGAAAACTTTTGCAAATGTGTTTATATTTTTCCATGTTGATGATTTTACCTTGGCCGTGTCATGTTTCTCACTATGTGGAGTTTCTGGCACAGATTCCCCTAGCTACCAATAAATGACCCAGATTCCCTGGATGTGCACGTTCACCCAAGCTGTCACAGAAGGTTACCCCATGGAGGAAGAAGGCTGGAAATAACGGCATTTCCAGCAGCCACGACATCCAGCAATAGGTCTGAGTGATGCTTCTGAACTGTGAAGTGACTTGATACTGGGAATATTATTTCAGTTAGATTACGGTATGCTGGCCCATCATTTTATCAGTGCTCCTATATCTCAAACCCTGGTTTTGAGACTCTTAAAGTAGAGCTCTGACTTGGCAATCTGTGTTCACATTCATTCAAAATTCAGGGGAAGAGCATCACCTTGACCAGGCACTTGGTGCTGAGAGATGGAGTCCTGGTTTTGCAACTTGTGGCAGAAATTCCTGGATACTGAGCACCCTGCCGATGCACAAATATTGCTACACCTTTGTATCTGATATCAAGTGAGTATGTGTTTCTCAGATGTGCATAACACAAAAAAAAACTAGCCAAAGAGGTTGCCACAGGTTTTTTTTTTTCTTTCACTGTTCTCGGTGGGTGAAGTTTGTTAACTGAAGAACTTGCTGACATCTCAGTCCATTAAATGAAAAAGGGCATATATACATATATAAAAAACATTTCACGAGTAATATGGTTAGCGCGGCACTAACCCTCAAAAATACTATTTGAAAAAACTACAAGTGAGACATAAATTTATTGTTCAGCACTTGTTTCACCTATAAAAACATGTATGCATCTATACCTACATATATATGACACGCATGTGACTTTATATATAAAATTAAATTATTACACCTGACCTCACTGGTTCTGCCTCAGCTTTTTCGGGCCCGAAATGAGTCTCTGTGAGACCAGGAGATGGCAGCATTTGCACACAGCAGAGAGAGCAGGTCCCTGCTCAGCAGAAACTGCAGGAGGCTGCACACAGGACCAGGCTGCTGCAGCGGTGCCACCGGGTACAGGTCACAAGGGTCTGATCCCCAGGAAAGGGGGATAAAAAAGCAATGAAAAAGCATTGATTAATAAGTTTAGAAGAGAAAGAGCCTTGCCCAGTGCCAAAGCTTTTGAAACGGGAGTCGTGCAAATCTAATATGTTCAGTCACTGTAGTCCTGGGAATTCCCTTATCAGCAACATAATCATTGAGAGTGAATTCCTCCAGTACATGAGATAGTGGCAGGGAAGGAATAAGGGCTGAGTTAATCCCCAGGTGTATCTCAGGCAGGATTTCCTGGTGCATGACAAGGAACCAGCACAAGGTGAAATGTTTGTGCAGCAGAGCTTTCCACTGCAGTGGCCCTGTTTTTCAAAAGGCACAGCAGGCATTCTTGTGTAAGTGCACAAAACATTAAAGCCAACGTGGAGCAAAACCTAGATCTTTCTGTCTGTCCCATAGGGATCCTAATCTAGTTTGGTGTCTGCTTTTGAGCTGATTTAGGGATAAAGCATTACACTTTCCCGTCCCGAGCTGGTCTGTGGTCATAACCCTGAGCTATTAGTTTCCATGTTTCCCCTTTCCTTTGTAAAAAGAACCTGTTGCCTGACATTACACCTCTGAGTAAAGTCCTTGGATGGAGGTCTGATTAATCAGGTTTCAAAATGAGACAAGGGGCATCATGCTGTCAGTACCTATATTATGTTCCTGCATCTTTCTTATTGCCTGTCTTTGCAATCACAGGTCACAAGTGACTACTTTGTTTTCCTTTGGACATAATTTAGCTTTATTTATTGTCATTGTTGTTAGCACTATTCATAAAATAAATTATCAAGGTAACCTGGCTGATGGACTTTCAAGCATTTGGTAACGACTTCTGCAAATCACAAAGAAAAATGTACCTTCCAGACTGAGGCATAAGCAAAAGAAGGGCAAGCTGATGATGAGCTTTAAAGAATAGGTGTCCTTTCAAGTCAAAGACTCATTACAGATTGAGATTATCATGCAGTAAATAATGCACCTGATTCTTTGACAATAGGAAGCAAATTTACCCCTTTGCAAATATACTAATCACTAGTCTAGCGACTCGCATTATTAGCTAAGAATAATTATTTTCTCCAAGGAAAGAATAGACTTTCAAAGGAGATAACATCTTAAATCACAGCAAATTTTAATTTAAATGTGAAGTGTAGGAATGCACGTAATACCTCATGTCTCTGTTATCTGGCTGGGATGGTTTCATTATAGTGTCTTAAAGGCAGCCCAAATCATTGAACTAAATACCTGCAGCCTAACACTTTGCAATTTCATTTTCTCCTTGTCAGACTGTATAATTGATATTTGTACTGGAGGTAACAAAACAGAAAATGTGAAGCCGTTGATAACTTTGCCATTGCTGTCTCTTAAACTGCCTGAGAGACGGTGAGGACTGGATGGCAGTGAGGAACTGGTACCTTTATAATAGGGTATAAAATGATTCCCTTAGCCTAAGCCTGTAGCCAGTGCTTGCTTGGGTTGTGATATGTCCACGTGGCTTGTCACAACACCTCGTGTGATCACTTCTGCCTGTAGAAAGCCGTGTCCCGCAAACAGCCGAGTCTTCAGCAAGATCTCACCTTACTGCAGAACATCACTGGGGATTTGGAGATTTGACCACTGGCTGGTGACATGAAACTGGGCTCTCCCTGCAAACATTCCCTGTTTAAGGTGCATCTGCCAGGACAGAGGGAGGAAGCTGAAATGTTTGGAGTTTGCTGTCTATCTTCCGTGATTCATGGTGTCTCAAGGACTGACAGCTCCCGTCCACTGTCACATCTGGGGGAGTGACTGATTCTGTTCCTCTTGTCCCCAACTCAGTGACAGGGTAATGGGATCTATTTCATGGCCTTTTTCCTGGAAGTAAATCCACCAGATGAATCAGAGTGATTTTTCTGCCTCTGTGGGAGTTTGCTTCCTCTTCTGAATGCACTTCTTCTATGGCAAATTGCTTAAAAATGTCAAACTACAGTGAGGATTGGGTAATTGCAAAACTTTTCTCTGAAGAAGACTCCCAGAGGCAGCTATGGAAGACTTTTACAAACACACATCTGAAATTACACAAGCTACACACTGCACTCAAGATGTTCAATTACGCTCACATTTTATTTCCAAAATGAAGCACAAATATAAATAAACTAGATGAGCACATTCAAATGATTCCTGAATCTTCACGCATCATTGCAAGGGCCCTACTTCAAGATCCAAAGTTTATTGCCTGTTAATGATATATATGCAATTGGAAGAGAAAAAATGTGTCCTAAAGTCTCTGTGACTAGTCAGACCTCAGGAATTTCCTGGCCAGACTTTGTGTGTCCTTAACAATGTGAAAGAGGTACTTAGCTCATTGAAGGCTTGGCTGCAGTGAGCTGGAGGCAGGAGGACAAGACAGTGGCTGTAAAATGTAGATGGCAGGCGTCAGGATTAAAGAGGTGACATTCTGGCACCACAGAGCTCAAATTCCCCAAATTTTCATATGACAGAGATGAATCAAATTTTCTTGAGCCCACCTGTGTTTGTGCAGTTTGCAGCAGAAACCTTCAGGGGTCAGGTCTCTCTCAGACACCACGTGGACACAACTCCAGAAAACTTGAGTCAGTTCAGTAGAGCGCATTGCAGGATTTGTGCTGACTATATCGATACCAGTATTCCTCTTTTAGCACCCTGGTGCTGTCCATGCCCATGCCTGGAGAGAGTTAAACATACTCCTAAGCAGGCCTTTTCTGAGAAGTCACCTGTAACACGGGCCTTTCTCCCACTTCAGAGCGAACGTCAAACCAAAAACCAGTACCCATCTGCAGACTGCTGCCTTTCCAGCTGCCGCAGCAAGCTTTGCCTTGGCCATCATAGCTCTGAAGCTATGTAAATGCCCCAAGACTTAATTTTCTCCAATGATTTCTGATCCTTTTCACATTTTGCTTTCAAGTTTTATGCAACACGAAGTGCAACAGGGCTGATGGGCTTGGGAGATGCAAACGGCCTGCAGAGGTGACCTGAAGTCTGAAGCCTTTGAAAACCAGGATTTTTGTGTTGAAATTACTCGTCAGGAAAACAAAACTAAATAAAACATGACCCCACCCCCCTTCAAACATGAGTCATTTGTTGAGAGCGTCTTCTGGGGTGATAGATAATTACTACCTGCTTCAGATCCACCTCTGAAGCAGCTCAAATCAGCCTGGTGACATTTGTCACAAACAGAGGCAGTTATTAATAAGCTGCATACTTATAAGACTTTTTTACAATGCAAATTGCTTCTTACTGAGCCGCCTTTATTCCAGCTTTTGGGCCGTTTTATCCATATATTCCTGACATCTCACTCCTCAGTGGTGTCTGAACATCGTTAGAGGAAAGAGGAGTGAAAGCTCAGTTGACTCGGTAGCTTAGGGCAGCATCAGGAGCTCCAGAGATGTTCCAGCAGGGATGTAGGAGACTGATCCAGCAAGGGTTTGAAGGCCCTGGTGCCTCCCTTATTGGTAAAACAATTACCAGAATAAGTCCCAGCATATGGCAAACATATTTGTCACGCAGTGCTTAATACTGGAAGAGAACAAGACGCTTGTATCCATCCACTTGGCAATACTGATTGAATAAGAAGTTCAATTTATTTGGATTTCAGAGATGCTTTGGCAAATGTACAGGGGGGGATCACCTTGTCCTCTTTTCAGTATCATACGAAATATATATTTTTAGCAATTGATTTCAAAACTATTTTTTCAGGAATTTCCTGCCTTGAAGCCTCTCAGTTTGAAAAATAATCAGTAAAAAATTAGGAAAAGCTGAGGGAAGGTAACAGGGATGGGGACAGCTGTGAGCACTTGCTGATGTCTCGTGCTGATTGCTGTTTTCATCCTCAGTGTCAGGAAGAGAAACAGATAGGAGAAGGAAAATATAATGCAGCCTCCAAACAAAATATGTAAATGCAAATCAGCATATAATAGTAGCAGTGACCCAGGGGCAAGCACTTACTGGAAAGTAGAGGCTTTCAGACTCTCAGATGAGATTTAAAATCAAAGTCCTGAGCTCTTCTTGTCAATAACGGATTAATGAAATGAATAGACACACTGTGTACATTATAGGAAGACATCAGAAAAGTACTGAAATCCTGGCTATGTTTTTGTGTGTAGCAGAGTATTACTGAGTTGCTCTAAGAACTGAGCTTTTGTTTCTTTGAAAACATGCCCCCACACTGAAAAAATGTCCCTATGTTTATACAGAGATGGAATTAAACTTACTGCAATATGTATATTATATAGACAGGCTTTGGTAGCTCTTGCAGTCAGATGTGATTTTAGAAATGCAGATTACTGTTATTATTAATGACTATGATCATGACCAGCTGGGGTTTATAACCCAGAACACGCTAGTCCTGGCAATCTATTACTAATGAATGTGTCCTGATCATTATCTGACAAAACAGCCAACCAAAGTACTATACTGTGTGTAGGAAACCATCCCCTCTGTGCTGCTAAGTGAACTAAACCATTAGTCCTCCATTACATACTCTTCCAAGTACAATTAAGTGCAGACAGGGTCTAAAACTGAGGCCTGTTGTTTTTCCCAAGTGCATGATGTAGGTGGATTGGCTTATTATGCCTATTTCAGTTCTTGTGGTTTTTTTTAAAAAAAAATGCTAAATGGTCTCATTAAAACCTCATAGAGGAAGTTTATTCATGCTACTGAAATATTTTTGTGCTCTTCCAAAACCGGTGATCAGAGTCTGAAGACAGTCAGCTGCCTTGCTAATGGACCACAGTTACATGTGTAATTGATTAATTAAGGAAAGGAAATAGCTGCTGAGACCAAGGGAGGAATCCATAACTTCAGCAGGCATTGAAGTGAAATAGCATCTTTTCGTGGGCAGAGCAGAGGAGGTTTTTTCAGGTATTTTTGTTGTCTTTTTGCTGGTCTACCTTTTCTTTACTGGTTCTTATTTGGTATCTTAGTGTTTGTTGTGTGGGGGTTAAAAAAAAAAAGGAAAACAAGGAACACTTCAATCCTCCTTTTCCAGCTGGCAGAAGGAGCATAGTTTGATTGGGTTTTAGCATGTGTGTATTTATTTCCATATAGTGCTCCATAGGCTTTGTGTGCCCGAGCAATGACGTGTGTAAAAGAGGCAACGGAGGGAACTCAAATGAATTCTTTGGCAAGCTTTGGGTGAGCATGGTGATATCTGCTATTCTTTGCAAGCTGTTTTCTTGTGATTTACCTCCTGTGGAGGTTGTGCCTCCTGCCTCACCCCTTGCTTTACCAGTTCGGAGCTTCACTGATGCCTTGTAGCAAAGCTGTTTCACAGGGCTCTGGCTGAGGGGAGATTTCACATATAGAAGAGCCAAATGTAAATATCTTGGCAGATATTTTGAACAGGGGATGTGGTGCAAAGTAGAGTCCTTACTGGTGAGTGTATTGCTAGGCAGATGAATTGTGTGTGCTCCATGGGAGCTCTTTCAAGGCGTAAGGCTTCTTCAAGAACAGAAAGAAGTGTGGCACTGATGGATGCTGCCTGCAGATGGCATGGTGTGCACTGGGGTTTTGCCGCCTAATGCCTGACCTGAGAGACAACTTGCACTTTGAAAGGATTTTCTGATGTTTTCAGAGATATAGATACTAGTGGCTGTATTGAAAATAAAATATAGACTTAAATGTTTTCCATCTCCAAATCTATTGCTTTTCTACAGCTCTCACACACCTTCCATTCTGAGTGCATTAACTTCATCTTGCACAAAGCTGCAGGATCCAAATATCAGGCAGAGTTCACAGAGGGTTAGAAAGAGCCACAGAGTGCTGAAAATTGATGAAGAGCCCTAAACCTATCTGCAGATAAACATCTTGAGCCCTCAAGTGGCTGAGCCATTGACAGCTCGGCCAGGCAGCCCAACCAAAGCCAGTTTTTAATAGTTAGAGGAGACCGCACTGTTTAGTTTGCTCTCTTCATCTGCCTATTAGGCACCTCCTATTAGTATTTCCCACTCCATTTGTGCAATGGTCAATGAACTTTTGGAGAACAGATGGCTCTTACAAATACCACAGACAATTTTTCTTCAGATCAGAAACAGGCAGTTTTAGTTATTTTATGTTCTTGAGGATACATAGACTGCAGGTTCAGTTTTGGAGTCCTCACTCCGGAATAGGGCCTTTCTTAGCCAGTCCGTTATACATCGTATTTCTGCTGTTGTTGATGTGCAAATGAACTGTTTGTGTTAGTGATGAGTTACCTCAGTTGGTCGTGATGAGTCAGAAGAGTAACTGACATACTGAATGGTTTCCACTCAAATTGTCTCATTAGATCATGATGTTCAAGTGTTGAATATTGTAGGCATGTAGCTACATAACAGCATCCCTAGGTTACATTCAGATTTTGTAGCATGTATATTTAGCTTTTAGGCAGATAAAGTTAAATATATGGAAGTCATCTGGGTTTTATGGCAGTTATGAGCAATTGCTATCTCAAGAACTTTAAAAGCAGCGTTTTCGTGCATTTATTCCTCAGAGCTTTTGTGGGCTTTTTTTGTTTGTTTGGGGTTTTTCTGTTTGGTTGGTTTGTGGTTTTGGTGGCTTTTTTTTTTTTTTGAAAGAGAGCCAATTGAACCTTCTCTCAGCTTCCTTGAACTTTTGCTTGTGAGCGGCAAAGATCTTAATTCAGGTACATTTCCTTAACTGCACCTTACAGTATTTTCCCCAACTGCTATGGACAACTGTAAAAAGCAGCTTTTTGGAGGTCGTTTAGGTCTGCATTGCTATCCAACACCATATAAAGATCTGACAAATGGCTACTCGTTTCAGCTGAATTTTAAGCATGACATTAACTGTGTTTAACTCCACTTGGTAACATTGGGGCTTACAATGAGTTTTAAATGTTTCACTGAATAAGGATGGATTCAAGCAGGTGCTTATTGTTAAGCACGCACAAAAGCACCTGACTGATTTGGGACCTAAAAGAGATAAATGGGGAGAGTTACAGAGCAGCTGTTATCTCTGCCTTCCTATCAATACTATTTCAATTCAGTGAGCAGGTGAAAAGGAAATGGAATCAGAAAAGACAAAAACTAGATTAAAGAAAGGAGGCAAATAGATGTTGGTCGGGTCATGTTCAGAGTGACACATTGACTCTGTCTGACAGATCCCCCTGTATGGATATGTCCTTTCTTTGTGAGGGGCAGTCTATCTTATGGTTATGAGTGATGGCCCAGTAGAAGGAGCATCAGGATAAGTGCAATCTTATTCATAGTCCATAAACTAGCAGAGGAGAAGCTCACGATCTTCTGATTTATGTCAGCTTTGAGACCAAGCCAGGCAACCTGTTATTATCGAGCAACTTTGTATGCATGTGCACGCATGTGTGTGTCTGCATATGCAAACCCCGTCATTGTCAGACACAATAATAGCATTTTATCGGAAAGGAATTAAATTTCCTTTATCTTTTGGGGTTATGATTCATCTTGGAGAAGGAAAGATGAGGGACCTACTGCCACCTCAGTGTCCCTGACTTATTATTGAAGCTTATTTTGTTGTAGATTTTTTTTTTCTTACGCATTCAGATGATAACATGGTTGAGAAGGGAAGACCACAAGAGAGTTATCCAGAATTCCTGGGTTTTCTTAAGGATTATGTAGTTGCTGTTGTTTGATCTCTCAAATAATTGAACTTCCATCGTGGATTTCCATTTTACCTATAAACTGGGAACAGTGATACTTCTCTACCTACTTGAGAGTCCCCAGCGGTTTGGTTTAGAATGGACTTTCAAAGACCATTTAGTTAAAGCCCACTGCCATGGGCAAAGACATCTTCTGCTAGACCAGATTGCTTTAAGTTCCATCCAACCTGACTTTGAAGACTTCCAATGATGGGGCACCCACAGCTTTTCTGAGCAGCCTGTTCCCTTGTTGTATACATGTGCAATTTTGTGGTTTTCATGTTACTCTGGGATAGTAATGGTAGTCTGGTGCTGATGTTACTGCCTTAAAACACGCTCCTTCTTCATGTCATTGTTTTAATTATTCTACACTCAACTGATCTGAAACAGCGCTTTTGTACCATCAGGGACCGTGATTGTTGTGGTTCCACCAAAATCAATGAAACTTTGCTAGTTTATCCCACTGGGTCACCTCTTTTCTTCATCCCAAACCAGGAGAGTGTCTATACCCATCTCAAATTGGTAGCGTGTTGTGGATGTCTGAAGTGTAGTGTATCCAGTGCCTTGCAAACCAAGCCCCTGAAGAGGTACGTTCATCTGACAAATGTAATATTTGGAATCTGCTGACACAGAGTCTCACTAGAACAGACCACCCACTTAAGCAGAGAAAATATAAGAGATTGTGTTCAATGTACTGTATACAGGAGTCCCTTTTTCAGCATATATTCTATTAAATTAACTGGAAATGAGTGTTCATCAGTCTCTAAGGGAAGAGCCTGAAGCCTTTTCTCTTCACATCAGACATTCATCAGGCCTTTGATCTTACTTCTCGTGACTACATTGGCTTACAGAAAAGGTCAGAAAATAGCTCTGCAAATACAAATTGGAATTCCAAGGGCCAAATCTGCTAGTCCTTAGGTGGGATTTTTTTCAGTAAAATGATGGTAAAATTCAGCGGGTCAGTCTTGTTCTTTTATCTAGTCAGTGCTGTTGGTGTTGTGTGGACGCTTCAAACTATCTATTGCTTCTCTCCAAAAGCAAAATTCAGAATCAGGGTAAAGTTATCCTATTTTTGCATGCTCAAAACCCATCAGCTCTTTCTTCTCACTCCAGGCATCCTCTTCAAGAAAAGTCACACTCGTGACTGTCAGATACTCTTCTATGTTTTGGCAAAGAGCTAAGGATTTGCTTTAGGGATAATGGCTGGCCTCAGAAATCCTTTTGAATTCCTTCTCCACCAGAAGTAACAAGAAGCATATTTCCTCTGCTTTAGTGATGATGTTAAAGACACACCTAGAGCCATTTGGTGTGACTCCATTTGCTTATAAACATGGAGATAAAGTTCAGGTTTGGCTTTGAAGTGTCTCATTTTAGTGCCTCTTGTTATATGGTACTATACTATACAGAACAGTACTTGGAATAAAACAGATGGGTTTTATCATAAAATACTGCTGAGGTATGTGAATCTGAGGCATGTGAATCTTACCTATGCTTTTTGTTGTTGAATTGGGTGTTGGAGTCCTGCAGAAAGTGGCTCAGCCCTCCTGCTTTCCTTCTCCACTTTGTATTTCTAAAATAGATTAAATTAAACTCCTGCACCTAGGCTCTGGAGAGAAGTTTAATGCCTCACTTGCAATCTGCATGTCCTCAGTTTGGAGAGGAAGACCCATCATATAGACTCCATGGCAGATGACACCTCCCACAGTTATGCCACCATAAAGGGGCCTTTCCTTTGTCTTGTGAAGCTTTTCTAAGTGATAAATGGTGCTTTCCTGTCTCTCCATATCCATCAAAACCTCATAAAGAATTTGATTGCACTCTGAAAGTGCACCCTTGCCATAGGAGTGAATTAACATCAAGGGGAAAATTCAGTTTTCCGCTAATTCACGTCATTTTTTTCATTTGTCACATTATTTCTTCAGCTTTAAAATCCCTAATGCTCTGGGTATAAGCTACTGATTAATGACAAACTTTCACCATTCATCTATGCACTTGTATAAAGCATGAAAAATGCAAGGCAAAGTCAGACCATCTGCAGAGCTTCCCTACCCTACCCTCGAGTCCCTGTGGTGACCCGCACAAGCAGACGTACGTTGTGGGATGTCACCGTTAACAACTCTGAGAGATTTCAAGTGAAAGTTTGTCATGAAGCTGAAGGAAGAACACTGTTCTGTCAACTCCTTTGTTGAAAGTGAGGACAATCTGGCCCAGTTTCCTTTAGCAAATGCAACCCTGATGATATAGCACAGGGAAGCCTGGGCGAAGATTTGCTCTGAAGACCCGCAGAGCCTTCAGGGCAACCTTGAAATACTTGCAGAGCAAATCCTCTGGCAAATGTGTATTTGTATTAGCTTTTGCAATGACTTTCTCTTCTTGCTGCCTTCTTGCAGGCAGAAACCTATCTAAATATTTGCAGAAAGCAAATCTAAGGGAATGCAAAGACTGAAACAAACACTTCTTCCAAGGGAAGGGAACAGCATTTCCCAGGCTCCAGGGGCAATGTGTAAAAGCACAGAATCCAGGTTTTTGCCCACCTCCTCTGTAGTTAATATTCAGAACAACACCCAGACTTTGAGCCACTGCAGGCCGTCCTATTGCTGAGCTATACTGGTTTTATGGGAAAAGAAAACAGAAAAGCAGTGATATTGGGTCCCCTTATTGGATGCTCCACTGTTAAACGGTGCTGTCTTGCTTAACTGCTCTAAATTATACTTCTGTTCTGTCACAGTGACTAACGGGCACTGTGGCTATTATTTTCATTTTAAACTAGATCCAAACTCCAGTCTCCGAAGATGAATAAATGAATGAATTTATTTTATTGCAGTACTCAGTCCTCAATAAAATATCAGAGTTAGAGTGGGATTTTTAATTTTTTAAAATATTCTTGGATAGGAGTATTCTGGTCACGTGCTGTACACATGCTTCCTGGGGAAATGAATTATTGGTATTTTATTATTATTACCGTTTAACACTTAACACTTGCACGGTGTTTTACATCTTCAAAGCACTTTGCAAACATTTAGCTAATTAATTAAAGTGCATTTCACGCAAACTGTTCCATTTCCTTCTGGATTTACAATCAGCCCTCCTTTATGGAGAAATTATGTCATGTATAAACTAAACTAAAACAAAAAGCCGGTTGTCGCTAGGAGCAGTAGCTTGGGTGGAGCAGCGGGAGGTAGGAAGTAATGATGCCTCTACAGCTGTCACCCTTGGCTGGGGTCCTCGTGACTGTGGGACCTCATGCTGCTCTGGACAGCCCATAACACAAGACACTTGCAGCTCACTGCGAGCTGCACACCCAGAGCAAGATTTAGAGACAATCCAGTGGCCTTATTTCAGAGGAGAGTTTTGGAAGTGTTGACGGGCGCCTGTTGTGAACAGCATTCCTCTGTCCTGTTTTCATCATGGGATTGACAGCAGTTATCTCAGCCTTACCCGCAGTCCGAGTGATGGCAATGACATCCTCTAAACATCTCCATCCTGGAGATGTATATAACATTTGTCGCAAAGACTTTTTTTTTTTTTTTTTTTTTTACCCCGGTGGAGTTTAATGAAGCTTGAAAGACACTGAATGTGAGTGACTAAATGGGAACGTTGCTCCTAACAATGTGGCATTGGGGAACCTGTGGCTTGTTGGTCAGCCTTCTCCAGCACCATGTGACAGGTCTGGCTCTGCCTGCCAGCCTGTGTGTCTCCCACATCAAATCATTAAAGGCAAAAATGTGCTCAGCTGTTTGGATGAGTGGATGAGAGAC
Organism: Caloenas nicobarica; assembly: GCF_036013445.1. Classification (NCBI taxonomy): domain Eukaryota; kingdom Metazoa; phylum Chordata; class Aves; order Columbiformes; family Columbidae; genus Caloenas; species Caloenas nicobarica. The sequence goes on from NC_088254.1 coordinate 16,959,787, forward strand.
AGGCCTCGCTGGGCTCAGAAATGCCTTTGGTGGCTTGCAAAGGATCAGTCCTGGTTACCTCCAGAAAATGCTTTCCCAATGACTTTGAGATTCTCAACAGCTTTTACTAAACAACGAACTTAATCCTCAGAAGTATCAGATACAATTCAGTAGATGCAGATAAGGTCCTAAAATTGAGGAGCTCCTGCTGTCTCGAACAGATGGGTCAAGAGTCACTACTCAACAGCCTCCACTAAGGACATCTTGGCTTAACCGGCATTCTGCTTTGGAGCCAGCTGCTAGAAACTAAACCTATATAATAGACAAATGTATATACATACAATGTGTTATAAGTGGAAAATAAGAGGTCTCGACAACCATTACTTCAAGAACTGTGGAGAATTGATGTGAGAATGAAAAGACAGCAGGAAATAATCCACAGCTGGCAGAACTCATGAATTTTAAAATATGTTAGGACCAAAAGAAACTAACAATGCAGGTGACTACTTGATATTTGTGCGTGTGTGGTTTTGGAGAAAATATTAAAAAGAACAAAGGTCAAAATGCCAAAAAAATTCTGTTCAGACATGAGATGCAAACTTTTAAATTGGAAGAGTAATTAAGCAGCAGAATAGTTTAGTGTTACAGACATTCTGTCTTCCATGGTCTTTAAAACAAGACTGGATGCTCTATCAGAAGTTTAACATTAGCCAAACACCAGTTTGCATGTTCAGTTCAGCTTAACTGGGTGAAGTTTAGAGATGTCTGACAAAAGTTGGATGAGAACATCTAATGATTTCTTTTGTCCTTGAACTTCACGAATAGCATAACATAAGACACCTTTCATATAGAAACTGATGTAAAAACTACCTTAAAAAGCATTCAGCGCTGGTGGAAGGGTTGCTCAGACGACAATGACAGAGCACTGCTCTGGATCAGTATTGTGCAGGGCTTTGCCAGGCTTGTGATGCATCAAAGGGCCCCAGCTCCTGCGTGTGGGAGTAAAATTGCAGGGGTGAGCACTTCTAGGGAAACAGCAGCACTGGGAAGGGATGCTCTGGAGCAGCCAAGGAAGAGGAGAAAAAGCACATAGTTTGCACCAGTGACCTGGAAAAGATAACCCAGAGGAAGAGGAATAGACTTAATCAAAGAGGAAAATAAGACATTTGACTTTTTTGTTAGAAAGGTTCTTTAACAGTAAGATGTTGATTCTCTTGCAAAAATATTTCAATTGCTTTTTCCTATTCTGTATTAAGCTGAAATTTTAGCAGCCAATGACCAGTATTTTCCACCTGAAAATTAAAATATTTTCTTTTGAGACTCCAATTATTTTTTAGGAACATGCCCAGACTTCGAAGGAATATCTTTGAAGATATGTATTTAACATTTTTCCCTCCAGTGAAACAAATGTTCTCTTAAAAAAATAGGTTTTAATGAAAGACTTTGATTGCTCTAAGAATCTGTGCAGCCACAGTAACCTAAGAAGCATGGTGAATTATGTCTATAATACTTTAAGGTTATACTGCTGCTCTCCTTGTGATGCTGCTATTGGGCTACATGGTCATACAGTAAAACTGTGGCTGGAAGTCGTTTAACTGTTGCCTCAAGTCCTGATCTTTCACCTAAGAGAGAACAGAAACGCTTTTTGGTCCCTGCTGCAGTTGAGATAGCTGTGCTTTCCTTTACAACCTGTTAAACATGTATAAGATCTACAAGGAGAGAAATAGAGTGAGTGAGAGGAGCTTATGGCTGTGTTTACTTTTTGAATTCTAACTCAGAAATTGTAATGTTAAATTCTAATGTACATTTTCCTCAAAGGGAAGAGGGATCGGGTTAAAGCTAGCTATGAATAGGCATTTTCTGCATCATGGCTGCACTCTAAAGGGAAGCCTCCCCCTCCTAATGATGCCCTTGGGGTCTTTAGTTTTTTATCTATGTTGGTTTTCCACTTTGATAATTTCTAAATTGTTGCTTATTATTGTAATATCAGTACTTTGCAGAACGCTCCAAGCAAGATGTTTTAAAATACAATGCATAGATACTGTTGTAACTACTTTCTCTTGTCTGAATATATTTCGGAGCAGAAAAGTCTATGACCGAACTTTTCTGTCTTCATAGGACAGAGCAGAACTCCTCACGCTGAGACCTGAACTGGCTCCAAGGGCCACACAGAACCATGGTGTTGCGTCCTGGAGAACCATAGCAGCTCCAAGGTGGGTGGCAGTCCTGGAAATTAAAGTCTGGCTGTAGCGCTCTACAATTTGCCTGGGCTTCCTGTGCAACACATGAGGTGGGAGAGTAATTTATCTTCTGTCCATTCCCTCCTCAACCCTACTGACAACTGAGCATCTAATCCTGGTAGGTGGACATCTCAGTGGCAACAACAATCATGCACTATTGCCCTCAAGACCATTTGTGTGTGCAAACCATGGCCCAGGTTGAGTTTCCTTTTCTGCAAGGAGGGAAGGGCTCCCCCTCCTACCAGAGCAGCTGGCAGGATTAGTCATGAAAGAAATTACCCAGCAGCACAGTTCGTGCTTGGGTGCTGGGGTTTCAAAATCTGGCCCCCAGTTGATCACTTTCTTAAGCACAGGAGGGGAAACTATATGTGGATTATCTCTTGGCAAACACTGGCTTTAGCTAGAGAAAGCAAAGGGGAAGATATTTAAGAAATTATTTTCTTTTTCCTCTGTGCCTGGCTGCCTTCTTGCCTTCCAGAGACCCAGTTTTGATAGCTGAGCTTCAATTTTCAGCTCTGTGCCACCTCTCTGAACTAAAGATTGAATTTAGTGTGATAGAATCGCTGAAGAGAGATTGACCCATCATGTCCTGATCTTGCTCTATGTTCTTGCTTTATCCTTCTTGTGTGTCTTGGGGTAGCTTGATATTCGAAATGCCAGGCAAATTTTCAGATTGTCAGAGTGCAGTCCAAGAGGATTCTTGCTTCTTTCCCTTCCTTTTCCTGCTTTTAAAGCCTGAGTCCAGCTAAAGTATTTCTTGTGTCTATCGTTCCATTAGGTAAATGATCCTAACAAAGAGGCTTTTTTCTCCCAACAACGTTGTATCTTCCCAGACTGTCGACACCAGTATGCCTACCTGGAGGGGCAATTCTGCAGGCTTGAAGTCACAGCAGGTTGGAGGGACATCTCTCTAGGTAGAGACAGAAGCACCAACGTGATCTTCTACGTTGTCCTTATCCTCTGGCTTCACCTGCTTGCTTTGTTTGTTTGTTTCTTGAATGCCAGATGAAACAGTGCATGTATCTTGTTCACATTTGACCAGTCTCTAAACTGATGAGGAAGGCAGTAAATGAAGATTTCAGTGGCCCACACTCTACATAATGAGCAGACATCACCTGGGAACACTATTCAGTGACTGATGCTGTGGCTGGCTGGGATCAGCTTTATAGATGTACCTATCAAGGCATCCTTTGAAAAAGGGACTTTGTAAATCATTCGATCATCACCATCTTGGTAGCATTCACATATCCCAACTGCAGGGCAGGAGCACGACAGCTACGGCTATGTAGAATATCTTTATTCAGAGGGTTATTTTCATTTCTTTAGGCTGCCAATATCCTGTAACATTTCAACAGCCAAAGAACTGTTTGTTCTTGAGCATCATTTTCTGAACAGGGAATCTGTCAAGTACATTTGCATGGTTTAATTTCAGTGACTCTTTGTTTGGTTAATCCCTGGTCCCCTCCAGGTTTTGAAAAGTCACATTTTCCCTGCTGGTAAAGGCTGATTTCTTCCATCAGTCAAAAAATCCTGATGAAGCTTAACATGAACCTTCCTTTTCAGTCCAAAATGAACAAAAAAAGTTTGTGTCCTGTACTCAGCTGCCTATCATGTTCTTGGAAGCAGATCTGCTGGTTTGCTCGTACTCCTGGACTCGCTGCTTTTCCTTCTCCAGCACATGGTGAGCACAGGCACAGTATTTTCAGGGCTTGCACAAACAGGCTTCCTGGCAGGACCTCTTGAGGATAGATGAGGAAAAAAAAAACTTACATGAATTTATGAAACCTCTTTCCTGCTGTTTTGTGTCTGGTGTTTGGATTATCCTGTGTTTAAGTGTCTGGATTGCAGCTTTTCCTGTTGCTGGATGCTAATAATAGCTCTGTCTTATGCTGATTCTCTGGTGTCTAATAAGCAATGTGGGTTCAGCCCTAGTATCAGCCTGAACATAAATACAGATGTTTTTCAACTTGCTGGCCTATTTCCTTCTAGGAACTTAATATCTTTCAGATTGTTCACATACCTGCTTCAAATCAGCCAGCAGACATTATGATTTTTAGGGAGCCATAGGCAAAGAGACAGTTGCATACATAGTGTGGATCACATAAACCTCATTTTCTCAGGTGCACTGGCTGGATGCCACCTTCCTTTGTCTGGCTGCACATTCAACCAGGCCTGCAAGGATTCTGTTAATCGAGATTTTGTTGTCTCCATTACATTCAGTGACATTGTCTGCTCTCTTACCTGTAAAGGACAATAACTCCTCAGTCGCTGCCCTTTTCTGCTGTATCTGTGGTGACAAGCAGCTGTGGTTAAAGCTCCTCACTTCTGTCCATCTGAATGCAGATCTTCCAACCCTTAAAAATAAAAGAGCGAGAATCCCTGGCTCCCTTTTCCTCTGGTCTGTGTTTCTAATTCATTCTTAAAACAGCAGTAGATCCCACCCTCCTCGCCCCCCCCAGGTCCCAGAGGAGCAGAACGCTGTTAATTAATTCTAATGAACATCAGACAGCCAGCTCCTCTCTCTGCATTGGGACAGGGGTTACTTTTATCTCCATCATTTTCCTTCCTTGATCTGATTTTCCCCCCAGCTAAATTAAATCTCAATCCTCCGTTTCAATTGATTTTTTCCTTTCTTGCTCTCTTTTTAACTGAAATAAGTTTACATAAACGTAGAAGTAATGAGACAAGGTCTTAGAACAGACACGTCAGCTGTCTAATGCAGCCCAACCTGTCGTAAATCATTAGTAGGGTAGTTTAATTTATATTTTCATAACTCTTTCAGTTCTCCCTCCCCTCTTCCCCCTAACCCTGAAAGCTAAGTTTTATTTAAATGTCACCGGGTCCTGGGAGGCTTGAATGGAGCTGCCTGGCCCATTGGACCGTTCATTTGATGCAAGAGCCATGAACGACTCAGATTCGTGTCACAAAAGCAATATTTCTTGCATTAGCTATTTATGGATTTACACAGCTTTGCATTTCTCAACAGTAAATAAAATAAATAACAGGCACCGAAGGGCTGGCAGCATGACAGAGACCTTTATAGGATGCAGAACAAGGGAAAAATGAAAAGCAGAGAGAGTAAATACATCTTCAGGCAGAGCTTCTGACACTTGCATGGGTAATGGCTGCACCCTGTGCTTTACAGTAGTCATTATATCTGTGTGGGGTCAGAGGGAATGAACGTCCTCCTGAGAGAATGAGGTTTTTACTGTAACGCAAGACCAGCGTCGCGTGGGAATCTGGCGTGGGCAACAAGCTGGGGATAAGATGAGAAATAAATGGAGGACTAATAGAACCTTTGGTTATGAAAGCTATTTTTTATCTTCACCTAATCAACTTGGAAAGACTTGGCCTTGTGTAGGTGAATGTGATAGCGACCAGCAGCAAACTGGCTTAATTATTTGGAAAATGGTTATGGATGACGAAAGGCAATACTTTTTATCTATTTGCACAAAACCATAATTCAACAAGACTTTTGGATTGTGGGCAAAATTCAGAAGCATTTACCCTGTCTGTTGTGTGTAACTCGGAGATGGCCAAGGAAAACCCCACTGACTTGTGAGACTCATTGAAGGGCACAGCAAAACTACCCAGCTCTAGGAGTGCAGGATTTGGCTCTATTTGCACACAGCAGCAGAGGTACGTGGGAAGCTGTGATGGAAGATGACAATTTGCACTAGTTTGCCCTAGTTGATCTGACTGCTCCTGGTTTTCCATCTTTGAGCTACCAGATTTACTAGGATGATAAGGTTCCCATCAAAAAGCAAGTGTAAGCATGTGCAACTTTCATCACATCTTCTTAAGTTACTGCAACTTAAGGATGCATTCGACCGCCTTGTTGAATTTAGGTCTAAAGCCAGAACAGATGTGTACGCAAAAATATGTATGTGTGTATATATACATATATATACCCACATATAAAAAGCATATAACATTTGCTGCCACCATAGTAACAAAATGTCTGTGTGTTGCTGATGCCTTGGTAACAGCGTCTGTGTATGTCTGCACATATGTGTATACTGAGTTGCCATGGGATTAGGTGTATCATATACTTAGCATAAGTTTAAAAAAAGCATAGGAATAAGAAAACCTAACAAGACATCTGTCTGCCAAATCATTATCCCTTTTGCACTTCTCCTTACAACCTCTGTATGCAGATCTGTTTTTTGTTCTAAGTAAGGAAAACCAAAAAGTCTTTGGAGCATCCTTTTTTCTCTCTGTGCTTGTCCCTAAAGCCTCACAAGCACTAGATAAATGATGGATAAAACTTAGAGAAAAATAGCGACATTATGACACAATGACATGTGGACAGGAGTGAAAACAGTTTTCTTTGGTGAATCCTTTTCCCCTGAAGAACAAGTGCAACAGAGCACCAGTAATAATGCACCAGGGAGAAGGAAAGTAGTGTAAAGTCAAAAATATCTACTGTGGTAAAATCAGTCCAAAAGAAGAGTTATCTCTTACAGTACCTGTTATTCCACAGCAACCATTAACACAGAATCCTGTATCCTTGATTTTTCTAACACAATAGTTAACAACACAAAACACTGATACAAGAATTGATACGTAAACTACTGCAGTAAGATTAATAAGTTTTTTGAGTGTCTTCTGAACAGAAATAAGTCAGGCTGCCCACATTCATACCTAGAGTTCAAGGGAGTCATTTCTACAATGGCCCTTTTCAGAAGCTCACCTTCAATCATTAGAGTCACAGGTAGCAATGAGCTATGTTGAAATCAAGTAGTTTTCCAGATTTTTAGGGTAAAATCCTAGACAATAAACACCAAGCATCTGATTACTGCAACAAATTTTAGTTGCCTGTCACAAAACTCTACCACGGTCATTAAAGTTCTGCAAAACAAAAGCAGGGAGGAGATGGGTTAAAGACTTACTGTGCCTTTTTTTTTTTTCCCTCCCAGCCCCGTGATCCTGAATTTAGGTCTTGTATGTGATCATTTTAAGTTATACTGTACACAATTGCCCATTGACCTGAATATCTAGAAAAGCCTTCTTTGAATCAACTCCAAATTTATAAGAAAACACCTTGACAAAGAAAAAGTGTAATGAAATATATTGGGCAGAGAGAGCAGTGAAGGAAGGACATTCCTGGTGTGAGGTCATCTTCATGGGAGTAAAAGGCACAGATATTAAAAAAGACTTTAGAAAGGACTCTAGGACAACTGTCACTGTGTGAGGATCATGAGAATGCCGTTTATTTCAAAAGAAATCAAAGCTATTATTTCCATCCTATACAATCATGCCCATGAATTCAGGGATCCTTGAAATTCCCCTTCTGTGTTTTTCTTGCATTGATTTAACAAATCATTCTCACTGGTTTTATTAAACTGGAAGTGTAAATCCTGACCGCTCTTGCATCTCAGTTGGTAGGAAATTATATTTAGCAGTGATGAAATTAATGCATGAAAGGACAAAATAAACAACAAATGAAGAGCGAGAGAAAGAAAATATCAGGGAAGTATAAAACCAACAAAAAAAAACCCGACAAGGACCAGAGTTGCATTAGGCAGTGTTCGATTGCAAATTGCAAATAAGACTCTGATAGCAGCTCTCCACATATTGTTCTTCTAAGTATTCATGCAATCAGAATGTGGGAAGCCTCCCTTTGGAACAGCGACAAACTCCTCTGCAGGGCTGTTTTCAGCCCGTGCCACATATAAAAAGGATTTTTTCAGCTTTCGGAAAGTTTGATTAATAGTGCCTGACTCCACATCCCTCCTTGTACCAGCGATGGTGTTTTACAGGTGGACTCATTTGCTGGCAAACATGGCCAAGAAGTGCAGCAGACTCACTCCACATGAGTGGGTGAATACACAGCCTCCAATACACCATTTCATTTACCATTCCAGTTCTTGTTAAATGCCAACTTTCTGTAGAGAACCATGTGTGATACCAGCTCCTGGAAGCCTTTTCTAGAAGCTTATACCAGTAACAAGACTTCACAAGACTCCATCTCCAATGTTATCGTATATTTAAAAGTAATTTAATTTTAAAAGCAATTAACAAGTATATGAGCACGAGAAAATTCTTTTCCACAAAATTTTCACCTCTTATGGAAAAATTCTGTAGAAATCTATAGGAAACAAATATATGTCTCTGAAGAAGTTTGGGGTGAGGAGGTTAATAGAAAAATGATATCTCTGGAGTGGAATTTATTTTTTGCAGTGCACCTCACTATAGCACTCTGTAGGACAGCTAAATGGGAAAAAAATCTATTAGAAAGTAATATTTTCTAATCTAGTTCACTATAGTTCTGCTGTGCAAAGAAATAAAAACTCTCTCATCCCATGAATCTAGTGACTGTGAAAAGCAGATAGGAAATAATTTGCCACTAGATTTGCAGATATCAAATGGATATGAGAGGTTAGGCCAGGCACAAACCTCTGCACAGAATCACAGCTTGTCTAACCTTTTCTTTAGTGGCTCAGGGAAAGCAAATAATTTTCCATGAACCTTTTTAGGGGAGGGCAATAAAGAAACAGATCCCGAGCAGCTGCTGCCTTTAATTGCTTTTCAGGTGTTCTCAACACTAGCACCTCTTGTCTGCTGCACAGACCAGAAGCCAAAGGAAGGTTTCAAGTAAGAGCCCTAGGAAAAAAGAATTCCAGTGGTTCAGAAGACTGTTCAATAAGTTTTGTGTTGAAAACAGGATGTATTTTTTCAAGGTTTGCACTTGCAAGGTAACCCCGGGCAGCCCAGTGGCTAAAATAAGTTGGTATGGACACCTAATTCCTCTGACCTTTTGCAAACCCACAAATCCAACAACCAAGGGAGTGGAAACAAAGCTCTGATTTAAGCTATTCTACACCAAATTACAGCAAACACCCCAGTGATTTTTACCTGCCATGAAAAGAATGTCTAAACATCACTAAATACAGTAAGCATTAGCTTTCCCTAGCAGTAAGATTTTGTGGATTTATTTATAGCCTGTTAACACTCATGGAAGGTAAGGAACAATAGTCTAAAATAGAGTCAGCAACTATGCTGCTAGACTCAGAAAATCTGCCACTTTAACAATCCAGCTTGCTCCTGGACCAAAACCCCTCACCTTGTCCTGCTCTCCTGCCTGTCCATCCTCGTGAATGTTACACCCTCGCATATCCAGCTGGACTAAGGAGTCCAGTGTCAGGAAATCTGTATTACTGCTGAATAACTTTCACCAAAACACGGGACGTACAAACTGTTGATGAGGCCCAGAAGGTGACTGTTCTCTTCCAGAAATATTCTGGTAGAAGTAACATTTTTTTCCCTTGCTTTTGGATCCAACTTTGTCACACAAAAACCTCAATATTTTAGGTGAAAACTATTCTGTTGCTATTAAAAGCTCTGTTCTATCAAAAAGTCCTATTGAGAGAAAACAGACGGCCTCCAGAAATACTTTCAGAGGTACGATGAGTAGTGCAACAGTATTGTTAAAACCTAAATAGCTATGTTATTCCACCCGGCAGCCCCCAACTCCAGCTTTTTGTTCCTTTCTTTCCCTGAGGGAGGGAGCAGGGGGGCACAGGGAAGCTATAAATAGAGCTGCAACAGGCAGCACCAGCCTTCCTTATGGTAAAATGAAAAAGGAGTGCAGTCATTCTTGATTAGCAATTGAATAACTGAATTACAGGCTCATCAGAAAACCCAGGCCTGGTTTAAGTGATGGCCAGGCGAAGGATCCCTTATCTCCAGCACTGAGTCCCAGCAGCTTCTGTTTGTGAGCATTATGCGGTGAAGAGTCGAGGGAACGAGTTCATTGTTGCAGTTGAGGCTCTGGAAGAGATGCCACTGAGTATTTGGAGAGTTGGCTTCTCTAGGTCACTGTTTCCCCTCCTGCAGCAGAGGTTGGATGCAGTTTGTGAACTATGCTGGGCTTGGCCATGGACTTCTGTCAGTGCACCAAGTCGTTTTCCTAGGGGTGCCAGTGAAGATGCCTTGAGGCTCAGCTTGAACCTGCTGGAAAGCTTCAAGAAGAGAGGAGCAGCAGGGAAGAGCTGGGCAGCTTATACCCTGCTTGCTTAAGGTACAGATAAATACTATGGATATCTTTACTCCTCATTTTCTAGGGATACTACAGAAGAAAACGATTTGGCTGCTCCCATTTAAGCAGCAGTGAGCAATAGAGCACAAAGAAAGGAAATATAAGGTCTTAAATGAATCCAATTACTCATACCATTAATTCAGATTTACTTGAGTAGTTACAGCATGCTAAATAAACAACAATTGATTACTAGATTATGTTCATTTGAAATTTCACCATGAGTGGATGGATATTTATCTTACAGTCTAATTGTAAAGGTTTGCCAATACATTTCTGTGGTATTTAAAAGGAGGTCACTTGTACTTTCTGGTCTTGGACTTGCAATTATTCTCAGCATCATTTTCATTTGCAAGCCTTTTTCCCTGGGTAAGTGATAAAGTCGCAGTGATGATGGATGTAGGTGACACACTTCTTGCATGTTGCAATCAAACTAGACACACACATACGAAAAAGTATATGTGGAATGAACCCTAAGGTTTGCCTCTAGTTCATGTGAAGCTGGTGCTCGCAGAAGGAGCCAACTCTGATTTTTCAAGTATTACTTGAAACCTTCATCAGTTACAGCAGCTGTAGCAGAGAGAGAATACAGTGTTCGTGGGATTTGTGATGAAATTAAGCTAAGAAAGAGCTGATGGAGCAGAGATGTGCACACTGAAGTAGCTGAAGAACAATAACTCATTTTGCATTGGCTATATCACACGCATTAGGTGGTGAGGAAAAAAAATCTGAATGTTTTCATTTAGAAACAAGGAAAATTCTCCTTTCTCCCATTTCCTCTTGATGAAATCACTGTCTTGCCTGTAACTCAAACACATCTGGAGGTGGGCTCCTTTCTCTCTCCCTGCATACACAAAAAAATAGACGTGACTTTATCCAACACTTCCCTGTGACATGTTCTACCTCAGCCTTTTCCCTATGTAAAATACAGCAAGGATTATCTCCACTCGGAATTGCTCTAAGTACTCAAACTCTGACAAAGAGTGAGAAATCATTTCTTCTGGGACTTGAAATCTTAACCTGAACCCAGGTAAAATGATTATAAAGTAATGCACTTCTTGACCACATTATTATTTGCCAACATTTCCTGTCCATTAATAAGTTTATGAGATGCTGCATGGATGAAAACAGAATTTTTAAAATAATTTATTATTTACTCCAGTGGAAACAGAGTTAGAGAGTAGGTACATGTGAAAACAGTACACTCTTTTTTATGTTTGGGGTGGTCTATACAATCCCTCTGGAAGTCACATCTTGATTTTTATCAGACATTTGTGGATCTTTGGGTTTTTTTCTCTCCATGAATTCTGTATTCAGTTCAAGTCAGTCTGGTTTCTGTATGCTATTTTTATAATGGAAACTCTTCAACAATATTGAGATAAAGCCCAGTTCTCCCAACCGTGGAATATATGTGTGGAGAGAGCAGAATATTAAAATAAGCTCTGTATTGTGAATTGCAGTAGCAATCTGCCCATGACTTATAGAAAAGAAACAAAGGTTTAGAAGGCAAAATCGGGCTTTCTTTGCAGATTTTATTTGCTTCATTCATTTGATGGTCTTCACTGTTTATCAACTCAGTTGTTCTTATCTTTGTCATTTTCAATGTCTCTGAGAGCCTGAGTCAGTCTTCTTCAAAGAATGCCCTTGTAAATGAAACATTATCTTCTCCAATGCATTTTTAAATAAATTAAAGTACTCTCAAGTTCTTATTTACAAAAAAAAAAGATCTGTCAATTTTGGAATATTTCGATTGTGTTGGGTTGTATTTCAAGTAGACAGCTCTATGTGCAGTTTTTTAATTAAAATTAACAGATATTATCAACTTATTAAATTAGCTTCCCATCTGGTAATTTCACTTTTTAGAATAAAATGTCCTCTGCTTAGAAAAATTCTGAAACCACCATAACAAGTGATAAAATGATCTTGATACTGCCAATGCAACAAAGTCTTCCAAAAGATGAGGGTGACGTTGTAGGGAAGAGAGGAGTTGATAATCCTCATACAAAGTCTAGCAGTAGAAGACGAAGATGACTTGGAGGGGAAGGGGGTGACAGTGATCCTGAATGTTGTACTGACTCCAGATTGGTTTCTATGGTAAGAGTTTTCCCTAAAACTCCCAGCATCCCCTTTCTATTGGACTAGGAGCCCTACTTAGATGACTCCTAAATAGCATGAGTAGATTTAGAAATAGATGTATCTTATTAACGTGTATCACATATGGATGTTTGCTATTCCAAAAAGGAGGGAAAGTTCAGCTAAATACTTGATTTATTTTATGCAAAACCATTCTCACATCCCTCAGTTCACTCTGGTACCTTCTAGCATTGGCAGTGGTGGCCATCTGGGAGGTGAGGTACGGGTTTAGGTTTTCAGGCCTGGTCTCAGCTTCATTGCCATGTGTCCCCCTCTGAGACAGGGATGTCAGGAATGTAGCATCCTTGCAAGCTGTGACACTACAAGCTGCCAGCGCTCAGCCTGTGCTGATGCTCGCTCCTGCCAGGGCCAGCAGCAATAACCCATCTCCAGACCAACCCATGTAATTCTCCTCTGCTCCACTCCAGCGCTAAGGGATGTGCCCAGAGCCGCTTTGCTGCTGCCTTCACCTGCCCAGGGACAAGCACCTCTCCTGGAGTGCTGCTCCTTGAGGAGGACAGCAAGAATTTCTTCTCAGCTCGTATTCCAGAGCACTCTGACCTTTTTAACTGAAGGACTGTCTAATTTCGAAAATGAAATACAAAGAAACAAATTCCAAGGACTACATGAGTTTTCATTTATAAAAAACCTAAATTAAGGCTGAACTTTGAATGCTCTTTAACTGAATTAATTCTTTTTCATTTTGTTTGTTTGTATCCGTGGGAATTTGTATGTATAGCTTAAAACCTCTTTTTTTTCCTAATTTCTTTCTTTCTTTCTCTCATCTGGAAAATCACTTCCTGATGCCTTGAAGACTCCCCAGGACTGGAGGCCCATGGATTAGCAAATGTTGCTCTGGCAAAGCAGTCTTAGAGAAGTCGGGCTCTATAGTACTTCACACACATTTCCACTGCCAAAACCTACACAGCAGGGGAGGAGGACTGGACAAAACAAGGGTCCACAATCCTGAATGTTTTATGAAACAGAGGAATTTCTGGGAAAGTCTAATAGATAGCATCTGCTGTACCTGGCAGTGGTAGCCTAGAATAGATTCAAGTTCTGACAAGCTTATTGCATACAGCTCAAAGCCACCCTCTTGAAGATGCAGAGGCTGTAGCGTCCATGGGAGGGTGGGCTGGAACCTGGCACACCAGTTATGGGCAAGCATGGTGACAGGCTGTGGGCCAGGTGACAAGGACAGGTCTATCATGTCAACAGTCTCCATTTTCTTGGCTTCCCACTGCCTGGAGTCAGTAAATATGGAGCAAAATTACAAAGGAACAATTATGGACAACCATCTGCTGGAAGAGAAAGGAATATAATTATATGTGAGAATAGCTTTTGGCCAAAGGTTCTCTCAAATGGCTGTTTTTGCTTCTGAGAATGGAGAAACCTCAACTGAGACTGAGCAGAGCGATGGAGCATGATGGGCAAGAGCAATCCCACCCTGTCAGCATAGGCAGGATGACCGTGGTTGCTCACTGCAGGTATTCTCCTGTGCCAAACTGTCAGTGAGGGGCAACGGCACAAACTGCTCCCTGGCTTGTCAACAGATTTGGGAAGATTTCTGGCTACAGTGATCCTTGAAATAACAGCTAAAACCAATGTGGTTTACATCAGTGATAGTTCTGATCCATTTTTCTCATGAGGACAGCACACTGAGATCTCTATAGCAGCTTAATTTTGAGTGGTCCTTAACAAACTTTCCGCTTGGCCAGAACAGCTGCTGTGCTGTGGCAAGGAGGGATTATTTTATTTCAGCTTTCTACTACACTTATAATATATGCAATGTAAGAAATAATTAAACCTTCTCTCCTTTTCCCCTTTCAGTTAGTGCCTCCATCCAGTTGTAAGGTGGGTGCAGATTTGGAATAATGTGTCTTCTTCCAGTTATGGGTCTGTAATAAAGACCGCATCAGTTTGACATCCTGGCTCAGTAGAGACAAGCCAGTAGCATTACTTTTGGATACCAAAGCAAGAAAGGTGTGGTTAGCCACTAAATTACTGTGTTCAGCTCCCTCCCCAACAACCCTGCCTCCACAGGAACGGAAAAAAATAGTCAAAGAGAATCATTTTGTTAGCAGATGAGGCAAGAAATTCAATACAGATGACATTTGCTTTGCAAAGCAATAAAATAAGCTCAATCTGTTAGGTACTTTAAGATAGGATTTGGCACAGAACATTTAAAAAACCCCATAGCAATGTTAAACCATCAGCCCTTAAGACATGTGTGTGGCAGAGATGAGGAGACAGAGGCAGAGAAGTTGAGAGGGACACCTCAAAGATAAGCCACGTCAGCTTTCTGCTGAGATATCATGAGATCCCCAGCTCAGGCCTGTGTTGGGGAAGAATTCAATTCTTTGTAATTAGATTCAAAGGGTAACAGCTCCCACTCCTCAGTGTAGGTCAATGATGTCCAGTGAAGGTCTACCAAGAGACCAGCCAGATCAACTAGCACGTGAGCACCCAATCAGTTACTGCAAAATGACCTAAAATATGAAGCAGAGTAAAGCTGTGGCACATTATTTCCAACACAAACAAAAGCTTCCGATTAATATTGAAACAGTGTGCAAAATACCTATCACAGCTTCACAGATATTCAGAAACAACAGCTGGTCTTTTCGTGAATGCATGTGGTTGAGATCTAGCACAGGTTAAAAGTTCATTGTTTCCATTATTCTATATGTATGTGTATATGTCCATAGCTGTACATGGAATTACGGTGAGGGTGGGTGCATCTATTGGCATTTACTTCCTAGAAGGGGTGCCTGCCTGTATGTTTCTGTTTGATGGAAAGGTCTTGTTCATTAGCTCAGGATGCTCATATTATGTATATTCTATTAAGCACATATTGAATATGCATCTCATTTTCATTTCAATTAGGATCTGAGGGCTGATTTCATTAATGACTATTGATTCCTTCCAGGCCATTTGCATTTTATTCTGTTCATTATTATTTATATGCTCTGTGCTCTCTAAGTAATTTAAATATCCCTCTCATCACTGCCCCAAGTGATGAATTATATGCCTTTCTTCAAAAACCAACACAAGACCTGCATTAATCCCCTGTTGTGTTTTTTTTGTTTCTCTGTGTATTTATGGGGCTTTCTGTACTTGGGCTTTAGCATCTTCTCTTGGGTTAGGAGCAGGTGACACATTGCACAGTGAAGGTGATTTACTGCATGACAAGCTTTCGTACAGCCCGTAGTTTTCCAGTAGAAAGACATGTTTCGCCCCCAGCACTGGTGGGTACTATTCCCCTGCCTTATCAGGATGCTGGGTCTCCAGGAATAGTTGACAATGTGACAGCTGAACTGCAGATACTTCCTCTCTTCAGAAAATCATGCCAGAGTTTTGTCCCTGACTCATGAACCAGGACAACCAACACTTCACTCCTAAATCCTCTCCCGCCCCAAGCACACCCTCTTGCCTGACATTTCGTAGTGTCATAGGATTGATTAAACGTTCTGCTCTTGTTTTTATAGGAAGGTTGCATCCTTTTAGGTGAGATACTGTGTTTAAGTTTTTTACGAGAGAGGTTTTAGTTCAGTGGTTTGCATACACAGAGATGTGTGATTGAATTTGCTTGATCCCTGAACTCCACAGGGGTGAGTGAAGAACTAGAGATTCTTCCTGACACATGGAGGCTCCCCGATGCCTTTTGATGACTCGACAGGTACTGCCCGAGATAAAATTTGCACAATCCTTAGCTTAGAAATGAACAAACAGGAAACTTCAAAAGAGCTGGAATTCCAGTTTAAATTGCAAACAAATCGCGTTTTCATTGGAACAGCTATGCAATAATTAGTTGCTTACTTAAATGTAGGTCTGCATCTGAAAAGGCTTTTGGGGGTTTTGAGAAGGTCTGCACATTGAATCTGACAGGAACATATGCTCTTATATTGTTTTGATCTACCCTAACAGAGCTGGAAGGACACAGAAGTGCAATAAAAATGAAATGTGAATGGAATGTTTATAGGTGCAGAAAAGGTTGTGTGCTTGATTAGGTTTTGAGGCAAATGGGTAAAAAGAGGTGATGAAAAGGCTAAGGAAATTCTTTTTTCTTTTAACAAATGAACTCTCCTGTCCACAATTCAGGCTTTCATCTACTCATCAGCTAAAGTAACAGCATCATGAGTGCAGTCTCTGGACAGAAAGGAAAGGATGAAACCCTGGTCTATCAGGTCTGCTGTTGCTTTTCTCCACTCCCTTGGGGAACCCTGTGCTGTGATACCAGGGTGCAACAGAAGACAGAAAGTTCCAAGACGCTTCTCCAACACGCATGTATTAAGGACAGGTTTAAGTTGGACAGATGTTATCTAGAGATTATAGTTTTAGCTCTCCAGTCACCAAGCTAAATGATTAATAATTATCATCCCAGCTGCTCCTAAAGGGAGAACAACATGGAAGGAAAACACAGTGCAAGTGCAACTGAAGTGCTAAGGATTCTCTTATAGACAGCAGCGGTAGGGGCAATAGCAGCTTCTGAGCCCATCAGGCATGTAGGGTAGATGGATGGAGAGAGAGGTGTAGGACAGATAACAAAGAGAGAAGAATAGCAAAGCTTTCAAAACTGTGCTAGGCACCCTTAAACAGAACAGGGAGGATGAGAGATTGGTCAAAGTTTTGATTCCTTACAGCAAAAGGTGCATAAAATACATGTATATTTCCATATTTTCCCAGTAATATTTTTTTTTCAGGAAGCGCATCAATACCTTTAGTAACATATATTAAGTTTGGTGATCAAAGCAAATAATTTCACAGTTTTCTGTGTGTAACTAGATGAAGTTTCAGCTATTTATTTTTATCTGTAAAACCTCACCTGTCTTGTGATTTGGACATATATCTGACAGATGCCCTTTCTCACCAGGCTGCTGAAATCAGCAGAGCCCTCTTAGCTGAGTTTTGTTTAGCTCTTTTCCTTAGAAAAGAAAGTTTAAAATCTACCCTGTATCTCAATGGAAAGGTGGCACAAGATTTTGTCTTTGACCAGCAGATGACAACATGGACTCAGCTGCTGGAGAAGGACGGAGCTGCAAAACTTTTCTCTCTCAAGGGGAAATACGTCAGAAGCTGGAGGACACCTTTTGGTAAAGGTTATTTTCAGGACTGAAGACCCGATCCCATGAGTGGTTGCAGATAGGTAGGTCTTGCCCTGGTGGGGACTCCTGGTGTAAAGCAGAATTGGATCCCAGCCTTTATCTGTATTCTGCTTATTCCCAAAACCACAGGAGGGGAGCATTTATTTCCAAATAAATCACAAACTTCACCTGTGCAGAGCTGCAGCTGAGAAGCTCAGCTCTTTTCCAACAGCTTCTGGGATGTGTGCAATGAGTCCCTGGGAAGATATGTTTCCTTCTTTCATTGTTGTTAAAATAAAAGCCCATTTAGCTCAATGTACAAAAGGGCCTATTGACATCAGAGAGTATGCTGATAGAAGTCAATTATGTTGTACATACCCCTTAAAAATAAATCGTGCTTCTTTTGTATGTAAACTGGGAATTCCCTAATTTATGTCAGAATAAATGCTATTAAGCAGCCTGTAAGGCAGCAGAGCAGATCAAGGGCTCTGGTCCTCTCAGCTTCACAGCAGCCACTGAAGATGCCAGAGTGGTGCATGCTCCCCAAAAACCACAATGCTCAGTTATTTCACTCCTTGAACTTAAGTTACCACCACCATGTACAAAGGCGAAACTGTGGGCTGCACGATGGAGATAAGACCCAGAACTGAGGCACTCACAGATGGCAGTGGCTATAGAACAGCACAAAGGATTCTTTAATTAAGTCTTCCCTTCCCCTTATTAAAATTCAGGAAAGATTACCAAGGAATTTGTACTGTATCTGGAAAACAAATCATAACAATTACAGCAGGCTGCCCCAGGCTGGCTAGATTGTAGCTTATTATTCCACAAAGGCTTGATAAATGTGTAAATTTATATAGAAGGCTTCTGCATGTCATCATTGCTGTGCAAAGTCTCCCTGCTTTCCATATCCAGTTTTAGAAGGAAGACCAGCTGGCTGGAGTCCCTTGAATTATTTGCTGTTGTTGTTGAATTTTTAAAAATACATATAAATTATGTTTCCCATCTACACTTTATCTACAAGCTGTCAAACTAGGAGTCATTCATGCTCTTTTTGATGCCTACTGAAAGGCCATCTAACAGCTCAGTTAACCCTCTCGCCTCACATCCGTTAAACACCACAAAAGACAATGGCTTTCAGATTCTAAACATGCATTTTTAAATGCCACAGGCTTCTCTTTAAGGAAAGAAGCAACTGTTAAAGCGTAATTGTTTTATATCTATGAGTTTAATTGCCTTATAGGCATAAACCTGGTAGATTTGCACATGTGCACATCTGTAATGTCAGCCTGCATTTCCCCTCAAATTGATTAAATGGTGGATCAAGGGTGGGCTGGGAGGGTGAATTAACCATTATTTGAATTTCTACTTAAAAGGGGAGCTTCGAACAAAGATCAGGGCTAGATGTGTTCCTCTTCATCCTGTCCTTTGCGTTTTTGATTCCACGTTGAAGTCTGGAGCAATAGCATGAATTATTGATGAGGTTTATGGATTACAGTGCCAAAAGGGACTACCAGGATCATCTAAGCCCTGTATAATACAGACCAAGAATCACCTCTGAATTAACATCTGGATGAAGATCAGAGGTTTGGAAAACATGTCCACTCTTAATTAAAACATATCCATCACTGGATAAGCCACTAACAACCCTGGGGAAATGTTGCTAGTGGACGCATAGTTTAACAACCATCTCTTAGAGACCAGACAGATCCAGCTTCAGCTCCTTGCTGTTGGATTTTGTTTTCCTCTAACCCGCAACTCTGAAGAGCCCCCACTTCTGAGTTTTTCTTCTGTCTGCAGCTATTAGAGACAATGACGGTGTGTTGCCCTTTCGTCTCATCAGCAATACCTTAAACAGATTAGATGCCTTTTGTTTTTAAACACCTATCAGGTTGCTCAATCTTCACATTTTACTGAACCTTCTTTAATTTTTCAGCAGGGACATCATACTGGGACATGGCATCTGCTTGAGCCAATGCCTGTGCCTGATACAGTCTCTCTACTTTTACTGATCTGATTTTATATTCGAGACCTCTGGCTACAGTGTTACATAGGCAAATCCCTCACTATGCTCTCACAGGTATTACTGTTTTTGCAAGTTTGGAGTCATTTGTATGAAGCTGGTTCAGTGTGCAAGATGCTTTATATTTGCTGTAGAAAAGAGGAAAATGTAGATTTTTGAAAGATAGTGCTTACGTGTTCTGTTTCCCAAATACAGCAAATAAATGTGAGATCAGCTTTCTAATAAATACATTACCTGGCACCTTTGGCTGTTGCTCAGAGGTTGCACTGGAGATGTCTTTGTGGAAATAGGGTATCTTAATTTTGCGCTTCAGTAATCCCTTCTATTCTACACAAACATGTACCTGCTAATTCTGTTTTCTTTCTCACCTTGTTGTGGTTTCACCAGGACCTCAGGACACTTTGCCACTGCCAGTCAGACCATCGAGGTCTTTTTTGAAGCCATCAGGCACAATTACGTGCTATGATAATACTGTCAAACTACAGAGATTAGAATTAGACACCAAAAATTCTTACTCTACTGTTTCCCAGGAAAAAGGGAATTTTACTTAGGTGAATAACATCACAACAGCAGTAGACAGGTATTTTTTAGCCATGACCTGTAGATATTGTGTAAAAAAAAAAAAAAAAAAAAAGTAAGACTAAGGATGTTTTTATGAAAGTTACTAAAGGTAAGGTAAGAAGCATTTGGTTTTGGCACAGCAGTTGGTTGCTAGTCTGTCCCCTGTTTCTCGTTGTGGTGACTTCTCCTTTTCTTGCAAGATTTTCAGTGTTCAAATACATGCAAACCTTCTTTGCAAAGAAAATGCCAGGCATTTCCACAGTGCCTGAGAGCCCAAAGCACCTTGTGAGCACTTTGCAAATATTTTAAATTCTGCTTATTTTACTTCAATGACATCTTGAAGCCAAGACTCCAGGGTCTCAACCCACTACACTGGTAAACAAGCTTAGTGAAATTAAAAAAAAAAAAAAATTGAGGTACAGCACTCCACAATCTGCAGGTTGAGGCATGAGCTGTCGTGTGATGTGACCAAGGCCATAACAAGAGACGTGGCAGAGAATAAGGGAAAACCCTTCAAACTTCCCACAAGAGGGAAAAGGACATAAGGGCCTCTGGTTTTGTCGTGGTTTTTTCCCCTCTTTTTCATTTTAAACTATTTTTTCATTGCATGTCTGCATAAATAGTCAAAGGGAGATACTCAGCAACTTAATCCAGAGCTAGTCCTTATTCTTGCTCTTTACCAAAAGCACTCTGGCTGTATTTGTCCAATGAATCAAAGTCTTCATCTGATCGTGAAATTAATAAATGAGGTGATACATTTGCTCACCACCGTGGATGAGATTTCCCATTTCATGCTTCAGTTGCCTGAGATAAGAATGAGAGAGAGATTTTTTTTCCTCGTAGTGGTAAGGAAAGCTGATGACAGATTACCTTAAAATCCCTCATAAGGGATGAACAAGCAAGAGACTTTTTTTTTCTTCCCTTAAAAAAGATAAAAGCAAAGAAATAAATAAAATAGAAGGGGGCATACTTTATATTGATTTTCTTGGTCTGCCTGCATTAAGGCATCATTCTCCCAGGGACTGCAGGGAGAGACAAGCTCAAATGAAGAGATGAACAGATGCCACCGGCGTGTGGGCTGGCTCCCAACACCAAGTGCGGATGCGGTGACGTTCTCCTTGCTGCCCTCCTACGCCTTGCAGGGCGTCTGTTTGCAAGTCCTGCCCAGGCAAGTTTCCTCAGTGAGCACTCGCAACCCCTTCCCTAGAGATGTGTTAATTTAAAAAAAAAAAAGGGAGTAAAATGGGAGGCCTCCTGTATTGAGAGAACTAAAAAAAAAAAAAAAAAAAGTTGCTAGTTTGGAGGCTTTTGGATACTTTTGCAAAATTTGGAGGGTTAGAAGGACATTTTGAATTTCGGTCAGATAAAGTGACCCCCGGTTCCTGGGCTAAAATTGTTCTGCAAAGTTGTAGAGTGCAATTAAGAGACTTCTGCCCATCAACAGTCAGAGACAGAAATTCTAGCTCAGACATATATTTCTCAGTATACATACACATGACTCAGCCATGCATTCTGTACTAAAATTATCTCATTGATAAATAATTATTAAGTTCAATTAAAATAAAAAATTAAAAATAATAAATACATAGATTAATAAATAATGAGCAAATTATCTCATCAAAGCAAGTTTTTTGTTTTTCTTTTGAGAAGGGGAGACAACAGGAGGTTTGTCAGTTCTGAAATATACTCTTTGCAGGGATAAAAACATCTGCGAAAATACATGAGATCATTACTATTACTTAGAAGATAATTATATTTTTTAATGAATGTTTGAAGTTAAATACCATGGACATTCTTCAGCAGCTCATAAAAGATCGGAGCTTCTCCTTCAACTTCATGGATTCAAAACTACTATCCTACTAGTGCAGGGAGGGAAATACTCTATTGTTCTTCAAAGTGCTTTTAAGGTAATGGAGAACTTCAAAAAAGAAAATATCTCTTTCACCTACAAGGTGAAAAAAAAAAAAAAGTGCATATGGCCAGTGTTTCCTTGTTCTGAGTACCGAATTTGGCATACAAATCTGTCTCTGATAAAATAAAAAACTCCTTTTTATTAACAAATAATGTTTACCATTCAAGAACAAATGGAAGAGGGGCTGGGGGGAAATCATAGAGACCAGTAAAGCCATCTTTAAAATAGTATATTTTCATTTTCTTTTAAAAATGAGAGGGGAAAGAGAGGTGTGGCCACATGAAGGTTTTCAGTGACTAGTGGTCATAACAGCAAGAAATGGTGCTACTGAGAGGCTGCCTCTCTGGGGACTTTATTTCTACCTCCCCCTATAAAAAACCAAGCATTTTTATTTGTTGTTTGTATAAGAGACCTTGAATGCTTGTTAAATGTTAATTTGTTGATTAGAAATGTGTACTGAGTGCAAAAGTTTTGTAGGTAATTTCTGAGACAGAGACTTTGACATTGAGTATGTGGATAAGGTATCAGCACAGTCACTGAAGACTAAAGTGATTTTGAGAAAACATTTGTAAGATCACTGTGACTTGAATCATAATAAGAATAAAAAATGCTGCTGTTACAAATGAATTAGCTAAATATTGAAATAAGGTATCCTAAAAATACTGTTAAATAATTCTAAAGGAATATGTAAATTCA
Organism: Caloenas nicobarica; assembly: GCF_036013445.1. NCBI lineage: Eukaryota > Metazoa > Chordata > Aves > Columbiformes > Columbidae > Caloenas > Caloenas nicobarica. Next base: position 16,982,450 of record NC_088254.1, read on the forward strand.
ATAATCTGTTTTCTAGAAGAAATTGTTTTGGAAGATTTTACTAAAATTGTATTGCTCGGTTCTGCCAGACCAAAGAGACTGTGAGTATGAAAGGTTCAACAAAATGTTGGAAAAGTTTTGCTTTGTACTAGCTCTTCTTTGATTAATAGTAATGAAGTAAAACATCCGTGTGTTTTTTTCTTTTTTAAAATGCTTTTACCTTTCTAATTTTAGTATGCTTCATTATAGGCATACTTAAAAAAAAAATGACAAGGATTAACTTATTTTTCCCATTCTTGGTCTAACCTCAATATCAGGGAGAGCATGGATTTCTAGTCTCTTCTTCACCAGGAGCTGCATCCTGCAGCAGAGGCTCGTTGTCACTCACTGTGGTGATGAATTCGTGAGCTGAACAGAAATTTCTCAGCTGTTGAAGAATGTATTAAAAGATCCCAATATATATTCTAGCTAGTTAACGAGTATATATATGCATGTGTGTGTATGAAAATGTTCACTTATAAATAAATCTTTCTCCCCTCTGTGAGTCTTTATGCCATAATAAGTTAACTCCATAAGCCCTGGTTTATATTACTTTATAGATGACTTTTTTTTTTTCCCCCCCCCCGTTTATGCCAAAGGAATTACAAGCTGGTTGATACTACCTGCAAGTCCTGGGCTGGGTAAAATCAGGGATTATTGAGTCTACAGTTCATGTTTGCTCCTCAGAGGCTGTATTTAAAAGGGAAAGTTGCAAGATAAAGAGACAGGAATCTCCAGCTGTGGAAAACACCTGAGCTAGACTTGGCCTCTTTTATTTGTAGCCCACCACTCACATTAATGCAGCTCCTCGGCATGAAAACACCAGTCTGCCAATGTGGCACTCCTTGTTCCCTTGGGTGACCAAACTGTACCAAGAGCTACAGCAGGATTCTTCTATCTGAAGCCAAGCAGGAGATCGAGCATTCTCAGCTTTAGACAGATCTGATACCACTCTTTCTATCCAGATCTGCCATTTCAGTATTACTCACTGAATATTACTGACTGTATCATCTTTCTGGTGTACTTATAGAGGAAGGAATCTACCGCACACTTAGGCAACGCCCAAATTATGAAACCCAGGAGTGGTCACGATGTCCTGGTATTGCTCTTGGCTGTGTCTGAACTGTTTCAGGACAAAGTCATCTCTACAGAACTGATGCATTCCTAATTCAGATTTCAGCTACTCAGCTTGAGGTGAGATCCTAGTAAAAATAAGACAGTCTGTACTGTAAAACTCTTTCTTCAGTCTTAAGTCTGTCTTGGAGCTTCATGACAGACACCTGAAGTCAGCTCTTCCCTCTTTAATGACAGATAAAGTAGAACAAATTTCTGTCTCTCTTTTTTTTTTTTTTTGTCCCCTGGGTCTAATTATTGAAACCTCACTTTTTCAGAAAGTGGAGTGTAAATCAATGAGCCTTTTCCCTATAATTATCACCAATAGCTGTACACTACAATTCACAGAGCAGCAAGCAGACTCTATATTCCCTGTCGTTCAATCCCCTCTCGCCTGCATGCTGCTGCTGGCAGGAGATTCAGAAGGCAGCAAGGCTGCAAAAACTGTGTGGGATGAAACCCTAAACAGGAAAGAATCTGTTGTGCAAAAAGCCTTTTGTCAGCTGAAAATTGCACTTGTAAGAAACCCAGAAACCCCAAAGCTTGTGGTTAAAGTGTAACATCTTTAGCTCTAATTTATACTGGCAGCACAATAGAGCTATTGCTCAGGCTTTGCCTCCTCTCGCCCCATCACAGCAAGGGTGTTATTAAGCGATAAATCAATTTCTACAAGGCAAATTGGAGACTAAGTCTTTATACAATGCTAATTTGCAATTGAAAGCAAATAGAAATACTGTGGAATGGGGGCTTGGTGACCGATTTCAAGGGCCAAGCTTGAATAAATGCTCCATGAGCCAATACAAGTTCGGAGTGCTATTTCTCAGAATCTGGTCTACTAATTATTTCTTCTTTGACTTACTAAAGTCCCTGAATAAATAATTTTGGGTTAAATGGCCACTGCTGTCAGAAAAGTCATTATTTGGATCTGATGGCAGGTCTCAGCTTTTTGAAACCAGTGCCCAAACAGCCAGACCAGCTTAGACAAGGACCTGTCACATCTTGGACCCTGTGCCAGGCAAGGGACTGAGCCTGATAACTCAGAAGTAGACACAGGGGAGCCTTGCAAGGCCTACTCATGGACACATTTCCTTCTCCAGGTACAGTTCAATGACCTCCATAGCTTCTTACCCAGCTTAGAAATGAGTGATGTACGTCTTCAACTGCTACAGGAGTTCAGAGATGACCTTTGGGTCAGCTTTAGCTCCAGGTTTAATCTTAGCGTCTTCCACTGAGCTGGGTGAGTTTTTCTTTTTCTTTGAGATTTTTTTTTTTGCAAGGAAGTCTATAACTGATCTGTCTTTGGTAGCTGTATGACAGGGACAAAGCGGGAGGAAAAACTGTCACAGTATAGGAGAATGAAACTGTTTAATTGCAGAGGGATTAGTGGCTTGCAGGCAGAGTCATTTCAGAAGCCTTCAGAGGAGAGGGGAGATCCTGCCTTTCCACCTCTCCCTCAGTATGCCCCTTGCAGAAGTACCAATTTTTTTGTAATCCCAGTCTTTGCACACTGGAATGGGCTAGATAGGGCTCCCACGAGCTTCTCAGCGGGGAGACGTGAGGGGGTGGCAATCCCTGTGTGTCGGGGGCTGAGTGGAAACATCTACAGCTGGCACAGAGGATGTGAGTTGAGAGCCTCCGAAATCTGTGGGTGTTCAACTCCCCGCAGGCTCTCCCCCCATTATTAATGGGCTCTGGGTGTTTCTGTGGTCTCATTAACAATGCGGCAGCGATACACAGTGAGTAACACGGTGCCTTTGCTGCAAATGGCACTACTTTGGATCATTACTATAGATTGCAACAGCATTATGCCTCTCCCAGCAACAGTTTCATTTGAGTTCAACCAGATGCCATCAAATATTCAAATGCAAGCTGATACTCAATTGCAGTGGAAGGTAGTTTGCTGGTGGTGAGTCAAGGCTTCTAGAAGTTTTCACAGTTTTTCAATCATTCCCTCCATCCCTGAGGTGTTAGTTTATTGACAACTACCAGGAGGGAAGACACAACTTAGCAATGGATGGGGGAAGCAAAAGGGAGCAAAGCTCTAAACTGCAGCTGAGCAATATGCAATGCACTTTGTACCCAGAAAATAATTTTCAGTGTTTTGGCTTTCTTTAAAGCTGGTTATATTGTGATTTGAAATTTTAAAAACCCCCATACCTTAGAGTCCTGTGGCTGGTGCATTTGATTTCTTTTCATATCACATCATAAAGATTAACTGTAGTTTAAAATAAAGTTTTTACCGGTCTTCAGCACTTGATAAAAGCCCACAAACCTTGAGTAAAATCTCTTGCCTTCCTCCAAATCTTTGTTTGCGTATTTTCCCCTCTTCTCTGGGAGTTGCCCTTGCTGGACATATCACAAGCACAAACTACACTTAGTCTCAGGGACAAAAAAGAGTAACAAAGCTCTAAGAGAAACCAGAATGACCCTGAATCACTATGAAACCCAAGGTACTCTTACATGTTTTCAGGGCTCACTGCCAGTACAAATGCCAGGTTATCGCAAAACATCTGATAAACCTCCTGGACTGATTAGCACAGAGGAGACGGTGAGAGGCTGGGATGTAGCAGCAGGGAGGAGATGTACTGGGAGTCAGCTGAGGTCAAGTCCCCTGTGAGGGACTGGGAGATGGAGCTGCTGTTGTCCTAGAAGCCCTTGGTCCTGCTGGGCAGCAAAGGCTGGTGGAAGAAGCAGCAGCATCCCTGCTGCTTGCCCAGGAACGGCGGAACAGCAGAACAACAAAACTGAGAGCCAGATTCAGGTCAATTCCTGCAATAGTCAAGCTGCACACAAGTTGTGTCCAACTCAGACACCATGGCTTCTTTGTCATGAGAACAGGGGTGGGCGTTCTCAGAAAGTAGGTGACCTGAAACCACTGAGTTCCCACTCCTGGATTCAGGGCACAGTTCTTCACACTTCCAATTCAGCTGCAAAACCAGGTTGAAAAGTTGCAGCAGGGATGCTGGTTACTGATCTCATGCCACCATCCACCACCACCTCCACTGTGCCACCAGAGCAGAGTGGCGACATGCTTCTTAAACTGCCTTCGCCTTCAAGTCGTGTCTCACGTAGCCACCAACCCAGGCATCATAGAATCATAGAATAGTTTGGGCTGGAAGGGACCTTCAAAGGTCATTTAGCCCAACCCTCCTGCAAAGAGCAGGGACGTCTTCAACTCAATCAGGTTGCTCAGGTTCCATCATGGCAATAGCAACATCAAAGACTGAAAAAGGTTGTCCTCCTGGGGCTGTACATGTTGTGGCACAAATTGTCTAGGAAGTACCTTGTAGAACAAACTACCAGCATTACCTCTGCTCATGCAAGTCCTTTATCAGAGATCCAGTCTTCCTCATTCATGTAACACCATGATTTGTTAACCAACATGTAGATGACCATAAATAAAGAGCACAAAAAGAAAGGAAGGGAGATACAAAGAACAAAGGCACCCGAACACAGATCGCTGTTGCTGGAAATACTAATGCAATAGCACTCTAGCATGCGGGAATTTTAAGTTTTACATCCTTCTGTTGGAGAATTTGTTGTACAAAAGGCAACAAAGAGAATTCAAAGCAGTTTTGTCCCTATTCTCTTCATGATAGGAATCTGTTTCTTTTGCAAATAAACCATGGTTTTTTTCCCAGCTTATCCCTCTCTGAATGGGGGAGCAAGCAGAAACAAATTAATCGTGCTTACGCTGCCTATTTGGTGTTTGCTCATTGCTCTAAGCTCCTTTGTGATCTCTCTCAAAATATTTTCATCTGCTTGTTTGGGAAGAAACTTTCCTCCAGGCAGTAATGTATAATACAGTAATACAGGTCACTGCAGCAAATTTCATCTTGTCCAAAAAAAAAAAAAAAAAAAAGACATAAGGTGGATTTGGCCTTGCATTTGAATTCCCATTTACTTACCTAAACAATAATGCTGTTATCCCCAATGTGACAGGAAAGTCAATATATTGCACACAATGATGTTTTTCTGTGGTCTGTCTGTTCTCTGCATTCTAATTTTCAGTGTTAACTTCCAGACACATCTAATGTTTCATAAAAGGCAATGATCCATCTCAAATTCCTTGGGACATGTCTCATTTTCTGAAAGATGTGTGTTGTTTACTGCTGGCTGAGGAAAAAAGAAATTCTTCTTTCCTGATGTTGGCCTTTATATCCCAGACTTTAAGTCTGGTTAAATCCTGATGGAGAAAATAAAAAAGGTGTTGACCTCCATTTTATGGAATTTCTACCCAATCAGTTTTTCTCTCACTGATTTCTGAGATTTGATCCCACATTCTGCAAGTGTTGTTTTCAAATTGTTAAGGGCAATATTTTCATAACCGTCGCATTCGAATTGTTGTTTGGGGTCTCGGCTGTGTTTAGTGACTATTTATCTAGTTTATCATCTTTGTCTCAGCCCTGCAGAAGGGCTCACGTGCCTGAGAGCCAGCTGTCTTTTTTCTGTTCCTCTGTTGTACTGTAACTGGTCTGCTCACCTAATTTAATGAAATGTATCGTCTCTCCCTCTGCATCATCCCTCTCTCCTTTTCTGGGCAGCATTTCATGTTCTTGATAATTATATGAGGAATGTCTTTGGGCTTTCTGGGCTCCTTTTCCCAGTTAAATCTTGCACAGATATAAAAGCATCCCTTTCCCAGGAACAGATCTTGGCCTTCCCTGCAGGAGGTGGAAGCAGAGTTTACAGATAATATCGATAATATCTTCCCTGTATTTTGGTGGAAACATCTTGACATCACCTCACGGGTCCCAGTTGAGCCTGCACAGCCTTTCCCACTTACTCGCAGCCACTAGAGGTTGGCCCAGCAGTGGGGAAAACAACATCATACAAAAACCTGCCAATATTCCAGGGAAAGCTGATGCCAGGAGGGCCTGAACTCTTCTGTTGGATTCAGTGAAGCAATCAGAGCAGCACTGAAGGGCAGAATGGGCTGTGTTTCCACAGAGGGCACACGAGGGGCTTCACACTCTGACATGGGACTTTGTGTCTAATTACTCCTCATACAAGGTAACGAAAATACAGGGAGGAAAATTCTTCCCCTCTGTGAATTCCTTATGGAAATATTGCAATGGAATTGTCTGATAGGACAGGGGGCTAAATGTCAGGGGCATTAGGACAGATAAGGAAGGTCTCAGGAGGTCCCTGAGTCAGAGATGAAGCAAATCCCTGTGGGGTTCCCAGTGCACATCTCCACAGCCCACAACCCTGATAAAACCACGTGGCTTGTGCTGAGATGAGCACACACACAGAAAAACAGAAATCAAAGCAGCACGCTGGCTTTGCTGGTCTGTGCCATTACACATTACAGAGAACAACTCTTTACTCCTGCAATAATGCTGAGGAATCAAAGTCAAATAAGTACCAGTTTTATGGAGGATTTTATGTATTGATTTGTAAATAGACAAACCAATTTTGCCTGTCTCCCTTAAGACGTTATTGATATTTTCTGCTGTAAAATCTTCCCTTCTTTTCTGTGTATTTATCAAGGACAAGGCGAATGAATGACAGTACTCACGTTTTGTAAGGTTAGCTCTCGAAAGAACTGCCAATAATTTTGTTTCCTATTCCCTTGAAACAGTTAAGTTTTAAACTGATTCTATATATCAATAAGTAGAATTCTTTTACCTGTTCTTTATTCCTTTGGTTAAATTTGGTATTGATCCAATGCTATGATAGTGGCTCAGCTCATACGAGTCTCTTGGATTTACAGATTCTTAATTATTCACACAGAACGTGTGACCTCACATAAGAAAACAGAAATAAGATTTAGTGTACATCTTTGGATCTTCAGCCATCACTTTCAATAGCAGATGGGCAATCCTCTGGAGAAGAGATACATTCTGGTGCAGGAAACCTGAGATGTGATGATCCAGTGTTCAGTACTTCCATGTGATTCCTGTATAGGCAGGAACCAAATCTAACGAAATGCAATAGCACTGATTAATGAGGGTACTCATCTGCTCAAAGAAAAATAAATCGTGACCTATAATACATTAACAAATGGTACTGAAAGCTGTTGTGTGTTCCACAGGTACTGATTGGCTTGGTTTAAGGGAAAGTAAACCCCACTGTGGTGCATATGTGCAGAGCTACGGAGGTATCTAAACATGCCAAAGTGATGTCTTGCTGGATATTGAATACAGCAGGGTGCGTAATTCCTGTTTCTGTTGTTTATGTAGAATAAACTCTAGCCCTTTGTGATCCTGGCACAGAAGATGTTCTAGCTGAGAATGTCCCAAGTGTTTTTACTAATTAACCATTTCCAGAATTTCCAGTCCCCGACGCATGAGTCAGATTCCAATAAAGCATGATATTTTAACTTATTTTTAATGCACCTTCTGCTTCCTAAGCCCTAACATTGAATTCAAGCTTTTCTATGCAATCCTGCCAGCTAAAAATGTACTCCCTCTTTCTACTGGTAGCTGAGATTTCTATCTAATCATGCATCTGCAGGAGCTTCAGTGCTGAGAAATACATGAAATATCGTGAGAGTCAGAGACTTTCATTCTGGCGTTGAAGAAAAAAATATATTTCCATAAATTTCCTCCAGGATGCAGGTTCTGCATTACTATTCAAGGGTATTTTGATTTTTAAAAAGATGGGAACAGCCTTTTTTTAAAGAGATTCACACAGGTTATTCCCAAGTGGTTTGAGACCATACACAAGTTAATACAAATTATCCCACTGAATGAGCAGGACAGCACCAAGCCCTGTGCAACCAGACTCTGCGTAGAATCTGGGCCTGTTTGGTTCCCCATTACCTGAAACAGCAAAGTGACTTTTTTTTCTCCTGTTCTTACCTCATCTGAGCCAAAAGCAAATGCAGTTACAAGAAACACAAGCAGCCAAACTCCTCAAATCAGAGAGAACATCAGAGTCTGCAAGATATCAGGGCTCCTTGCTGCCAACAGCTCACAGACATCATAAAAGAAGGCATGATTTTTTATGTCCCTTTGGACAATTAATTAAATCAGGACTCTAAGGGGATACAGAAGTTAAAACCTGAATGCAGATGTTCAGCATGGCTGTGCTTTCCTGTTTCATTATCAGCTGCTTTCTGGTGGGGACAAAACATCTCTTCATTTCTTGAAGATCTCCAGCGCTCTGCACACCACCTTTTTAACTAACAAGATTTTAAGGACAGATGTGGATATTTCGGTAGTGGTGACAGCTTCAGTATTCATCACGCCAGCTCTCCTATTTATGGAGCAGCTGGCCAAGGCTGCTGGAAGGAGATCACCTGTTCTACCCTTGTTGGGTGATGGTGAATTTTCTGTGCATAAAATCAGGCTGGATCCAACTCCCTGTCCTGTCCTGATTGCGTGAGCCAATTTCTACTGAAATTGAAAGTGAACGCACGAAGGTGTGGCAGAGTCAAACTTCTTTCCGCAAGGCAGCCACATCAAAATGCCTACATAATTGACACTTTCAAGTGATTTCTTTGGAATCCCCAAAGCAGTTTAAAAAATAATGATGACCCTCTGTCCTTCTGCTCCATTACCCTCAACAAGCTTTTTTCTTCACATGGCTACATGCCATAACATGGACAAATACCAGGCAAAGTTAGTCTGTGGCAGAAGCACTGTTTAAATCCAGCACTAAGCCATTTCCACATGAACAAGCTAAGAGGTACAGAGGAATCACAGATGAGGAGGAAGTTAGTTATCCTGAATCATTAATAGTCACTGCCAGCACAGCTGTTTCACTAGGAAATGATCCGCTGGGCCATCACTGCTGCTTTTGGCTGCCAGTTTGGAGATCATCAGGTGGAGACAAAAGTAAAGGCTTTGTGTGTAAAATAGCAGATGCACAGCGACTCCCTCAAATACTGCCAGGTCAGGATTAAGGGTATTTTGCTTCACTGCCCTGAGCCAGTCTCATGCAGGAAGGGGACGGCTGTGGGACCGTAATTCTCCCGACAGCTGCCGGAGGTCGGCTCGTGCTGCCCTGGGCACCAGAGCAGTCACGACACTTTTGCCGAGGAGCAAATTGGCTCTTTGTGGTGCCAGTTGCTGTTTTTGCTGTGAATGCATCGTCTGGATTTCACTCCCTCTGATGATGTTCACAGAGAGGCAGAAGCAGGTTTGGGGCTTATTTAAGTTTGTGAGTTTTGTTGGTTGGTTGGGGTTTTTTTGGTTGGTTGTTTGGTTTGGTTTTGGTTTTTTGGTTGTTGTTGTTGTTGTTGTTGTTTTCCCCGTGGGAGATGCGGGAGTCTTGCTAATTACTGGGATCTGTTTCCAGAGGGAAATGGAGACTAAGACGGATAGCTGCTGTTACCAGTGTCTGCCTAGTTTTCAAAGACTGTGTTTTGCTGTTGTTTTTCTTTGGTTGCCTGTCTAATAAGTGCAGAACAACTACCAAAGCCATTACACTCAACAGGAAATGGCTTTGGGCCACGGCAAGCTGGGGTTGTTTGTGAGCTGGCGACTGAAGATGAAATTTCTGCATGTTATTTACGAGCCCTCTGTACCTCCCAGTCCTGCCGCCTCTCTTTCCTCCCTGCCTTGCCCCTCATCACATGGTGTTGTGAATCTGTCATTGACGGATGATATCCAAAACCAGGTCCTCTTCCCGCTATTGGATGTGAATGACAGGCAGATCATGACTGCTGCATAGAATGTGGCCTCAATTTTACAATGTTTAACAAAAGCAATTCCTCATCCTACAAAATAATGACTGAAAAGAGAAGAAAGATAATGGTTTGTTACTGTGGTTTTGGGTCCTTCTTGCTTTTGTGGTTCTCAGTGCTGGCTCAGCCACCATCCTGCCTTGATGGCTCTCTCCAGTTTTCAGGAGCCCAGGACTGATGGTACAACTGCTCTCCCCACACACGCTCCATCAGGCTCCCCATTTTCTCCATACAGCTCATTTCACCAGGCAGCATGAAGGGAAGAAACACTCTCTCATCAAACATAGAGGGTCTTCCCTGCAGCAGGAGGCTTTGCTGGTCCCAGGCTGGGATGGGACTGCGTGCTAACAGGGTGCAAAAAGGCAAATGTCTGCACTCCAGGACTGTAAGGGGAAATTTCTGGATTTCTGATGTTCAAGATCAAGTAGGAATGGGTGGTGGAGGAGGACAGGTTCTCAAAATCCATAGGAAGAAGATGGAGGGCAGGGAGCAGTGCCTGGAGACAGCAGAAAAATGGGGCGATAATGTCTGGAAATAGCAAGGGAGGGGGAACGGTGACATGATGGTGGCAGAGGATGGTGGGACAGTGCCCAGAGTCAGGCAGAAGCAAATGGACTGTTCAGAGTACACTTGCTCTTTTTGGCTTGTAATGCAGTTGATAATCCTTTTTTAATTGGCTTGTCTTCTTTTCTCATAATTTGCCCATACTAACAGACCTGCTTCTAATCCTCAGAAAGGTAACATTTGGGAATAACTGGCCAGCCAAAATACGAGGGGTGAGAAATTTAACAAGTTTCAGGATGGGTCTTGCTAAATTTATCAAAGATATTAAGCAGTGGATGTGCCTATGAGATTTGGTACCCTTGCAGTCCCCTTTGGGCTTGTTTCCTAGGTTCCTATCTCAAAGCACTCTGCAAACATTTAGCCTATAAGCCTCAACAACTGGCAAGCTGATATTATCACTTCTATTTTTTATCTAGGGAACGTTAGACACAGAAAAGAGTTGGTCAAAAATATTGTTGCAAATGAATTTAGTGGAATTACTAACTGCTTAAAGAGAAGTACGTGCTTCATTGGTCAGGGTCACAGCCTCCCTTGTGCTCACTTAGAGCCATTTGTGCCTTACAAATGACACCCTCTTAAGATACCAGCTGGCCCCTTGGCTTCCTAATTGCTTAATGTGACCTGTCTTTCCACCACTGTCTTTCACATCCCCAGTCAGATGGCATTGGGCATTTTAATACTTTTGACAAGCTAGAGGGGGTTTAGGAATGCATCACATGTTATTCTTGCTAGTTAATGGAAAACTAATGAGACAACAGCTGCCAAATGCCACCGCTTCCCACTTTGCACACACATATTCCCGTGTCGCTCCCTTCTCTTGTGTCCGTGACAGCAGCACGGCAGTGGCACAGTTGGTGACCATGGCAGAATGTGTTAGGATGCAAAGTAGGCACCTGGCCTTGGGAGAAGAACAGACCTTCACCCAAATCTCTCTGCTCTCCAGTCATATAATTTCATACAAATGGATTTTTCCAGCTGCCTTGCACAGTTTTTGCAGCATTTATTGGGGTCAGTATGAGCGAAAGTAGAGAGAGAGAGAGAGGGAGAAACCTGCAGAGCTCACAGCTGCTTTTACATTAGTCAGGAGCAGGAAGCAAATTGTACAGCCAGAAGTAGTGAACAGTGCTTAGTGAGAGCCAGAAAAATGAATTTTTTCCTTTCCTGCTTGCTCTATGTTTTCTGGTGGTTTGGTTTTTTTTTTCCGTTTTGGTTGTGGGTTTTTTTGTTTGGGTGGTTTTTTTTTTTTGGTTGTTGTTCCTAGCATCCAAGTTTGAAAATACAGTCTGTAGCTCCATAAACATTCAAAGCTCTTCACCTCATAAGGTGCTTACAGCATGGGTTTTGGGAATGAGTAAGTACAGCCCTTCATTTCTACCTTGTAGAGCAAGAATGTCTGTTCAATAAAGTTTACTGCTGTAGCAGTAACTGTGGTAGTAACTAAACTGCTACAGGAGCTGACAGAATGGCTGGATCAATATTCTGTCAGGAGGAGAAAGAATTGCCATATAGGAAACTCTTTAAATGCTCATGAACAATTAACCATAAGATATTTTTGAGGCAAATAAATTAGCTGCACGGAAACAGTTGTTGCTCAGAGCAACTGACCCAAATGATATTATGTAGATGTATTTCACCTTCTCAAAACTCTTTTACTTGGTTTTTTAAAGTGGCACCATGCAAATCTAGAGTCAGATTTGCACAGGTAGCTGGGACCGGACCATCTGCCTGCTCACCAGGACTGTTTGTTCAGGTCTACTGCTAAAAATGGTGAGTAGATAAATTCAAAAGACAGCTGAACTGAGAAAGCTTGAAGGTAAAGTTCCATGTAATTGTTGCAAATATTGATTCAGTCTCACGGCTGCTACTAGACCTCTCTGGCACCGGAGTGGAGAAGAATTACACTGAAACCAGACCACTGTCTGCATCGCACATAATTCCATCCTGGGTGAAAATCAGAGACTTTTGGAGGTGAGAAGTGAGGAGGTGAAGTTTCACTGCAGTACAGACTTCTCGGAGTTAGATTTTGGCAAGTTCTGCTGAAGGAAAAACACTCCTTGCCTGTAGCTATTCATGCAGGTATGGCCTTTCATCTTCTGCAACCTCATCATTGTTTGTCAACTGTTCTTCAGCTAAAATAATGCATGACCCTCATGCATCGATCCACTGGCTTGTCCAGGGTAAGCCATAAACAGCATGTTAAATATCCATCATTAAAGTCTCAAATACAATTTACCTCTTAATCTTACGTAAGCAGCCCTGTAAAGCCTCCATCAATGAAAATTGGCTACTTGCACTCAGAATAAGCAAAAGGGTAACAACTTATTTAACACCCTCTCCATCTGTCTGCTCAAAGGCCTTTTCTTTTTGTATTTACTGCAGATGAAAGGCTCTGGGATAACCAAACAAACCGTTGGTACTTATCCAAATTGAAAGAAATCTTAGAAACTTTCCCCTCCTGTGAGCAAATCCTGGCCACACTGACATGAAGGGCAACGTTCCTGTCTCTTAAATGGGACTTTAGTAATTCAATCCCCATGTTCCCAGCAACTACTCTATGGCCTGACGCCTTCCTTTTTCACATGATAAATTGTTCCTTCTTCAAGGCACAGGAAGGCCCCAGCACCAAATGTGTGGAGTGAGCACGGGCAAGGGTGGTACGGCCTGAAATAAGATGCTCTGCTGAGCCAGACGTTTTCTGTCGAGCTACCCTGCATTGTGCCTGAGCAAGCAATCAGCTTTTTTCTTTTTTTCCCCCAATTCTAGTGCTTGTCACCGAATTAAATTATACAACCTAAAATAATGATCTAATAAATATTTGCGTACCATATCTTCATGGTATTTTATGAGCAGTAATTATTAACTCATTAAAATAACATGTACATCTCTCGTTTTTCTGCACAGTGAAACGTGTGAAAGCGGCATCCACCTTGAACATTAATGGACGAATCATTTAAACAGTCTACAGCTTCAGTCCAGATAAACAACTAAGTGGGTGACTAGGGTAAAATCAGGAGGTATGGGAACAAGATGGGGAAAAAAATGTTTTGGGAGCTGAGTGAGCCTGTGTCCTCAGCATCCACAGAAAGGTGTGTCAATCACTGAAAATAAGTCTCTTCCCCAGACTGCCTGATGCTGCCCTTGGCCAGGCAGGCTGAGATCAGCCCAGGATTGCCCTTTCGAAACAGCATTGCCATAGGTCTTCCTACCTTCACTACCCACAGAGAAATATGGAGGAAATCCACTCAGTCTAACTTCAGAGAAGTCTAAAATGAATCCACTTGCCAGGCCTGGGTTAACATTCAGTAGCTCCCAGTTACCGAAGGGTGTCTGACCACCAGCATCCTCGGCATGGGGTTATTCCAGATGCGCCAGTGCAAGACGGCCAGAGGACAACTACCCCAAGATGGGTCCCATGGGTGACCAGCATGGGAGATGTCCAGGAGACATGTGAGTTGGGGAGATTTTGGGGCTTTCTGAGAGAACTATGAGCCAGAGAAGTCCAGGGTAATCCCAGGGGAGCGAACCAAGAAAAGGAAGGTTCATGTCTAAACATCTGAGAGTATGCTACTGCCAGCAGAAGAAAGGCCACCACGTGGATCAAATTATGACGAGAAAAGCAAGGGCGTCCTGCCCTGGAAACTTTATTTGGTCAACTCCCTTGGCATGCAGGTTACAGGCACTTTGAGTATGTGCCAGGAGGAAAAACACTCTGACTGGGGACACAAATCCTGCATTTTCAAGAAGTCCAGACCCAGTCCTTTATCGGAGCAAGGCAGCTTGAAGCATCACTATTTTCAACAGCCCTACAAAAATTCAGCCGAAAGATAAAATGCTCTGCTATAATATAAAGGCACATGCAACAACGAGCTATGCTGGGAAAGCTTGAGAACAGACTTACAGCTCAGTGGATGGGATTAGCAAGGGCTGGAATTGCTTTTACAGCCTGGCTTCTCGTTAACCCTGTGGTGTACAGGGGTCCGCAACTCCTCAGCAGCTCTGCATGAGCACTGCAGGACGGGATACAGCTTCTGAGATGGGGAGCGAGCCTGTGAAAATGTATTTCTTATCGGCAGTGTGAAAATAGGAAAAATCAGCTGGCTGTTTTCCCAAGGTGAAGTATTTGCCCATCTGTCTGGCCACAATCTTCTTTCTTATCCAAATGAGGCTGTGAAGCATCTTCTACTAAAAAATATAGCTGCCTAAAGAGCTAGGTAAAGAATGAACATTTATGCACACACACACAGATTTGTTCAATAAGCCCATTTTCAGAGACAATAAAACTTACAAAGGTTTATTTAACGTGTTTTCTTTCATTGTCCCTAGAATAGAGCTCCGTGCAGCATTTCAGAGTTCCTTTGAGTAAAAGCCTCTACAATAGTTATTGATTTATTAATTTGATACTGTTATTATTTCTAGGTCTTCAGTATTCTGTGCAAATGCTCCCCACCTGTTGGGATGACTATCAGGACATCTGCGTCCTCATCTGTGGGCTGCCTTGTGCCAGTTCCCAACAACAGTCTCACTGCATCTGCATGAGGAGATGCAAGTTGATGCAACAAGCAGTTCTGGTTTATTCACTAACAGGGTTTGTGTTTTTCTGACAGACAGCAGCATACAATAGCCATAGGTTGTGAGTTAGGACTTGGCAAATATTTTTAAAGCAAGAAACCTTCACAAACAAAGGCAGCTTTATTAAACTCAGAGTAAACACCGAAGTAGCACCATTCATCATAGTATTTATATTTCATATGACAACTACTAAGAGAAGTGTAAGACAAAACATAGATGTTACTGGATCAAAATTTCCCCAATGGTGTCCAAGATTTCCTGAACTCAAGTAAGATCTTGTGCACTCTAGTGAATCCAGGGGATTTGCTGTGGTACAAACACATCTGAGATTTCCATGTACTCTGGACAGATATTGGACAAACTGAGATTTCAACTCTGTGTCCAGTTCACTAATTCCAGTAATACAAAATCTTTTGTTGAAATAACAACATATCCAGAAATTGAATTTTCACTAGCTTTTGGGGGATTACATAAAAGAAAATAACCTCTTATCTCCCCTTGTCAGGGATGTCACTCACAACCACTGCAGAGAATATGCATTTCTAATTGGCTTGGTTAAGACCAAGGCAATGATCTGCTCTGAGAAGGAATTACGAACTGATCTCAGGTGTTGCCTCCAGCCTTCTTCAGTTAAGGAGGTGTGAGCAAACCAGCTCACACCACTGTGCTTTTAAGGGCTAGTCAGGGCAGATGTAGCCACCTGGGAGATGTGGTCCATGAAGCACTAGCAGGAGAGGATATTGCCAGGGCAGAAGCTGGAAGCACTGCTGTATTTCAGCTCTGGTGAGTTGCTCCCATTTATTTGAGAAAGCTTTTCCAACAAGTGGTGCTGGCTTAGTACCTTGTTGTTGGTATTAGCTGTGGAACTACTTACCACCTTTCTGGATCTGTGCCTTAGATCTGCACTGAGAAAAAGATAAAAGAATGAAAGAAAGATTATTCTTAGCTCAGGGTAGTGCCTGTTATGGGCCAATTTGGGGACAGCAGTAGTCACTGTGTAGTTAAGAACTTATAGCTGTTACTGGTGTGAGCATTAGTGTTGCTGGAGGGTCCTGCTTTACAGCAGGGCATGTCCATGGGAGATGTGTGCGTGCTCCTGAGTTCCACCGTTTATAGGCAAAGTATTAACAGCAACTGAAATGAGAAGTGAGGGGTTTTTTTGTGAATGTGCTGAGGTGTAAACTGCAACTGCTCCAGCAGAGAGGCAGATGGCTGCTGCACCCTTCCCAGCTGTATCTGACTCCAAGCATTCTTCAACTCAAACAGCAGTGAAAACTGCAGAGTGTATTTGCTCAAACTGGGTTAGCATCTCATGCTCAGCCCTATGCTCTCCTATGGGCTTGGATACAGAATGTTTGGTAGGCTGTTGCTGTGAGGAATGCTCACAAGTGGGTGACTTAAACCTTAAACTGAAAGACCTTTGGGTATCAAAGTGGGGGAAAAATGCACAGCCATGACTACACCTTAATGTAAGTACAGGTTTTGCAGCAACAGCATGGAAGATGAAGTGGCTAGAAACCCCTGCCCTACTCTGAAGTTGTGAGGTGGGGGAAGTGGATGGGGAGGTTGGATATGGATGGGACTGATGCCAGAGAGCACTCTAACAGTGCTGGTTTAGGAGCTTTATCCCTATTTTCAAACTATTCTATTTCTTAAATTTGTTTTGCTGTGTTTTGACGTTTTCCTTGGAAAGCACCACTCTTCCTGCAGAGAACAAAATCAGTGCTTAATGTGTGCACTAATGAAATTACCCATTCACTTACTCTGGATATTCCTGCTCTGTAACCCATTGGTCACAGCTAGGGTGAAAACCATGTTTCTCTCTACTTCTGTTGTCACCAGTAATAAACCATAGCAGTTGTATTAATGGATCAAATAATGACCTGCTGTGAAACTAAGACCCTGGAAGGGGACATTGATTTGAGTGTGCTGCCTGCCAGTGTTAACAAGCCCAGGACAGATGCAGTGGTGTTTGTTCTCACCCTGCTCTGTGTGTGCACTTGAGCCCTTGCAAAATCAGACCACTGTAGCTGCAGAGAATGGATGGTTTTGGCCTGGAGTTCCAGAAACTGGGATTTAGGGGATTTCTGTGCCTCCCTGGCTGTCATGCCACTGGGGCAGATGTCTGGTAAATACATTCTGACTGTCACTCCCTGCTTGACCTGGTGTCATGGCCATGTTTTTACTATCTCCATATGTACAATGATGCTCTGAAGAACTGGAATGAGATCTCGTGTCCACATTGTGTGCCTGAGTCTACAAGGCATGCAGAAATTCCTTTCTTCATTCCCTTTTGGTTTTCCCTGCCTCTCCTAGCACCAGAGCCTGCAGGCCTGCTGAACTTCACCTGTTCTATTCAGTGGGAGAAAGCCCTTTATTTATGAAAGCCATTATTTATGGGAAATCATCATAGGTCTTATAATTTGTCAGGAATAATTAAGAAAAATTAGAACGTGAGTCGCAGCAAAAGGGATAAATCAGTGTAATAGGAAGTACCTAATTTGAGAAAAAAACCAAGGCCTTTGCCAAAGTTATTTATAAGCTATAGCTCCTAAGTATCAATATTTCCTCTTAAGACAAAAGATATCTGAGGACAGAGACATGAAGATGTGAATCCTCTTGGGGCTGGTAAGTAACTAATGTGCTGGCTGTCTGCTTTCCCAGGGGCTTTGGGCACTGGTGATGGAGGAGATAGAAATGATGTGTTTCTCTAGTCAATCTAAGCTTGACCAGCTTCTGTACTGGGTGGGTCCTTCCCATCACCCCCTTGGAAACTTGCCTGCTCCCCAAAAGTGAGTCTTCAGCCTTTACAGGAATGATCCTGGCAGAGCAGAGATGCCAGAAAAGACTGGTTGTGTATTACCGTGCTCAACTACAGCTGGTTGCAGTGGGAGTAACGGTCCGCATTAGATCAGGGGCAGTAGCAGCAACAACAGTAGAAAAAAAGCCGCCCCCATATGCTGGGACACTCTGTGACAGTTTTTCCCACGTGAAGTAGAAATACTGCTAAAACAATATGTAAGTCAAGTGTTATTTTCATGATGGGCATATAGATGTGGACTGGTCCTCTTAATGGTGGACAATATAACCTTAAAAAAATGCAATAGCTGGTGTGTAAATGCTTTACCTGGTCCTTAGTGCCTAAATCCAATATCTTTATCTTCACTCCTTAGCTCTGTCTATATACTTTTCCTAGATTGGCCTCACTGCATATTTTATTTCCATTCCTTGAATAATTGCCCACCAAGCTGAGCTGTAACATTTTTGTCTCGCTGCAAAGGTGCAGAGACAGATAAAACAAAAGCCCTCTAGTGAGACATTGAGAAACCTGACTATGAGCAAGGGTCTGTTCTGTGTTTGCAGTGTATATATCAGCTGTGCCTGGTAAACCAAGAAAAATGGTCTCTGGCCTGTATAAATATGAATGATGCAAAAGGAGGATTAGATGCAGTAAAATACCCTGGTTGTTCCTCTGTCTGCCTTGTTTACTCCCTTTCATTGGCATTAATAAGTATTCTGTGGAGAGGATAGGAGAGGTGTTGCTATTACTTTGCAAAAGCACATGAACAGGTTTAAATAAGAATATTAAAGGAAGCTTACTCTAAATTCCAATTTACTGTGGCCTTTTGCTAAAGATTTATATTTATGATGCGGTGACAATGTGGGCATGCATTAGTTACACCACCCAGACAGGAAAACAGATGTGGGGAGAGGTTTAGGGTGTGATTTGATGTTATTATCTAACTAGGATCCTGTTACTGAAAAGTGCAGCCATCACCTTTCCCCATCAGCTCTCAGTTGCACCCTCCCCCTGCTTCCCTTTCACCCATTCAGGACAAATTAGGTCAAGAAACTGATCTTCTGGAAGATGTTTTTGTTTTTCCTTCCTCCTACTGTCAGATCAGCTCACTGAACTGACTCATTCAGGCTCAGCAGCTGGATACCCTGAATCTGATGTCCCAAGCATGGTGTTTATTCCTATATAATTTTCTTTGCCAGCATTGATGCACCTCCTCGGGAAGCTCTTTTTTGCAGTGGAGGGCAACCCACAGAGGAACTAAAAGATCCGGGGATCAATAACTCCCCATGCTGGGAGGAGTGGAAGCTGCCAGTGTGATGGAGAGGGAAAAGCAGGACAAGGTGGCTGCAAAATTATCCCTGGCCACAAGAGGGTGGCCTAAGGTGGCATTTATTCTGAAAGGTCTTGTATTTTTGAGGTTAGAAAAAGCCGTTTATGTGCATTTCCTAATTCCAGCCAGAAGCACAAGCACTGGAATGTAAGACACTGATTTAGCTGTTTTCCTGCTGTGGTTTGCACATCAAAGAGGTTTAGATAGTTTATTTGGACAAGTTTTGCATAAGCTTTCAAACTTTCTGGGTGCTTATCAGCATGATGTTAACTCCAGCAGGAATGAAGGATGCTTGAAATCCTAAACAGTTGGTGATTTGTTCATAATCTCCAGCTGAGCAACAGTGCCTAAGAAGCTCCATTTGTCATCTGCAGAGCTGCAGAAAGTGGGATGCTTTTCTATTTCCACATCTGGGGAAAAAAAAGTGTGGTGAGGGGAACATAATAGACCAGTTTAATTTCTTGGAGAGAGAGAAGGGGAAAGTAAACTCCCCCCAAACACACAACTGTTTTCTCCTCTGCCTTTATTTGGTTATTATCTTTGTTACTTTAGTTTTCAGACCCCATGAGATGGACTATCTTCACAAGGCAAAACCATGAGATTTTTTTGTGCTTCTCTTAACTGGTACAGGCATAACTGCAATTAGAGATGACTTATTTTTGCATTGAACCAACAGCTGAAATAAACCCTTTTGATGGGTGCTCTCTCCAAGATAACTGATGTCAGTCACATCATTACCATGGGCTTTGTTACTTGTTCAACAGCACTGAGCTGCAAAGAATATCCTATTATCCCAAAGGTTTTTGGTAAGGATTGGTTGAGTAGGAGTGAGAGGGGATGTATTTTGCATTAAACTAGTACTTTTTAGTTTATATTTATGCTAGATTTATTTCTTATGAAGAACAGCTATCATTATAGCTGATGGAAAAAGCTGCAAAGATCCAGTTTAGCAGCAGGCAGCCTGTAGTTAAATAGAGGTGAAGTGTATTTGCAGGAAAGGGTGAACTTGGTGGCTGGAAATATTTCCTTCAGGAGGGCTACAAGAGGTGGCCAAGATGTGGTGGGTGATGTCTAAGGATGCCTCAGCTGAGAGGTGATAGTCTTGGAAGAAAATATAGGAGTCAGGTGGCCTGTGAATTGAGCCTTAAATAAAAGGTAAATGGGTAGCATTGGTGGTTATGAAGCAAGATAAGAAGTGAGAGTTACCTTTTCGCACCACAGGGTAACAGCTCAAATGTGAGTAGTGATCAGACCCTCTGTGGAGCCCTCAAGTCAAGCAGCTACATCCTACAATGCTTCTGAGGCTGGTTATGCTCATAGTAGCACTTGGCTGCTTCACAAAGCAGCTAATGCAGGTGTTCAGGCCTGGGAACACAGATTCTCTGCAGGGGGCTAATTTTCCTTTTTATTGCTTTATTTTTTTCTTTGCTGAAAAGGTGTTCTGATTTGCAAAGCAGAGAAACCATCACATGCTCTTAAAGGGGACAGACCTGGAGAGTGTAGGTTTTGAGGAACGGTTCCCCATGGCTTCACAAACAGCTGCAGCCCGCCCAGGATTTCTGTGCCTGTCTGGAGACTAGCAGAGTACTGATGGAAAAGAAGCTAAAGAGAACCTGGGTAGCCATTGTACCAGGGAATTTGGCAAAGATGAATAAAGCAAGCCAGGTTCTGTTTCTGGTTTCCTCCTTCAGTACTTAACGATTGCTAACGGAGAGGTACTCCCCTGGAGCTTGTGCTCTGAGCATCTTCCCTGCAGCTTGCTGGGACTTTTCTATTTGAGGTGAGCTCTGTGTTACTTCAGCTGCAACACTGGTCAAGCTTTGAATGCTAAATGCTCTCATTAGTATGGGTAATAATGATGAGGGAGATGCCTTCAGCTTTCTGATGGCTTTCTCCTCTAGGAAACAAAGAGGGATGTTACTGAGCTTGCATCCACATCTTGCCAGCGCCGTCTCATGCTTTGGAGTGGGATAGCAGCAAGCGAAAAGCTCAGAGTGATGTAATTTGGGGGAATGCTGCATCATCCCAAAACCCACAGTAAAGGGAAAGTCACCAGTGCCTTGGCTTTCTGTAGTGAGGAAGGATGCTTGCACGAACTGAGCATCGCAGCTTCTTCCCCTGGCCTGGGGGAAAAACAACTGCAGTTGTGTGCAAGGACAGGAGGAGCAGGAAGATCAGAGGCTGCTGGGGTGGCAGGTGGGCACCAGCCGGGACAGTCTGGATTTGTACTGCAGCAACCATGTCAAGGGGACTCATGCTTCTAATGCACAGTTACATCACTCTGAGCCTTTTGCTTTCTGCCATCACACCCCGAAGTGTGAGATAGGGCTGGAAAGATGTGGATGCAAGCTCAGTAAAAACCCTCTTTACTTCAGCTACCCAGAGGAGAAAACAATCAGCAAATAAAGCTGAAGGCATCTTCCTCATGGCAGTGCTGTGCAAGCAGACTAGAGAGGTGAGGTGTCCCTCATTTCACTGAAGGTTATGCAGAGAAATGAATTCTTGAGACTCTTGGAATAAAACTTCAGGTCTGCTCTTGTAGGCTCATTGTAGCTTCTCTTATAGGGGCAGATTCCATTTTTAGGAGGTGAGAAAATGTCATAAGGAAGAAGCAAACAAAAAAACAACAAGCGAACACACACACCTGGCAAAGTGAACATATGTCCAAAGAACTACCAAAATTAAACACCTTGCCCATTTTGCTTTTTGTTTAGGTGTCATCCATCACTGCTGCTGTTCTCATATGCGAATGTATGTTCACACCCTACATTTCTATCTTAAAGAAACAAATTCAAACCAGATGTAAATGTGGTGATTGCTCTGAATTTCATTGATCTCCATGTATTTGCATGAACTGTGAATTCATGCTGGATGAAGTAGACTTATTACTTGGTCATTAAATAACTCTGTGCTGAAAATGTTGGGGTGCTTAGGTTTTTTAAACTGATATTGCT
Organism: Caloenas nicobarica; assembly: GCF_036013445.1. Lineage (NCBI taxonomy): Eukaryota > Metazoa > Chordata > Aves > Columbiformes > Columbidae > Caloenas > Caloenas nicobarica. Next base: position 17,004,433 of record NC_088254.1, read on the forward strand.
GTGATCTCATGAATTTTATTCAAATTTCACATAATTAGCTTTTCTTATCCCATTAGTGAATATGTAACACCAAGAAAAATCATGAGACAAAAAAAAAATATGCCAGTGCCCAGCTGTCTTTGCTTCTCCAGCACAAAAGATCCTGCCTCTTTTAAGTAAAACTTCTGTTTGTCTGTAAGTGAACCTGCTACAGGATTACAATAATGGACTCTTTCAAGGGAAAACAATAAATACGGTTTCAGCTGACAGATGCTGTCCTTCCCGGCTGTGGTGTTATATCCATTATTAAATAAGATAGACATGATGTTCAGGAGAGCTGGAGCGGTGAGGTGTAACTGTATCTTTCTGCACCACGGAGGAACCTCCAAAGAGATTAATGGAGGAGGAAGGAGGGGAAATTTTTCCTCTGGGTTTCTGGCGTCTTATGACTGCAGCTCTTGGTTTGCAGCCAGGACCTTGGAGTAGCCTCACTGGATGAAGAATGAGATGCACAGAGCTGCTAGTAAGCTTTGTCACCACTTCTGCAGCAAGTGTTTTCTTTCTTAGTGGTGTTTTTCAGAAATGGTCTGCAAAAACCAAAGTCAAGTTGGGTCCAGTTCGGGTAATCTTGATACTATTGAGTAGGAGGAGGAACAGGGATAAAAGCATTGTTGCCAACTGTCAGAGTTGAAGAAAGAGCCATGGTGCAGCTCTATGCTGGGATGAGAAGATAAATCAGCAAGTGTGGCTCACTCAAACATCAGCTGTTCTTCTGAACCTGATAGCAGAAGGTACAGTGGGGTTTTCTCAGGACTGGCTGGAATGTATTGGAGAACATTAATTTTGGAAAATGGAATGCATATGAAATGAGTATATGTGTTCTGAAAGTAGCTTTAATAGTTAATGAGTGGTGATGTGACTATTAGGACAATAGGTGGGGTGTGTTTGACCAAAGAAGGTGCATTTTTAGCTGTGCTATTTTCAGCTAGCTGAAGCTGGGAAGGCTTCTAGATTCTGGGGAAGAGATTGAGGTCTCATTTCTAGGAACTGATCTGATACCAGTGGTTTATTCCAAGTAGTCTTCTAAAGTAGCTGCTAATAAATACTATGGACAGGTGTGAACTAGTTCTTAGATCTGAAAGACAATGATGTTCAGATTTTAGATCGAACATAGCAGGTAGTCCATATGTCTAGAGTGGAACACAAATATATACCAAACCCCTTGGTTCACGCAGGTCAGATCTATTTCAGAAGCAGGCTTTGTGCCTGGCTACTAGGACATAAAGTTGATTTGGGTCCCTGCCAGCAGAAAATGATCTTCACCCACAACCATCCCTGTTTGTTTTATCACAAGCCAACATACGCCAGGCATGCTGACTGCCTCTGATCTGGCCTTAGGTGTTCAACTGCCAGCAATTAGTCTGACTAAACCTCATTTCTTGAGTATTACAATTCTAATGGAAGGGCCAGTGCCTGATTCATAAGAGGGCAAGGGGTTAACATGTTTAATAAATGTTCTGTCACTATAAAAAGATGGATCCTTATCTCTGAAAGCGACATATTCTATTACCCTGGAAATGACTGATTGGCCCTAATGAAGCTCCATGGGGAGAACATACAGCAATATGGCTGGCTCTGGTTACCTTAGCAACTCTCTCCTTGAGAATTCGGGGGCTAAATTTATATAAAATTGGAGATCTAAAAACATCTGACAATATTCCAACAGAGAAAAACGTTACCTACCAAAATTAACCTTGATTAAGAAGGATGATGTTGCTGCAATTGAGTCAGTGTGTGCTTCCAGCAGAAGGGTTTTTGATGGTTATTGTCATAAATTAGGGAAAACAACAGGCAGCTCCAAAGGACTCCAAAGGAGCATCCAGTGCAAATCAGCGGGGATGCTTGTGGAGTAAAAAAAAGTCAGCAAGACAGGGAGAAACTACCTCCATGTAATTTGGAGCTATTCCAGTATGCATGTTGTTTAGCTCTTGCAACCCTACAGCCATATTATGTTTTTCAACTACTTCTAGTGCTGTTATTTAGGTTAAAACTTTTTGTCTATCAGGCAAGGTCCATTGCTTTGCTTCTTGAAGCATATACTTGGGTCTTGAGCTAGACTAAGAGAACCGAAGTTTGTCAGTAATGAATACAAATATTGGACCAGGCACTCTGGTAATAAAGTAATCATATGTGCATTGACTTAACTGATGTACTTCCTTGGATGTCAGTGCAGGTAAAACCTCTTACAGTTGCTGAGCGTCAGCAACCACAATAGTGCTGTATAACTTTGAGGGAAGTTTCTGAGAAAAATGCTTTTAATTCCTTAGCTTTTAACCACCTGGAGTTTGTAGATCGCTTTAAAGGCAGATATATTGCTGCTGCTTCTTGTCTTTAATACTTTTAAAGATGGTCTGAACTGACTCAGTTTTGAAGGACTGGAATGGAGATATGTCTATAGACTGAGTGGAGAAAGCTAAAGTGGCAGGAGAAACCCTGAGCTCCCACAGGTGAAGCTCAAAGAGCTGCTGGGATCAGGGACAGAACCGCTCTGGGATGCAGAAAGCGACGGTGTTAATTTTACTTGTGGTATCTGTTGCTGGGGGAGGTCAGCAGGCCAAATACTCCAGTTGGGTTTTAAATAGGGCTGGATAATTTCATGATGTCTAACAACATTTGCAGCTCTGCAAGGCAAGCTAACGAGGTTAATCAAATCTTATGCTTCAGGGAGCTGCCTTGCCACGCAGGCCTGCTTCTGTGTAAACACTGCAAAACGGTGCATTATGGGTGTTTGACCAAAAATATCAGTAATCTAGTTCTTAAGCTAGAATGATCAAGAATTTGATCTGAGATGGAAAAATGGAATACCCCTCATTAATTTTCAGCTTATTGCTCCCTGAAATGCAGCTGAACTGGCCCCTATTAGAAGAAATGAGGGTAAATGTGCAGCCAGAAAACCTTGAGGAATTAGCAGTTACACTCTGGTGTTTTGTGACAAGAGAGGATCTTGGTGACTGCAGTCCCCGTTGTACTTAATGCTAATACTCTTAGGGCAGCACTTTCCCCCTGCAGTGTAACTTGCCTTTTGCTGGGTCAGAAGCTCAATAACATATCAGCAAATGGTGCTAAGACATGAAGGGCTTGCACAGGTGAGGCAGGGCATGGTGGCATGAAGAACTTTGTCCCCTTTCTCCTCCTTCGCCTAGTGAATGAGGATAATTTTAGTATAATTTCATTTAAAGGATTTCCCTGGGAGGCTTGTGAGTGACCCTGGCCCCAGCAGCAGGCTGAGCTCAGCGCAGGTAGTGAAGGTTTTGGGAATGTCACAAAGCCTGGGACCACCTCGCTCACTGTAGAGATCCTGTGCTGTGTAAATGTGGAGTACCATTCTGATGAGCGCCTGACTTGTTTCTGATTTAGTGATGTAATGGAGGGAAGTTCTCAGCCTTTTGTTCCTATTCTAATCAGTCACAAAGGGATTATACTGGCATAAATCTACTGACTTATTTAGGATTTATGTGCTGAAAATGGATGGCAGGATTTGGCTGGCTGCATTTTGTTTTTCTTGCTGCTTGGTTCCTGGATGCGATGCTCGTAATTGAGAACTGAAAGCAAATGCAGAGAGCTTAGCCATGGCACAGCTTCGCTTTTGGTCTCACTGTCTTCAAAGGAATCTGAAAGGAAAATGTTCCTGGCTTAATCATGGCACTAATCCAGGCTGAACCTGGTGGGCTCAGGCTATATCTGGCTCTTCAGCTAGGTCTAACAGGTCCAGAGCTGTGAGATGGGGGAAGAGCAGAGCTGGAAGGCAGTGCTCGGTTCTACATATTCACTTCATGGTGTCTTTCCTTTGCCCTTGTTTCTTAATCTTTGTTCAGCTGGTGCTGGGCATTAGGCTGAGTTGTGGGTTTGTGATGGCTGAAAAAAGCTCAGAGTTTCCATGGGCTTTTCAATATTCTGGCTGAAATATTTCAAGGAATGAAAATCTTGAGTGATGTCTTCTGGACTTCCCTAAACTGTCATGTACTTAAAATTCACAATAAGCCAAGATATGTTTGAAGTGGGAAACAAAAAGGATTAAAGTCCCACAAAAACCAACTGCCAGATAACCGCCAGATAACCACCAGATCTGTTTTCTGCTTAATCAAAACGGGTTACAGGGTATTGATAACCACTCACCTGATCTCTGGGTGCCCTTGGTGCTTTTGATTAATACTTTGAATGACATTTGACCATGAGATGCCCAGCTGTATGGCTCAATACAGAGGCAAACCTTATCAGACAATCCAGAAACTCATCAAGATATTTCAGTTTGCGAAGTAGGTTTTGAGATGTTTTGTTCTGGTACCAGCCACACATATGGTGTCTATCACCTTCCAGCACACGCTTGTCACTCAGTAAAGAGTGTGGAGGAGCAACCTGAGCATAATGAAAAACCCTGGATAAAGAAAACTGAAAAAAAAAAAGTCCCTGGCCTTTGGAATTAAAGGATGAAGCAATCACTGGTTAGCTCATTTTCCTTAGGAAAGTTCTCCAGTGTCTTGCAGCCTGTACTGTAAAGAGGCTTACAGTAAAATATGCATTTCATTTTCTTTTTCTTGAGAGGCAGAAGGGCAAATGAAATGACCAGAGGAAAGGCGGATGGAGAGTGGAGTGGAGTCGGCACTTTCTATTATGTTTCATTTGTCAAGCCAGTTAGTCTTGCTGCAGAAATAATCTCAGGTTCTCTGGCCTTTTTTCCTCCAGACACCTGCTGCCCTTTTGCAGTGATTTATCTCCTTGCCTTGTTCATATTTGCTGAGAGGGAAAGAAGATGGCTTAGGGGGCCTGGCTGGACCCTCAGCTCAGAGACAAGCCTTGTCCCTGTGATTGTGGTTTGACATCCTCACAGCTTCTGTGGGGAAATTAAAGATTTCTGGGGGTGTGTGTGTGGTGGGGTTTTTTTTAATAGAGCTCTTGGCAAGCATCTAAGAAATACCTATCCAGATGTGTTTTGGATTGGATTTGTCAGAGTACACCTCAAAAATACTTGGATACGACTCCACCAGCAACTGGCAGGAGCATGTCCAATCTACTTGCTTAAATTGCCATGTGCTGCTCCTATACAATGGAGCTTGTGCAATAATTGAGCTAAAACTCTTCCTTTCTCACTGCTAATGGCATTTTTCCCCCACGTGCCATCCTCAAGGTCTGTTCATGGTGGGTACACTGGTTGCGTTCTGCTACTTGTAAATACCTACATGTCCAATCTAAGCTATAGGCGCTGCAATACCTTCCCTAGCTGAAGTTTAATACAGTTTAATAGTTGGCAGTACTGAACTGCTGTGCTGCTGGGAGAGGTTAGAAGCTGTTGTTTACACAAAGGCTAACAATCAGCAATTTTTGGTAGGGACATGAAGTATATACTTGTACCTGTGCTCAGGTCCCTGCAGGGGCCAGTTTACAGTCCAATTAAACAATTACAAATCATTAAATTGAATCTTCAGAATCCTCTGGGCTCTCTAAATTGCTATTTACATAATACTACAACAAAAAATAATGAAGATAAAGCAGTCAGGTGGCTGTGGAACATTGTTTTCAAATATACGAAAAGTTAATTGTCTAAACTTTATTCTCAAGTGTGCAAACACTGTCTTGTTTGATAGTGACAAATATAATTTGAGGGGTATTTTACCCACCTGGTGTTTTAAAGAGGGAATAGGCTGTACTTAATTGGAGAGGCCTCATCTTGGAGAAAATATTGCTTTATACATGTTCACCACCCTGTGGTTTCCTCATTAAGGGAATATGAGGTTGCTGAAAGATGTAACTTCTGAAATAGCCTCTGCTAGACTTGATAGCACAAGGAGAAGGGAAGGCTGGAGTGAACTTTCCACATCTAAATCCTGCTAAATGGGAGGTTTGTGTTTTTTCTATTTTATTTATCTACAAGTTCATGCCACCTATCCAAGCAGAAAAAGCTCTCTGTGCTTGCAAAGGCAGCACAATTTCTACAGCTTCACTTCAGATTTTCTTGGCCACAGTTTGGGCAGTACTCAACCCAAACTTTGGAATAGGAAAAAACCCACTAAGCTTACTGTGCTTTCATCCATTCACTTCACTGAAGTGGAAATACAAGACTGGAAATAAAAGAATGAAATTTGTCTTAAAGGCCACGCTTTACTTCAGCTGGAGCTCCCAAGTCCTCAGTGTTTTAGAAAATACTTTCTTCAACTGATAACCTGATGACTTATCCCATACAGGACATGCTTAAATATTTTATGAAATAGAGAATGGCTTAAAGATCTCATTTAATGCCTTGCTGAGTACGGAGCTAAATAGTTATATTTTGCATGACTCAGTTTCTCTATCCACCCAGAGGGAAGAATAAGAGTTTTGAGCCCTCTCTGCAGCATTACAAGGAGAGAGAATGATATCATGCACATGAACCATTGTACAGGTACAAAATACTATAATTAGCATTCGACTTGCTGAACTGCGAGAAGGTCAGATAACTGTCCATTGCTATCACTGTCCATGTTTCTTCAGCATGACACCAGTGCAAGAACAAAACAGCAGTGACCATGTTCCAGGTGGCAAAAAACTGCTCTGAACTGAAAAATAAATGGTTTTTTTCAAATACTTATTTTCCAGTGCTTGAGGTGTGGTTCATCAAATTTTATTAAAATGAAGTCAAATCAGTTCTAAATCAACAGTACTGAGGACTGGCACCTCAGCTGTGAGAAAGGTTTGTTCTTTTTTTTGCATTGTATTCCTAGGAAGGAAAAATAATCATTAGAGAATTAATGTGAAGAGGACAAATCTGACTTTCCAGTTGTTCCTAGGATTGCCTATTTGGTATCTCTGCAATGCCATGATGACTTATCTTTGTACCGAAGCTTTTTGACCTCTCACAAACTCAGAGTTGTTCTTGGAGCCACTGGTGCTGGCTCTGGCTGTATGCTTCTGCTCCATGAGGAGGGTGATCCACTGCAGAGAATGAAGCCAAAAGCCCCAGTTCCAAGGCAGAAGCAACCCCCTTCTCCTGAGACAGAGCTAGGGAAGGACTGACAGACACATTGCTGTGATCTCTCCATGTTTCCCTGATTGTACAGTAAATTATGTAATTCATACTACAAATTTCAGAGTTGGTTGCTGCTGTGGTCTTTCTGAAAGTTTTTTTTACTATTATTACTCCTTTAGTCTGTGTGTTTAACTGGTTACTTGCAGCATCCAAACTCTGCAGGGCAGCAGGGGCCAAGGAGCCAGTGTCTAGTCTGGGCTGTGCAGAGATGGCAGGTGGTAGAGGACTTGATGAAGGGAAAACACTACAGGACTAGATCAGACTCTATTTCCAACCCTTCTTCTCCCGAGGGACACAAAAAGAGGCAGAGACGTGTTTCAAAGGAGAGTGAGAGTGGCACAGGGAGCCTCCAGAGATTTGATGCCATGCAGCATCTGTTCCAATCAGTCTTCAAAGCGGCACTGAGTGTATGTGCCCCTGGGACACTGAGCATCCCACAAGCTGCATGGCAATGCAGATACCTGTATGCATCCATCACCTCCCCACACCTTGATGCTGGTGGAAGCGGATGGCTGCAGGGTATGTGTATTGGCTGCACCCAGCTCTGCTGACAGACAGATGGCACCTCCAAGAGACACAAACACCTGAATTCTGTGACTTCTGAGATGCCTTACTATCCTGAGATGACCTGTGCTCCTCCTCAACAAGTGACAAACTGCTGCAATTAGAAGTGTGCCATCAATCCCAAGTGATCTTGTCCTGTCACAGCACGTGAGGTGCTCTATAAATCACAAGAAACAGTAATTACCAGAATTAGGCAAAGGATTTAGGGTTATTCTGGGTAAGACTTCAGCTTAGGAAAAGCAAGACTCAAGGTTCCCTCTGGTGTCCTTTGCTAAGCCTTTTATTGTATCTTTTGGGGCAGATTTTATGATGATCCAGCTTTTGTCAGAACTTGCCATGACTGCTGGCTGGTAATGGTATCAAAAGGCTTTTCAAACTTGAACAATGTGATATTTTGTTTACAGCATCCTGCTACTTGGCTATGGTCTTGAGTGGAGAGGTACCTAACCTAGGAAGTTGGAGTGAGAGCTATGATTTCAATGTGAGGTTTTTCCTGATTTATGCACCATTTCAGGAAGGTTTTCTTACCTGACTTTCAGGGATAAATTCAGTTGGCAGCATATAGTGTTTGTAAGCATAGAATAATTAGAGAAACAGTGCCTGTTGCCATTTGATAGGGTTGAGAAGCCCACAAGAATGGAGATCAAATGAGAAAAGGACCAATATTGCCCTGCAAAATGGGAAACAGCACTTTTTATTTGACCAGTGTAATCCTCCTTGGTCTCACACTTCCAGGTGGATTAGAGCCCCCGAAACAGCTTATTCCTCGTCATCTTAACTTATGGAGAATTCAACCTGCCTGTGGAAATACATATTTGCTCAGTCTTGGACAAGACTATAATTTACTGGGGATTCCCAGTGCAGAGATGTGAGTCAGCCGCTGCCCCCAGCTGCCTGCTCCTTCCGAGCAGCTCCAGCTCCCCGGAGATGTGCCATCTGGCCTGCCAGGGAGGATGAATTGGCACCAGAAGTAATAAACAGAGAAAAGAGTTAGTTGTCTGGAAGAGGAATAGGAAACCCTGGTAATGACTGAAATCCTGCATGCCTGCTGAAATGCTGTGTCTCCATCTGAGCTCTGAGACATTATTTAAGGGTTTTCAATACTTCTCCCAGAATTTCTCACTTGACAAAAATCTAGGTTTCCAGTACAAAAATGTAATCTTTGGTAAGGGAAAACATTTTAGGAATGATTCAGAAATGGCTTAAATAAGCTTTCTTGGAAAAAAAATCTGCCCACCCTCCAAAAAAAAGTTCTTCAAGGGTTCTTAATGGACCTGACGGAACCTCAATCTCATTCTGTTGTGAAATCCTGCTCTTGGTTTTTCCTTCAGTGGAGCTGTCTGAAGCCAACGATACTCATCTCCAACTGTGAACACCAGCATCGTGTGGTTCACACACCCTCCTGCTTCACAGGGAGCCTGGCTGTGCTTCCACTGGGCAGCCACACTTAGCACAGACCAAATAATATAGATTGTGTGCTTGACATGGGTCATGGGAGTGGAAGATATTCTGCCTGTGCTGAGTTATATGGCTAAACTTAGCTCCCGTGCCAGAACATCATCTTGCAGGGACCAAAGCGTGAAGTCCTTACCTCTTGTTTAAAAGGCCAGGGTAAATCTTGCATCCTGCTTTCTTGGATAAAATAGCATCTTAAAGCAAGATCCTGTACTCCATGTCTGACCTGTCTGACCCAGGATGTCTGTTGTAGAGGCTACAGGTTTTTTGGTGGGGCTTTCTGAACAATAGGAGAATTTCAAATAAAAGCCTCTGCTCGTAGACATGTGTGGCTGAAATTTCTCCCAACTGTTCAAGGAAGGAAGCCAGGCCTTAAGAGGAAAAGTCTCTTTGAGTCATGTTTCTTACACTTCCTATAGTTATTTTGGAAGAAACAAAGAAAGGGGGGAGGCTGGAAGGGCACAAGACTTACAGGTTTTTTTGGGTGTTGGTTGGTTTTGTTCATGTTTTCTTTTTGTTTATTTGGTTTGTGGGGTGTGTTTTTTTTGTTTGGAGAGTTTTATTTTTTGATCCAGCATTGCTAATGTCACCAGGGCCTTTGCCATTCATTTCTGTTGAAGTCCTTATCACTGCATTTCATGTCTTCAGTTTGTCTCTAGCACTGCAAAGCAAACTGCAGTGTGTTTTGGCTTTACTGGGGGTGCACTGAACCCCACATTCCTTCTTGCTGCTTCTCTTCTCCCCAGGAGCAGGAATTTTCAACTTATGAGTTGTGAGCTGACTCTGTACTTCATTGGTGAACAGGGCAATTTTGTGCAGTCTCTGGACTGTAGCAGCCTCAAACTTGTATAGTCACATATGTTCGTGTAGGGACAAAACATCACTGTCTGGTGCTAACATAAAGGACTTGCTGCACAGATATAAAGGACCTCAAGATATAACACACTGTAGAGCTGTGCCTGTGGTGTTGTGGATGTTTTGCAGTAGTAATCCAAAATCTGTAGGAGTGTTACCAGTATAGGAAACCTGCAGTGGGGTGTACAAGGTCTGTGTTTGAACAGAGGAAATTTGCAGTTGTAAATCTGAAGGCTGTTGTTATTTCATGGCAAATGGCTCCTTGTCTTCCTCCAAAAAAAAAAGACCTTGTCTGCCCTGCCTTGCTGGATGTCTCCACTCAACAGTAAGGACCCTCTTTAGGTTTGAGGTTAGTAAAGCTGGAAAACTTCTGCATCCTAAGCATTGAGATATTTAGTACGATCCAGATCCTGAAGTTATAAGATATACAAAGAATGCCATCTTAAATTCAGAAAAGGAAAGGATATTTTCAAACCTTATGGCTAAGGGGGAAAGCTTGCAACTGTGTCCTGAGGACTCCAAAGGAATGAATAAAGAACTTGGAAATTGTTTTTAAATCTCAAATTACTAAGAATGAGGGAGTGGAGGGGAACACAACACATTCCTGGTCTCTGAAAATCAGGGCCATATAAACCCCTTTTTGTGCACATCACAAATCATTCTCCAGAGCAGTGTTCGTTGCAGAGACAGCAGCTCCATCTGCAGTGGGCTCAGCATCCATCTCCCACACCTTGCCTACAACAGGAGCTGCCTGGCAGAGTCATCGCTGTCTGAAAACACTCAAATACAGGACAGATAAGAACTGCTGTGCCCAGGCATCACCCTGACTCCATCCTTTCAAGGATGGTGGATCCAGTTTTCCCTGCTTAACTATGGGTAACTTCTTTACCCCTTGATAATTTGCTGACTGTGAAGGACTTGTAGAGAAACCTGCGTGAACCAGCTCATTCCCATGTATCACCCACTGCTTTTTTTTATTTTTTTTTTTTACCCTGCTCTAATATTTCTTACCTGTCCCAGGCAGCAGATTCAGGGAAGTCGTATAGGGTCCAGGTCTGCAATTCCATTTATCATGTCAGACAATGTAGAAAATTGCGTTGCCTCAGAGCAAACTACTAAATCACACATAATTGCTCTGATAACGATTTACGGAAGGTGACAACAACTAGGGATCTTTTTCATCTCCCAAGGTTAAACATCTCAGAGGTATTTGATCACCTTCTCTTCATGCGAAAATATATACTTTCCTCCCAGCTCTTTTCCACACAAAGCATGTTGTAGAAAAATGCTTCAAAAGAGGTTTGTTTATTTCCCTGTGAGTAACTAAGGGAGGACTGTCTCATAGTGTGGATGACGCTGAGGTCAGCTCCTCTTGCACTAGTCTTGCAGGAAGAGATGATCCTGCAAAGTTTGTGCCACTGCAGAAGGCAAGTGCAAAACGGTGACTGTCCCTGTGCTACGAGTGACAGGGTGCAGCATGTTGAGATGATGGGTCTTGCTCAAGATCTCCAAGTCTTTGGTAGATGTCAGAGAAGCACCCTTGTCCCTAAGGCTGGCATCTTCCCATTTTGGTTTCACTGATTTCAAAGCCAATGTTTTTGGTAATTGAAATCCATTTGTCTCTTTGTGTATGGAAAGTTACAAGTGTTTTATTTGTACAGGACTAGAAGAAAAGGCTATTCGAGCTTTTAGCTGCCCCCTCACTCCCTCATTCTCCAAAATAGCCTTTTTATTGCCCTGCAATAATTAAACTTCAGCAGCTAAAAACTGTCAAAGTGCTAAGAAAACCAGAGGAATCTCATTGCTTGAGCTTTAATGAAGTTTTTTTGTTGTTATTTTCTATGGCACTCACTTCAGCTTGCAGCAGCCAAACATAGAGCTGCCAATTAAGAGTTGTGCAAGTAACTTGTCCTACTGCTGGTTCCCATTTTCCCCCAGGCAGCAGGTGGCAGTGGGACGGACAAAACCACATCTCTGCAGTGACTTCTCTCCCCCTGGACATGTGGAACCTTGCAGAAACTCCCATGAGCAAGTGTGTGTGGTTGCATTGAAAGAGGTAGTGGCATTTGGATGCTCTTCGTGCTGGTGGCTTGCTGGGCTCCAGCACAACACGCTCACCCCAGTGTGCTGGGGCTATTTCTGAGCACACAAGTGGGGCAGCGAAGCCAGCCAGGGGCTCGCAGCCTTTGGAAATCCTGTTCCCAAAGGTCGGAGATGGGAGGGGGAGATGGAAACCCCACCCCACCCAGGCTGTTTTCCTTCATTGTCTCTGGTTTTATGTCCAGCAGTGGAGCTTATCTCAGAGGAAAGGGTGGAGGTTTTGCAAACGGCTGATTCACTTCTAATTTTTCTCACTATTGGGAAGAGGCTGTGCCGCCTCCTTGCAACTCTGCTCCGAGTATTTCCGAACTGCTCGTGAGAAAGTCTGCAGGAGGTTGCCCGGTCAGAGCAGGGCTTCCAGTTGGACAGGGGGATCTGCCCCCCGTTTTTCCCAGAAAGGGACAGCCTAGAAGTCATTTGTCTGATATTTAAAAAAAAAAAAAAAAAGGCAAAAGAAAACAAGTGGCTTAAGAAAGCAAAAAGTCTGCAAGAAAGAGGTGGGAAGGGAGAGCATTTAAAAAAAAAAAAAGCCATTGTAAATCATGTCACTGACTGTAAGGCACTCTGTCTAATTAATCATCTGTGTTAATTTGAGCTTATCGCATGGGTGAAGAGAGAGGGTGTTGTAAGTGTAGCTGTGGGTCCTGATGCTGCTGTGTGTATGCAAGATGGTGGTGGGAGGAACAGAAGCTGACCTCACTTTGGTGTGCATTTCTCAGATTTAGGGAGTGAGGAAGTCAGTCTAAATACAGACTCAGCATTGATGGGACAGTTGGTGCTGATAAATTAATTCTGGAGCTGTCTCAGGCACACAGATCCCCAGAGGACACCTTTGCTTCTCCCTGAAGAAGATCCGTACATCTGCATCATGATCACATACATCATTACAACACCCATCCCTTACTGAAGGCTTATAACCTGTAAATATCAGTTTTGCATAATACCAGACTAGATCCATGTCCTCAGCCAGGCTGTTGACCCTCAGGGTAGCTTCTCTGGACTCAGTTTCCTGATATACAAAATGACACAAATAATACTTCCTTCTCAAGATGCTGCAAACCTTCATTTTTGTTTCAAAGCTGCTCTGGGACCTTTAGATGAAATTCACAGCTCAGCTACAATGTCTTTCTTTGAGTTATGTAATTCTATTTTATGTTATGATGATATTTGCAGTTCTTTATACAGAAAGATGCTTCCCTGGGCCCTACTGAAGAATAGGTGCATCTATGATAAAAGAACTTCCAGCAGTTATTTATTTGACCCTCTGAATTGTCAAGGTTTATGTATGGTTGGGGATTATTTCTCTGCCTTCTTTTGCTCCGGGCTCCAAAGACAGGTACTGTCTATTTTCCAAGGCTTCGCTGAGAATTACTCTTACATCTGATTTTGGTCCTGGGGGTAGGGCATAGAAGGTTACTGCAATACAGAATATTTTATGAATAGTTTACAAAAAATGGTGTAGATGTATTTCACACTTAAACTAAGAATTTGACTAAAGCAATGAAAACAGTCTCAAAAATGACCTGAAGTTCATGAGACTGAAAGGGATCTTCCAAGTCATCAAGTCAGACATGGTATTTCATAAACCCATTCATCCACCTATCAAACTCCATTTTATGTATATTGAGAGGGATTTTTTTTTTAGTGGCTTTTCTGTGTGTGAGGTACACTTTTTTTTAAAAAAAATGATTTTCACTACCTAGGTTTTGTTTTGGAGGTTGGTTGGTAAGAGAGAATTGGGTCCAAGAACTGACCGCTGTTTCCCCTTCCAAAGGCAGCACCACTCCAGTTCTGCACCAGGTGTGTGCTCCATAGGGCAGGGAGGTGAGAAACAGGAGAGGCACCTTCTCTTCCACGAGCTCTTTAGAAAAGCAGCACAAATTTGTACTAATAATGGTGATGTTTTAAATCCCATGCAATTTGTAGATGTACATTTCCATGGTAACATGGAGGTAGCGAAGTAATCCTCAATTCATCATCTTCCATGAAATTCCAGCAACTATTCCTAAACATTCATCCTTTTCTAATCCCAGAGCTGTTGCCATGGAAATGATCAGATAAGATACAGGCCTTTAGGCAGATGGGTTTATAAAGGATGCTGAATCTTGGCCCATTGAAATCTACAGAACTATTTAGTGTTTCTTCTTATTTAAAAGCAACATAGCTGGCAGTGAGTGTTTCTTTTGATTGTTTCAAGATTGATTAAATTAACTCCACTTTACAAAAGGATTCTTTGAGTGACCCCTGGGAACTAAAAGTGTCTCTGGTCACAGATGTGTCATTCGGGTCTCTCTTCTTCTGCCCTGGGGAGCTCTTGTGTGGCATCGGGGCCTCTGCTGCTCCTGTTCACTGCTCCAGCATTTCTGCTCCTCTCCCCACACAAGCATAGCTCAAATTCTCACTGGCATTGCTTGTGGTCTGGGTTTTAGGCTTGCTTTTCAGATATCTTGCTCTGCAAATGAGTTTATTTTTAGTTTTTTACCATTTATCGGAGCAAAGGACAGCATCCAGGAGATTACATCCAGAGGATTGCTGCTTTCCAGTGCATTAAATTTTCAATTGCGAAAGCTGTGCAAAATGAGAGGTTTACATGTACAGAGACACCTTTTGAGCACTTTTCCAGACTGGGCCTGGAGGTGTGCAGATGACTGTTAAAATGGCATTTGGTTTCTAGGTCTTTAAGTCATGAAGGTGTGTTGAAAGCTGTCTGTCGTCTGTTGCCACTGAGAAAACTCAATGCAGGAGGAGCCACTCATTTTTGCCTTCTACTGAAATCAAAAGGAGAGCGTTTTAAAGACATGAACCACTCTTAAGCACCAATTTTGCTGACGTGGGTGGGGGATCCAATTCCCATATATAACTTAGGCATTTTTCTGCAATGTTTCTTTATCTCTCTGCACACAAAAATCCCTGTAAATTAATCTGAACAGAGAACATCTGAATGCAGAGTCTTTTCTTTCTTTCTTTTTTTTTTTTGTATTAGCTTTTAGGGACTAGAGTTTGCCTCTTCCCACTGCACTTACACAACTGCTATGGAGATAACAGTGGTGATTATGAAATCCCTTCTCAAACAATCTGCTTGTTCTCAATTTTTTAGTGGAGTTTATCACCTCGTGAAAGGTTGTGAGCTTCAGCAGTGAAGGGCTACCTGGTGTAATACCTGAGGTGGGAGAAAGGGTGTGAGTGTTCTCATCTGCTCCAGCACAGTCCACCCATGTATGTGCATTTTTTAAGGCCAAGTGGATGTTCTCTGTCCTGAAGCACTAATGAGAAGCAGAGATGGGATGTATGTAGTGAGACAGTGGATGGCTAGAATCCATCATGCCAATGGGGATGGTTTAACTTGAGGACAGGAAGAAAGTGAGAAGGCAGGAAAGGAGAGGAGGAAGGACTCTGCCAGAAGCTGTTCAGTACGTGAAACTCCAGGGAGAAGGGCAGAAAACTTACCAATACCCATCAGTGCCCGCACAGTCTGTTCATGCATCCCCTCTGCAGGTTTCACTCTCTGCTCTTCCCAGTGGCAGTTTTGTTCTCATTATAGGATGGAAATTACAAAAATTACACCCCCAGAGCCAATGTCTTGTCCCTACCAATGCTGCTGGCAGTGGCAGCCCAGGGAATGGGTCCCCAACAAGAGCCTCTGCAAATCAGAAGCTTCACTACTTGTATTCTTGCAGACTGGTGTTTTGAAGATTCCCCATGGATGACCTGAGTTGTCCTAGTAATGCCCATTAAAAAAAAACCTCCATGCAATTCTTTACAGAGCTTAAAAAAAAAAAAAAAAATCAATAGCAGTAGTTCTGCCTGGGTTTTAATCATTCCCCGGCACTGTTCGTTGCCTAATAATAATACCGCATTGATTGCAGCTCCTGTGTGGAGTGCACCACAGTCTGGGTGGGAAAGGGGAGAAAATAAATTCAGTAAATTCTCACCTGAGAATGGCATGCGTGACAGCCAAGAAGGGCAGCCAGTGGCCTCCACTGGAAAATCTGGTCAGTCCAGCTTATCCTCACAGAAGAGGTTGATGGCAATCATACCCTGCATTTATATGGTGCCCTGAATCAAAGGGACATGTGGCCCCTATTTGTTTTTCCCAGCTTTAGCTTGTAAATGGGGAAGGAGCATCAGTGAGGGGCTGAGTCATGAAAGGTCATGAACACTGGCAGAATGAGGCCCAGGTGTCCTGGGCTCTTGTCTGCAGCTGCAATTCAGTATATGATATTTATCTGGAGATGATCAAGAGTTTGAGAAGGCGCGGGTTGATGAAGGTGGAGGAGGGCAGGAAGCAGGGAGAGGCTGGGAGTGATGAGCACAATGGGGTGAAAACAGAAAGGGGAAAAACAAAAGAGGCAGCAGAGAAGTATGTGAAATTGGAAGGGAAATTTCTAGTGTTTTCAAGTTAGCAGGAGTTGGAGGAAGAAAGGAGCTTGGACTAGCAGGGGAAGAGAGAAAAGAAATATTGAGATGGTGTTTAGCAATGGTGCTATACAGCAAGCACAGCAAAGATTTCATATTGCAGTAGCCAATGGAGAGCAATGGTCCTTATATCTCCATATCTGCTCCTGGAGCTCACTAAGATGTGAGTGGGGCACCATCAGGGCCTCCCACATTTCTGCAGGAACACTGAACATTCTGCAGGAAGGGAGACATCCACCTCCAGGGAGACAGTCCGGCTAAAGCCTCAGACAATGTCTCAGTCTCTGCCATTATACTTTAAGTAGCAAACTGCTATGGTTTCAGCAAGACTTCATAAGTTCCCTAAAATATCCTCTTGACTAGGCCTGGCCATAATTGCCTTGATTTGCAGTTGTACAAAAAATAAATGAAAAGACAAGTGTGAAACAGGCGCTCTCATGCAAATGAAAGGATAGGAAAGCAGTGACATTTTTTTTCTGGCTTTTCTCCCTCTCTTTCCCTTTAAAGATACTTGTCTGTTTGCAGCAGTCCTGCCCAAACACAGCTTGGTGATCTGCTAGGGCTTTGAGTGGCTGGAACTGCTGCAGACTGAAATACACTTTTGTCCCTGCAGTGCCTGACCCCTTTCTTTCCTAGGGCTTGGAGAAAAGGGCAACATTTGACTCTCACCTTTCTGTAACCTGCAGGCACTGAAGTTTATCATCAGCTTTCAGAAAGGTTTGTGGTTTTCTCTCTAACTGTTGCTTGTGAGAATCTGCTGCCCTCTCCCTCCTCTGCATCTTTCAGGGACAATCAGGAAAAGCTGCTGCTCTTTTAAAACCTCCAACACAAAGAGACAGAGGCATCACATCGTGTTGAATTAGGGTTTGGGACAAGTAGCATCTCTCCCTGCAACGTGGAAAGTGTGGACCCACAAATGCCACTGCTGCCCACAGACTGACAGTTACTCATCTCCCACCGGCCACTGAGACATTTGGTTCTTCCACCATACACTTGATGTCAAACTTCATTTAAAAGTGAGGATGCTCAGTCAGATAAACATTAATAACCAGGGCTGATAACTCCCCATGAAGATTCCCTGGAGGGTCCCAATTTCCCTCCTAGCCCGTGAGACAGACAAGATGTTGCAAGTGCAACCATTCCTATAGAAAATAGAGGAGGTTCATCACTACAGACCCAGTTCCTGCTGGGAAAACATTGAAGCAGTTATGATTTTGCCATTCTTCTTCATCAGAGCCTGATGCTATTGAGAGCAATGAAGAAATCTCTGGAAATACAGACCTAGTTGTCAGAGAAGCATACGTGTCTCATAGGTGCCGCTTGGTTGGAGCTGATGGCAGCTTCACCACTCAACTGTCCTCCTACAGCGAGGCCTCATCCTGACACAGAAATACCTGCCCTGGGAGGGAGAGGGACATCTCCCTCCTCTGTTACAATGGTACTATTAGCAAAGGCCAGGGGAGCTTTGCAGGGCACTTTTCACTTTGAAACTTCCAGACCACCTGATTTGAGGGACACAGGATCCCTTACAGGGTCAAAGATGTAAAAGGATTTTTTTTTTTTACAGAAGGTTTTTTTGTGAAGTATTTCCCAGGTATCTTATTTTCCAATTGTCATTCAAAAGCAGGGTACTTTAACGAGTCTCTGGTGGTCCTGGCGGCACAAAGTCTGGTTGGTGGTACAGCAGCGAGTGGCGTCACTAGCAGCATCTGATTCCAGAGCCTTTGGCACCACCTCTCCTGCCTGAGCTCAGGGAACAGCATCTCATCTGATAGCTGCTGAAAATTGTCCTTTTCTACATTTAAAAAATAACAAAAAGTCCCACTTTCTCTGGAAGTAAAACACTTTGGGAGTTTGATAACAGAGGCTCATCATGTTATCTCTGTTTTAAGCAGATGCATCTGTGTGTGCTCACAGTCAAGGACATGACGGGCTGCCCGGAGTACGGGTCTGCGAGCTGAAAACTCTGGAACAAGTAGCTTATCACTTAAGCTGCTTCGAGGATTTAGAGTGGTTTAAATTACTTAAAGTGCTCCAGGGACCTGATCCTGCACCTATTGAAACCACTGGTGACTTTGGAGACTTACAAGGGACCAGGGTTTGGCAGTAAAGGCTTAGAGAGCTGAAGTGGATAAAACCTCTACAGTCCTTTAGAGATGGCTAAACTGTTCCAAAGCCTTAGACCTTTTTACAGCTTGCAGAGGTTGGCCAGTGATGGAAACACCACAGGAATACACGCTAAAGGTCTTGCTGCTGTTCACATCAAGCACCTCTTCCAGCCCCTGTAATTGTGGCAACTCATCTCTCTTTTTTTTTCATTTTGTATTTGACAGCAGTGGTCCAGTCCTGCTCACGGCAGAGTCAGCAGCAGAACTGGGCTATTGAAGTCAGTGACACAAAGAGAAATGAGGTGCCTCATACAGAATATTGCAGAATCCCATTCTGGAAGTTTGGCTGGTGATAATTAGGCAGGAGCAGAACTGGGCCCTGAGATGGCAGTTCAAGTGTTTCCTTCTTTTGATTTTTGCATAAGGACTCTTCTTCAGTCATTTTGATATGTTACATTAAAGCACTGTCATTTCCCAAGTTCCTGTCTTCCTTCCACATATCTCTTGGATTATTTAGAACCATATTTAATACTAATCTTTCTCTTCTTATCTAAGAAGGTACCAGCATGAATCCTGGCTTTTAAGTTATTAATTAAAGTACCCGATATTTTTTCTGTGAGGTCTCACATGCAGAAAAAAAAAAACTGAAACCCTTCCATTTTTTTCGGAATAAAATAGTTAAGAAGAAAAATGAAAAGAGGGGTTTTTATACCAAATGCAAACCTTGGAGGAATATTGCTCTCCAGAGATCCAACCTTCCATTTGTGCACAGGCTTATTCTGCTTTTCATGCAGAATTTGAATATGATCTCAACTACAGTGACAGGCAGCAGCGTGTTAAAGGACCTCAGGCAATGTCAATGTGGCCTTGCAGGCACAAGAAAATTATCATTTGCTGAAGACATGTGAAACTGGGGGGCTGAGTCAGACCTTCACGTTAGCACACACAGCACCCAGAGACCTTCAGCAATGCTCTAAAACCATGGTATCCGAAAGGATGTTTTTCCTCTGTCTTTCTAGCTTTCTCTCACATCACAGCCTCATGGGCAAGAGAAGTGGAAAAAGTCATAATTCTTAAGAGAAATTCAGCCATCTGCAAATAATATACCAGGGGATGAATTCCTAAGCTACCCCGTTTTATACAAGACCTAAGAGGACCTGGTGTTGTGGGTAATAGCATGGTGATAAGAAAGTTTTAACAAACCTTCTTGGTTCTCCATCCATTGCCTGCTAAGCTGTTCCTCCTTTTCTAGACGTACCCACCACCTCAGCAATCTCTCACTATTTGGATTCTCAGATCAAAAGAGAGAGAAGAGCTGCAGCAAAACCAGAATGGGGTGGATTCTGCTCACAGGGCACTTCAGCATTATTTTTTTTTTCCCCCACCGGCTTCCAGAACCTACTGAAATCCTCTCAGTGGAGTAAAAGCCAAAAGGGCTGCAGAGAAGCATCTCAGAATGATCATACCGATAGAGATGCTCTTGTGATGTTAAAAGGAAGATATAGTTTAAACATTTTTCTGCTCAGTAGAAATCCCTTCATTGAAAACTCTAATCGGGATAGACTGACTAGAAATTTAAGTCAAAGAGACTAATCTGTTTTCATCTACACACATCAACTTAGATGTATAAATTTTAGATTTATAGTGGGTAGCTCAACAGTGTCTCCTGAAGTATGTACTGTAAATATGAGAGGTTAATAAAGAGGTAAAAGCTGATTAAAAAAAATATATATATAAAAGAAAGAAGAATAGGGAGAAATTTGTGAAAATCCTTGGGAGAAATACTTCCAACTATTTTTCTTGCAGTGATGACACACTTGTGCAGTTTTACAGGAGATCAATTAGTTGCTGCAGTGATGTCCAATTAGCTGGATTTCATACTGGACTTTAACTGGTTGTGCCCAAGAAACCTCTCTGCATTTCCAGAGGGCACCACTGTAACAGCAAGATGTGTCTGATGCAACTCCTTCAGCTGACCAGGGAAGCAATATCTTTTTGCAGGGTGATCTTATGAAAAACCACTGTCTCACTGTGCACGGGGGATGTACTTGGTGATTACCCAGGGGATGTGAAAAATCTTGCCAGACTGATGCTGAAGTCACCCAGGCAAATCAAAATGGGCTGGGCATAGAGAGCCACACCAGCCTCCCCAGCGATGTCCCTCAGTGACACCAAGGACATCTTGGTCCATGGGCTTATTTAGGAACAGATGTTTCTGCAGCATCTTCCTTTGAGAACTGAGATGTCTGTGCAGAACCAGGGTTGCTCTTGTGCAGCTGTGTTCAGCTTGAGGCTCTGATCTTGCAGCGAGCTCTCTGTGCATGCTGCAAATTCATTGTGGGAATGCAGCTATCAATAACAGCCACAGCAGGATTAGAAAGTTCCTTCTATTCATTTGACATCATTGTGGTTTTTCAAATAACACCATCAATGAGGCTTTCAGTTTTTTTCACAAAGGAGAAACAATCAACTGATGATGAGTTCAACTCTGGGAGAGTTTTCTGTGGGGAATCCATTTGCTGAGCCATTGAGTCCATTGGCACTTTGCAATAATGCCAGCACTCGGTAAATATTGGCCAATGTGCCTCTAAGTACTATTAATGAAGTTAATTAGCAACAAAAGTTAAAATGTGAAAAAGCTACAGGCATAGCCATGGTTCATTAAGCTTTTTGGAAGCTTCAAACAAATCTTAACTGCATTTCTCAGAGAAAAAGAAAAAAACCCTGTTTTTAAGTAGTCTAAACGTTTTAGCAGCTCTGCTCTCCTTTATGAAAACAGTGTCCTTTATGCTAGTGTTTCTCACCTCTGTCTTTACCCTTCATCTCTCCATCACTAAAGCAAATAGATTTACTGCTGGAGACCCACCAGTGAAAGACAAAACAAGAGTAGATGCTTGGGACTGTTCAGCAAGGCATCTTCTGACCCTCATCTTCTCTTGGAAAAAACCAGCAGAGTGGGTGTCTACTCCTTGCCTTACAAAATAGATGCAGTTTAAGAATATAAAACATCGCTTAGTGGAAAGGAATGCCTTTTGCTTTGCAACACCTGTGGGTATAAGGAAGATTGGTTCTGGTTTCCTGGTATGGCCAACAGTAGAAGAAAGCCTGCAGGCTGTCCTGGGGAAATAGTCACCTGCAGGTGACCTCGGTGATGTACCCTCTTTCCATTCTGATGGAGCTGATGGATCACTTAAGAGGTATTTAGGAAGGAAAAGAAAAGAGCATAACCTTTTTAATAAGAAATTTACCTATGACAGTCCTGGTCAGTCCAGCATATCCTTCTCACACAATTAATCAAGACCAAGTGCTAGATTTGCTATCGTCCTATTTAATAGTGTTACAGCAATCCAAGATTTAAGCCAGTGCTTTAATGTCCCTGCCTTGTTTAATACCATTAGTGCATTATAGATTTAAGGTAGCACTTAGGTGGTAAATTTTCAAAGCCATGTCTGGGATTTAATGTCAACAGAAGTTCCACTGCTAAATCTTCTGCTCTGCTTTGAAAATGTTCCTCTTAACCTCTTGCCTGCTGCTTAATACCTGAGATAAGTGGGAAACTTTTAGGGTACTCCTCATGTCAATTAAGTCCCTGCTGAATCAAGTGTCCATGAGAGATTTTACCCTGATGGAGACTTTCCCATGGTGCAGATCTGAGGTGACAACTGATAAGCAAAGACACTATGCTCACCTCTTAAAGCTTCAGTTCTATTTGAACTAAACGGCTTTCGTCTTCACCAGCAGAGAACAGAGCAGGATGTAGGAAATGGGAGAGATGGAATTGCCAGGCAACTCCTGTCCTCTTCCCCCATCCAGGAGATGCAGGTTTGCACAGAACTGGTGCTCTTGCTGCTGCTTCATGCCAATGTTTAAAGTCTTCCTGATTCAGGTATGACAGCCACAGAACAACATGTTTCCTCCTAGCTGCTTCCCAGTTAAAAGCAAAATGAGATTTCCTTTGCCGTGCCCTATGAATCTGGTTTTCTCTATTTTTAAGTCTAAGCTGGATGTAGTAAATATTCCTTTAAAATCAGGGGTCATTGTACCACTAGCAGCTGTTTAGTTGAAATATTACCTAAACTTTTTCTCAGCTGATAACTTTGTATCACAGTGTCTAACCAGGAGTGAGACTCAGTTTCCCAAAGAACATCCCTCTTTAAACAGAAACCTAATCAAATGCATTCACCATCCTCATTGGTTGCTGGAGCCTATTTTCCAATAATCCATCTTTCTGTGCCAGACTATTAAGTCCAGTAAACTGAAAAAAGAAATTATGTAGGAAATTAAAGTTAGTTCATTGTGACAGCTATCATTTTCAGCTCAGCTGGCTGCATCATACTTCGCTGCTGTGAAAATTATTTCAGAAGCAAAATTCTGTTATTGCACCTTGATATTTCCCCAATAGTGCCCTAAAATATCTCAGAATACAGAGCTGTGACGTTGTCAAACTGAAGATGCCCAGGAAAAGTTAATATGAGGAGAAGCAATGCCATTTCATGGTCTGTGTCCCTAGAGCACTACATACACACATAGAGATACCCAGCAAGTAGACTTTGACATAGCTGTGAATATTCGTACCTGAAAGTCAAAAATTATGTATTATTCTCAGCCAATCAGGAGACAAAGCCAGTATCATATTGTCTACATATTCAGTGAGATTTAAGCCTTGTTAATCTCCTTGCACATGAAACACAAATAGTGTTCTGGTATATAACAAGAAGAACACAAATCCTTCATCAGAATTATTTACTGAATTACCTTCCATGACCAGTCATCAAAGGAAGAAGCAAAGTAGTAATGAATTGAGAAAGAGGTGATGGGAAGCTAACAAACAATTCATGTGGTTTTATTCCTTTGGGCAAAGCCTTTATTCCACCAAAATTGATGAGAATAGAGTAGGATGAGTTATGATTTATTGCTACAGTCAGATCTCATTGTGGTGCCTTAAAGAGGTCTTGATGATTACAGGTTTTCTCTCAAAATGCTACAAACACAGCAATGTATTTTGAACGTATCAGATGTCAAACACCAAACTGTTTCCAAGGGAGCTTATAAAGCATCACGTCACAAAATGAATCAAAAGAGCAGCTTTCCCAGTTTTTAGCTCGTTTCCTTTTGGCAAGTACTAATTTCTTAACACACGCTAATCCAAATTCTTCCTTGATGCAGAGCCATTGTAGTCAGTTCTGAGGACAATGTAGTCTCACAAGCCTGAATTTGGCAGAGTATGTTGCATCTGGAGCATAAATCAACTCGGCTTTGCTGTTTTCCTTCCTTGATCATGCACCAGATAATCAGTGATGACTCAGGATTACTCGAAGAGTAGATATTGCTAGTTCATTTTGTTATCCTCAATGTTGACTTGTCTGTGTTTGCACTAATCATGCTCCAGGGTAACTGGATTTAATGATGGTGTCATCAGAAAGTGATGGTGTCTTTTTTGAATTCTTTGTGACAACATAAGCCAGCTGATGCGTTGTTCATGATATTTTTCTGCTTATATCCTTAGCATGGGTGGTACAAAGATGAAAGCAACACTGTCAAGACTTTTTGATTACAGCTAAAATTCCTATTTGCTATCAGAAGAGATTATGTTAAACTAGCCATACTTGGGCCAGAGGTACCTTGAAGACATACTGCAATGACAAGAAGCATTACCAACATGAAGATGCAATTGCCTTTCATGGGAGCTTAGCTTCCAGGTATGACTGATTGTTTTAGGGCAGCAGCACTGACAGGCTGGGCCAACTTTATCAGCTGTAAATTTCCCTCTATTTGATTTTTTTTTTTTTTTAATGTTCTCGAAATGCTGGTGTGGGCGTTTTGTATATTAAGCAGTTTTGTTTTGTAGAAGGGATGTGTCAGGACATTGAAGTCCATCTGATCGTAAGAACAAGGCAGTGACTTTCACAGGGAGAAGGAAGGTTATGGCTCGGAGGACCTGAGTGCTGCTCTCATCAGTTTTTGCTTGTCACCAGGAAGTGAGTGAGTCTGCAGGGTGCTCACGGTGTGTGGACAACAGGAGACTTTCAGACGAGCCTCCTTCATGCTGGGAAGCTCAAACCCTCGCTGCTGCCAATCGCCCATGGCATCTGCAGGGACCCAGGCTGGTCCCTCAGACCTGCCTCCGGAGCACTTCAGCTCAACCAGCACCTGCTGCCCATGGGTGCTCTGGTACCTCTGCAGAAGAAATCAGAACACAATGTCAGCAGAAACAGAAAACGATCAAGAGCTGGTGACTAGCAAAAGTACTGGATGAGGGCAGAGAGTGCCATGCAAGATCAGTTATGGTTTGTGAATGCTTTGGAGCACTGGTAGAAATGTGTCTCCTGTTAGACAAGAGCTGATGATGCTTGAAAAGATTCTGCATGGCAAAAGAAGTGCATAAACTTGTATAAAGGTTCTACCTGAAATAAATTAATGAACAATTTTATTCCCTTAGGTGGCTATTTTATTTGGAAAGCTGAGCTACTTTTTTAAAATTCCTGTAAACTGTTCACAGGGTCTTCTCAAGCATCTTTATCTGAAATTTACCCAGGAATATCCTTGGTGTGTGCATGGTGGTTGGGGGGCGTGATACAGGGACCTTGCAGAGCAATGGGCTGCTAGTGGGTTGGCAGTAGACATGGGGAGTTTCTGTCTTCAGAGTCTGCTGCAAATCAATGGGCAAAATTTATGTGGTGCCGAGTAAGGAAACAAGGGTTTGAGTAGCTCTTGGCAGAGAGATGTACCCAAAGCCCACAGGCACACCGGTGTGCTCATTAGCACTCTGGAGAGAGGTAAAGCATGGATTATTTCTCCTTTTCCCTGAGGAAATACTTTCGGCTCTGGGCTGGGACCCTGCACAGACTGGGCACGGTCTGGAGGATGCCACCCCAGCAGTGTTCACAGCTGCTGGCTGGGACTGAGCCTATTTCCCTGTTGATTCACTGTCTTTAAAATTAAGGCAGCATCTGTTCCTAGGGTGGAACAAGGGCTGCTAAACTGAGTGGCACTGAGGTTATGTTTTACAACCATGGGACTATTTCCCTGATGTCACAGGCAGGTATTCAGCCTGTGTTCCTCAAAGCAAGAGCTAACCTGCCCAAAGCATTGGGCATGGACTCACTGGCTGCCCTCTTCAGATCAAATACTTCGACCCTTTGATCTGTTTATGCAGTGTCTCCTGTACATGGCTGAGCATTTTCTACTACTGTTAGGTAATATCTACTGGTATTTTGAAGGACAGATCTCCTTTGTGATCTTTGGAAGAGACCAATATTCAGATAACTTCATGCTTCCTAAGTGAAGAAAATAGTTAATCCTTGAACAACACAATGCAAGAAAAGTTCAGAGATCTGCAGTCACATGAAGAAAGAATAGAGGTTGAGGAGAATTTTGCTCATGCATTTAATTATCTGAGTCTGCCTAAATAATTGGTCATCCTAGCAGACAAATGGGATCCAGAATCACAACCATCTTCAGAGGTCAAACGGCAAACACTGTCATCTCCCAGTCAGCGCTGCTCTGCTGCCGTAGAGTCCCTGTCTCAGCCTGAAAAGGGGCCTTCCCTGGAGATCCAGTGAAATATTGAATACAGGGTTATAGATGATAGAAAAAGAAACGTATTCTGATACAGTAATAACACTGTATGTCTATGCAGTAATGACAGCGCATATCTACTGCTTCACAAAGATACCACAGCCTTTTATCTGGAGAACAGTGATACTCTCGTTACAGGCATCATTAGCGGTGATGTTCACGGTGAAGCTGCTGAATGGTTTTCCTCACCAGACCCCTTCAGATCAGTTCCTGTAATGAGGGAAAATGTAGTTTTTACTTATTCAAAATTCATATGTATAAGAGGACTCAATTAAGATTGGTTAGGCAAACTGAACTCAGGGCATATCTTACACATGAAGTACCTGACTATACAGTCTCTATGTCCTCTTCATGCTTTGTTTTTAAGACAATTTCACAGATGAAGAATGAGGAGTATGAAGAGCTGTGTTCATGGAAGAGCACAGAGCAAGTCAGCACCAGGTAGAAAGCAAAGGAGACAGCCAGAGGCAAACTTTGTTAGTGAGAGAAGTCTCAGGTTAAATCCTGATGTGGCTCAGCTGCATAAGAGATGCCCCACAGTACTTTCATCTGGGAGGAGAGGAGAAACTTTTATAAAAAACAAGCTGTTTCCACTCTGTATTGAGCTTCATCTATTAAACACAGTGCTAAGTTTGAGGTCAAACTGTAGAGAAATACCCTTAGATCCTTTTAGAAAAAAAATGCTTTTTAGAGGCAGATTAATTTTGAGAAGTAAAAGAAAGACATTGGCACAACATTTTAAGGAAAGAGGAGTTTGATTTTCAAGGAAGAAGTATCTTCCCAAGTTCTTCCTTTTTCCATTAAAAATAACAATCAGGAAGGCTGATGATTACCTGTGGTTTGTAACTCCCAGACACCAGACAGCAAGGAAAGATTGTCTTTGCTGCAGGATGATAATTCCGACACTTGGTTACATGTCAGTGGATTATGGATTTTATCCTAAATTAAATGAATCATTACATGTTCAATATTGTGCACTTAGCTGTAAAACTCTGAAATGAAATTAACAATAAAAAAGAGACATCTAATGAATATGGGAATGTAACAGGGTTGCAGAAGTTCTCTGTCCTCGCTGGTTTGCTTCATGAGTAATTACTTCTTCTTTCTCCCATGCTTAGTTACCTTAGGCTCTGATAACGGTGATTGCCACATTACAGCCTTTAGCAAGACCATGCAGGATTTTGTGTAATAATTCAGATGACGATAGCCGGCTGAACTTCCTGCTGCTGTCGTTATAATCAACTAAACAGAAACTCCTGGGAGATGAAGGCCCATGCTGGGCTGTAATGTAGGCACGGTCTCTGTGCAAGGTGTCTTCTGCTGGTGAGAAGTTTTGGATCAATGCAATGTCAAACCCCTTCTTTGCATTTAGAGATCAAATACAGCATTTTAGCTCAAGATTAACACTGACTTCCTACAGACTGCTAGATGGAAACTGGTATTTTCACTTACCCCTTTTAGCAGCAGTCTAACCACAAATAAGGACTTGCCAGTGGCCAATGTACTGATCCATGGCTTAGTGATCAAATCTCCCCGTGACTCTGTGTATGTGTGTACATGTGTGAGATCAGGGGCATATCATTTAATTTTTCTGTATCTTACGTCTCCATCACTAGGCAACAGTTAATATTCCCTTTGGTACTCTGATAGAAATGCCATTAGGCTGACACCATAAAGGCACTTATAGCCAAACTTTAGAATTACATGTGTCTAAAGGCAGCATTAAATTCCCATGTTCTCTCTGTTTCTTGCAAGGTCTTCTGCAGAGGAAAGGTTTTAAGAAAAAAAAAGTCATTTGGTTTGTCTCTTTTTGTCTTGTTTTACAGACACTTTCAACAATGGGAAGTTTCACAAAAAGTATACCCACAAGAGAGCAAGAAGGAAGGAGAATGCTCTAAATATGTCTTTTGCCAGGAAAAAACAAAAATAAAGTAAGTACATCTTAAAATACTTGTAATACAAGTTTTCTTCTTGATCACACTGTAAAAAATCTTATTCATTTCAATGGAATTACCCGAGTGTAACTTCAAGGAGAATTTGGCTTTTGTGGGCTCGGAGCAGGAGCTCAGGAGCGGAGGCTGGCAGGATGCCAGAGGTGTTGCATTCCCTCTGGCTCCTTTTTCTGGGAAGGAGACTGAAAGGGAGAAAACCCCACAGCATATGTACTCAAAACATTTCATCAAACAGGTTGCTCATCCAAGCCACAGTCAAGGAGTCAGTTCTCCAGCTGCTGTGATAAAATACACAGAGCTCTGACCTAACGGATACTCTCTGCATTGGAAATCTGGGGCATCACTGGATGTGGTACAAAATAAGGTTGAGTGGACAGAGACAAGAAGTACCATTTCAAGGAGGAGGATTTCTGTTTGAGTACTGGGGGGGTCACTGTGCTGCCTAATGACACACGAAGCATCAAACCAGAGCCCCTCTCCATCTCCTGGTGCAAACCACAGCCTGAGCTGCTGAACCAGCTCTGCTCAAGCGTGGCTGCAATAAACTCCTGATCTCTGCACTGTATATCAACTAGTGGATTAAATATTCACCACCGGTACCTAATCTACAGCTAGAAGTTATCACGGCTTGGTTACACATCTGGTTGACTAAAGCCCTCAGGTGGTTTCATCCAAACCTCCCACTGAGAACAGCCAGACGAAGTCTTGGTGTGGGGTCATCTGAATCCCCCCGAGGGTGAAAGATTACAGCAATCCGAAGGATTAAAGCTAAACTAGTGATGCTTGTGGCACTAGGTCCATTGAAAGATTTATGAAGGTTTGGCAATTGCAGCCTGCCAGTGAAAATACATGTTTTAACAGTACAGCGACTAAAACTAATGTTGTATTTCTGCTGGCTGCTGCCCACGCGTTTGCTGATGTATTTAGTTTCCAGGTTCAGGGCTAGAAGACCTTACTCATCACGGCTCTTAATGCTCCTGTCCTGCTGCAAAGCCTGGCACCTGACTTGATGAATAGTTACTGGTATTAATCATTGGAGGGGACCAGTATCTTCTTTGTACATTTTTCTGAAAAATCGCTCTCTTTGTGGAAACATTTACTGGATTTCTCAAGTCTTTCTCAACCGTGACACATAATACCTGAAATTCAATGGCAGCAACAAATGAAAGGGACAAAAACTGAGATGGAAGCATAATTACCATGTATCAAAATAAAGTGCTTTGGTAACTGAAACTCACAGGTGATGTAGCATCAGTTTAACATTGCCAGGCAGTGGTGGGGACAGTTCTCCACCCATGCTGTCACCCTCCTCTCCCTTCCTAAACGTAATTGCCTTGCAATTATTGGTTAGAAAAAGAAAAAAAAACAACCAAACTGTGATCACTGGAGATTGATTGCATATCTCTGAAACATCCATCCCTGGAACTGGCAGGGAGAATGGTCTGAGTTCTGTCCATAGCATCGTTTAGCAGCAAAAATAGAGTGAATTTTTTTTGAAATGTCAGGGAGAAGTTGCTGGCTCTTCTCTTGGGCTTGGACAGCTACTGGAGCATCATGAGCACTTTGCTCTTTCCATTACGATGGGGCACAAATAATCTCATTTTCACTGGCAATAATGAGAAACCACCTCTGGACCTGTAGGAGATGCTATATTGCATACGGCCCCTGTGGAGAAGCAGGAGCAGATCCTGTCTTGTTAGAAGCAATAGAGGGGAGAAATGATGCAGAGCATTCACCTGGGGTGGGAGTCCAGCCTTTTTTGGAGAAGTTTGGGTTGAGATCTTACTGAACCTTAGATCTTCTTCCCTATAGCATTTATACCCTGGACTCCACCACAATTCACAGATCCACCTTTGTTCTGTTCAAAACCTGCTTTGGTCCAAGCTAAGATTGCAGGCTCTCTCTGACCTCTCTCCCAAATGACAGGTTTTCACCACAAGCTCAGTTTGGCAGGAGAAAAGCTTTGAGTCTTTCCCAGCCGCCTTTTAAAATACCACAGACAACACCACTATTTTGTCTGCCAGCCAGAAATATGGGGGACAGGTTTCCTTTCAGGTCATCATACCCTGGGTATTTCTAACTCCAGCATAGAGGGGCAGACTATAGCTCTTTGCTGTATTTCCATACCCACTCAATGCAACATATATTTTCATTTCACACCTTACAATCCCTTCTGTCTTTCTGTATGTGAAGCAGTATCCAGCATATTGTCAGCTATAATCAAGCAATTAGTATTGCAACAAGTGATGTAGGAAAACCCTGTGTCTGATTCTGAGATCTCCAAGCAACTGGGGAAAATCTTTACAAAGAATTTTACCAATCTCACATACAAGGATTACATTATGGGAGTTATGGAAACAGAGCCACCACATCAGTGCAGCAGCATAATTTAGAGGCTGAAATTCTCATTCTGAGGTGTGTGCCATAATTTTTAATAAAAACAATTCTAAAATAGAGCTGCTGCCAAGTAAAGCATTACCAGGGATGCCAGAAGGCCTGAGGTGCCAGCCCAGCAGAAAACCAAGCAGGATTTAAACACTGGTGGTAAGGAAGGTTTTTTCAGATACCTGGTGGGCTTGAACAGGAATTCCAGCAGATTGGGGTGCTGCTGCTTCACTGAATTGGCAGTTTTCTGATGGGGAAAAAAACTCAGTCTGAAGATTTCTAGCCTGCACTACTATGTTTTATATAGCAGCTGAGAACAGCTCATCCAGATGGTTTGAGGTAGGAAAGGAAAAGCATGTTTGTCATATTACACTGGAAAGTTCACAGAGGGAGATGATAGAGGTGAACCTGGTTTGGCGACAGGACTCAGTAATGACACATGGAAATCATGACTTTTCCCACAGCACTTTCTGGTTTCTGTTCCAATAGCATCTCACTGTCACTCCCGAGACAGGTAAAACTCTCTCATGGGTGCCTCTTGTACTAGAAGATATCCAGACAATTAAAACCAGACTACTATAGTACAGAAAATATATAAGCATTTCTAAAGTGTGCAACAAGTGCATGGTCAAGTGCTAAAATCCTGCAGCTTTTGTTCACGCCAAGCCCTCAAGTAATGATAACTGGATACCAAACTAAGGAAAAGTCTTGCTAAATATTATCTTTTGCCTGGTGTACTTGCTGCCTGTATTGAACACAAAGTCTCTTCTAGAGAAGTTTGAGAAGAGCTGGTGACAACAAATCCTGGCACAAGCCTCTCTGATTGCCCTGTGCACTGGCTTTTTTATCTCACTTGCACATCGCTGAAGCTGTGCATTGTTAAATGACTGAGTCCAAAACATATATGTGATAAGCTACTGGGCCTCTCTTCTGTCTTGATAGTTTATGTTACATGACATGATTTTTCTTCCTGCTCTGCATCTTAAAAAGGAAGATCAATGTTGTGGAGATTTTTTAACTGGCTCACATTGCAGAATAGATTTCATTACCTACATATCAGGCCTCGAGGTAGATAGTAATTCTCTGCCTTACATTACTGGAATTTTTTGCATCTTTTCTAGGAAGTAGGTATTGATCCCTGGAAAATGAACAACAATTAAAATAAAATATAGACAACTGCAGTCCCAGTGGTCCCATTAAAGGATGAAATGCTTCATTAACACCTCATAAGACTATTCTGAACA
The DNA here is from genome assembly GCF_036013445.1 of Caloenas nicobarica. Taxonomy (NCBI): domain Eukaryota; kingdom Metazoa; phylum Chordata; class Aves; order Columbiformes; family Columbidae; genus Caloenas; species Caloenas nicobarica. The sequence goes on from NC_088254.1 coordinate 17,036,129, forward strand.
TGAGCAGAGGGCAACTTTCTTCTTTCATCACTGGTGCATGGTATTCAGAAAGGAATGGCTTTTAAAATCCCCAGGATTAGTCTGCGCACAAATTACTCTGGTGTAACCAAGACAGCTATAAGCTGCAGTGCTCTTTCCTATCACCTCAAGACATTTTTTCTACTTTGAAATTATTTTCTCATATTCCAGCCTAAATCAGTTGCTTAGCAGTTTAATCTTAAATGAAGTAAAGGAAATGTAAACTATCACAGAAACCATAATTAGTTTGATAAAACTAGGTTATACTGTAAATTAAAGCAACACAACTCCATACACTCATATGCCCTTAAACTTCTAAACTGTGCAGAACCCATACCAAATTGTTGGATGTGATCTTTCTCAAAACTTCAGCTCTGAGGTTTTGACTGGGAAAAAGCTCTTCAGTTCAGGAGAGGCAGCAAATCTGACTGCTATTTGAATGTTACAGAAATACTGAGTCTCTTTGCATGACTACATAGTTTTCTTACGTTTATTTAAGAAATTATGGGAAGAGAAAACTGAGGCTTATGCTATGCTCCTGCTGATTTCCATGTGGCAAAGGTACCTCTGAAAATTGAGCCCGTGTTATACGAGTCATAGTTTGCACGTTGAGTGGTACCTACATGGAGGGGCTGGAAACACGCACTAAGTTAGCATTATCTAGTAAAATACAATAGGTTGCCGATGAGGAAGCCAAGAGAATAAGCCTCTGACACTATTTTGGGTGCAAAATAAACTGTAATCAAGCCCAAGAGATAATCATTCAGTATGGAGACAGGATCTAACTAGCCAGAGTCTCCCATGTTGTCTCCCATGACAGTGAGATGTTGTGGAGACTGTCCTAACTCCTCCTTATCCACCCACACATGGTGTAAATGATGCTTGGATCACATCCGTCTTCCTGAATGGAAGAATGTCCTCCTCAAAAACTCTGTCTCAGCCCGGAGAGACAGAAAAAGGATCCAGTTATGGATTTGGCTTCCTAATGCCCAGAACAATCTCATTCTGTATTTTCCGCCAGGTTTCTTATTGACTGTTTCATCCAGCTAGAGACTGATAACACCTGAAACATCAATGGTGTTATGTAAATATCTGTCATATAGAATCAGGGTTATCCACCTAAGGCTTCTGAGGTTTCTAGTTGACTTCTGAGAGGTCCACGAAGAGTAACTCCGACTAATGCTCCTTGTCAGCAGGCTTACATTCCTCAGCTGGGAAATGCTTGGGGGGGGCTGCAAATCCAAAAAAGGTTGAAAACCAAGGCAGTCAATAGACAGATAATGTCAGTCAGTCAGATACTGTTAGTGTCTGACAAAAGAAATATCAATAGCTGGCATGACGGATGGGGAATGAAGGAAATACTACCCACAAACAAAAAGGATTTGAAAGCTCTCTGTTGCGTTCATTTTGAGACTTCTTTTTTCCCCCTGATTCAATATCACTCCTCAGTGTAATCCTCTGATCCAGGCATCCTTTATAATAAGTAAATAAATACATAGTGGCCCTTATGACAGCACCATTAAAAAGGGTGCTGTGACAGTCGTTGTGTCCACCTGAACATGAACCGTCATGGAGGGGCAACCTCTGTGTTGCTTAATGCTTTGGAACCATTTAAAGAAAAAATTAAAAAATGAGTAAATTATTTATTAAAAAACAAAACAACAACAAAACCTGGAGCACAGAAGGAAATTATGGGTAATTTACTGTGTTGGTTTATTTTTTGTGTTTGTTTTTGTGTTTGTTTTTGTGTGGGTGTGGTGGTTTTTGTTTTAGGGGGTTTTTTAAGTCCTTTTTGTACATGTTCATATCCTGGTGTTTGAGATTCTGAAGTGTTAAGCCACTTAGAATGATAGATAACACAGAGTTTTTGGCTGGAATCTGGGTTTTTGAGATCTGCCAGGCTATAAATAAACATAGATTGATTTACATATTTATTAAATTCCTTTTTACTAGGTTGCAAACATTTTAGACTTTCACATACTGTGGTCAAAATGCCAGCAAGGTCATTCTAAGAAATACAGAAGTTCATAAATATGTTTCAGTGCCAGAAATGCATTAGTTTAAGAGCAAAGGAAAAAGAGACAGTAACACTTGGGGTCTGTTGTGAGTACGTGTGGGGAGGATCTGAAGGAACTTTCTGGATGTGTTATATCATTAATAGGGAAGATATTGACAGATATGTCTCAATTGCTGTCATTGGAACAATGTGACCTAGATTAGCTTGTGGAATAGCAGATTAGATTATATTGAAAACCATGCCTGCTGCCTCACGGAAGCATAAGGAACCTTAAGGTGGAGAAGGGAAAAAAGAAAGCATGTGAGTCCAAACATATGCAACTATTGTTTAAAATGTGGCCCTTCCAGGCATGTTTGAGAACATAAACCCACCTGAACCATGAGCTATGGTGGTTGTCACCAACTATTGGTGACAGCTACGTATCAGTTGCACAAAACTGAACATTTCACCAGGTTTTAAGCAAGAACTCAAGATGTTATTTCCAAAGAGAATGAAGTATAAAAAGGCACCTCATGGCTTTTTTCGAAGGCCCTGTATCTCTCCTCCTGTGGAATGAAACATTCTGATTTTTCCAAAAATCCAACTAGAGACTACTTGCATCTTTAGCTGGCTTGCAACTAATAAGAATTTCATAGATTGTAAGACACATCCATCGCAGCTCAGGCTTCAGCTCACATTTAAGCAGGTCTTCAGTATTAACCACGTTGTCTCCTTAGTGCCTGCAAGCTACCTGGCTGGCTGAGTGAAGACACTTGGGTATCATGAGAGAAGAAAAATACTGTTATACCCTTGGCAGCACAGCTGTGAGCAGATTGTGCCACACGGCTTGACAAACTCAAGTGCACACTGGTACGTTTAACAAGGACAATATAAACAGTGCCAACACGAGTTATGTTGGGAACAAGTGATGCAACTTTCTGTTGCTACTTTTTTTTCACACCTTCAAGCCTTTTGACCAAGCTGCGCCACAAAAATGTGAGAAACATGTCATTCACTGGAGGGGTGAGGAAATACTGCTATTCTGAGCAGAAAAGAACAAAGTCAGTCACCGAGCCAATATGTAGATCGCTGAAGAGTTTACGTATTGTCATCAAGTATGGATGCCAGAATCTGATGTCTTTGATGGCACATCAGCAGTCTCATCAGCAACATGAAGCCATCTCAGAATGGAAATTATTTGTCACGCTCCAAAAGACTGACACTTGACATCTGCTTTGACAGGTTATGAGGCATCACAAAAACACCCTTATAAATGAAGAAATTCAATTAATCCATCAGAGCCTACAAACGACCCTCCTGTGATCCCAGAGGCACTGGGATTCTCAGGAACATCTGAGGGCTCTGCTGCTGCAGCGAAGGTGAATTTGGCCAGCTGTCCCCCAAGGCCACCCAGCATGCTGCCATCCCAGTCTTCACATCAGGAAACAGAATTTCTAATTTCTTTTCCACTAACACCTCTGAGAACACCCTGAAGCCAAAGGATCAACAGGCATCAGGAAATAGAAGAGTAGGTTAAAAATTGACCAAAATGTACTCTGATCAAACTACCACGCATAATGGTAATGTGTCACTACAGTGGGACATAAATCAGTCAGTCATTAGTATACTCTTCACTGCAGGATGCTTTTAAATACTGACTCCTGTAGAAGCAAATGGCCCCTTTTAGTACCAGTCCTGGTGTGACTCGCAGTTTCTTAGGGATGTAGGGACTGAGACATAGTTTAATATCTGGTTCTACTGAGAAATATAAGAATGTACAAAGCAGTGAAGAACTTTGCAATAGTTATCAAGAGATAAAGGCACTCTGCTTAGCAGCCCTAAGAGAGCAACAAGGTTATGCTTGCAAGCACCAGTTCACCCTAACAGGATTATATTTTTCTTTGAAAGAATAAAACACTCATGCTAATCTCCTGGTTGTGTGCAGGTGGTTTCAGAGCACTGCAGTATGCAGAAAAAAGCTCCATCCTCAAGGTCACTGCTGATTTTGTGTCCAGGAACGTTCAGAAGAGTTTTGATGGGGCAAAGACCTCAGAATTTTGCCTCAAATCAATTGCCCTGAAAAAGAACTCACACAAATGGCTGCACGGGTTGAGAGCAGATGTCTAATTCTGTATTCCCTTCCTCATCAGAATGATAACCAAAAGATATGCTGGATGCCATGTGATAGACTTCCTGAGGCAGAGTCAAAGTCAAGTACGTTTGCTTTGCACTTGTACATCAACAGACTCAGACTCTGGATAAGTAACAGGGGACACACATTAAAAGCTGGGGGCTTTCCAGTAATAACTCCAATAAACCAATCGCACCCATTTAAATCAAATAGGCATGCCATTTACTTGGTGTTTTGATAAATTATAGCTCTGGGGTACACCGAGGGCCAGGTTTTTAAAGCTATTCAGCTGTTTAACTCTCATTGATTTCAGCATAATTGATTTCAGTGGGAGTTAGGTGCCGGTATTGCTTCACACTTTGGGGCAGTCCCTTCTATGGTAACTGTACCAATTAGGCAGGGGAACTATTTATCAGGAGCCCCATTAAACAGAAACAGTGGTGCCCAATTACATCTAAATTACCAGTTCAGCTACCCTGATGGCTGAACAGGAGGGGCAGCTGTTGCTGTTACACTGGTAACAACATCGACAGGGAGAATCTCTTCTATTGCATCCCACTTATAGTAATGCTCATCCAGGAAAAACATCCTGCTTCTTCCATAAACCCAGGATTTTTTTTTTTTTTTACCCTCCCACTAGGTCATTCTGGTGTGGCAACAGACTAGTGGTGTAATGGATACTATGAAGAAAAGCAGGCTGAATCCAAACCTGAATGAGTGGGGTTTACATAATTAGAGGGTGAGAGAAAAAGAAACTAGAATTAGAGACATGGTCTTTTCAAGATTTCCAATGAAGCAAGTGGCTGCTTCTCACACAATTGTGTTTTCAATTCTACAGCATCAGTTTCCCCTGTGATGAGGAGGAAAAAAACCCCACTTTTTTGAAATGTGAGTGCTTTTGATATAATACAGAGAAGGTCTGGGACATTATGCTCCACATGAGTAGTTGTGGTAGTATCTTCATTTATTTGATATCGTCTTCTGACATTTCATTCCATCGGCAGGCAAGTCATTTGTAATGTTATGTACAAAGGATTCTGGTGTCATGATCTTTAACTTTTGCCCTGTATCTAATACTGAAGATCATTCAACCATGATGAAACCAGCTGGAGGAAATTCCTCTTCTGCAAGACATGAAGGCCAATGATGGTATGAAGGATGTGGGGCTGCTTTGTCATTTATTGCTCCATATGTTTGTCTGATTGGTGTAGGGAAAGGTCCATTTATTAATACAACAGTTCATGTGAATCGCAGGCAGCTGAAAGAAACAAACAAAACAACAACCACAACAAAGCAAAACAACGACAACAAAAAGAAAGAAAGAAAAATCCAGCCAGGAAGGCAGTGCAATGACAAAGGCAATGTTGCTGTGCATGGTAGGTCTGGATGGCTGAGCCTCCACTAGCACCATGCTTTGGGCAGTAATCTTGGGAGAAAGGGCTTCCAGCAGGGGAAAAAAAGACCCTTTTGGCAAAAACACAGAGAATTTCTGAAAAACTGTCAGGAAACTAACAGGTAAAGCAGCTGAAGATGATGACTCTAGCAAGTATAGGAATGTTTTCCTCAACAAATGGATCTTTCTATATAGGTCGAACTTTTGTTTTCTGCCAGCCTTCCTTCTCACTCCTAGGATGACACCAGCTGCACCACACTGTACTGCTGGTTCCTCATTTTTGAAAGAAATTATTTCCAGGTGCCAAATCCAATCAGAACAATGTAGGTAGCTCAGGTGAGGAGAGGGGTCCAGAGCCAATGTGCTGGGAGGAGTAAAAGGCACAGAAAGCATTCCCATAATCTACACCACCAGGAGACAGACCTCCTGGCCTGCCCGTACCACCAGGTTTCCCAGGACATCCCTCCCAGCTCAAGCAAACTTCACATCTTCCTAGGAGTGTATGAAAAAGGTAAATGCTGATGAAAACTGGCTTTTTTTGAGATTAGCCTTTAATGAGAGCTCCTTGTTACCCACAGCCTTCCTTTAGTATGAATGAGCCAGTTAATGCACTGATGGTATATCAGTGCTGTTAGGGAAAAAATATGAATAACTTACTTAGCTAGATTTCATTTCCTTACTCTCTGCAAGGTCTACAAATTAATTCCTTAGTGGGCTTTTTTCCCCAGCACTTAACCTGATCTTTTCAGCTGCACCAGTGATCATTTCTCAGTTCCTGCCCTATTCTGTAAGAAAACAGTTTCACACTGCCCTGCCTTCTGTGATCTACCCTTGGTAGAGCTCTCACGTAGCCATGCCAGACAGGTCAGGAAACAAATTCATGTATTTGGGTGTAGTACCACAGTGGTTGGTTTTTACCAGAAAAAGAAGTCCTTGTTCTTCACAGGAGCAAGACCAAGCACCACCGCTGTGGGATTTCCCTCAGCAGGCATCCAAGCACTCACAGCTTCAGCTAAGGCCAGGGAAAATAATAAATATGACTCGTTTCTGTTAAAAGCAAGGGAGAAAATAAAGAAACTATTCTTTTCTCCTCCACCATCCAACCCCGATCTATTTCTTCTCTGTTCTTTACCCAGCTAAATTGTTCATTCATTAGTGAGTCCAACTAACTCTTTTTATAATGTGCTGGTCTTGATAGGTGTGGGAAGGAGAGCGTGGAGACTAATGAAGTAATTACTCCAAGCCTGTTACTTGTAGAATCTGGTACTTAGGAAAAGCTTCAATGGTATTTTTCCTTGTGATGAGTTAAAAAAAAAAAAAGTGGTGCTGCTTGGCCAAAAGCTTAGTGACTGAGGAAATCTGCTCCAAACATCCATACCTCAGGGTGAAAGCTGGCTTTCTCCTTCCTGATTAGCTAATGTTTTCACATGTTAGGCTGTAAAATCGCTAAGTGGAGTATTAAGGCTTCTGGTTTCTCACTGTGAATGACACATAAGGGCACCTTCTTGCCATGGTAACAAGCAAAAGACACAGTGTTTTATATATATATAAAAACCCTTGCAAAAGTAAAGTTACAGCAGAAACAGTAAAGGTGGATAGGAAATTATTTCTTTATCAGGGAGCATTATCAAGATTATGGGTAGGAGGAATGGGAAAAAATGACAAAGTCATCGATATTGCCTGTTCTCACTGAAGTAAAACATGTCAGGATCTGATGCTTCCACAGATGTTGGAGTAGAAGCAAAAAGAGCCTGAGATTGCTGAGTCCTGCCTCTAAGGTTGTCTCAACCTCGAATCTTGCAGTCTTCCTTCTTCAGATGTTTTTTAATATATTGTCTTTTATAGTTGTAAAACCTCTCATCTATTATTCTTCCTCACTTACTGAATTTGTCCATTTCTGAAGCAGTTTTTTCTACCCCATCCTCCTTAGGATAACACTATCTTGAGACATCAATATCCCTGTTTAGTTTTTTATGAGATCAAACTCCTATTGCACTTAATGAGCACTTGGCCCAAAACAGGAATTACACCAGCTCCAGGAGATCTGCAAGCAAGACTTCAGCCCAGGTTAGCACTTTTATTTTTACCATTAAGTATGACTAATCTCCAGTGCCTCCAACGGAGGAGTGAGTGTCCTAGCCAAGAGTTTTAATACTTCCCAAAGGGCTTTTGCAGTTGGTCCAGGCTGGCTAATAAGCCTATAGCTCGTGTACAAGCTTTTAAACATCTGCTCTAAGTGCACCGTTTTAGCCCTTTGAGTTTGGCCTTACACGTGTTATTTTTGGCTTGTGCTAGTGACTGACATGTTGTCCTGCTGACTGTGTTATTTCGCATCCTGGAAACACTGCAGGCTGTGAGCTACAGGATTCTCAGTTTGGGAAAAACACACGTTTCTTCTTTAGATCTCTGTAGTCTGTGTGTGTCCTAGCGAGAGTCACCTAGCAATGACAAGAAGGGGGAGAAATGAGAGGGGTACTGAAAAGCATCAATACATAATAACTAAAACAGTGTCATAACAGGCAGAATTTGATCAGCTGGAATCTCAAATATTGGTGTAGAAGAGGAGTATTTATAGATACGGGCTGCTCCAGCCCTGTTTAAAAATACTGGCAGAAGTTAGAGGGAGAACTCAGATTACTGTGTAGGGTGGAAATGGCCAACCTACAGTGTAACATTTGCGATTCTCTGGAAATCTTTGGGATTTCAAGCAGCTTGAGGCAAAGGATACTTCACACACATGGTGCCTGCCATGTGTTCAGCCCTCTCTACTCAGGAGGCCAACTGCCAGGATTTGTAGAGCATGTGTGAGTATGTGTTTGGATAAAGCATCACTGGAAAGGGAACTTATGCAAACTTCCCTTCGTTGAGGTCATCTGAAAATTTTCCACACACAGCTCTAACACTGTAGTCGTTTCATAACTCAAGCCCAAATAATGCCACTATAGAATTTTTAACCTTTGTGACTGTCCCTTCATTTCCAGAGAGGAGGGGGTTTTCCTGTACTTCACTAGCTAAAAATTCATGCTTCAACAAACACAATTACCTATTGCATCTATTTCAGGTTCCCATGTAGATGACTCCAACCTAGAGCATACAACACCTGCAGCAATGATTTATAGGTTGTGCCTCAGTATTTATCACTAAAATAGCTCCCATTTCCTCAGGCACATGCAGCAATAAAGTGCTCAGAGTATTGGAAGGACAGTTGAGTTTGACACAAGTTTCATTGATTCAGAGGATAATAATCCTTCCTCTGGCAATGTGAATAGTCTTGGCAGTGCCCAAAATGTCTCTGTGAGTGCTGAGGAGGTGCCAGCTGCTGACACGGTGGGAGACTGAATTCAGCCCGGGGAAGGGGGAAGGATCATTTCTGGTTGTGGCTGCAAAACAGTAAGGAGTGAAAGAAGAAGTGCAGGAACATCCATCCAGTTATGTGGGTTTTCCCTGAGGTGACCCCTATGGATACATTTATTCTGATTTCCCTAAATTTAGCATTTGTTTGTTGTCTTTTTCTTTTTTTTTTACTGTTTGCTTCTTGCTGAGCTTCTGAAGGTTCCTGAGATCGTTCTGTCTGCATATCCATATATCTACATGTCCCCCTCTAACCTGCCATCAAACTATGAAACCTGTGGGTCAAATTCTGCCAGCTTTTAGAGGAAGCCGAATTTCAGCTGAAGGAAAGGCTGAACCGTGGTCTTAGTCTTTCTTAGACCACCAGGCAATTTGCTGAGAAAACAGACACCAAAAGATCAGACCAGAGTTCAAACCTCTCAAAACGCTACAAAATCCAACCGCTAAGCACACCATTGTAGAAAGCCAAGTTCTCTTAATGATGTGTTTGACTTTATTTAAAAATGCAAATGGCTGTACCTCCCCTGTCCATCCAACCCACCAGTGAAGATGAGTTTGAGGAGATACAGCAGCCAGGACACAAAAGTGCTTTCATTATATCTGGTTATGCTTCAGCAGAAAACCTCAACATTAAGCCTGAAGATTTAATGTATCAATGAAAACTGTTTTTGCCTTTCACTGAAGGTGCAGAAGAAGCTATAAACACTTCTGTAAGTGCAGAGGAGAGTCCGCACAGTTATGTTTGCAGACATTGTCTCCGAAGATGATTAATGAACAGCAGTAATGGGTCTGTATTGAAGCACAATGCTGTTGGAATTAATATCCAGAGCCTTCCCTGTCTGAGAAAGGCGTTTTCTAGGTGTTTGAATATGGGCTGGTTAATCGTCAAAACTGGAGTCATTCAAGCAAGAGTGTCAGTGGAAAGGAAAAAGGCTGCTGTGTTTCCTAAAGGTGACAGATCTGACAACATTTTGTTTCTTCTGGAAAACAGAGATACTTCATCAGGGAGTATGGTCAGGGTGTGGGATTGTGTAGACTTTATTTTATTGATGCTGCATACAGGCAAAGAGTGATTTTTTTTTTTTTTTAATGGTCACATTTTGCATGGCACTATCTATAGAAAATAAGAAACATTGCATGAGGAACAGTGACTTGTGTCTTTAAATATTAACCAGAGTTCTTGCACCAACAGTGTGAGCAAAGATGATCTTTTTCTCTGATCATACCCAGTTCGGATATTCCACACTTGATTTGGCTTTTTGCCAATGAGAGCACTGTGCCAGCACCTTTTCCTTTCCACCTTTTGTACTAAAGCTACAAGAAAGAAATTTATGTCAAAGAGCATTGACTTGCTGGAGAGTCAGCATTAGTTAATGTTTATAAAATGCTGTGAAGATGTAGAACACCTCAGAAATGTTGCTTGTTCTGAATGGCGATGAGAACAGGTGGGGATGTACAGACAGCATGCCTGTACTGCTGCAGGAGGAGGAAAGGTCTATTTGGGTCACGTATGAGACAGCAAGCAGTGCTGAGGGTATAGTGAATCAAAGCGAAGAGCTCAAGGGCAGCGTGCTTAGACACTTGGGAGAGCAGAATTGCTGGCAGCCCCCACTCCAGATTTGAATTTATTACACCTATGGGACTAATGCTTTCCCTTTTGTGCTAACTTTGGTTCACTGCAGTGTGCACTCTCCCCCTCTCCTTCCTGAGTGTCTGCTGAGGTCACATCATCTCCTTCGTTCCCCCAGGTTCTGTGCTTTGGGGATGAACATACATCGGTTTTCACCCGTACAGCACCCAGCATGTTCTGAGCCTTTCCTCCAGGACTGGGTTACACGGCATTGCTGTAACAGGCTGTGGCTTACATTGGGGACAATGACACTGCCAGTTTTGGCATAGAAAGATACCTAAAGAACAGTGCATGCAGAGAAGCTTAATCTGTGCCCATGCAGTAAGGCCAGCTCAGGAGAACATAAGCAACAGCCTGTTTGCGCAGGTGCTGCAGCACATTCAGGTGGCTTTGCTGGCCCTGGGACCATCTCGGTATCTCCATAAGGACATGGAGATATGCAATCAAGAACTTGCCAGAGTCACTGGGCTACATTGTGTTTTATCTTCCAGTTTCAGGATGAAGGGACAGAAATTAAGTGAGAGCCAAAATACACTGTATGTCCAATTTAACACTTAATTATCAGTACTTTTTTTCTACTATGGGTTCTGGTCTGGTGGATTTTGGGACTCCAGCCTTTCCCTCCTGCCTCCTGTCAGATGCCATGTAGGTGCCATCCAAATTCCCTTCAGTACTTGCTTTGGCACCCACACCACAGGTTTTCTTTACTGCTGTAGACACCTCAGCTTTAGTTGGGTGCTAACAGTGGGATTTCAGTCCTGCACATCATTGCCTGGCTTGTACTTGTCATGGTCTATATACGTACCACCTACAGACAGGGTCGGATAGTTGGCATGTTAGTGAAACCTCCTCTACGAGCAAAGATTCAAAGATTCAAAATCTCTTAACCAGAAAACTCTTGCTAGATTAAATATCAATGAAATACTTCTTGGTCCTTCCTAAGAGCTAGGTAGCCCTTACTAAAGCTTTTCTTTTAGTGCTTAGCTCTTAAGATGTCTTACATATTCTCTACCCAGGGAATATCTGCTAATAAGGTCTGAGCACACTCTTGCAATTTCTTTTAAAGCTAACACTAACCTATCCCTAAAGGCTTCCTTTTGTGTCAGGACTCCACCTTGATTACTATAACTTTATACTCCTGGAAAATGTATTACCAACCTGTCTCCCAGCTTGATGCCCTCTTTGCAGATGTGGCAGGCTCAGGGATTTGGGGAAGTAGAAATCATCCACAGAAGAGAGGGAGAACACAAAGAGCAAGAAACGGTCAAACAAGTTAACAAATTTCTCTGTTCAGTCTGTTAGCCCCCAAATTTCCAAAGACAGGAATAAAAATTAAAATAAAACCAAAACAAACAAAAACACATGCACATACACAAACAAAAAACCTCCACACCAAAAAACCAGTTGAAATCTAAGGATTTGGTGGCTCCAGGGAAGGATCCAGCTAAAGTATTTGCAGAAAGAAAATTTCCCTTAAAATAGACTCATATGGATTGAGACAGTACAATTGAGCTGACTTAGACTAACAATGAAGGCTGGAAAAAGTGAGGGGAGCAGTTTTTATGTTCTAATTTTCATGTTCACATTTTTAAAACAAAATACCTCACTGCAGACGTGCCACTTGCAGGAGTATGTTTTCAGGCTGAAAAGATGTGTGTCTTCATGCTGAGACAGGAATTTGTACTGAAAATTGACCTAGAACTTATTTTTCAAAAGGGAGAAAAGTTTATAATGGTAAAAAATCCAAGCTGAAGAAAACTAATTTTTTTTTTAATATCCATTTTTACTCACCCTAAACTGATTTTCTCCAATGCTCTTATTTTCTATTTCTGCCATTAAATCCAAAAGTCAGGGTTTTACTGTGCTTGAGCCATTTGGGCCATACTGTTCTGACTCCTCAGCACTCCAAGTGCCTTTGCGGGAATTAAGTCCATCTCACAAAAGGACACATTTCTTGGGTGAAAGCTTAATTTGATTTCGGACTGTGTGACTGTGAGTGGATGAAAAAGCAAACAAGAACTTCCTCATGCCTCTGTATCAGTTCTGTTAATCGGAGCTCTAAGAGTAAATGGGTTGATTTGCTCGGTTACGGGTGGGAAATGAACTGAAGCAATCCTCCACCCACCAGATGTCCAGCCAAAAGTAACCCAGCCAGGTAGGAAATAAGGAAAACAATGATGTCCTGCTGGTCCGGGCCAACCGTACACTATTGTCTTCCCCAGGTAGGAAGGTAATATCATGAAACTTCAGATCAGCAGGAACTCCATGCCACCATGCTTTAGTCAGAAGAGCTAAACAGTTAACATAAGAGTGTTTCTAGGTTTAGACAGATGGGTTGGCCATGGCTTTCTGGTGTAGCATATTCAATTTATAGTTGTTTGAACTCATATAGAGATGCAGTGAGCTACTTTGGCAAATTGAATATCCCACAGCCTTTTCCTTTTCCTTCTTCTGGGGGATCCTTCAGGGGTCCTTCCCTACTGGACCTGTCCAGCGATAGCCCCACAATTTATTTTCTTGGATCACAATAACAGATCCCCAGAGCCTATATTGTGCTGGCAGCTCTGCAAACATAGGTAATGGGACACCCCGAGGCAATCCTTCCCAAAATGGGGAGACAGTGTTGCTATCCCAGTCAGTCATCCCTCACAGAATCCATCCGAAATAGTTCGTTTTGTTTTGGTTTTTTTAATATATATGGGTAAACTGGGTTGCGATGGTCACCTCAGGGGCACACTCAGAGTGGGCTGTCCTGCTGCACAGAATGCACTGAGCAGAGAGGCCAAGGTGTAACTCCCAAAGCTGTGCGGCCACATCTCCTGATATCTTTTAGTCTTCTTTATCAGCTAAACTGTACTTCTATCCTGGGAATACCCCAGTGATGCATAACTTCAGCTGATGAGCTAGGATTAGAACAACTTTATATAAGGCCTCTTTGATTAAGTGGCTGTTATCAAATAAAAACTTGGGCGCTTCCCATTAAGCACTCTCAAGTTCCTGTCCTCATTTTACTTATTCTGTGCTTGCATGATGCTCTGGAAGAGGCAGCCTGGCCTTTTTGCCTCATCCAGGCCCACTTTGCCAACACTAATAAGATGCTCTGCCTTGTTGAGTGCTGATGTAAGAAATGCAATGCCCTGATGGAGCCTTTCCTTAACGGTGTTTCTCTCAAATCACCACATCGTCCTGTACAAATTAGCCCAGCCTCTGTGAATTTTCTGTTTCACCAGATCCTTCAGTGCTTCCTCACAAGGCAGCTCTCTGCTTCCAGCAGAACAAAGCTTGTACCACTCACAAAAGACTAAAACAGTAGCACTCTCACCTTCTGTCTTTGTTTCTATCGCTGTGCCAGTGCAGTTTGATTTGTCATCTTTTGCAGCATCTGTGCTCAGGCTTCAGTGATTTCCCATAATAGCCCAATATACTTTTCGTGATCCATGTTCAATTTATACACACACCCCACTTTAATCCTTCTGTCCAGATCAGTTATTTCATAGTTTTGTACATGAAATTGCATTCACCATCTGTTGGCCCAGTTGCCCTACATAAGCAAAACCCTCTGAAGGTATAATTGCAGTATTGTTCATTATTTGCTTGCTCCCTTTCCTCCCAATATACATAATGACAGCAAAATTGAAGAAATATTATAAATCTAATTTGAATTCCCTTCAGGTTTTTTACACTGTGCTGATCAAAATAGTAGCTAGGGTCCTCAAAAGAAGAAGCCATCCATCTCCGAATAGCCTTGGTGCCCTCAGACAGCTATCTGTGAAAATGAGTGAATTTTTGTAGAACTGGAGCGTGGTGCACCAGCATTAACTGAGCTGACGGCAAATGCTATCAGCACATCAGCATGCTGTTAAACCATTGCACAGAAGAATTCCAATCTGGTTAATCAGGATCTGATTTTATACTGCCACTTCCATGAATTAAATGTACCCAAAACATTATTTTCTTCTTGTCTTATCTATTCTGATCTGTATTTCAGCCAAATCCCGTTGTTCTAGGACTCTGCACTATACATCGTGATTGGGCAGTTTTTCAAGCATCTACAAAGAAAGCTTGTAAGCACCAACCGTCTTCCCCAGGGATAACTATTCCTTGAGCTTTGATTTAATTTTTCCTGTGGTCAGGAGGCCACCCACAGATCTTCAGTTCTGCCTGACCTGCTTCATTTCAGCCTCAGCATTAATAGCAGGGGGGTGGGAATTGTTAAGACTCCTAGGTTGGTCCAGACCTGGGTTTGCATTTACCTTTAGGATTTACAGTGGGGAGGAAACTGCTGCAGAGCCATGGGGAAGCACCTCTGACAAACATCAGAGGCACACGCTCCAATGCAATACATTCCACCTCCTGGAGGAGCAACTTCGGTGGTGATAAATAAGACATGTAATTTCTTGTCAGGCTGTTGCATTTCCCACTGCTCATTTTAACAATTACACTCTGTGACTTTTTTTTTTCTATTAAACAACTGAAAAGAATAGATTCTTGTAACCTAGGAAGAAAAATTGCCCAGAGGAAGGAAACATACCCAGACTTAATTTTCTCTCTTGTGCTTTTTGAGGTGTTTGCAATGAATGTGTTTTCAGTACAGCAGCCAGTAACAAGACCTGTGGCTCTGGCACTTCTTTGCCACACTCACCTTTTCAGCAGACAATTTCCTTACAGGCAAACCCAGGTGGAATAAAAGGGTTCATCCAAGCCATGGCTTTGATTTTCGCTGTTAAAAGAAAGGGCACAACTTTCTCCCCCAAAGTCAGTGGAAACACTGCCATAGATTACAACAGGAATCGTTAGAATCCCATAATTATTTCATATGCAGCTTTCTGTAAATCTTATTTTAAAAGCAATTAATGAAAGAAGTGATTGCCCTTTAGTGAGCGGTGTCCCAATGTGAATTGTAATCAATGCTGCTTCTGAGTGCTTCTTTGCACTGCTATCTGTACCAATTAGAAGCTGCTTCTACAAAAAGGTTACGCAAACACAATTTTAGTTCTTATTATTAATTATTTTTCACACAGGGCCAAGTTTTAAGAGCGTGTCTGGACTTACAGCTTTAGTATTGGAGTTACTCTCATAAAGAAGAAGCTGCCTTTAAGACTGACCTGGAAAATATATATTCAAGGAGCACAGATGCTAAATGCTTCAGCACTTCTCTTTGCTTTCAAGACCAGAGGGTTGTACATAAAACACACTTCAGTATTCATGACTACGACTTCAATGCTTTTTTAAACAGTGATGCTTCTGAACTCAAGAGCAACTGTTGTAAACAGATAATAAGATCAATCTGAAATCCTATTTGTTTGCTCAAGCGAGGCACCTTTGAAACCAAAATAAAATGTAGAAGAAAAAAAATCGAACTGTCTTTGAAGACCAAATAGAGAAGTATACAACTGAAAAATAGATACTGAGACAGACATCAATCTGCCCTCAATAAACATCTATGCTTAACTCTGATTCAACAAGACGTAACATGGTATTACAGTGACAAAGATTATTGAAATTGCCAGGGATGTATTTGTTTGTTTTGGTGCTGAGCACGTTAAAAATGGGAAGGGAGAAAGGACAGGGGGAATAAAGGCTTTTGTTCCGCACAACATGAGAGTCATTAAAAATGCATCTAGCTATACTTGGAATATTTCTCTTGTGAGGGATAGAAATACAATCCCCTTGACACAGCTATAACAGTTTTGTTGGGGATATTTTTTCAAGGCAGAGCAACCCGTATCTTCCCCAGTACAGCTACTTCTGCTGGAGTCAGTGCCTGAGCAGAGCTGCTCCTTCATGGCAGGGGCAGGATGGCTCAGGGTCTCCAAGGAATAGACTGATGCTCAATAAATAAAGTACATTGATAAACTCGAAGACAGGTTTGCAGGAGTAAGCGTTCAGCATTGCCATCGCTACTGAGTTTCAGGGTGATATTTTAAGGCAACATCTAGATTACGAACACGACAATATGGCACCCCAGACTCTCAGCCATGTGAGCATGGCCGATGGTGAATGCTCATTTCTAACATTTCTCACCAAGGTGAGTATTGATTTCATTTCTCACACTACACTAGTCGCTCAACCAAGCTGCAATCCAATGTTTCATGTGTTAGTCACACCGGCTTGTGGGGACTTGCGGTCTGTAGTCTATCATATGGTGACCTTTATGACCGGCATAGTCTTAATCATGATAGAAAAGGCTGATATAGAGCTATTCACATTATTTCCAGCACTAGGCAATGGGATAGTTGAAGAAGTAGTAAGGTATGAGTAGAGTGGCATTTACTGTCCCCTGTGGATGAATGTAGTGATTTGTTGTACAGTTAAAATGTTCTTTTTAAGGACAAAATGTTGGCTGGATAGGCAGCTGAGAAGAGGCAAATGCTCTGTTTTAGGTGAAGGAGTGCTCAGAATAGAGGCATCGAGCCTGAAATTCCTCACATTAACTGCTCGTACATCTTTTCCCAGCATCTTCAGTCCCCTCCAAAAGCAGAAAGTTTGTACCTGAAAATGAGGGATGAGCCAGTGACATCCTGAAGTCTTGTAAAAGCTTCATGTTTGTTAAGCTCAACATGGAAGATCCTCAAATACTCTAGCAGCATATAGACATTAAAAATGACCAGGAGAGTTCAGCCCACAGGGAGTTTGCAATATAAGATGCTGACCTATGAGATGAAAGGTCCCTGCTCCCATGAGGAGCCCTAATAGCACATTGTTCTGTATTCTTTATCAAGACTGCTCTCACCACTCAATGTCCTCCCCATCCCCCACAAGAAATAAATGAAAGGGATCAATATTTCTTCATTTTAATTTTGCCATTTGCTAGATTTCCTTGTAATTTTTGACCTCTTTCCACCTTCCAAACTGTCCCTCCTTTCTATGAACACTATCATCTGTCCAAAACATTTTCTGGTTATTGCATGAGCTGTATCAACATCCTCCAGAAAGATGCTGTGATTTATGGTGAGATCCTCCCCACTGTGAAGGGTTAACCTGAACCTTACATGCTACTCAAGCTCCCAGGCTGACCCTCAGTGAAAATTAATAGCTTGTGTCTGTTTAATATTCCTTTCTAGTACATTCTCAAATCATTTCATCTGTGTTTAAATGGATCAGTGGTTTTCATATTCAATGTTTCCTCATTCCTCTTTTGTTTTTTACTAATCCTTTGCTGTTTGCAGGTGTTTTTAAAATTACAGAAGAAAGTCCTTTTGTTCATTGCTTTTATTTGTATTTCATAAGATTCTCATAATATTGGAGGTAAGGAAGATGCATCACATTAACAGTTCTATGTTGCCTTGCTACAACTAAAATGTGGACCACATCTATCCATTTTATGAGTTACATTACAGACGTGGCAGTGTCATAATTTGCCGCTAATCAAAACATGCCAGTTGGGCACAGATTTCCTAAACACATGTATCAGTATTATTTGTCATGTAAGTCATTAATTTAAAACTGATGCATCTGTTACAATCATAGGTGCTCGAGATAGAAAAGATCCTTAGGGAGGCTTTCAGCTTTCCATTTAGCACTAAAGTGGAACTGAACTCTATCAGATGTATTATTATTGTCATTATTATTTAATATCCCACTCTGCCTCCCCTGTGCGCTAGCCACTTAACAGAAAACGTGAGTACAGACCTTGTCTCAGATCGCTTGCTGTTTGATTGATGGACTAGAAGTCCAAGTGACAATAAAACACATATGACAAAGAGAATGGCAGGATCCTCTTGGCACGGCTGTGCGGGTGCTCTGGAGAGGCAGTCCAGCTCGTTGCTGGACATAGGGGTTTAGGGTTTGGGTTTTTTTCTGTTGAAATATAAATATGGTGGTACAGCTGTGAGTTTTTAAGAATGGCATGATGGCGAATGAACTCAAGGAGTGTATTTGAGCATTGATACTTCATTAGCACAGACACTAAAGCTCACTAGAAAGAACGAACTACGATGCAACATAATGCAGGTGCTAAATAACAGAGACATGGTAACACTAACTAAACTGCGGCTGTAAATTCTCTCTTTCTTACTGGGTTCAGATGCTCTGCAAGCATTGGGCAGTGTTTAAGTCTTGCATGCCCTCTGGCTTGTATTAGTCATGCATCCAAGCTCAGGAACTTCTTGATTTCAGCAGTGCTCATGACATCTTTAGCTTGAGGTCTGCCCTTGTGCTGTTTCTGCAGGACTCATGTGCCTGACTTTGAAAAAAATGAGGTTGGAAGCTAAGGCTGGGACCTACGTGTCTTTAGGAATGTACTTTCCTTACTATGCTTTCCAGGTTACAGAACTGCAGAGATACTGAGTTTCTAAGAAAACCTTATGTACGTTAACCTTGGGCAAAGGCAGGGGACATTCTTTGTGCTCCCAGGTGACCGCTGGGCCCAGCGATGGTCACATTCATCACCCAGCCAAGCTTTCCTCAGAAAAGGATATTTTGAACTTGTTCGGATCTTAATGAGTTATCTATGAACTACCAAATATTTCACATTCTATAGGGAACATTTGAGCTTCTTAAATGACACCATCAGCTGGGGTGACCGCAAACATTGTAAATAATCTCCTCAGTTTAATGAGGTACCATACGAGGAAAGGCTCGTCTACCAGGTAATGAGTCACAGCTTCACTTTGTAGATCAGCTGAGACACTTGATTTTCTGTCAGGGCTACCTGTATTAAAACTAATCAGAGGCTATGTAGGAAACCCAAGCAGATCCAACCCACCATAACTTAATCTCCCCACAAATAAAATGTGCTCATAAATCAGGGCAAGCATGTAAATGTGCCCCTCTAATGCTTCTATTATAAAAACTGAAACTAGAATAAGCTCAGTAGGATGTGAAAACCGTGGTAATGTCAGCAGTATTAGACTAATTCATAACACACAAGGAGCTGTGAGATACATTCTGCCCTTACAGCTGGCTAATTAGTCAAGATAGAGAAAGCAATTTGACAAAAATGTTGATGCCTCAGTTTCCATTTTGAAACTTTAAACGGACATATTTTTACATCTTTTATTGAACCTCCCAGATAAACATGGAGAAAAAGATAGAGAAAAGGTATTAAAATCATCAACGTAATTTTAACTTGCTGAAAGAAGAATTCTGACAGAAAACCAAGTAAACAAAACATAGTGCTTTTGTTAAAAATTTACATAAAAAGCTGAGTTTCACATAAATATGCACATTTATTACAGGGAAAGCATCTCTCTAACTAAAAACAACAGTAAGGAAATTGTGATAGAAACACTTGGATCAGATCTGGTAACAAGATATTGTCGAGCAAACTATAGCATTAGTTCACTGATGGTATAATCAGCTTGGTCAAGAAAAGGCATGTTGATACAATTGAATGACTGCAGTAAAAATCACCCTCTTGAGTGATCATTATCAGATGATGTTTTCCAGGTGGTAAATAAATATCCATGCAGAGGAGAGTGGAGATCCAGACTTTGTACTCAGAAGGGTGGTACCTCTAGAACTTCAGTCCACGATGGGTCAGTTCAGCACTGCTGCAATTTATGTAAGTCTAACAAAGTTGAATATTATCCAATCCAAACTTTTTTTAAAGACCTTGATTCTCATACCCTTAGCAGATGTACAACTTCACTACTCTATCCAGAACTGTATTATATTTTTATGCTAACACAGGGAAGAATCAAGCTCTTTCTCCTTGTCAAAAGATTAATGATATATGTCCATATGGAGGAAGTTATGCAAGAAAGTTTTGTATTAGTACACTGGCTGTCTTAAGTTTGTGTGCTCCATTTTGCTTCAATGTGATGTGCATAGACTATTAATAATAGTAAATTATTGCATTTAGGACAAAAACTCAAGGAAATAATTTATAACAAAATCTGCATTCAAAACCACCTCTCAGCTTCCACATACTCCTCATAAATCACTGAAGAGACATTTATGATTGATTTACAAGAAGATTTTTATATTATCATAGATATATATAAAAATAACAGTTGCCTTCTGAACAACTGTCCTTCATCCTAATTATGCAGCCAAACATACCCTTGGTAATTGATAGTTAGGATGTTTTCAGAAAAGAGACTTTGAAAGTCAAAAAGGAAGCTAAGGTAAAGGTGCAAAGGTTGATACTGGATAATATTTACAGGTGGTTGTCTTTATTCACATACCTCCCGGGCAGATTGCAAGAAGAAACTACATTGCAGGATGATACGAGAGGTAGAGTAGGCAATGGGACACAGTTACCGTCCTTCTGGTGAAAATATTGGTTGTGGTGCCCTTACAGCACCAAATCCCACTGAGCTCCAGGGAATATCTCTGAAAACAATATCTCAAGATCATTTCTTTCTTTGGATTAGATTTAATTTTCTTGTTTAAGGGCATACGGTCTCCTCTGGGAGAATGAACGATTTTACTGGAGGAGTGAATCCCATCTCTTGATGTCCCATCACATGTACAAGAAGCAGGGACCAGTTTCTCAATCTAAGGGGAAGGGAAATTTAAATGAGTTGTGAAAGATTAATTATCTTTCAGTCCATTAGAACTAGCCATGCCGTTCTCTGCTGTGAGATAACAACATCCAAACTTCTCTTGCTAAGCTCTCAACATTAGCAGAATGTCATTCATGTCTTGCGGCCAACTCTTCACGCTTTGAAAATGTAGGAGATAGAAATCGTGGCTCTTTCTCAATGAAAAATAACTGCTGAGTGCTCACCTGTGGGTCATTCTAGCTAAACAGCAAACAGTCACACGAGAGCTTTCAGGATATTTTCTGCAACCCAGTTATTTTCTTTTTAAAATAGCAATGAAAAGTAGAGCAGGATGTAACTTTGATAAGAACTTGTCAGGCTTTTCCTCTCCTTGTTGCTGCTCTTCATTTTGCTCCATTTTCTCCATGCCCAATAACACCTTCCTCTTCCACATCCAGGCTTTTCTGGGATGGGGGGGAGACACGTTGATGGAGGGTTGTCCTGTTACAGCAACCAAAAATGTGGGTTCTGTTAGCTGTACAATAAGTAAATGAATTGGGCACTTTTTCCCTGATGGCCTTGCTTACTTCAAGGTCAAGTACAGCAACTCTTTGCTGCCTTACTGAGGCACTATCAAATGACTTGTTTTTATTTTCTGACCTCTCATTGCATTGCCCTGTTTTTGTATTGGAGGTCAGTGCAAGAGCAAGTGAATTCTTTTTATCTTCTACTGACTTATCTGAGTTCCAGTGAGGTCAACAACTCCCCTCTCCCCTGCATTCCTCCATCCTGCATTTTTATCATGACTTCAAAGATATTAGACTCCTTCATACCAAACACTGCAAGAATCCTTCACAGGAGGAAGTTCCTGCTGGTAAGACCTTAACAATGAAAAGGATGCAGCAAGACTCAGGAAATCTGCAGCAAGTTCTGCAGCCAGTCTGTGCAGTGACTTCAGTAAAGGTTCCCCTCACACTTGATTTAAGTGTTTTTACCAGAGGACTGTTGCCTTAAATGCCAGTTAATATACTCAGGCATTATTTATTACAACAAGGTGTTATAGACATTTCAGTTTCACGTGATTTCACAGATCCAGAGTAATTTAGGGATCCTGTTAATTCTAAAAGCTGAACCAATATAGCATAGTAAGGGTTAATCAGTGTTCTCCAGAATAAAATAAGTTTAAAAAATCCAGCTCCTCTCTTGGGAGCTCCTACTTGTTTCCTTTAGCGTGTGTGCAAACCTTTTGAGGACCAAAGGCTGTCAAGAATGCTGCAAGTCAATTACTACAGGCCCTTACAGAAGAGTACAAGCAAGAAGAAAAACATTTGATTTGTGTAAAAATTCTCACAGTATTCTCAGGTTTCTTCCAGTTTTCAAGGGCACATTGTTGCTCACTAATATGAAGCCAAAAGATTGCTGTTCAACTCAGGGATATGTGTCCAGTCGTAAAGATTGTGACTGACCTTACGGTACCTGAAGGCATCGGTATAGCTAAGGTGACAAAAAGGTGTTCTTTTACAGCAAGCTAGCTCAACTGAAATTACATAAGTATATAAAGTAACACCCAATAATACTGTTAGCTGCTGCTAAGAATAAGCTATTGAATGGAACTGGCAACATGCATCAGTTGAAAGGGTGAGAGAATTCAGTTCTGGCCAAAAAAAAGGCAAGAAAAGGGCTGGTTTATGGGAGCTAGTTTTGTTTTGGGAAGTTACCATGCAACATCACAACACTGTCAGTGCAGTTCCTCCCTTTTTTGTCTGTATTGGTCCTACTTTGTGTTTGCTAATTGTCTTGATTCTTTCATTGACAGCATAGGACACTGTTCTAATTGTCATCTGCTCGGTATTTAGCTTCAAACTGTCCCATGAACGCCTTTACTGTAGCTTGACAGAAGTAACAACCTCCACAGTGGCATTCGGCAGGTCTTTCATCTGCAACTACAACACGTTACAGAGACTCTAGCAGCACAAATTCACCACAAAATCACACAGGAAAGTCACTTCCACTGGGAAGATCCAGCTAATGCAGCAAAGCCCTAAGCCAGGTTTTTACCAGCTCAGAGGTGTTAATGAAATCTTTTCTGCAAAAAGACACACCAGTAATTTCAACAAACTCAGGAACTAGTATCATGAGAGAGGCACAGGCTGTACATAATGGCTAGACAAAAAAATATGACTCTGTTGAACAAGGCAAGCATGAATGGTAGACTGAAAGCATTCACACAAAACTGCAAGATCCACAGAAAATAGAGTCACGGACAGTAAACAAACGGCTCGATGGGAAGTCAGTCTGTGCACACAGGGCTAGATTTCAAGATGCCATTGACCATCTCTGTAAACAGTTTCTTTTTTAAGGAGACAGTTTGATTTACAAGTATTGGGTCTGTAAAGTTATTATCTAGCAAGAAGCATCAGGGCACAACTGTTCAGTGTCTGGCTGGAATTCCACTCGCTCACAAAGTGCTTACCGGCCCCTTGGTCCAAAGCACTTTACAAACTATCATATAAAAGCTCTGCTGCATTTTGCTATTATAGGAAGGTACTTACAAGGTGGAAAGCGATTGGCGTTTGACAACATCCAACATATAGAAAGAACCAAACTGCGTCCAACTAGCACAAAAAAAACCAAAGTAAGGGGTCGAAATGAAATCCCAGGAATCAAATTTGGGCTGACCCACTAAGACTAATGCTCAGAGTTGGGCAGAAGTGTCCATGTGTCACCAGCAACTGCGACTGTGTGAGAGCTTGCTGTGGCTTCCTACACAAAAGATGGCACCGTCACTCCCTGTCCTACCCCACCACCTGGAAGACAAATTCTTACTGACTCCAGGGAACATTCCCTTCTGCTGCATCATCAGCCATGGATGATTCCGGCCAAGAATATTTTCCAAAGTGTGACAGTGTCAGGAAAACAGAACATTTGTAATAAGGTGTTCCTACCACTGGTATCTTAGTTTCATAAATGCACATCAATTTGTAAAATACAAACAGATGAAATTCCCTTTTTTATTTTTTGATTGACTAAGTAGAATTATCTTGTAGAATTAGAGCTTCAAGGTCTCATTCTTACCATAAAGAAATTAAACAAATATTTTTACTGTATATTGACTTAGAGTTTGGACAATCATTGCTTTATGAGAAGCTGATTAACAGCCAGGAAAGTGGTAGTCTACTGTCCAGTAATCTGCTTTCCATTTTCTGATTCTGCAAATTAACTTTCTCACTAAATGAGACATTAGGCTGATGTCAATATTTGCAGGTACTCCACAATTATAGTGTGTTTGCTAAATCACATTGCTTTAATTCAAAAGTCATTCTGATTTCCATTCACACCATGGTCCTGCTGGGTGCTTAGTTCTCCTGTAAAAGTGTCACATGCCCTCAGGTCTCACAGAGTCAATGACATTACAGATTACTCAGCTGCCTTCAGATGCAAGCCTCATTTGTTTAGGAAAAGCATAATTAGAGGTTAGGAGCCAGGTTTATGCAATGTAGATTGTAGACAAGTCATCCAATTCTCGCATTTAAGAACCTCCTCTATTTTTTTTAACTGTTTTCATAGTGAGAGATTTCAAGGTGAACCTGCACCTCATGTTAAACTAATGTATCTTAATTTTCTGCAATTTTTAGCTTCAGTGAGGTGTTCTCCAGCCTTTCATCGTCTCGGGGAAGGAAAGCTATCTAATCAGCTTGTCTGAAGGAAATGCCTCTTTAATGAGTCCAAGTTTCCAGCAGGACTCAAAATAGCAAGGCAGTAAAGTTGGAAGTGTTTATAGAAAGAAACCGCATTGAAACTGTTAGCATCGCAGTATCTTGGAAATGACAGCTGCTGATACATCCACAAGCTGTCCCAATCTCAACCCTCCTTGCTGCTGCACACCCTTGGCTGATGCGAATATTTATACTCCCCATTCTACACTGGCAGGTGATTAAAAACCTTTCCTGTCACCTCCCTCCTGTACCAGCTGATCTGTAGGGTTTTGCACCAGACAGTCACAAAACAGAATTTCAAAGCTATCCCAAGGAAAACCCTCTTGCCTAGAGTCCCGGGCTTTCTTCTTTATTTATGTGTTCTTCCTTGCTCTTTGAACATATCTGAAGTTATTCTTCATTTTCTTAATATGTAAGCCTTCCCTCAGACAAATGCACCAAGTAGGACCAGACAGGGGTATAGATCTGGTGCCATGGAGACATGATTGATGCTGCATGCAAATCCACTTTGGCAGCACATGAGCTTTTCTTTCATCCAAATGGCTTAAAGCAAATGAAAACTGGCCTCAACATGGCTGCACTGTCCTGGAAAGAAACCCAAATGGGTCTGAGAGTGACATCTGAGACAGCTGTGCCTGGTTTTTAACTTCACTGGCATAACTTTGAATGGAGCAGAATAGAAACCTCTCAGGAACATTATTTTCCAGCAGTTAACGCAGCACTGTGACATTCTCAGAGCCAGGTGAAAAGCATCTACTCCATGATCCAGGAGCAGAACCAGGTGTCAACCTGGCAGATCGTAGCAAGCAAGGTGGCTCTTAAGATGATGTTCCTCAGTCATTCTTGTAATTACACCAAGTTAACAGTGATTTGCAGCTGGGTTGGCACCCAGGGCCACAGGACAGAAACCCTAACGCCGCACTGCACAATCACTTGTCACACAAAACCATGGGGAAGGGTGAGGATGGAGACACTTGGGTGAGTATCAGATTCTAAGAGCTGCTCCTGCCCTACAGCAGTGTAACGCAGAACAAGAGAACACACAATGGGCCTGTAGAAAATGTCCAGAGACCTGTGGTGAGCAGTTTTGGTGAGAGAAGGTAATAGTTACGGTTGCAGCACTGCTTTTGTTGGGGTTTTTTATTACACACCACAGGATCGATAGGTCTCCTGTGAGAACATCATCTTCTCTTAGCACCTGTCCTTGTCTTCCTCGGCTGCATCCTCAGCAAGTATAGGTACAGTGGGTGCCCACCACCGCTCCAGTGTGGCTGTACTGGATGAGGCGCACATTAGCTCCCTGGACTGTAAAATATGTCCGGAAGGTTTGGGAATTTGATTCCAACAGCAATTATAGAGATGCCTAATGACGCAGATCAGCTGCTTGCCTTGGCACGTTTCACAGAAGAGGTTTCGACCAGCTCTGCTTAAGGAAAATCATCCTCTGCTGTTTCTCCTCCTGTCACCAACGCTGCTGATGGCTAAGCTCGGATTTTAAGTTTGCACTTTTGCCCCTTGAGGCGTAGGATTTCAGTCGAGTGCTTCACTGAGGACCTCACCCTTCATGGCCCTCCCTCAGACCTTCTTCTGTGCCAGCCATGCACCCCACATCCCATAGGCCCTCATTCTAGACATGGACGAAAAAAAAGTTATGCCTGTCTGGTATCAAAACGCATGACTACACAGCTAATTTTCAATAAAATTAGCCACAAAGAGGAGGAAAAAACATGAACTAAAGCAAAAATTGTTTTAGGATGGTGACAGATCAAGAAAACTCTGCCTGCTAAGGTTACCCAAAGGTGAACAGTGACACAAGCCCACAAGTACTCAACAAGGAGATGTCCAGCAGACAAGATGTAATTAGACTGTCTCAGGGGAGCTGACTCGTTAACGATTGTAGTGTGCAACCTTATCTATGACAGCACAACACCTCCCAGCTATGAATGTTCAAGTGTTTATAAAAATCTGACAAGGTATCTGCAAGAAATTTAATACCAATTATTGTTGGGGGAAAAGTTACTAAGTTTGCCTTGGTTGTGGAAATAGCTGCGAATTGCATTGGCAAAACTACTGAACTCTGGGGAAAAGGGACTATCCAAGCTATAAAGTCCCTTTTCATTCTAGGGTAATGATAATCCAAGAACATTAGTATTCCACACATTAGTAGTTAAAGCTGGGTCAATTTGGTCCAGAAAAACTGTTTGGGTATGGCAATAATTAACTATTAAATCTGAACAGGTCGCTTGTCCATCCTTGAAGCACTTTGCAGAGATCCTTCAGGAATGTGGTATGTTGAAAGCAAACTCAGGTCTTCTGACATAGGTTTGGAGATGCAAGACCCTCATTCTGTCTTTCAGCTGAGCAATCCAGGAGGAATTTTTCTAAAGGAAGAAAGTGCATGTATATAATGAAGAGAAGAAGAGAAGGGAAGAGAAGAGAGAAGAGAAATCCAGGCATTCTTTCTCTTCTGGACAGAAATTTAACTGATAATTGTATTCTGCTGCAATAACCAACCAGATGCTTCAGATCATTAGTATTGGCGTCAAATTTTTCTAGCAGCCATTTTCCTTGTGGCAGACAAGCAGTAAATCTGCTTCCTCAGCCTGGACAAACTCTTCTAATGGGATGTCTAAGATGCGATCAAGACACATGACGGCACTTGCATTTATTAAATATATTCAAGAGCTTTAAAGCACTGATGTGAATATTGATAACTGTGGTAGCACATGCAGAAGTTTACTTGGGTCTTCAGATACACATTTGGTGAGTTCTATTGGTTTGCAGAGCTTTGCTGCCTTTAGCACCCAACATAGAGCAGACAAAAGCTGACTGGAAAGACCGGCATGGCCCCCCAATTTTTTTTTTTCAAGGAATTCTAAGACTTCCCCTGCCATAATTCTATATGCTCAAGTGTTTTAAGAGACACCACTCTGTTTTCAGCTATTGAAAAGTCTGTTACATTGTCCATCCTGATCATAACGCACCATAGCATCCATCTGGACCAAAGCATCTGTCTAGCCATGCTAATTGAATTAGTCTGCGAATCTATCCATCAAGACATAGAGACCTCGCTAGCTTTATAACTTCAGAATTTTTATAGCAGAAGTCCCTACATAAACACATTACGAAGGAGATGAGCACTTTTGTAGTCTAAAGAGATTTCCAGAAAATGAGCTTTTTCTAGTTTCTTTCGGTGGAAGAACCAGTTTTTCCTGAATGGAAAACAAACACCTTGTGAACTGTCAGAACCCTGTAAGGACGAGCCAGTTTTTCATGACCTGATGCAAAAACATCGGCATTTGAGGCCTCAGGTACCTTCTAACGTGCATCTTGTGAGGTGCACAATGTCTGAAAGACTGATATGTATCTCATTAAAATTGAGACTACTCAGCTACAAGCACCAGACTGTTCTCTCCACTAACTGTTTGATAATGCTGCCTCAGGCCATCAATGTTGGAGACTGTGTCCCTGGGGTAGATGGGACTATTGACACCTGTTGATAAGGCCCAGATCTGCTGGAAAAGTTGTGACAAGCCAAAGTTCAGGATGGGAAGGAGCTGCTGGCAGCTGATGGGCAAAGGGCAACAGCTGAGCATGCCAGGTCTCTTGCATTTCTTGCCAGTGATGTCTGAAGTTCTGCTGGGGTGATGGGCACCAGCTGGGCTTGGTAAAGGTTCATCAACCTGGGCAGAGACTCTGCTCAAGATTAATTTTCAGTATCATATTTATTAAGGGTACTCATAGGAAAGAAGGCCAAAATAAAGGCCCCCAAAGTACGAAAATATTCTGGGAACAGAAACTCAGAAAGGGTGCTGGGAAAAAGAAGGGCTCATTTTAAATGTCTGGGCTTCCTGGTATGACTGGTGGCTTTCAAGGCTTATGCCTTGAAAAATTAGGATGTTCTTAAGTTCCATTTTCAAAACCATCTTCCTACGTATTCAGGAGGTTTGAAGCCTCAAACACCTTTGAAAAATGAAATTTACGATCCAAGTAATGTCGTTATTTTTGAAAAATGTAGTCTCCGTTTCTACAAAAAACTGCTCCTCTCAAAGGCCACAGACAACCTAGTGTTAAATGGATCAAGTACCTAAACTTCCACTTAACTGAAGTTTAATAACTTGAGGAAGTCAGGCAGCAGCCCCAAGTGCAGACCCAGAAATGAACTGGAAAAGTGCACTTGAAGAGCAATGCAGATCAGGTTTTGCTATTACACCAACAAGGAATGTGATCTGTAATAGTAGAAGTGATGATTAGTGGTTTTTAAAAGAAGATATCTCCTGAAATTAGAACTCGAGGTGGGGGTGACAACAAAAGGCACCATCAGAAAGACGCGTGGCTGGGGACAGGGAGCAGGGGCCTGAGAGCTGAAGCTCACCCACCTGGCAGCGGCAATACACGACACCTCCTGCCGTTTGATTTTTCTGAACGTGCAATTTTTACATTTCCCCTTTAAAAGGGAGCACTTGCAGCAGTACGAAATTAGGGCACCCAAGCGGGGGGGGACGCCAGGAATTAGATGCGAGCCAGGCTAATTCGGGGACACCACCCTGCGTGAGAAACTTCCAGCCCCGTGCTGGAGCACTCTCCGCTCCCGAACTGCGTCCCACGCGGGCTGCGGGCGGCAGCCGCGCTGCGGGTTGCAGCGGCCGCCCCCTCCCGCGGCGCTAAGAGCCGCCGGGCCGCCCCGCGCAGCCCGGGACGGGGCCGCCCCGCCCGCCGCGGAGCCTCCGCCGGCGCCAGCCCCGCGCTTTCCCCCGCCCCTCGCCGGCGGGGGCGCGGATCCGGCCTGCGCGGAGCTGGCGGAGAGAGGGAGCGCGGCGGGGCGAGGGGAGGAGAGACGAGAGGAGGCGGCGGCGGCGAGCTGGCCATGGCAGCAGCCCGCGGGCGGAGAGGCAGCCGCCGCGGGCTGCCGCTGTGATTGGCACCCCGAGGAGGAGGAGGAGGAGGAGGAAGGCGCGGAGCAGCCGCGGGGCCCGCCATCCCGCGGCGGCGGTGCCCGGGAGGATGCCGGGGAAGCGGGGCTCGGCGAGCGGCGGCGGCGGCGAGCTCCCGGGGGCCGGCGCGCCGCGGCAGCGGAGGCGGCGGAGGAAGGTGTCCTGCTTCTCCAGCATCCAGCTCTTCCTGGTGTCCGAGTGCGCCCTGATGCTGGCCCAGGGCACGGTGGGAGCCTACCTGGTGAGTGGGGGACCGGCCCGCAGCCCCTCCGGCGCTACCTGCGGGGGGCGCGGAGCGGGGGATGCGCCGGCACGAGTGGAAGTTTCCCCGTAGCCGGGGCAGCTCGGCGGGCAGCCCCCGCACCCTCCCCGGGTGGGTTTGACACCAGCCCGGTGTTTCAGAGCTTAAATGACTCAGCAGTGCTGAGGGGTTTCCCTTCTGCCGTCCCTCTGGCGTGTGCGGCGGCAACTTGGGCAGCCGGTCCCCCGGGCTCCCGGAGCGCCGCTGCCCGGCCGTGCGTGCGGGCCGGCGCGGCGCCGCTGCTGGATTCCGAGCTGGCCAGTAACTCGGATCAAGTGCCAGCCTTTCCAGTTTATACCGAATAAACAACAAGAAAACCTAGCGGGGCATTTACATCATGCCTCCTGTGTTTACTAATTTTCCTCGTCCTCTTGAAGTGATGCAGCGGTGTTAAGTACGGCAGCCCCGTAAGTCTTGGTGTTAGGTAGAGAACAGTCAAAAATAAGACTTCGCACTGAATCTACATAGTGAGATCTAGTGTCAGAGGCAGAACTGTAGTAGAAGAGTTGGAAAGATGTCCATACGGCAGTTCTTGTGCCTTTGAGTATACACCGAGAGAGAGGCAGCCTGTGAAAATGAAGTCCTTTTCCAGCAGATGTAAGTGTATAGTTGATTTGAATTTCTCAAAATAGCATGCTGGATTTGAGAATTATAGTTTCCATGGAAAAGAAATGTATTCATAATCTCTGAGGTTTTTTGAGGCCATACACGTAATATGTTATACAGTAAGTTTAAGATCTCCACATTTGCTACTTGTATTGAGTATTTAAGACTGCTTCTCATGCTTAAACTACTTATGCAAATTTGTACTGAACGTGATCTATAATTTTTCAAGGTACGTGGCTAAACTAACCATGGTTAATATTCCCTGTTAATATGAAATGGAAATTAGCAGGCAACTCCGGATAATAAAACATGTAAGTTTAGTTTGGAACGTATGTTAATTGCAAAGGAAACTACATCACATCTGTTGAGAGAAATTCAGTAATTCTATACCCTATGTGAATATAGGTGGATATCACTTAATTCGTAGAAGCCAGACAGGCACATGCCTCTTTTATGTGAGTAACACCTTAGAAAGTAAATATATTGCTTCCAATGAGCTACTTGCAAAATAAGCTGTCAGCATGAATGAATGTGGGATAGCCTTTTGTCTGAGTATTGGCCAAGGAAGAGCCCACTGAGGTGATGTCACCCAGTGGGCACCAGTATGCTGGAAATGCACAGATCTGCTAGAGGACTCTATACTGGCATGCTTCGCTACAGCATCTGAGCATTGGATCAGCAGTAATAGTTCCTAACATGGCATTTTCCTCTAACTCCTTTGCATCACTCTCTCCTCACCAATTTAGCTTTTTTTTTTTTTTTTTTTTTTTCCCCCCGTTTTCCCCACCTCTTGTGGCATGCTCTGGACTGCGCTTGCCCTCCCTCATGCACCCCAGCCCCACCGGCTGGAAATCTCCGCTGCCATCGCAGTTCCTGGCGTCCTGCCTCCCTCCCCTGAGGGATTAACTTGACTGAGGTGCTGCTGTCTCTATCCTCTGCCGTTCTCCAGGACTGTATCCTGACCAGTGTGACATCGTGCCTCTGTGGCCAGCCGGATCCACAAACAGTAACAGACAACTGGCCAGTGGGGAGGAAAAAAAAAAGGAAACTAAACTCAAAACAATCCCTAGCATGCATAAGCAGTGGCCCAGCTGCACTGGGCAAGTGTTCCCCTGTTCCCTGTATAATTTATCTTCCGTCATTGTAAATACCACGCAGCTCTTCATACAATGAACAGATGCAAATGTGGAATTATCTTTGGAGGGTAAATCTGGACGAGCGCTGCGCTTACAGGTGTCGTGGGGGAGTGAGAGCAGGAGCAGGAAAGATGCTCGGTGGGAAGCGTGGAGGACGTGATCATTTCTGCAGACCAAGTGTCCCATGGGGCCAGGTGTGGTTCTCAGGTGCTGTCTTGGGGTGAAATCAGTGGAGACACTGCAGAGTTGCTCAGGTGTAACTGCAGGTGGATATTAATTTACTTGTGCTCCTGGGATGAGCAGGGGCTGTTGGGCTCGGCAGTGGAGTGCTGGGCTGGTCCCCGAGGGACAAATTAGCAGCTGTGACAAAGCCGAGAGCAAACAGAAAGACAGACAAATAGGGAGATGCTGCGCAGGACAGACACAGCGTGTAGTTCTGGGCAGTTGAATAAACTGCTAATTTTAGCCTGTCAGCGGTGAGCCGCATACTGTGTTCATGCTTCTGCTTTGCTTGGCCACATGTGTGACTTTCCCTGGTTATTTGTAACTCAGGAAGAGAAATTTGCCTTATACGGTGACAAGCTGGCTTCCTCAGTTTGGATCTGTCTTGTGCTGTACAGGGACCCTGTGAGGGTAAAAACTCAGCTTATTAAGAAAACAAGGCAAGAGCTTGGCTGCTTAGGAGTGATTGAACAGCTCCATTTTGATTGGCCTTGGCTTTCATGTCAGTACCTTTAAAAGCCAATATTGTTACTTCTTTTTAGATATGTAAAAACTTATTTTTTTCCATGTTCTTTGCACAATAAACTAGCGGCACCCGCTTGAATGTATGTACAAAGTAGACATTCATTCATTATGTGGTTTTGAAGCACAGATCATTCACGTTTATTTGTTCATAAAACATTGTGCTTGCCAAGAGGACTTTATAAATAATAAATGCTGATAAAATCTATAAAGTCCAATTCTTTTCCCACAGAACTCAGCAGTGAAAATACCCCAGGATGCCAACAGTGAAGGTCTATGGTTAATTAGTCCAGTGTCTCTGAGGTTCTTCACACGAAGTTTTGGGGAGTATTTGATCAATGTCGTGTTCCAAAATATTTGTCGATTTTGTTTGCAAAACGCACATGTTCCAAAATGACTTGGTGCCATATCCTGCATAGTTTATGCAAATGCGAGCCTGCGCTGCTGCCTTAATTTCTGGGGCTGCTGAATACACCCTATTATTTGCATATTCCTGTACGGTTTTGTGTATGCATTTATTTGGCTTCATCTAATTACTCCTGCGTGCTTTTGGAAACTTGAATTTCCCAGCAACTGCAGTGGCAGCGGGGAAAATGCTGCCTGTAGTCTGCAGGCGTTCCTGCTGCAGAAGTTACTCGGGGTTTTCGCAGCAACTTTTAAAAGCCCAGATGATTTCCACCCCCAGTTGCTCTCCTGCGGCGTAGGTCCGTGGATTAAAGAGCCGAGCGCTGCTGGTGCAGATGGCACCGGGAGGGAAGAAAGGCTGGAACCTGTGTTTTCCAGCCGGAGCCTTGTGCCTCTCAGGCGAATGCAGCAGTGTGATCAGTCATGCCGGCCGTGCAGCGATGAGGATTTCGATAAGGCTGATTCACATACCTTGGCAACACTTCCCTCCCTGTGTCCCCTCCCTCCCAAATTCCTACATGCATTATATTTTGAAATATTTAAACTGGTAATAATGTTCCAAGTGCTCCTGATGGTTTATCACCGGGGCTTTTCATCACCCTGCCAGTCAAATCTTTTGCCTCGCCAGTGGTGAAATCATTGCTTTAGCAGGAGGCAAAGAGCTCTGGGTTTGACAGCCATAGTTTGTGGAGCAGGAGCGCAATTTAATTTTCTCTCCCTAGCCTTTAGCCTCGGCTCGCCCTGCTTCAAACTGACCTAGTTGCAAGCATCCAACATCTGCCAAAGTCACGGGCTTCTTTAGATAAAGGGCACGCATATGGGAAGTGCATTGAGAAACAGTTATTGGGTGTGCTCGGGATAGCTGTTTTTACAGAGCTTTACTGAGATGTCTCTGTTTGCTGCAGCTTTGAATGCAGCTATTGATGTGTTTTATCCAGTGATAGAGGATGACTGGCCTGAGCATGAGATGGCAAGGAAAATAATTGGTCCCTCCCAAGGAGGGTGCATTGGTGTTTGTGTGGGAGTGAATGCCGAATTGCTTCTTGTTTTGCTGAATGAAAACTTTTGAGCCAGGCTTAACTTCCCAGCTAGAGCTTTGCCTGTGCACCAGTGTTTGACTGCAGCTTGCAAAAGCCCTCTTAGCTCATCTGCAGTAAAAATAGTTCTGCGTAAGTCCAGGTGAGGTTGTAAGTGCATAGGTGGTCTCTGAGCCAGGCTCCTTCTCTTCAGTTTTTATTGCTATTGGGGTTTGGGATATTAATGAAAACTGTAACATTCAATTTTCAGGAAAAAATAAGTATCAGAGACAAATACAAAAGTTAATCATCAAAGGGTTCTTGCTGGAACAAACACAAATAGGGGTTTTGTTAGATGGACACCAGGGAACTGAGGGATTAAGAGCAGAATTTCGCTTGTGTTTTTTTAAGTTGCTTTGGTGTGCGACCCTTTCCCCTCCTGTGTTAAATGAGCCAAATACAATACTGTTTTCCTGTTACAGAAAGCAGTTGTCTCCTCTTGTAGAAACTTGGTCAAACCCTTCTTGAAGTCAGTGGAGATGTCTGCATGGAAGATGTCAATAAAGACAATTTTGATATAGGAGTACTGCAAAGCTTCAAAGCTTTCAGTTGTGCTTGGTGCTGTACAATAGAATTTGTTATTGAGTATTTGCAGTCTGAGTAGACTGGGTGGGAGAAATGCCACAGGTGGGGAAACTGAGGAAGGGATTAAGAGCTTGATTCTGTTGCTGAAGCTATTGATCAAGCCTTCTGCTCGATTAACGGCAATAAAACCCAAATGGTTTAGGTGTGGGCAGAGGAAGAGTCTGGCAGAGCAAGGAATTCCAGTTTCAGGTGCTTCAGTGTAATGACTTAGCTGCAAGAACAGTATTTCCCGTTGAATTTATTATTGTTTTTATTAAAGTATTTCTTTTCCTAGAATAAGAATAAGCTTTAAAATACTGCTGTCCTTTTTCCTTTTTTTTTTTTTTTCTTTCCATCCACAGCAGTGCTGAGTAATAAATTAGCTGTAATGGTCATAATTTATTTGTCACTGGGGTATTTAAGGGGAAAAAAAAAAAGCATGGAGTGAAAATAAATGTTTTAGTGGGGATGAAGATTGCCAAGCTTTGGCTGGTTATTGCTTACAGTTCATTTTCCCTTAATATATCTTTGCTAGCAATGTTATTTCTGGAAAGTTGTTTCTAGTATGCCTTTCCCATTAGAGAATATTGTCTGTTTTGCAGCTGAGTTCTGTGGAAAGTTATTCTAAACTAGATCTTTTGACTGCATTCATATTTCTTCTCTAAGAAGCCTTTTGATGGTTTTTTTTGGGTCTCTGACTGCAGGGCGGAGGAGAAACCAGATCCAGCTCTGGGTTTTGATGCCTTCAGCCTCCTATGGGGCTTGGGTCAGGAGTGTGCCATGGACTCCTTAACGTAGAAACTTTAATATAAATTAGTAGAAACAAATTTTGATCCAGATGTAATTTGTTTTTTGTTTTGTTTGTTTTTTTTGAATACCAGAAAGACTTGTGAGTAACTGGCATTTATGCCTTGGTTTAAAGTTTTCTTTTGTCTGATACTAACAGATGAAAAGGTGTAGAGATAATGACATGTTTATCTCTTACATGTTATATTATGCGCAATTTGCAAAGAAAACAGAAACTTACGATCTGATGCCTTTTTGTTTAAATGCATTTAAAGGCAAAATGCACTTGATGCGTAAGAGTGTGGACTAATTGATTTTAGCGTTCAATTTTTTGATTGTTTTTAGTGGAAAGTTTGGCCGTTCTTCCTTTTCCCTTGTAAGCCCTGTAAGCCCTGAAAGAAAGAGCAGCCTGTTAGAAATGTTATGATCCCTCATAAAACCAATGTCTCATTTATTTTGGCCGGCCTTTGCTTCCAGAATCCCTTTAGCATTCGCTGTGTGCCTGTGTCACAACGAGCTCTGCGAGTTTTAACTGTCGGCAGGACTAATGCTGCTGAGGTTTAAAGGGATCTTGAATTACTTCAGAGAACACCTTGGTTTGAAGGTCTGTGGTGTGCTTCCTTAGCAACTTTTGCAGCGTGACTCTTTAAATTGTAGCGTAGCCGCTGTCCCAGGGAGAACTGCCCCTCTCCTTCTCTGCAAGGGAGAGCAAATGTTCCAGTAAAGGGGTGTCTCCCCAGTTGCATGGACTTTATTTTCCCTGACTTTCAGTATATTGTAAAGAACCAAAAGCCAGCTTCTGTTCTGCTACAGCAGTGTAAATTTATCGCTGCAAAAGAGTTATTCTGCAATTCGTCAAGAAGAATTTGTCCTCTGTGTATAATAATCTAAAATGTTTCCTTACTTGTACGCTCCCTGGTCTCTAGTTATTCCTTTGCGGTAGCAAGATTAAACAATGGCATGCTATTTCGTGGGTGAGTTTGCAGCTTGGACGAATTAGTGTAGCTTTGTCTTCTGATCAACACCAGATGAAGCTGCGAAGTGATATATTTTAAGCATCATCCTAGGAGGTTTAAATAAACGCATGATAATATTTTGTATAGTAACTCCTTTAAGTGCTCCAGTGAAGTTCAGAAGAATTAATTTTTCCTATTGTGTAGAAAAATGGGCCGCTGATTTTGATTTACAAGGTTTCATTATAACTCTGCAGCAAAACCAGGACTAGAACCCCAAGAGTCCCGTCTCCAGGTCACCTTGGAGCAACCACTAGACTCTCTGTCTCTTTGTACATACATACTGCAATGCCAGTAGCATCGCCTGCTCCACTGAGTAGAGTTTTCACGCTGCCACTCTTCATACGCTATTGATGCAATCAATAGCGGTAGCAAGCTGCTCAGGTTGTTCCCGGAGTGTCTGGCAGTTCTTCCCATCGGTGTTGGGAGGACTCTGTGCTGAGAAGCATTTGGTAATGTTTAGAGGGATGATCCTTGCATCCAAGATGTTTCAGTCTGAGTGGACGGAGCAAACCATGGAGAAAAGGAACCGCTCCTTTCTCCACATTTTAAGCGGGGTTGCAGCTGTAATCATGTAGAGATGATCTACAGCACAGGTATGACTGGATCTGCCCCTCCTCACTTAGCAAATCAAGGAAAGATGTCATAACTAAAATCAGATTTTTTTTAAGTTCTCCAGTTAGCAACTTTCTCTTTTTCAGCCTTATTCTGAATATGATGTGCTTCTGCATTTTGATACCTAAATATTTCTTACTGAAGTGAGAGGGTGGGTTTCATCCTGCTGTTGCACGGTGTCTGTTGTACTGAAGCTGCAGATCTCTTGCTGGGGCTGGTATTGCAGCAGTGCCTGAACACAGTAATTTTAGACGATCGCTTGCAGCATAGAAGCAAAATATTTATTTCAGATTTGTTTGAATATTTATCGTCGTTGTTGTTTATTTTCCGTGGTTCAAGAAGAAGAAAAACAACTTGCTGTGGTTTGGTTTTTGTTCTTCCTTTCTGTCGCCTCTCCCTTCCTAGTATCCATTCCTCTCACCAAGCAGCCAGCTAATGTTCCCGTATTTTTTTTGAACATCTTTATTTTTTTGGTGTCTGCAGCTATTGCATGGATGACTTCTGCATGTTTGCAGGCCCAGTGACTTTTAGATAAGTGGCTGTGATGGCAGGTGTGGGAACACAAAAGTTGATTTGCATGCTACGTAATCTGTTTTCTGGGCAAGGATTGCTGGAATTGTCTTATTTTTAATATTAAAATGTCCTTTTAAAACACTTACTACGCTGTTCACCTGTATAATTCATAATGTCTTAGTTTACTGTAAATGAGAAAAGGCTTAAAATTCAGTTTTATGGTGATCCATAAAATGACAGCGAAGTTTTTGAAGGAATCTGGATAATTCAGTTGTTTTGAGGTCTTCGTGACTCACCCCGCTTTATGGTTTCTGAAGCAACTATGTCAAATTTGCTTTCAAGTTGATGTTTTGTTGGTTTTTTTTTTTTTTTTTTGATGCTTTGATGTTTGCATCCGAATCCAACATTTTCTCTAGTGTTTTGTTTGTTTGTTTTTCTAATAAAAAGGCAACCATGAGCTCTATCAAAAAGAGACTGAAAGAAAGCTTGCCTGTTTGGGAAGAGTCGTGGGATATGGGTGTGGAAGAATACAGAAACCTTTCAGAAATGTTTCACTGTTCATTTTTAAAAAAGTATAGTGGTCTATTTTTTTTTTTTTCCCGGCTAAAAGTTAGGTTTTTTTGGCTGAACTGAAATCTGCATTGGTTTTGGGTCAGTATATGAGAAACAGTCTTGAAGTGTATGTTGTATGCGTGTATTTTAAAGTGATAATTAACAGTTTCATGCCTGAGGAATTGAATGACAAGATTTGGAATTGCTTTGCACTCAAGGTGTCATGTAGTGGTGCCCGATATGTTCCTAAAACAGATGAATTATTCTACAAATTTATGTAAGGTAAAAAGTAAGTATTTTTCCTTGGAGCCTGCATTAGGTGGGGCTTTGCATGCTCTCAGCTGGCAGGGAGCACCTACACTCAGATGCAGGCTGGGCAGAGATCAGCAGTGATGGGTACGTTTGCCATATCAGGACAGAATTCTGAGTTTTCTGTAGTTTCACCTTTGCTTCATCCCTTTATTTCTCCAAAGGGATAACGGGGAGAGAGAAAACACCACAACTTCATAGGATTGCAACCCGTCGTTTTAAAAAATGACTGTTTTTTGTTTTCTCCAGTAGAACTTCAACAGGAAGAGCTGCAAGAAGGTTGTTTTGGGCTTCTTGTTTTTTATTTCTGAAAAGGAGGATGTGAAATAGCCGTTACCTCTTTCTATTTCTCTCCTTGGCTTCATGCAGACGTAGGTGGGCACATCATTAGCAGTAGATCAGAGAGTTGGTTGGGAGCGTTATGATGCTGGACTGTGGGCCAAACTTCATGCTTTGGCTTGAAGGGAATCTCAGGCTGCAGCAGGACCATGGAACCGGAGCATGTGCCTTCCTTGGTGAAGTAGCAGGACAAGTCCCCTGCAGCTTTGAATAATACCAGATGCATGTCTATATCAAAAAATCTCAGTGGAGAAGAGGGACAACATTTGAAGCTTCCAAAAGAGAAACTAAAAAATACTGATGAAATGAAAATTATTTTGAAAAATTTGAAGAAGAAATGCCCCCAGTATTTTCCTGCTGCTTCTTGTGCCCTGCTAATGACTTTCATCTGCTGGAAACATGCTTAGTTCTCTTCCTGACATGGCTTGGGTGTTGCCTGATGGATTGAGATGCCAAATTAGAGGGTTGATCCTTTCTTTCCCTGTAACTAGGAAACAAGAGAAAAATAACAATATGTACCTAGGTCTTGATTTTTAAAGAGGAAAAACTTCTCTTTAGATTTCCAGTTTTTCAGTCTTATGGCTTGGTTCTGGTCGTTCCTCTGAGCTGCAGGAAAAGCTGTAATTGTTGTGGTTGAGTAAAGCTATTTTTTGCCAAGTTGGTCTTAAAGCTTTGACTTTTCTCTTTTAAAGAGTATCCACCTTGCTTTGTAAGGTGTTGTGGTGGGTTAACCTTGGACTGCATCTGGCTGCTCTCTCACTCCCCTCCTCAATAAGGTGGGAACAGAAAGTGAGATGAAAAAGCTTGTGGGTTGAGGTATAAAGACTAGCAATTACTGTCAGGGGCAAAACAGACTTGACCTGGGGAAATTTAATTTTTATTGCCAATTAAAATAGATTTGGATGTTTAAAACAAAGGCAAAAATTAAAACACCGCCTTCCTCCCATCCCACCCCTTCTTCCCAGGCTCACTGGGAATGTCTCCATTGGATGCTCTCTGCTGGGAGAGCATCTACCCTCACCCACAAGCTAAAGTGAAGTGTTAATCATGTTTGAGCACCAATGTGCTCTTTGCAGAAATGTCGGCTGGCATCGGGTAAATGGTTTTCCCGTGCTTGGGTCCTGTCTGCACTTGGTGGCCAGTTGTGGTTTTTTGTGGTGTGCTGCTGGGCAACAAGCAGGTTCAACCCAAGGAGAAACAAGTGTCTGTGCAACTAAAACACAGTGATATTCCTTCTGTCCTGCAGGCGTTGCCTGTAAAATTTGATTATTGTGGGGATTAACCTTCCTCATAGCTTTTGCCAAGTGCTGTGGTTTGTGTGGTGGGCAGAGAAAGCGTTGGACATATAGGCCCTTTATGAGAAATAGTGGGCAGCATTTTTAGGGCTTACCAGCAAAAGAAAACTGTGGTTTTTGTTTTTGTCTTGTTCAATGTACAGGGCTGAGAGCAATTAACTACAATGGGCCTTTCAGCTCCTGCATGAGATGCACACTTTGTTTCCTGCTGCCTATGGCTCTTTATAATGCCGGTCCTTATGTCTGAAGTCAGTGCAGCTGCTGGCGGAGGGACAGGAGCTTCAGTTGAAGAGATGCCTTGTCTAGGGGTGCTTGTTTGTGAAGGGTGCTGATGATAGTTTTGTAATATCAGATGGTTTGGGTGATCCTTTGGTTGGTCTCATCCGAGGTCCTTGGTGCAACGAACGCCCACTGAGTTGAATAGTGTTCCTGCAGGAACCCGCTGCATCTTGTGATCTTGGTGCTGGTCCAAAGAGGGCTGCTTTGGCCCCACGTTTGTATTTCTGTCATCAAAAGGTGGTACCAAAAACCACAGGGCTAGCTTGAGCCCTTGGGTCGCAGTGCTATGATGCTAGTCTAGGTTGGATTTTGTTTTGT
Organism: Caloenas nicobarica; assembly: GCF_036013445.1. Lineage (NCBI taxonomy): Eukaryota > Metazoa > Chordata > Aves > Columbiformes > Columbidae > Caloenas > Caloenas nicobarica. Next base: position 17,076,579 of record NC_088254.1, read on the forward strand.
TTCTTCTCTTGCTATAATCTGTGATATTTAATACTATTAAAAAAAATGAACTGGCTTGGGGTTACTCAAGAGCTTTCCCATAGTCTTTGGGATTCAAACCTACCAACTTTAAAGAACTTGAGAACAAAGGCTGAAAAGGGAAGATTTCAAGCATTCCATGGAGCTAGATAAACCATTTGCTTCCAAGAGTTTATTTGCTCAACTGAGGCCACTTCTGCGTTAACAAATCTCTGTGAATGAATGGATTCCAAAACCAGCTTGGGAGTTATTCAACGGCTATTGAAGTTAAGCCACACAAGCAAACCATGTGCTAGAGGCACAGCTTTGTGGGTTTGCTGTGTCATTTGGCGCAACTGTACAAGCTTTCTCAAATGCTGGCCCTATACAGAAGTCCAGTGTTTTCTGTGGATTAGGATGCGTCAGGGCTGCTGTGTTGCTCTTAATCTCAGTGCTAGCTCTTACCAAGAAGGCAGAAATTTCAAATTCCTTCTTGCTGTGTCTCGTGGAAGCATTTGAGGTTTATGGTGTAGCCTCTCATAACCGAGATGGCATTTATTGATTGGAATCATTCAGCTTAATTCAATGCTGGACAAGCTTCTTGCCAGAATTTTTATTTTGCCGTCTTATTTAAATAGATCCCTATTGAATTACTGTAGTTGTTTATAATGACTCTTGGGAAATATTGGATGCAGCCTCTAGAATCGGTTCTGCGCCATTTTCAAATAGCAAACTCTTGAATTATATCTCTGAACAATGCCCAGGGTCCCTTGTTGTTATCTAAGTTTTCAAGATGCTCCCACATTAATAAGCTGCCTCTTTGGTGTGGGCAGGTATCCAGTGAGCAGTTGGTTAGCAGGGTAGCAAGTCGGAGGTAAATCTGGATGCAAAGTCCTCTCTGCTTTCGCTGCATCGATGGGATGGGAGGTTGCTGGCAGGAGAAACTGGCTTGTTTTCATCCGAGACACGAGACTTTTATTTCTTCAGGATCAGGGCTTGAAACCAGTTGAGGGCTCTGCTTAATTGGGATTTTGAGTCAAGGGAGGGAGAGCCTGGAATGGAGGAAGGCAGGCAAAATTTAACTTCTTGGAGAGCTCCTTTTACATATGAAGAGAGTCCTTCAAGTGGGGCTGCAGCAAATAGTCACTATATGGCTTCACTGAATTGGGTTTCTTTCTTGTGTAAGCCATAGCGAGTCTGAGAATCAGTATAAGGTTGTATGGTCTCATGACTGGAAGTTTTTTCCCAGGCTCTCCTGTAACATCCCAGCTCAATACCTCTGTGTCCCCATCTTCAAAATGACTTGTTCTGAGATGTCATTGCTGTTTGGTGGGGGTGGTTGGCCAAAGTGAACGAGAATGTTCTGCAAATGGCCAGTGGTGAAGTGGGGTCTTCTGTTTTAGCTAACAGTGCCCATTGGCATGAATGGAGTGTGTCTGGTTCTCTAATGTTGAATTTGTTTACTCCAGTGTTGAATTGGACCAAAACATTGTTGATTTCTGTTAGACATCACACTGAGGCTTCAATATATGGCGTCTTTAAGAGATGCACAGAACTTTGCTATGCTGGAAATGCAAGTTGAAACTAAAATGACCTTTGTTTTCTCCTTTATTTGCCCCCTATGGTGCACAGCGTATAGATTCAGACACTTTCAATTTGATTCTCAGCATCCCAATTACGCTCGCAACTCTTGGTATCCAGATAGCGTCACAAAAAAAATTAAATTCATGGAGTGTTTCCAGGAGCCCGTGTCACTGTGCATTTCCCTGCCCTTTCCCTCGGCCCCACTGCTCTTGCAAGTGAGAGATTAAGTGATGGGGGGACAGCAACTTGTTTCCTCTGAGCCAGGACAGGCTGGGCAGAGTCTGTTGATGGCGGCATCTTGGCAGGGACAGAGGAACATTCCTGCCACATGTGAGTAATGTTTTCAAGCCAGGCTCTTACTTTGCAGCTGGCAGTCTGGAGCTGTCATGTCTAAAGTGACTCCCTTCATCAGTCAAGACTAATATTCGTGCCCAGAGAAATCTGTTTTCGTTCGCATTTGGACAATGCGACATGTGGCAGACTTGGGAGAGGACAGTTTTACCCATGGGGTGATGCTTGTTGGCTGAGGAACAACTATTATTTGTATTTTCTAGTGAAGATGCAGACCGGGGGTGTTTGGGCTCGTTTCCTGGCTTTGTCATGGACTTCCCCAGGCTTTCTTTGGGCGTTTTCTCTCCATCAGCAGATGTGCTAGCTATAGTATTGTCTGGCTTCATGGGCATCTGAATGATGGGCACTCAGCTGCTGCAGTTGTGGTAACTGGAATGAAAGAGGCACTCTGGCTTGGACCCTGAACCAGGTGACTAGCGGCTACCATAGTAAGTTGAATTAAATGAGTTAATTTTGTGTTTATCCTACCTGTGGTTTATCTGCGAGGCTCCTCCTTTCACCCTGGGCTATGATGCAGCCTTGTTGCCAGCTGAATGGCATCCCTGCTTCCTTCACACCTGCCTGAAACCACAGGGTTGATGCATCTAGCCCTTTGCTTTTTGAGCCTTCACAGGAAAAGACTACTCGGGGCCGCTTTACTTGCTCTTTGGTAGTGATAGATTTTTAAAAGACCCCGAGGGTGTTGTTTTTCAAAGATCCTTTCTGAGCCGTACTGTCATTGACAAAAGTGACTTAACTCTAAGTGTCTCTTTGAAAATGGGACTAGTGTTCCTAAGCCACTTAAGTGCTTTTGAAAAATCTCCTTCCCTGTTAATGACTTGAGTGGACTGTTTCAGTGGTGTCTAGCTTTGTTTAAAGCATGCCCAATTTAGAGTCTAAATGTTATGTGCCTGGCTAATAAACTGTATTGTAATTAGTACCTTGGGGAGGCAGGAATTGAGGAGAAACTGCATATAAAGAGTGTGAACTTCATGTAGAAGCTGTCTGCAAAGGATGAGTGAAGAACTGTGGAAGGAGATGAAAACATGGGATTTGAAACAGTTGCAGAGGATATGTGCCGCAGGAAGAAAATGGGCATGGAGCCCTAAGGAAAACTTCAATGGCAGTGGGTTAAAGAAGACAAAAGATCTAGCGTAGCAGGTAGTGAGACTGGATGAAGAATGATCCTTCCACCAGTCAAACCAGTTAATGTAACCTGCAGATAGGCTAATGCAGGTGCCAGTTTTCCAGCTTCCCCCATGCAAGCTGGACTGGGCTCATCCCTCTTCTCATCACAGGTCCGCTAGTGTCATCTCCCAGTTTGAGAAACCCAAGCACAGGGGCTGCATGGGCCACTTTGAGATCTCAGAGGTTTGTCTTGCTTGGTTTCACAAATATGGAGTGGTGGTCCTCCATGGGAACCTCTCTTGTCTTGTGCTTTTGCTCACATTGGCCCCCAGTATGTAAGTGGAAGAGGTGGTGACTTTTCTTTGCATGTATTCATTGAATTTTTGCAGTGTCTGGTGATGCTACAGTGAGGGGACCCTGTCAGCTGCTGTTGGTTCCTGTCTCTTACACAGGTTATTGTTAATCCTGCAGACACAGGTGAAATTCAGCCATCTACATGTACAGCCTCAGCAGATGCGTTTGTTCGTTGGCTTTTTGACGGCTTGTTTCGTAGTGAATCCCAAGGAACAGAGCTCCCATTGTCTGGTGAGACATCCCATTGCCTGTATCTCCATTTTACAGGGAATATGTTGACACAAGTGAGATTCTGACAAGTCTGCAAATTCTAGCTAGATTTCTCATTTAATTTTCCTTTAACTATAAGAGCTTTTTTATTCCCTGTGTTGTGTGTGTTATTTTAAAAGATACCTGTAAATCACCTTCTATTCAGGAGGAAAAGGGCTTTCTACCGTAGAGAAGGGGCAAAACAGGGAGATTATATGATGGTATGGGATATAAAGTTGCATGGCTTGTGTTGCACTCAGGGCTGCCAAACTTAACTAAGCAAGTGTCACAAGTCTGCCCTTCACGACTTCCACCCCCCCAATTCTTCACACAGGAACTGTTCAGATAATAATCAGGTTCTCAGACCGGAGTAGATTTACAATCACCTTCAAGCCCTGACTTGTGTGTTTGCACCAGGACCCCCTTGTGCTCCCCTCCCAACGTGCCCCATTCTTCAAGGGGAAGTTTGGCAGCTCCTGTTTGTACGGAGACAACGTGGAAGGAGAAACGAGTAGTTTGTGAGCAGCTTTGTAGGAGGGTGTTACTTAGCAAATAAGCAGGATGACACGGACAGCTCTTGTGTGGGCTGTAGGGTGTGAGATGGGAATAAGCAAAGCAGCTCATGTGGTTTTGGGACAAGCTCGGGGTGCTGCTAGTTAGGTGCTAGAGAGACACTAATTGCACATGCAGATGCTGACAGCAATTTGTTATTTCTTTTATGAGTCGTTAGGAAGTGCTGTGTGTTGATATTACAGTGTGGCGGTTTTGTTGGTTCCCTTTTAAATGTCTTCCTTCCTCCCAAGGCTTACTAAATTAAAGCATTCATGTACCGGTTGATGAGAAATGCCTCTAACTGCTCCTTAAGCCACGTTCCTATTTTCTGTAGCCAGACATCCTTGCAGCTGCTTTGGGAGAGGAGATATCAGCAGAGCCAGAGCAGATGAGGAGAAAAGTAGTGGGACTTGTTAGAAAACCTCCTCTCTCAGTATATAGCCTTTTTATAATCACCGTTGTCCTCCAGCCATGAAAATGAAATTCAGCTTCCATCAAAGCTTTTATTAATGCTGCTTTAGAGTGTCCTGCCAGTGTCACTTCTGCCCTGGTTCGTGCCTGACAGCTGGGAATGCTTCTGCACCCAGCTCCGCAGGCCTCTCTTCTTGATGTGCCCTGTGGCATAGCTCAGATGCAACCTTTAGCCCTGAATTCAGCTCTTGATCATAAATTAAGATAACGTGTAGTCCTTTGCCTGACAGGTTTTCCTGTCAGGCTTGCACTGTGGTTTCTGCTGTGGTAAGCAGCCCTGTTTATCATAGAAAGCCTTCTCTGCAGGCATGAAAGTGTTGTGTTAGTAAGTATTTTGTTAGATAAACAAGCAAACTTGCATGGATTTGGGGAGGTGGAGAAGTGTGGTGCAGTGTGACAGGTCAGGCTTCTGCCCCTCCAGTCCTTTGATGGTTCATAGGAAGGGGCTTTTTTCCTGGTAAGAGTCTTCCAGAAATGAGAGTTTCATCACAGAATCACAGAATCACAGAATGTTAGGGATTGGAAGGGACCTCAAAAGATCATCTAGTCCAATCCCCCTGCCAGAGCAGGAAAACTTAGGTGAGGTTACACAGGAAGGCGTCCAGGCGGGTTTTGAATGTCTCCAGAGAAGGAGAATCCACAACCCCCCTGGGCAGCCTGTTCCAGTGTTCTGTCACTCTCACTGAGAAGAAGTTTCTTCTCACATTTAAGAGGAACCTCCCAGGTTGATGGTGCCCTGTTCACAGAGTCCGGGGCTGATGTATGAATCTTATTGCCAGTCCCGTATGCGGCCAAGAGCACCTTTGGTGTTGTGGAAGCCTACATTTAAGTTATATATGGCTTGAATTCCTCTGTAGCTGGCTTGCTGGCCACAGGAAGAAAATGAGATCCATCTCCGAATGTGTCAAAGATGCTCTTGCATCTTCCCTTGGCTGTTTGCTTTGACAGAGCTGAGCTGCCCCTCCTGCTTGTGAGCCCCTGACGCTGCTGCGCACTGATTCCACGTGGAATTCTTCATCCTCCAGGTTTGAAATGTGCACACTGATTCCATGTGGAATTCTTCATCATCTGGGTTTGAAATGTGCTGGCAGTGCTGTTTGGTGCCACAGCTTTTAAAGCACGCAAAAACGCAGTTACAGGGTTGAGGTTTGTGCTTCTTTGCGTGCTTATGATGCATTATTTTGATGCCAGTGAAAATGACATAATATTTAAAAATAAATAAGTATTCAAATATCCACTAGCTTCGTTTCATGTGTGCTACTAAAGAGAGGTGTAGGCTACAAATGGATTCTGGCACTGGAGGTATTTATGCAGATACCTTGTCAGAGACTAAAATATCAGCTGCTTTCACACAGTGAGGTGAATCTTGAACAGTTGGCTTGGAGGCAGAAGACTCGTGTGGACACTCAGTCTGCGCTTGTGATAATATCACCATGGATTGGGGCTTCAAAAGGTTAAAACAAAAATGCAGATCTCAACTGCGATCCGCATCCGTTTCAGAGCAGCAGAAAAAGCCTTTTAAGTTTTGCTGGGAAGTTCGCTGTGGCCTGGTGCTCTGTACCTGGGTCTATTTTGAGCTGTCGGTGACTCACGCGAACTCTCCATGCTGGATGTGAGGGGGCAGATTGCAAATAACACCTCTGATGGTCTTTTTGTTCACATCTCTCTAAATGGGGCAGTTTTCATGCTCGGAGGAGGCAGGGAAAGGGGGTCAGTCCCTTGTGTCCTGCGGAGGGTCCTTAGGAAGCAAACGGGGAAGGTAGAGACAGCCCAGTTGCATCGTTGTTTGCCGCAATGATCGCCTGGATCAGAGGTTAGGTTTTTGTTGTGTATTTAATCAGTATCGACCCCAGTTTCACTAGAGTAGTGGAAAATACACTTGTGTAACTTCAGGAGGCGTGTGATTTTTTTTTTTTTTTTTTTTCCTGTTGTAAGCTCTTTTGAAACAAACCGTGGCTTTGCACTGGTGTATCAACTCCTGACCAAACAGGATATCTTCCGTGGGTGCCGACTGCTCTTTGCTCTGTTTGCAGCGCGCGATGGCCTGTAGCGTTGCTGTGTTTGCAGCGTAGCTGCGGAACCCAGCAAAAAGGTTACCCAGATGTTTGCTTTGTGCCCTGCGCTGGCGAGTGGCACAGGATGCCGTGACTACTGAACGTGGGGAGGAGATGCGCAGTGGGGTACGAGAAATGGCAGAAAAGTTTTTGGTGCGGTGCCAGAGAAAGGCTTTGCCAAAAAATGCGTGTCTTGCCTCGGCCAGGAGTGCGGTGTGCTGTTTCTCTTGTGCACGGTGTAATACCTTTTTTACTCAGGCTACTGAAAATACTGACCTTGAATGTTTGCTTAATTTAGACAAGGTTCTTGGGGACATGATTTAGTACTAAAGTTAAGTTAGGTTATAGTTGGACTTGATGATCCTGAGGGTCTCTTCCAACTGAAATGACTCTATGATTCTAATTTGGACCATGTCAGTCATCTCAGATCTGGTCACTAGTAGTTAAAAAGTATTTTTCATATCAGTGAGGCATAGATCCAAGTTGCAAACTCCTTGTGGCACCAGTACAGTAACTTACAGATTTTTCCAGTGTTGGCCTAGAAACAGCATAGGCACATGCAGCAACAGCCAAGCTAATAACACCCTACTTCTCAGCAGTGGTTCAGCTGTGGAATCTATTATCCCTGTCATGTGAATGCAAATTTCTATGTAGAGATGATTTCCAGAGCTTGAGCAGAGCCAGCTTGGGTGTGTTCGTATCACCACCCTTTTTTTTTTTTGCTTTCCCTTATGCTCATGTGCCCAAAGCCAGCACGGGTGTCGGCATCTGCGGTAAAAAAATTTTTTACTTTTCCACTGACTTTATTGGGCTGGGAATGGTGTTGACAGGAGCGATCAGCAGCCTGCGATGGGAGGTCCTGATGCCCTCGCTGTTTCGGTGGGGTGGGGAGCAGCAAGCAATGCTGATGCCTGGGGCTGGGCAAAGGGCATGAAGCTCGTTGCCCTCCTCCCAGCCATGCGATGGGGAAGGCGTGGGCAAAATGCCAAGGGAATTGTCTGCGTTTTTAAAAAATTGGGCTGAACCGCCAGTGGAACTATGGAGCAGAGGAACGTCAGAGCAGAGGATCGGCATCTTTCCCTTGGGCCCCGAAGGCTGAGGCTGGCGGGGGGTGGCACAGGGGGCTAAGCCCACGGGTACCAGCTCCACGGGGAGGAGGGGTTGCCTTCAGCTGCAGGATGCTCTTTGCCCTGTCCCGTGTGGCTGCTGGAAGAGAGGAGGAGGTGACGCCTGAAGAAGTGGGTACAGGCACATGGAAGCAGTGGCATTTCTTGTGGGATGGTCTTTTTGGGTCTTCAAGGAATTTTGTGTTTCCCAGCTGTGTGTTGGAGACTGTGGGAGATGATTTACATTTGTTTTCCTTTGGGAACATAGTTGCCAGGCAATTATTTTACACCCTGTAGCACTGCAGACATGTCTCTTCAAGTCTGATCTCTTACCACATAACTGAGAAAATGTATTTTACATTAAAAAGAAGCCTTTTAAAGAGGCCCTTCAGGCATAAAGTCAATGTGTTTTCTATATATAGCCTTGTATTATTAATACAATGAACTTATCTGTAGACTCTGCAGGTGAATATGATTTGATCATTGGAGATACGAACAATATGATATTCGTTTTCAATGCACTGTGTCTCTGACTCCATAACGGTGACCCGAGCCTTCAGTTCATTTCTTAGTGATAAAGTGGGGCAATAGTATGAAACAGGTTTGTGGATTGCATTTTTGCTGAGCATTAATATAAAATAAACAGTCTACAGAGAGAACAAATTTACCTCAGTTCAGAAATGCCAAGATGTATAGATCTGTGGCAGACAGGAATGATGAATGTGAGCGTGTGTTATTGAAATAAGTCCAGAATGGCATGGCAAAAGCTTCCCTGGGTTCACTTACAGGGGTTGCAATATAAGTTGCTTTGTCTGGAAAAATCTTAAGGTAGTGATTGATTTCTGTTGTTGTTGTTGTTTATCTGGGTTATTTATCACTGTTTGCACTATATGTGAGGTCATTTTCCAATCACTGAAGAGTATTTTAGGGTGGACTTAGAAGGCCCCTTTAGCGTAGCAGGCAAGGTGGAGCTGTCTTTAGCATACACCCATGCAAAGCTCTTCCCAGTGTCCTGGGCACTGTCACCTGCCACGATGACGATGCTGTCTCTGCCTCTGTCCTCTCCTGGATTTGTCTGGTTCAGTGGGTGGTTACACACCACTAACTTTTTGGGGTCAAACCACACGTGTCTCTCATTCCCATGCACTTCACCCATGTGTGCTGCCTGCATGAATCTTACGGGTTTGTTGTAATAGCCTCCTGGTAACTGTTCTCATCTTGGGTTAGAAGCTTTTTTTTAAACTGAATATCCTCTTAATCTATTCTTTCCAGCCCTGGCAAAACAGCTGTTTAAATTGACAGGAGCAGGGAAATAGCAGTTTCACAGTTAATAATGTGGGCTCCTGGTGTTCCCCACGCTACTCCATTCGCCATGTCTGTGCTATTAACCCACCATCCCTGTGGGCTGCACTCCTGGATGCTCACCCCGGTCCCAGCACACTGGGACTCTTTATAATCCTTGCAGCCTTTTCACATGACATCGGTATTTTACAGGGACGTGTCGTGTCTTTTGCAATGTTTTATGTAACTCTCAGTAAATCAAGTCAGCGTTTAGGAGCGGTGATGGCTTATCTGCTGGGGAGCAGGCTTGCGAAAGGAAATACGGGCAGTACGGTGCATTTTTATCTAACAGTTACAAGGGCACTGTGAGCATCCCGCGTATAAACTGCAAGTGTTTTCCCAGGTTACAGCTTACATGCAGGAAGCCCCGTAAAGGTGGAATGTAGAGGAGGGTGGGAGAACAATTCTAGCCATGGGCAGAGGTTTGTTTTGAATAAATGCAGGTAACACCTCTGCTGTGCTGATGCCGGTTTTGTAGTTGGTCTGTGTATTTAAGGTCACAGCCAATGTCAAAACAAGAATTTGGGCTGTGCTGTCTGGGCTCCAGCCCCCCGGGATGTAATGCAGTTGTGTTCCTGATGTTCTCTGGCTAAAAATCTGCATGTTGACAGTTTATTCCATAGCTCTATTTTTATTTTGGAATTTTTTTTTTTTTCTTCCATGACTGTTAGCATTTTGGAGGCTACTCTGCTGATGCTGGTGTCAGCACTTCGTACTCAGATGCTGTTTTCCTCTGGATGCTCAAGGCTGATATGATGGTTTTGCTCTTTCTCCATGCCCCCACTACACCCCATACTCCACTTAATAAAGGCAGAGCTGGTAACACTGAGTGGGTAGCGTTGGAGTTTGCTTTGCATCATCCTCTTCCTCCTTTTGTTTCAATCTGTTCTCCAAAGCAAGAAACTCAGGGGATGGTGAGACTCTATTTCCCTATTATAGGGAGTTTAACTTTTTGTAAAAAGAAAAGAACAGCTAAAGTCCCACCGATAAAAGAGCAGAATGAGAACTGCGACTGGGTTTAATTCCCGGGTTTGTTTTTATTTTACTGTCCCTGTCACTGTGAATTGCACCTAGAAATGGTGCAGTTTTGTATCTGAAATCCAACTGTCCAAAATCTTATCTTTGTAATGTGTGTCACCCAAATGTTTTAAGTATCGTCCTGCTTTCTAGCCACTTGTATGTATGTATGGTAAAAGCCTGAAATTTGACAGCCAGGTTGAAATGTGGGAGAGGCTTCCAAAGCTAGTTAATACCAGTTGGCCTTGGGAAATCACTTCTGTCTGACTTCAATCTTCCAGCTGAAATTACTCCATCAGAAATCGGTTATGTTGACTCTACTTGTCTCATTAATATTTGGCTCTCTATGCCTCAGTTTACACAGCTGTGATGAGTAATTATGAGTTTCCTATCTAGGTATGGCTCAAAAATGAGCACCGTAGATGTGATTTTGCATGCTCAGAGTTATATACTCGTCTTGGAGAGATTCCCCATTCTGCCAAAATTATTGTTCATGGGACCTCTACTATAGCTGAGTTCCTCTAGGGATGTGCTGGAGGTGGCAGCATGAAGGAGGGCTCCCATAGCAGGGGCTTTGCATCGGTTAGAGTTTGTTGGTTTTTGCTGTGTGTTGAAGTCTGGAGTCCCACCAGCCCCATTAGATCACACCTAGCGATTAAAAACAGTCCGATGTTGTGGATAATAAATGTAGCTCTGTTGTACGAGTGCCTCGTGGGGCAGCCTGAGATGTTGTCCATGTCCCTCCACCTTGATGTGTCTTGCTTTGAAAATACCAGCGTAGTGTTTTCTAGCAGTGTCTGTCCCCATCCGCTCAGCTCTGTCATTCTGGCTCCCACAGAGGGTTGGGAACAGTGACATGGCCAAGGTTGCTGGAGCGGGGACAGGCTGTGCCGTGCCCTCGCAAAAGAGGACATCGTTTCCCCTGGTGAATCACAGACCCGCTTCATCCCAACAGGTACCTGCACCTGGTGTTTCAGACAAAGTGGTGGTCTCCTCTCCCTCTGCATGCACATCTTCACTTGGCTTTGGTGTGAGCAAGAATTATTGCTCTTGTATTACCTTCAGTCATAGGGTTTGATTTTTAGTGTGTTTGTGTTTTTGTTGGTTTTGTTGTTGTCTTGCGCAGTTCTGGGCTCTTTAGTGGGGTAGGTTCGCAGTAATTGTACAAAATTATAACTGCCTGTATGGGTTGAAGGCTGAATTTTCAAAAATCACAAAAACATTACAGTTTTGGAAATCTGACTTGGACACGTATTAGGGTCAGGTTTGGGAGCTTTTGCTTATGCAAAGCAGTGGAAGTGGGTTGTTTCCATTTTTCCATTTTGCTGCCGATGGGCCTGTCTTTGTCCGAATGTGCCCTGGTGTTCCCTTCCAGAGCCCAACGGCCCCCGGAGAAGAGCTGCTGTCAGAATACTTTAAAGTCGGTCAGGCTGGCTCCTGCTTCGTGAGGTTTATCAGCAAAGATTTTCAGTGCCTCCAGTGGGAGGCTATTTTTATTCTATCCAGGGGCTGCCCTCTGCTCTGAGGTCTTTATCACAGTTTTTTTGAATAGAGAAACCTGCCTGTTTTAGGACGACCTTAAAAATCTTCATCTTTTGCAGTCTGAAAAACAAGGTAGTCTTTTATCCAAGGTAAAAGTGTTTGGCATTTCTGTGACATGTTTAAGATTTTTGTTATTTTTTTTTCTTGTATAAGGGAGACACTGCTATAGATGTGAGAATGCACTGAGTTTTCGCCCTTGAGCAGGGATGACAGCAGGTGAGGTACCTAATGTTTCATCTTCGTACTCTGATCAGTGCCCTGACTGTTGCAGAAAATCCACGTTGTGTTTCATTGCACTATATAACCAAGACTGGAAGACCTCTCAAGAGATCATCTGGTTCATTTTCCTGCCCTATGGCGAGATCAGTCACACCTGTGTCTTTCCTGACAGATGCTGGTCTATGCTCTTTTAAAGACCTCGGTAGCCTCTCCAGGCAGCATATTTAAGTGCTTCACAATCCTTGCCAGTAAAAGTCTGATCTCTCCCCCCTCTCGTATTTAACCTAAATAATCTCTGCTGCAGTTTAAACCTGTCACCACTTGTCCTGCCCATTTTAAATACAAAGAACAGGTCATTCCTTTTCACAGCAATGTTAAATATTTGAAGACTATTCACGTACTTCCTTCTTCTTAGTGTTAAATAACTGCTATTTGTTAAATCTTCCCTTCTTTGTGGTGGATTTAAATTTTCTATGTAAACCTTAATTGGCCTGTCTTAAAACTATTCTGTAAGCGAAGATCCCAGTCATTAACTAATCCACAAACAGTTTAAACCCTTTGATCAGCATTTTATTTATATACTTTAATAGAAGCCTTCTATGCCAGCCAAACTGCCTATTTGTTCATCACTGTCTCTGACTTGATGGCCTCATGCTGGTGTGGAAGCCAAGTACCTGCAAGGTTTTCTGCTGCTCGCTAGCTGCGGTTCATTCCAAGAGAAAGACCTGGGTGACCAGCATCATGTGAAGCCTTGATGTGCTTTGTGCCTCGGTTTTGTGAGATGGTGTTTGCGACATGAAGGCTGTGTGTTCGGATGGAAAGGGCTAACTAATCATGGAGTCATGCATCTCTGTAGGCACCCAAAATATACATTGATGTACACAGGAATTTGTAAGGGAACATGTGCTCAGACAGGTGGTGGGCTGTGAAATGTCACTTGGTATTAGGGCCTTCTGAAGTGGCTGTGCTTGAGTAGTCAGATCGTGTTTGGAGGCCAACTACTACTATGCTGTGATTTAGATGTCCTCGATGTGTCTGGCTCCGAGGGAAGGTCAAGGAAACTTTTGCTCTAGCAGGGTATTTGGGGTGGACAGAAAGCTGGTCCTATTCCCTTTCAGTAATTATCTCTGGTGTTCTCTGTTGTAGGTGAGTGTTTTAACCACCTTGGAGCGACGGTTCAACCTCCAGAGTGCTGACGTGGGTGTCATCGCCAGCAGCTTTGAGATTGGCAACCTGGCCCTCATCCTCTTTGTGAGCTACTTTGGAGCCCGAGGACACCGGCCACGCTTGATAGGATGTGGAGGAATAGTCATGGCCTTGGGTGCCCTCCTTTCCGCGTTGCCTGAATTTCTGACCCACCAGTACGAATACGAATCGGGAGAGATACGCTGGGGGGCTGAAGGGAGGGATGTGTGTGCTGCCAACGGGTCCACCAGCGATGAGGGACCAGACCCGGACCTTATCTGCAGGAATAGGACTGCTACCAACATGATGTACTTGCTGCTCATTGGAGCACAGGTCCTCCTGGGCATTGGTGCTACCCCTGTCCAGCCCTTGGGAGTTTCCTACATCGATGACCACGTGAGACGGAAAGATTCTTCCCTGTACATAGGTAAGGCTCTCGGAACTTCTCACTGAAGGCTTTCCTTGCAGGCCGGCATCTCGCTCGTATTTTGGCCAGTGGGAAGGATGTCTTGAGGCCACTTCTCCATGTGCTGCTGTGCTTGCGAAGGTAACTTGGCACAGGTCCCTGCACCAGGCGGTCGTAAGCAGCAGGGAAACACAGTCATATTTGCTTTTATTGTAGCAATGGTAAAGGTTGACAACCATGGTGATTATTACTCGATGATTAGAAAGATGCTCACTCCTCTTTTATTGTATGTAGCAATGGTAAAGGTTGACAACCATGGTGATTATTACTCGATGATTAGAAACATGCGCACTCCTCTAATTGTTTGCCCAGATTGGTTTAAATTCTCATATTGGTGGCTTATGGTTGAGTTTTAGCTGAAGAATTTCCAGGTGGCATATGTGATGATGACTTTTTTTATTTTACCCCAAGATACCCTAGTTGCCTTCCTGCATTTGTCCATGTCAGCATTGCAGTATAAGGAGACTTGAGAGGAGATACATGTCTCGTCACTACTACCATCACGTTTTAGCAAGGAAATATCTGTTCTGGAGTAGGTGCTGTGACCCAGCATGCTGTGGCAGGACCCCAGATAATGTGATCTCTGTAACAGAATGGGATACAGAAGCTCGTGAGGTCTATTTTGAGATACGGTGAGCCTGAAGTAGAACTCACGTTTCAGATGATGTTGCAAAATTCATCCAGATGATATGATGATTTTCATATATGAAATTTGGCTTCAGTTACCCAATGGAACTTCCCTATTATTGGGGTAAAGTGCTCATGCGTTTTGGCAGTTGTCTCTCCAGCAGGTTTAAAGAGGATGTTGTGGGCGAAGTTGTTCTCTGAAAAAACTCACTGGCTTAGCACGTTCTTCTTTCTGCAAGACTTGTCACTAGATAAACGGCTGCAATGCAATAAATCAGTGAAGTGTGTGATCCTTCTGCACTTGTTTGTATAGTTTCTAGTAACCAAAACTCTGTGCACTTGTCCCATGATTCCTCTCTTGACTGTCTACCGAATAGATGGTTCCAATAGTGGTCATTTTTTTTTTCTTTTCCAAGATGTTTTTATTAACTTTCCAAGCATAACTGAAGGCAGCTGAAGTGTGACCATAGGCAGCAAAGCCGAACAGCCCTGCTGACTTTCTGAATGGTGTTCAGTGTCTTGAGATAGGATGGAGGCCTGTTGGAAAGACTAACTGTATAGCATTGCTATGGCATTCCTGGATGTATTGCTACTTGACTTAAAGAGATTCTTCTACGTATTCAAAACATGTCTATGTTTTCATGTAACTGACTGTAAAATCGGAGTATTTCAGCGTTTAGCTTTGTCCTTGGATCGTTTTTCACCTTCACTTGGTTCTGTAAGTGCTTGTGAGGGACCCATTGGATAAAGCGGGATGATATATAAAATGCAAGATACTGTACAACCCAAAGGTGAATAATGAGACTAAATTCACAGGAGCAACTTTGCCAACGTTGTAAATGATGGGCTGGAATTAAGAGCGATTCTGAGATTATCTATTATATATATATAGAGAAGCAGCAACTTCTTTCAGTCTGTTCCATGGGCATTTTTTAAGCAATGCTTCATGTCTGAGAACAGGATTGAGGAGGGTGCATGAAAGGAGTATTAGGAAGAGTGATTCTTTTTGTTCCTGAGATATATTCATCTTGGATGCTAAAATAACTTCTTTAAAGTTGGCAGTTCAACTGTAGCTGGGAAAGTACTGCCAGAAAATGATTTCTGCTTACTATATGCTGCTTCATTATTTTTCCTTCAGACATATGGTTCTAACCATGTTCCTTTTTACATGTAAAATTTAAAAAAACCCAAGCATTTTGGGGTTGTTTGCTTTACTGGCTTTAGCTATGAAAATCATAATCTGTATTTCTGCGTATGAATTATGGGTTGCAGAAGAGTGCATTAACCAGAAGAGTACACTTAACCAGTCAGCCATACCAACAATGAAGTTTAATATCTGCTCTGCCCCAGCCTATCCATCACAAATAGGTTTTCAGATAACCTGCAATCAATTTTGCTAGTAAAAATAAAAGCTAACAAGAAAAAATTACAGGAAAATAAATCTATTCTGTGAATGAAAATACATTTCCACCAGCTTCTTCTCCATTTATGTGTCTCCTCAGATTTGTGAATACTTGAGAGGTCGCATTCCCCCGTTCAAAATGCTGTTTGAGAATGATTTGCTCAGATTTGTCTTTAACTGATTATTTTTGTTGATGTCATCAATGCAATTTTCAGTGGCCCTAGAAGAAAGCTGGCTGAGCAGCTTACCCACTTCATTCTCCTCTATTTCACAGAGGAAAGAGCTGCAGAGTGCGTACTGTCACGGTGCTATATTTATATCAGTTTGCTTTCTCATAATAGCACGCTCACTCAGTAGGGGCTACGCTGTGTGTGACCGGATAAAATGTTTTTGGGTAAGTTCCCTTGTTTTAAATTAGGAGCGAATCTGGCATAGCTTGTTCCCTCAGGATAGAAACTAATTAAGAACAGCGGTAATAGTCTGGCTGAAGTTTCCGTCATGGCTCGCTGTGGTTGAGAAATGATCAGATTGACCAGTCCGTGCTGCCTTCAGTATGTTGCTAATGTTGAGTACGTATATTCTGCATTTGGGCTGTATTCTATCTGGGGGGAAGAAGCAGTCTCTCACTTGACAGGTAAGTACTAGTAATTGTTCACCTGCTGCAATAAAAACCCTCTTGTGTCCCAAGGCAGTGAATTAGATAGAAATAACAATGTGCACTGAGAGGTGTTTATCCTTCTGAGCTGTACAGGAGTTCAGTGGAGTAACTTCATATGGTGTCTAATACAGCCTCTGCAGTGAAATGATAATAGAGGAAGATTCCTATATTAAAACCAAACAAAAACCCACACACAAACAAAAAAACCCCGCACAAACAAAAGAAAACAAAACCAAAAACCCTACACCAACCCAACCACAACCCTCCCCAATCCTTCTTTCTTTTAACAATTTTATTAGGACTAATACGTGCGTGCAGCAGAATGCAGATGTGATACCATATGGAATTCAAAGTGTAACTTTGGCTTTAACTGCTAGTGCAAGTAATAGCACCTGTAGAATATAATGTGTTTCTGACCATGAAGTCCATCAAATCTGGTCCATTGTAGTTTCTCTGCAATGACAGGCACATGGGAGGTAGTGGGTAGTGCAGGTCAGTTGTGCATCCTTTGAAGGCAGAGGTTGCTGAGGCTTCTGCTCTGCCAAGGAGGTGGGGAGTTTCGTAATTAGAGAGATGGAGATGAGATATTACAGGAAGATATTTCTGTGGCATGGGCTGCTGACGTGTAATTTCATGTTTCTTGAGCTAATAGCGTTGTGGGGTTTTTTTTTGATGTCTGCAATGTTGCTATCAAACGCAGATTCTGTTGCTGTAGTAACCAGCTCTAGGAAAAGGGCTGTTTTGTGTTAACCGAGGGCAAATCAAATAAAAAAGATGCATGTGTCAAAGTACACACCAAAGGATGTTCAGAAGAAAACCCATCAGTGTCATAACAGAGACAGCGGAACCGTGCCTGCTCCTGCTAGTGATGGGAAATACCTTCTCCTCCCCTTTCACCATCCGAATGCCTGCTTAATATAAAGGTTGCAATGTTGGCAATAGTGGCCAAAAGATGAAAAAAATAAAGGAATTTGTTTAACTGTTTGAAGTTGGGGAAATCTGGTTTGGTGCTGGTTTGCTTGCTTCTTTCTCTGAGTCTGATCTTGTATGTAAGATCTGAACTTGCATCTAGAGATTTCCAAACAAGCAGGTTAATTTTACTTGTGTATTTATTGGCATTTGGCATAAGTAATCCCTCTGACCAGATGAATTCATCACTTCTGCAGACTGTGTAGGGCTCATTATTGCTGCAGCTTCACTAATGTCAAAGGATTCCCTCAATTTGTGGCATCGTTTATTTTAAAGGAGGAAAAGTATGTTGAAGACTACTTACTACGCAGTTCCTTTCTCTACCCACTAATGACTCACTTGACATTTCCCTCTTTAGTTCATTTTCTGCTAGGTCTTGCTGAGTGAGTTCTGTTAAAATCAATGAAGACTTTGTCATTAGGAGGGGGATCAGAGGCATTGTGTAGTTGATGTGGGGGGAGAACCTGACCTGATGGTGGTTGTATGGATTTGCTGCCTCTCAGATGAGCAAGAGCTTGCAAGTGTTTTCTGGTCCCTGGAGTACCCACTGTGCTCTCAGCAGTGGTTTGTGTGTTCAATTAGAGCCAGTGCAGTGGTGTGGTATACTAATGTTATTAGCACTCTCCATACGCACCTTTTTGGGCTTCCAGCAGCATTAAACATTTGCTGATAAAAGCTGTTGCATCTTGTCTACAACATGGTTACCTACAGAGCAGAATAAATAGCCCCTGGGAGCCAGTATTTGATCTGGGACAATTAAGGGCTGCATTATATAGAGGAAGTAGCTATTATTGTGTCTCCTGTTGATGGAGGAAATTGATATTGATGTTGGAGGGAGCACTGCCAGACTGTGTGGCTCATTCAGAAGAATGTTGTGTAGATCTTCAAGGCGTTGGAGATTCTCTTTAAGTTTGCTGAAGCTGCCTCAGTGTTTAACTTGCTGGACACATATTCCACATGTTCAGGACCCACCACTTCAGGCTCCTTGCTGACTTGCAGAAACTGCTGCAATGGAAAAAAAACCATCAAGGAAATCCTAGAAGAGGTGGCAAGTCTTGAGTCAAGGATTAAGTGATGAGGAGTGATGAGTGCGTCTGAGTTATTGGTGGTGCGAGGATGTGCCTGAGCATAGTGTGCTTAGGGGAATAGAGCTGTTCTTGGTCTGATGTGTGGCAGGGTGGAGGAATGGAAAAATGGAAAACTCAGCGCTGCTGGATGTGTCTGTTTAGTTGCTTTCTTTTGTCTCATCTCCTAGTCTTCTCTCTGGCCTTCCCTGTGCGTGTTTTGGTTTATTGTGCAATCGTTCCAGCTGTTAGCCTTGGTATAAGAGGAGAACTCAACAGGATGATGTTCTCTGTCCCCATCTGCCCAGATAGGACTAACCTGGTAAGGGGGACGGGACTCTGTGTTGTCACTGGTGACTTTCACCTTTGCAGCAGTGTCGAGTTCTTCTGTGTGGAATGTGTGGAAGCACTTTTTATTTTACGTTGACAGTTACAGAGAGATGCTCACTGTCACTTCTAGTGCTTTCTTGCTTACTTTAAGCACCAACTCAAGATCTGCTGCAGTGGAAGACAAACATGCCCTATTTGGGATCTTGCTGTCTCCAGGGATAAATTTGTCCATTTGAAAAATCACTTATGGTAGCTTACGTCAGTCAAAATGACAGCAGCCATTGTATTTTGGAGAAGCAGAAGTGTTTTCTCGACTGACAGGAATTAAATCTGAGAGTTGGTATCTATGGCGGTGAGTTAATAGCAAGTTATCAACATAAGATGCTGAAATTGTCAGAGTTTGAGTCAGTGTTTTATAAGTGGTAATACCAAAAAATAGTACTTGGATTTCTACTAGAAAGCTCACACTGTTAAGCTGAGCAGTTGCTGAGAATTGTGCAACTTCATCTACTGTTTATCTGATATTGCGTGTATTAGGGTTCATCAACAAATACTAAAAAAGGGAAACAGGCTTTCTGATTTTATAAGTAAAAGTGAATGTGTTCAATGCTGTTGAAGGAAAAGTTGAAAACCCCAACCCTCTGCAGGATGTATCCCCATTGTCTTACCAGGACTCTTGTATGTAACTGATTGTATTTAAAGGACTGTAGAATGGGCAGTCCGTGACAGCACCTTTCATAATAACAAATGTCTCCCTTTTTTTTTTTTTTTTTTTAAACATTCAGAATTCTGTTTTCTGGGGGATGCACCACATAATTTTGAGAAACGTGAATTATTTTGGAGCTGAAAGAGCAGATTTTGCAGGAGTTTGGCTTTCAGACTGGAAATCTTCCCTTTACATAGCTTGATATCTATAGCATAATAGGCTCTGTGTAAAGATGGTGAGGACCTTGGGTACCCACAGAAATGTGTTGAGATGGTCATTGTTTCCATCCCTTCCCGATTCTTTAGAATATTTTTTCATTCTGTGATTTTATTTATTTTATTTTATTTTTCCCCTGTTAAGAAATATACTCAGCTTTCCAATGGCTGCTTGCCAGTGTTGTCTCTGCAAGTGCTGAAAAGTCTCTTGCGTGGAGGACGAATGTGTTTTGCTGGGTCTTGCCCTTTCTGAATTTCACCAGAATTTCTTGAAGTATATGTTTGAACCTACATTTCTAAACCATAGCAAGTGGAGTATTTTTTTGTTGATAGCATACAGGTCATATTACCAGCCTCTTGAGGCCCTCGGTTGATGTGTATTGATTGGAAGGTCTTTAGGACCCACTTGGGAGGTCTGTAGAGCTCTGCCCATCCTGGCTGCTTTATCCCTTTTGCTCCTCAGCCTTTCCCACTTGGCCGTACTCCTTCCTTGCGTGCTCAATTGTGTTTTGCAAACAACGTGGGTACTATATTCACATTAGCCCTTCTTGCTGGAACACGTTTCTCTGAGCTCACCCACTTAAGGCTCTGCCGGTCTTGTGCTTTCCTTAACCTTTTTCTTTTAAAGCCTGTTTCTACTAGGACTTTTCTAGTGGATCTTAACTGACTTGCTATGTGTTGGATTTCACCTGCTCGTTACCCACCAGCTGCTTGGTGAGTTTGCTCACCCCCATGTGGGGCACTCATGGAGCACAAGCACTTGCTCCAGAGAATCACTTTTCTCCTTGCTGGAATATGTGTGCAATTTTACAGGTATGTAATATTTTTAGCCTAAACTTTTGACAGAATTTTGTGATCGTTTTGTTCGGTAAATGCATCCTCCTACGGGTGCTTTGGAGAGCCTTTCCTTTCTGTCACAGTCTCCAAGGAGCTGTGAAAGACACGGTATTAACACTAAGCTAAAAGCAGTGCTGTTGCCAGCTTGAGTACTGCGATACCTGTGCATTATTGAAAGGTGTCTTTGCATCAGATGCAATAGAATGTCTTCCTCGTGGTCTGTGATTAGATTAAATCACATGGCTTCATGTGGATATACTGGTATTAACTACATTAGCCTAACCTACTGATCCATCGGTAACCTGCAGCCTTTGTAATTATTGCCCTTTGGGGAAAGATCAGTGTTCTCATTTGCTGTGTGTCAGTGGGACTGGCTCGGTAACACATGTCCCCTTTTACAGTGTCAGTGGTAATATCCTGGAAAATTAAATGGAAACATAAACAAGTGTAGGGTGTATTAGAGCAGTAACAATAATCAATTAATGGGTATAACCTTCCCCACTGCAGGCAGAAAGGCTGAGTTGTGAAAGGTGGTAGGTGAATGGATGTATTTATTCAATTAAATGTATATATGCACACAGTCATAACTGCTATGGGCTCCATTATTTTACAACAATTGCTCCAGTTACCTTAAGCTTCTGCTAATAGCTTTTTTTTGTTATGAGCTGAGTAAATAAAGCTTGAGTCCAACACAAATGACTGTGTGTGAGAGCATATTGAGGGAGGGAGCTGTTTCCATGTTGCTCTGTGCACTCTGCAGCTGATTTTTGTCTTAGTTGGCTGTTGCTGACTCTGTCTTTTAAAAATCATTTCACTTTTTGAGTGTGTTTTCTTCCTGTAGTGCATTTAAGCCAGTCATCAACTGGGGAGCCTAGAGAAGTGTATGATTCCTTGGGCAGCCTCTTTAAAGCTATGTCCTTGTCATTTAAATGGCAGACATGTAGAGGACAGTACATATTAGTACTAAGGTTCATAAAATTAATTACATAGATTGGAAGGTGCTGAGTTGGCCATGTCAAGAGCTGAAGGCTCTATTGTACCTCCTTGATGGTGTAAGCGGAGTGAGCTGGCTTGTACCGTCCGTCTTGGTGCTTCTCCTGGGAATTCAACTGACACTCCCCAACTTATTGCACAAAGTGAGTCTCTGGATGTTTTGGTCCCAGTTTACGGGCTGGTACTGAGGACACTTGGAGCTGTGTTTTGCATGTGCCTTGCCATGGTGGAACGAGGTACAGGATCTGCCCCTTTGGCAGCACAGATCAGAGCACTGGCCTCAAGGAAGTGGGGAAAGTCTTGTTGCTCAATATGGAGGCTTGTGTTGGCCTCTTCACCTACCAAAACAAAGAATTTCCTATGGAGGATATTTTAGGACTTGTCAGAAGTGATTATCCCACTCATCCTCAGCTGAGTGAGCAATAGATGGCTTTCATGAATTTTGCTGTACCACTGTAACCTTCCAATAAAAAAGCGCAGTGACCTGAAGTGTAGTGTTAGAAGAGAATCGCTGCCTTGAAGTTCCAAATAGTTGCTGCTTTATTATATATCCTGACACACAATTACTGCCCAGTGCCAGCAGGGCTTCAGACTCTTGCTGCTGCTGCTTAGGTGATGTCTCCCATGTTGTGAGCTGCAAGGAAAGCTGGCTGGTCTGGCTACAAACCTCCTTGCCTGCAGCCGGCTGTTCCTTGGTTATCTGCAGGACAAGGTGCCTATTTAAGTGTGTAGAAGAATGTAAAACTTTCACAAAAGCTGCTGCTTTCACACTTGTCACAACTGCTGCTTCTGTTGCTGGGTGAGGTGCTCAACCAGATTTCGTTGCCCCTTTGAGAGGTTGCTGTGGGTTTGGGCTGGATGCTGGGCCAGACGATGCTCACACCCCTTAGGTACCAGATGGGTGTTATCTGAGTAATCTCCTAAAAGCGTTTGCTTTTGCGAAGTCCCAAGCACTGCCACAGCACAAACATATGGGCCAGGCAATGGTCTGTTGACACGTGGGTCCTGGCAGCGCTCAGCTGCCAAAGCTGCTGTTAAATTATGTTTTTATCATGATTCCTTTGCTGTACATTCGTGGCTCTGCACCGGTCGCTCCCCAAGCACCTTCAGGGATGAGCTTTTTCCAGAGGCTGTGAGGGACATCAAGGAGTGATGGTAGATCAGGTCCTGGGTGAGACTTTTTCTTCAAGGCTGCATGTGTGACTGGCACGAGGTCCAGAAGGTGCCTGACCAACATGACTGGTTCAGTGTGTAATTAAAAATAATGGCGTTAACACCAGAGGAACAGCTGGGACATGAATCAAAGGTGTGAGATGGATGACCCAATAGTACCTGTTTTGTAAGCTGCTGTGGAGACATCAGTGCAGTCTCAACAACTACAAATGTTTGATTATCTGTGGTGAACTAGCCTGAAGGAAAACGTGTGGACGCAAGTGGTTGTGCACCTTGCAAAACAAACATAAAATTCCTTGATAATGCTCCTCGGTCACTTTATAAGCCACGAGAAGAAGCCTGTGGAGTGGAAGCCCTTCCCTGGTGCGGTGCATGGACTCGGGCGCAAGGCAGCGTGTACACGGCGTCAGTACCAAACTAAAACCTCTCGTCTGGCAGACTTGTCACCAGGGGCCGGGCGCTGGGATTTAACCTACCGAAGATCTTCCTGCTTACAGTGGAGCCCTGTCCGCTCTGCTGCGGGAAAGCTGCCGCTGTGCTGGTGCCAAGGTGTTTCTCCGCTGACTGACCTGTCCCTTGACAGCTGTCAGTCAGCTGCATCTTCCAAACCAGCTCGGCTGTCACGAGGAAGATGCTGAGTAAAGGACCCAAACTGAGCTTGAGAAAGGAGAAACCGGCCATTACCTGCATCTCTGAAGCGCTGGCTGAAAGCGGTACTGGGCAACAATGATGTTCTTCTTTCGTGCATAGGGCCTTGGCTTGGCTGGTCTGCGGTTATTCAGCTGGGAGCTTTTACTTTGATTTTGGGCGAATCATTCCGGCTTTGCGTTCTCAAAAGTTTGGAGTTTGGTCCCAAAATTGCTCCTTTGAACTTTGCTCTCTTGAAAGCACTTGGAAACAATTGTTACAGATTTCTTTTTGCGAAGGTACAGCCATTTCATTAAGTGTGCTGCTAATGAGGCATTTGGCTTTTCCTTTGAGGGAGGCCTGCTCTCACCGAGTCCCCTTTTGATTGCAATAATTGGGATTTTGTCTGGAGGAGGCTATCCAAATTTGGCCCTTTACTAACCGATTAAAATGTAAGGATTTAAATAGTTTCTCAGATGGATGTTAACAACAGGTCATGTTGCTCTTTGACTTAAAACCTCAGAGCACTTCACTGCAGCTGAACAAGACTGCCTCTATTACAAGGTGCAGGATCTGACCAAAGGCAGTGGATCAAAGCAGTAGCAGAAATTCAAGAGTTCAAACATGTAGAAGGGCAAGATGCACTGTGCACCAATTCTTCCCTCACTGTCTCCCTGTGCCTACCTCGCTTTTTCCCTGTGATTTTTTTTTTTTTTTTGTATACATTCCTATCCTCAGTGTTGGGCAAACCATTTCTGCTGTAAGTGTTTGTACAAGACAGTGATACTGCTTATTAGAGTTGGAAAGAAATAATATTAGGGGGGGAAAAAAAGACAACTGGGACAACTTTGCTGTATTACTCATTGCTGCAGAGACCAATTACCCTTGTGATAGAAGACCACCTGTATCTTGTTAGCCGTCAGCTAACAACATATGGATGTCCTAATTCAATCAGACTGATCATCAAAAGTATAAGACTTTTTAGAGAAAGCTTTCCCTCGGCAGACTTAAAATCTGTGTGCTGGGGGACTGAAAGGGGTGGTGGTAAGCAAGAAATGAGCTGTAATTTACCTTGGCCATGCTACCAAGGTGTCTTGAGCATTGAGCTTTACCGTTCTCAGCTGTGGGTTGCCCCTCTAGCTTTCTGTTCATTTTGGGCACTGATTGGTGGTGTTGTGCGTGGGGGAGTGTGTGTTCGATATCCCCCCCCTCTGTGTTTTACATGAAAATTCACATTCCTGCAATGCGAATGTAAAGATGTTTTATTGTACTTTTGGTTTATATCAATGCATATCTTCATTTATGTTCCATGTAAAAGTGTGCTGTTCTGGTACTGGTGGTAGACAAGCATGCTGCATTGTAGAGCACGCAAGAAGCAGCATTGCAAGGAACTAAATTATTTGCAGTAGTTCTGTGTGAGCTGTGAAGAGTTTCCCACAGGTGCCAGAGGGTAAGAGGTTTTCAGGGAATTTCTAACTGATCAGCTGAGGCAGCTGGAGAGCACACGTGTTCATGCTTGGTGGATCTTGTTCTGACCAGTGTGACTACTCGTACTGAAGGATTTACTTTTTGTTTCCCAGCTTCACCTGATCTAGTAAAATATACTTCTTGTCTCCCTAAACCTTGCCTGCCTTCCTGTGTTGGTAAGAATTATGTATCAAATAGAAACTTGGTCTGGATACCACACCTCATCAGTTGCTTAGCATCCTGGAGGTACTTGATTTATAAGTAGAAGCAAAACTCAAGCATGGGTTAAACAAAGACTTTTACTCCAGCAATGTCTCCAGGGTTATGAAACAGGTTAGCAGGAGGGTGAGAATAGACCCCAGGAATTTTGACTCCAGTGCCCTGCAATTGCTCTGAGACCTAAAACCTTTCACTGCATTCCTGCAAAGTAATGTATCTTCTATAGGTGCAGACATTCCTTTTCAGTGTCAGAGGAGTTAATGGTCCTGATTTCTTGTCTGCTAGCACCAACCTGCTCCACCTCTGCAGATGGTGTTTAATTTGTCTCCAAGAGCTGGATGATAAAGCTGAGACCAACACTGTCTTTTCAAGAAGCAGGCTGAGGACAGACTCCATGCCGCTCTGTAACCAGCTTCCAGAAGCCACCAACACAGAGGACAAGTGCCCTGGGCTTGTCACTTCTGAAGCTCATTTAAGCTTATGACCCACACAACAGAAATGGCAGTGAATTCCACAATTCCTCGTGGCTTTTCTCGTCTCCTTGTGCATATTTTTTTTTTTTGTCCCAAGTCTGTTATTTTTTGCCTGGATGCTTAGGTTTGGCTTTAAGGCTACAAAGGTGATGAAGATATGTTAAAAGTGGCATCTGCCTGTCAAAAATCTTGTTGCTGCCAGAGATGGCAGTTGTGTCATCTCCCTGACCTTGTGACATCCCAGCACTGATAAGACTGCTCCAGTAATTCCTTGGACTGGTAAGAAAGTGCACTGGGAAGGCACAGATTTGGGCAGCTGGCAAAGATTAGGGCAGGCCATCCCACTAGGTGAAAATAAATGAGTTTTGCTGATGCATGGAAGACCTGTCGAAGTGAAAATTTCTGATAAACAAGCAAAATGAAAAGAAGCTGTGCTGCTCTCCAGCGTTACTGAATAAAATACTCCCATGTGTAGCTCCTTGAGTTGGCCGCGCATTCTGCACCCCCCAAAACTGCAGTAATGTGGAGACTAGAGCAGCTCAAGCAAATATTTTTGAATAAATTGTCCTGTGGAATTCAGAGTCTGAGTAAACAGGTGAGACTTACTCTGTGCCCTAAAATCAGCAAATTTGGGCTTTATTAGCCCTGGAGGGGCAGTAAATTTTAGAGCTGAGCCAGAGGAGCAGAGGGAGGAGGAGGCAAGCAAAGAGGTGTAGCACTGGGTAAGGATATGCTCCAAAAGGCCCTTGCTGTTTACTGCAGCCCAGGAAGGCAATTTGAAACTAAATCTACAGTGCACAAGGGAGCTGTTGGAGGTGGATGGGGTAAGGATTTGGGAAATCTTGCATTCAGCACGGGCAAGAACAAGGATATTGGCAAAAGGTGGAGAGGTGGGGTGGGCAGCAGCATGTTAAGGCTGGGGGATGCAGGTATTGAAGCAACTAGAGTTAACATGGGGGCTAAACCGATACAGGGGAAATATGGTACGGACTATCTCCATTAAGTCTCCATAAGCCTGGATCCTCACATCAAAAGGCTCTTTGATTTCTGTTAAAATTCAGGCTCTTTTATTTTAATCAATAACCATGGGAGTTAGGTGTCTAAATAGAATCTGGGCTAAACATTGCCTTTCTGGATCACAATTGTTGGGTAATTCCCAAGGGTGTTGCTGTGTGCTTCTTCCTAGACCGCAGGACCCGTGTGGTCTCCATTTTCTTGCAAAGCAAGCTGGTTTTCTGCATGAACTGTGTATTGATGGTGGGTGTGGGTGGTGTCAGGGAAGCAAGCATCCTAGGAGCCTCGTTCCCAAAGAGATTCCAGTGTTTACTGAAGATGCTAATTACTGCCTCCAACCCATCATTATTTGTCTTCTGCCCATAGAATACTGATCAAAGGTGCTGATAACACTTGCATTGAGTAGAAAGCTTGTAAGAAGAAAAGATGCTCTTGAATTTCAGGAGTACGACTGACTACTTTTTTACTGTTTTGGCTCGCACGTTTTTGGAGGGATTTTTGAGACTGGAGGTGGCAAAGGAAGGAAATGTCTTTTTTTTTTTTAATTTTTTTTTAATGCCCCATATGGCTGTTTTATTAACTAGAAAACCTCCAACTGTGAATTGGATGAGATTATACAGCTACAGAGCAAAACATTCCCAGCTGTATAGCTGAGAGTACTTGTGCCTCTGACCGTGATCCGTGCCTCCCCCATCTAGGGTCAGGGTGAAAAATAAAAGCTGCATTTGCCTTGTTTTGCTGACCCAAGGAAAACATTGTTGCTTTTCATGCTGGGGATGTGGAGCTTTTCAAACAAAATGCAAACCTTGAACAAATTAGTTGTCAGCAGCTCATCAAAATGCACCTCTGTTTGAGTTGAGGTTCTGGGAATGGCAGGTGCAGCAAACCCATAGCTTTGGGTTTTTCAACCGTTTGCAGTGAGTTTATACACCACAAAGTTAGTAGCAGGATGGCTAAACTTTAATATTCTTCCCTGCTTGTATGAGTGGGGTTTTCTAGCATAGTATGGAAGAACACATTGCAAACCAGACCTCTGTGGCAGTGATCTGCTCTTCCTGAGCGCTGACTCTTGGATTCCTGCCCAAGGAGCATTTCTTCACATTGTCTATTGGATTTCTGTCCCATCTCCCATGCGGAGACAAAGAAATGACTTGCCATGTGTAGCATCTTAGTTGGCAAGAGAGACCGAGAATTCAGAAATGGCTTTTACTCGTATTCCTACTGTATTCTGTGAGTGTATATGTTTAAGTTACCACCTCAGTTTTCTGTCCAGGAGACTTGGCAACAGAGCATTTCTCAGACCTGCCTTTTCACTTGTGATTTGCTGTTGTGCAAAGCACTGAAAAGGAGGGCTGGGACCTCAGCCTTTGTTATGAGGGTGTTTTGGTTCTTCCACAATGTCCTGGAGACTTTATTTCCCTGTGAGAGGCACCAGAGGGAGGAATGGGATTTATTTAAATGAATCCCTTTAGATTTCAGGTCTTGCTTCGTTGTCAGCTGTGAGTGTAGAAATGGGATTTGACGTTCAGGAGTGGACGTTTCCCATTTCACATCCCGGAGGCCGTGCATCTGGTCCTGCTCCTCGCAGCCTTCAGTGCTGGGTCCCGCTGCTGCACGGTGGAATCCGCGCTAGCACAGTCACAAGTGAACGTTCAGCAGATGATTCATTGTTTTTCTTGCCAGCTTCTCCCTGGAGCTGTGCTGGGTAGCACAGAACTGCCGTCTGCTTGCCAAAGGTGATGTTTAGGGCCGAATGGGCTGCTAAAAGTTGCTTGGTGGGTAGGCCCTGGGAGATTTCCCTGGATGGGAGACGGAGACAGAGCAAATAAATACGCCGGGCTCTGGTTGCAGCAGGTGGATAATATATCAGCAGGGACCTCACGGCAGCGGCGAGGCTCTGCTGCCAGCTGGGCCGCAAGCCGATATAACCTTTCGCCGCGCTGAGGCTGCAGGAGCAGAGTCAGGGCTGTGTCCTGCTGTGTCACTCGCTCCACGTGCCACCCTGCGCCTCTGGGGACGGTGACAGCGCCTGGCAGGCGTCGCTGGGGTGGCGCTGGCTTGCTGCTGCGAGGCGGGGAAGTGGCGCGAAGCAGTCACAGGCCCAGTTTCATAGAATCGTTTCAGTTGGAAGAGACCCTCAGGGTCGAGTACAGCCATAACCCAACTCCAGCGCCAAACCACGTCCCTAACAACCTCATCTAAACACCTCCAGGGGTGGCGACTCCAGCACCTCCCTGGGCAGAGTCTGCGACGTCTGTTCTTCGTAATCTCTGCTCCTTCACAAGAAGGTGGTGGAAGAGGAGCAGAAGGTCCAGTATTAACTGTTGAGACTTACTGCCTCCAGCCTGGGTTAAGTCCTTCTTAGCTGCAACCTGCCTATGTAGGACAGAGCGGCTTCAGTTGCCTCAAGTGTCTTCTCCTTTTCTGATGGTCACAAACACGTGGTTTGGTAGAGACCGTGGGTTGTGACTCCACCGATGCCCCAGGCTGTGTTGCTGCATGTGAATCTCTACCATTTTTCAGCCACTTGTGTTCATAACTGTTGTGTTACGGCTGACGAAAAGGGAGATTCAAAGGTGACACTTTAATTGTTGTAATTCAATAGACTCCTCTGTGCAGAAGGAGGATGAGCCACCTCCTGTACAGTTTCTGTTCATCTGGAGAGGGAGTTCAGATCTAACCTCACGTGTCTGCATGGAGCATCAGCATGGCTGAGTCTTCCTCCCCTCTGAAATCGACTTTATCCTCTATCAGCTGCACAGGAAACAGCTTAGTGTGATGGTTTAGCAGCAGGTTTGTGTTTCTTGTGTCTGCTTCTGCTCTTCCTTGAAGAGGCTTTTGGGGTTTAATTAAAGTTACAACTGAACTTCAGGTCCCTGGTGTCCTTGGGTTCACAGGAGTCGAGGGAGGGACAGGCAGGAGCTGAGCTGTGGGACTCGGGGCTCATCTCTGGAGATGCTGCTCTTCAGGAACTGCTCCTGCATCGAAGGATGCTGTCATCTGCCCAAGTATCTAGCTTTGATGTTAAAGGTAGGTGGTGAGAGTATCCCCTTTACACACACTTAAAACACAGATTGTGCAGGATTACCGCTGGATAACAGCCAAATCCCAGGCAGCAGAGACTGTTTAATCACACTCCTCTGTCTCTACTGGATTAACGTAATTAATGTAAGCCCTTTTGGTTGGGAGACCTGTTATTTGTCTGGCACAGCTCTTCATTTGTGCAGTGCTGTGTGTATACCCATGATGCCCTAAAAATGATGATCTGATCCCACTTGCTTACAACTGGTGACCAGGTAAATCTCCATTTACAGACAACTAGTTTACTGCTTCCTTCAGGGGAAACTGTAGACTATTTAAAAAAAAATAATTTCAAGGATGCCCAAGGTTAAGTCAGAATGATCATTTCCCAAGTTATTTCAAGGAAAATTAAAATGGCATTTTTAAAAAAAATTTTAATGTGACTTCTCTAGGGAGCAAAGAAATGTATTAATAAACTGGAAGTTCATCAGTGCCTTATGGTCCTGGCCCATTTCAAGGGTGATGTAGAGCTTAACCTGCAGTGGAGACTTTGGCAATTGTGTCTTTGCACACCCAGCCTGAGCACATTGAGGCAGGAGCTGTGCCTTTATCTTTTGCCTTTTGTGGCATCTGGAATCGTGGCATGGAGGCAAAAAGTGTTTTGCCCAGACCTGTGACATCCCATGGACCCAAAATCCCACTGGCCAAGTTCCTCTATTTTCTTTCTCTGCATTTCTTATGCAGCTGGACATGATCTGTCCCTCAACAGGATGCGCTGCCTCCCTTTTCTTTCCACTGTTTCAGGGCTTTCTAGCAGCAAATTGGTGAGAGCTTATCTAAGAAAGAAAACAAAATAGGAAAAATCAACAGCAACAACAGCAAAAACTATAAAATGACTCTTGCAAAAAATGAATGTAACAAGTCAAATGCTTAATTTGAATATTAATTTCTGAATAGAGGAATGCCTTTATTGTGCTCTGTGTAGCAGAAGTACTGGCAATTTTTTTTTTTTTTTTTAATGTAAGCCATCTTCTGGTTTCATTTTTCCAAGTTTTAACTGTAACCTTTTATATTCAGCAAAATCACAGGTACAACAATTTCATAAGGAGTAAAATCAACTTTCACCAGCTCTCATGGATTGTTTTCTAGTCTTGGCTGCACCCATCTGTGCAGGAGGCAGAGGCTTTCCAGAGCATTCTCTGAAAAAAGCCAAATGCTTGTGTCCAAGCTTTAAAATTAGCACGAAAGTGACATTTTGTGTTTGGCCAGCAGCTAAAAAGCCTGTTATTTTCAGTGAGGTTAAAAGCAACCTCAGTTGGGCAGCTCTGGTCCCCAGGGTCCCCGCTCGCCCAGGTCTGTCAGGCAGAGCATCTCTTGGGCCGTGGGAACTGGCCGTGCTCCTGCTGGGAGCTCCGCAGTGGGCAGCGTGTCCCGGGCTGCCCCTCTCCCCCCTGCTGCTTCCACATGCCTGTTGGAGAAGCAAGAAGCCCTTTCCAAGGGGTACACAGAGTGAAAAGACTTGCTGAAAATATGAGCTGATGATTTAACGGGCAATACGTGGTCGTATGCTGCCTCTGATTTGTATTCAGTGCTGGCAAAATGCACTCATCACCCAGTCTGTGCTCGTCAGCTGTATTATGGCTAATTTAAAGGCATTTTCTCAGCGTTTTTCTCCCTGGAGCCATGTGGTGTTAGGACTTTTGGATGCTGTGCAAGTCCAGAATGCCTTGTGGGGGACCAGAGACTGGGGTGAGTGGAAGAAGCCAGGAGCATCAGGATACCTGGACCAAAAATCCGCCATGTGTAGGACGGGGTGTGTATTTTTCAGCAGCAAGAAGCCCCAGTGTTTAAGGTTCATGCGCTGCATTATTTGCAACAGAATAAATATCTTGGCATGTCACATTTTACAAGGCAGAAATGCTTCTGACTTTCCAGCCCTTGGTATCTGTAACTCGCTTGAAAGAGTTGCTGACGTCTGCCCAAATGCCAATATCTTCTCAGCCGTATGAACCTTAATATCATGGCTTAAGCTTTAGTCTTCGAGCTGTGCAGCACAGCTAAAAGCAAGCTCTGTTTCCAGCACTGAGGGAGATCCTGACTTTTAACCCACTGGCTTTTTATTTATTTTCCTTCTGTTCTGTTTGTTGAATTGCAAAGTCAACTTAATTCCAGGGCTTCCAAATGGCATATGATTTCTACACGATGATGGCAAATCTCCTTTGGGCTGTTTATACCATCTGATACTGGTGACCTGAACAGGGGTAGGTCAGGACAGCAGAAAGCAGGGCACTGGTGTTACCTTTCCTTGCTATGCTCTCTTTACCCATAGTGAAAAGGCAGATCACAACACTGCTTTATCCCTCTTTTGCTCTTAATTTTAGCTCTGCCTTGGCTCAGTCTTCTTTTCTTTATGACTCCCTGCTGCCAAGCTCTCTTCTTTTCCCCCCCAAGCTGGTTTGCATCCAGCCTCACAGCCCTTTGGTGGCTTTATCGTTGCCGTCTTGGACAGGTGCTCCTGTCTAAGGGTCTGGCTTGGTTTCTTTTCTGACTGTGGGTGACTAATGGGGGATGTCCCATCCCACCGGGACTCCCAGCAGAGCTGTTTGCGGCACCACACCCTGTTCAGTCAGAAACATCGAGGTTCAAAAGATCAATTGTATAAAGCATTAAAGCTGGTATGGTTTGTTTTGGCAGAACTGGGTTGGGGATGGCTGTAGTAGGTGGTTTTGTGAGGTGGCCTTAGGTAGAGAGAGATGAGGAGCAGCTGGGAGCAAGGACCACTCCATAGCGCTCAGCTGCTGTGAGAACAGCGCCCATTAACCTTGGGGTCTGCCAAAATGTTTGTCACCGCAGCACCAACACATCCTCTCTAGGACACCTCGTAGTGGGGGCTGTACATGGGGGAATTTGAGCTCCTGACCTCTGGGCTCTTCTCCTGTTAGGGCCAAGCTTCAGATAAGGTGGAAGTACAGCCTCAGCCCAGGCGATAGCTTTGGCTGCTGCTCTGGTGGAGTTGATCCTGTGACCTAGATCTGTCATAATGACCATCAGTGGGATCTTCAGAGGTTTATTAAACTTGCTGCTTGAGGGCTCACACAGGCCTCTGAAAGCTGTAACCGTTGCAATGAGAACTGTATGGGGCATGTATGATGGTCAGCCCCGGGTTGGTTTTTTTTTTCTATTTTTTTTTTCTCCGTGCATATCTCCAGCAGAGATGCAGCTGTTTGGACCCAGCCCTTGACACAGGGAATACCACAGAATGTTTGGGGTTGGAAGGGATCTTAAAGATCATCTAGTTCTAACCGCCTGCCATGGGCAGGGACACCTTCCACTAGACCAGGTCGCTCAAAGCCCCGTCCAACCTGGCCTTGAACACCTCCAGGGATGGGGGACCCACCGCTTCTCTGGGCAGCCTGTTCCAGGGCCCCACCACCCTCATGGGGAAGAATTTCTTCCTTTTATATCCAAGTGAGAGAACAGGGAGCTCATCCCATTCGCTGCAATTTATTCTCGCTTCTACAGTCTTTCCCTCCTTTAAGGGCATGATTTGAACCTTGCATTCTTTGGTTTTGTAGTGATGTTTTGTGTGTGTGGTTCCCCGCCCACCCCGAATGACTAAAGTACCTTTTTACTTAGTAATTCACCTCATTAAGCTCCTAAGGGTTTTTAAGACTTTATGAAAGCCTTCTTCAAACATGCTTGCATGTTGTGAGCGTCACTCATGGAAGGGCCCTGGCTGTGATTTACAGTATTCGGGACCATGTGCTAGAGCAGGAGTTTGGGATTTGGTACCAACCAGTACAGACCAGCTCACACCAGAGCCTTTTGCATGCTCAGGAGGGCAGAAACGGTCTGTGGGTTTGGTCCAGGTGTCTGAGATGTCATTCCCCTGGAGCCACGCAAGGAATTGCTGCTGCTGTTCCCTCCCATCCCGCTCACTTTGTTTAGTGTCAAAAGTAACATCTCAGAAAATGAAATTAATTTCGTCTTGGTGCGGCTATTAATGTTACATGCTGCGGGAAAGCTCTTTAAGGAGGCCAGTGACCTTCATCCATGTGGAATAAGTGCTGAATAATGGAGAGCTTTCATGTTTCCACAGAAAGAAAGTGGCTTTTTAAATCAACTGGAGATGTTTCAGATGTGGAGAAAAAGAAAAAAAAAAAACCTCACCAACAAACTGCATTAAGGAACAGTGGGTAGAGTGATCATGGAAGCAGCAGCAGCAGCTTACACTGTCTGGCAGGTGCTGCTGTTTGCAGGGGCCTCATGTGAAACTGCACAAACCCATCTCACCTGCTCTTACTGGTGGTACCTGGAGACCTTTGTAAATAAGTGTTGTCCCTTCCAAGTGTGTTCAGCCTTTCCTCCTCTCCAGCCCGGAGACCTGCTGGGTTTCTGCACTGCCAACCACCGCCCCAGGATTTTCTCGCTCTTTCCTTCAACTGATTCACATTACATGCTTCTCTGGTGGCCTCTGGCAAAGTGTGATGCACTTCAGCCATTCATTTATGGAAAAAAATGCATCTTGAACCATTTATATATAGCCTGTCTTGTCTCTCCACCTTTTCCTGCTTCAAGGAAGCATCGTGTCCTGGGAGCAAAGTTGTTCTTCCCCGATGGTCTCTTTCCTCGCCCTTTCCATCCCATTGACAGCCCAGAGCTCACTTTTAACAAGGCTGTTCAGAGTGTTAAAAGGACCCTTCTTGCTCACCCTGTCTGTTTTGCGGGGCTTTTCCTCAGCTCTTCCACCCCGTTGATGAATGGGCTCTCCATGCCTGAGCTGCTCAGGAAGAGTTTGCCAGATTCATTTCCTGCCTGATGCATGATCAGCTAAATAATCACAAAGGTCCATTTGTGCCTCTGTACCACCCAGTTGAGGTGTGAGCAGGCAGGAACCTGTTACTTGCGATATTAGGTGGAACTGGTGATTTTAAAGTGACTACTCAGAGCAACCAAAAGCCCTTGAGAAAGGATGGAAACTAAAACTCCCACCCATCCCTTTTGAAGCCAGGTTACTATGAGACAAGTTTGATTTTTTTTTCTTTTTTTTTTTTTTTTTCCCCACGGGAGATCCTTGCATTCAAACTTTGTGACACCAGTTGGTCCTAAGCCTGTTCCCTATTTATTGCAGTCGCTCTTTTTTTTAAAAGCTGTATTTGGATGGTGAGACTTGACTTTAATCTGGGAAAAAAAATATAAAAGCCAACAAACCAAAAGCAGTTGTGTTGCTTCTATTTAGCTTTTCGTAGTATTTGCATGCTTTTAGCAGCATGACAAAAGAACAAACAGTTTCATTAGTGCATGGTTATGTTGAAAGAGGTCTGAGAGAATATGAGGCTTCCTTGAAAAGAGTTGAAAGTACAAGACTGGGTTCTCTTCACATGAGAAGGAGCTTATGTTTGTGCCTTGGACAACACAAGCTATTAAAATCTTGGCTTCCTGACAAAGTAGGAACAGCTACGATGTCTTAGCAATACTTAACGCATAAGTAGTAAACATCTCAATGTTTCAGAGGGCCACTTGTCACTATTGTCTTGCCTGGCACGGAGGGATCTGCTGTTCCCAGGCTGCTGAGTGTGTGGGACTGGGGAGACTGGTATGTGTGGAGTGGAGCTGGGATGTCACAGGTTAGGAGAAGAGCACAGTGTCCCCGGGTCTGTCCTAGATGGACATTTTTTGCACCACTAAGGTGAATAGGAACTGTTCCTTTGGCTCAGCTCATTTGCAGCAGCAGAAAATCTGGTTTTGGCTCATTTCCCGCAAGTCGCTGAACTCCTTTTTGCATCTGTTTCCACAACGTGCAAAAGGGAAAAGCAATAAATATTTATTACTCCATAGCCTGGATGCAGGTTTTATTCCTCTTACTATTCTTTCACTGCTTCTGTGGCAGCTTATCGTGTGGCTTTGGTGTGTCCCCAGCATGGGGAAAACTGAAGAAGGGCTTGCAGGAGGTTTTGAAGGCACCCACTGTTGTTCAACAGACCTTTCTAATGCTTGTCTCCTAGAAGATTTGCATCTTTCTTTCCGCTTTGCTTGTAATTAGAGCCAGCAACAGCAACTCTCCTCTAGCACGTCAGCCACTGATCTGCATTTATTTGCACGGCTGCGTGAAGTGCCAGGAAGAGGTTTCCGAGATGTGAACGCTGCGCCCAGCGCTGCACGTTCCGCTGTGGCCCCTGCTCTTGGAGAAGTTTAAGGAGAGGGGAAAAAAAATATAATGCTTTATTACTTTGATAATGAGTCATACTTAAGAAATTCATGGCGTATTAGTAGCATCAGTGTTCTCAGGAGAGAAAACCAAGAGAAGTGAGACTCCTTATGCAGTGTTGACCTTCTGCCTTTGTTTTTTTCCTGGAGCAAACAGTGTTTCTTTACATCATATAGAAAATGAAATTCAACAGATTGCAATTAAGAGCAAAGTACAGAAGGCCATGTAGGTACCCTCCATCCGTCTGTACCAGTGTGGTTTGTTAGTTTGGATCCAGACTGCTGCTCTTGGGTTGAGAGTTTACACTTTCCTTTCACTTCTTAAACACAAGGGGCAGTTTCTTTTGTTAAAAGTCCATAGGAGCTTCTGTACCCCCATGTTTTGTGGAAAAGCAGTCTCATGGTCCATTTTGTTTTTTCCCTCTGGGCAGCATCAACAGCAGGGAAGTAATAAGATGGTGATTTTTTTTTTTTTTTTTTTCTTAATCCTGGAAATTGGGGGCAGTTTGTGCCCATCTTTCTGTGGTGCTGGGTTGTCCTTCCCTTCACATACACATTCATGCCATTTGTACTGGCGATAGCTCAGGGATTTCTATGCCACGTTAAACCTGGGAGCAGCTGTGGCCTGAGTCCCTCTTGGCCTGCACCCTGTCTCGCATAGTAACCGGTAACAAATGTTGAAGGGTGGAAGAAGCAACAAATGTGAGGATGATCCTCTCCTTGGTGTTTGCAACCAGCTTCTGACTATTCGGTGGTTTCATTTGGAGGCTGCATCTGGACCATTGCTGTGTTTAGTGAGCATGTACTTTCCACACTTCTCTAACTTGACTTATATACTAGGCCTTGCAACATCTTGCAGCAGTGAGTTTCACAAATTAAATCCTTTTCAGATCTTCTGCCTGGGAACACACAAACCCTGAGAAAGTAGTTGGGTTTTGTTCCCGCCTTCCATGCAGTTCAGTCATCTCTTGTCTTCATCTTAAATTCCCAATTCAGTGACTCTCTCTTTCCCTATTATTATTCCATATTTCTAATTTCCTTGTCTTATCTTGTCTCTCCCAGTCCTGTTATTTTCTATTGTTTCTAAGGCTGGATGGCCAGAGATACACATTTGATATAAGATACAGGTTTGCTTCAGCGTTTAGACAGTGACATCATGGTGTTTTCTTCCCTTCCAGTTTTGCAGAACACACTCTGAGGATTTTTTTTTTTTTTGTATCAGGATGGAGTTATTTTCTCTTTTTTTTTTTTTTTTTTTTTTTTTCCCACAATGGCAATGTAATTTACAGCCTGAGCATTTTCTAGCTTTATAATAACTTGGCACTGAGATATTAAAGCAGTATACTTGTGCAGTGATCTTGACAGCCCCACAATTGTCTCATGGGGTGGAGCGGGTTGACTTGATTCCAGCGATGCTTCTCTTTTCTCGTTGGACTCAAAACCTTCTGTAACATGACTCATTTCTTACCGAGACTGATAAGTACTTAAGAGTTGCTAAAATGGGATGTGGTTTGTTGGGAATGTCTGCAGCAAGTAGCTGAGAGCAGGATTTGTGAACAATTGGACTGGGAATCTTTAGGGTTTTTTTGAACAGAGGAGGAGAAATAGAGATGGGGAAAAAAAAAAACAACACTGTAGGCACAGGTGCCTGTGTTTATGTAGGTGTGTCTCTGGAGGAAGGTATTAAAGCATTGTACAGTATGAAATCAGTTATTATTTTAAAATCAAGGCACTGAAAAGGCAGAGCCTCAGAACTTAGCTTTACACCTGTGTTCCTGCTGCAGTAAATATTTTTGTAAAAATCAATGGAGGGAGCCTACTCAGCAGTGTAAATACTATGTAATTATTGAGCAGAGAATTATAGTTGTCATGTATTGATTCCCCCTGCTTTGTTAGAGCTTCCTGCTTTCCGCAGAGCTGAATTGCAGTCACAGTGTCAGCGTTAGAGAACTGAAGAAGGGACAGAGAGCGCTGGTGTTAATCAATATATGGGTAAGGGAATGCATGTAAAAATGCACGTGTGTACATTGATTGCTCCAAGAGCATCTGACTTGCATAAGCAAAACTGCTTGAGGACTGAAACTTCCTTTTCTGACCCCAGAAAGCTCAGCTGCTCCATCAGTTCATGTGAGCTAATCTTGAACTCTTGCTTCGGGGACAGGTCTGGAGATCAGAGCTTGTGCACTTCTGTTTCTCTCCTAATCCTCTACTGAAAATGTTATAGCAATGTCTCGTCCTCAAAGTCATGCTAGGATGCTTCTATGGGATGTTAATCTGCTGCTTCATTTCACCGTAGAGATGGTTGCAATGCAGAAGTGGGTAAAACATGCCCTGGGTTGTGTTTCCAGAGGATGACGGGACCTGAAGGAGAATGTCCCCTATGTGGTTCGGTTTGCTTTTTTGAAGCCAAAGGATTACCTGTGCCATCTTGGAATGGGTTGTTAACATCACAGAATCCCAACGTTTCCAGTGATCCATCCTGAGGAGCTACACAGGATTATTCTGCTTGGAAACAAGCAACTGCAGCTGCTCAGGGGAGCATTTTTTCTTTCAGCCAAAATATATGCCGGAGCAATTTAGGTCCACTAAACGGAAATACTGAATAGGGATTTGTGACAGAGCAGCGAAGTCATCCTTATTTTTAAGTTCTCAGGAAAGGCAGGTGTTGCTTGCTCAGAGAACACAGTGTCCTGAGCTTCAGGTCACCCCTTGGTGTAACTGTTCCTTCTGAATACCCTGGTAACACCGGCGGAGTTTCAAACTGATGGGAGCATGGTGGTCCAGGAGAAGGAACGTTTGTGGCTGGGGCTTTGTGCAGGATCGGCAGCTCTTTCTGAGGAGAAAGTCAATATTTCAAGGGTTAAAAAAGGAAGGAGCGAGAAAGCTTCAAAAAAAGATTGTCAAAGATTTGGTCGCTTAGGGTGTTCTGAGGTAGTTGCAACAAGGGTTTTCCTGGCAATTGTTTCAAAATTAAATATAGTAAGAAAGGGGACAATCTCAATCTCAGTTCATCGCACAACAATAAATGTTGGCAGATCTTTTGTCCAAGGGGTGGAGGGGCTGCCTTGCTGCTGCCATTCCCCACACCTGCATCAGCCATTGCATGGATAGAAATGTCACCATCTCCCAACCCTGCAGCTCTCGGGCAGAGCTGGGGCCTGGGGAGGAGAGCTTTGCCTCCCAAAACTGTCCGGCTGACTTAGGGCCAGCTCTTAGGCTGGTTGCATGGGTCTGTTGTGGCTGGCGAGATGGGGACCTCGAAGTCCTCCTGGTGCCTGGGGTCCCAAACGGGTGCTGAGGTGACTGCTGCAAGACGCAGCATCCCTGGAGCTGCTCCCACCTCGTGCCGCTGGGATGCAGAACCAGCGTGGGACTGGGATGGGGAAAGGGATGGTGTGGGAGCTCTCTTGTATGCCAGAGCTTAAAAAAAAAAAAAAGTTATCACCTGACCTTATGATTTTTACCTACTCTGAAGAAGGTTTTAAGTAGCTGCTGTCTCTAGGGCACTTGAAGCAGAACTAGTTTGCAGTTAATAAGATACACAACTATTTTAGGCAAATATTCCTCGTACAGCCTGCCAGTGCAGGCTGTACTGCTGGGCTAAACGCAGAAGATGCTCTGGACTGTGTTTTAACTGAAAGCCAACTCCAGCCTGCAGTGTCTCGTCCCAGAGTGTAGGACAAAGTGGTTATAGATGCAGCTTCTGTCTGTGAAAAGTGGCTGGGGAAGGGAAACCCTCATGCTGTGAATGAAAGGATGGCAGCAAGCTTCCTGGGGTTCATTTCTGATTCATGTGCGTTTTTCTGAACTGGCTGGGAAGAGGAGAATCCTGCTTTATAGCACTGTCTGCAGCTTTTAACTTTTCCATTTGTTTTCCAGTGTGAATCTCAGATGTGTGGAGGATGTGAATTTAAAAAAAAAAAAAAAAAAGTTTTGTTTCTTCTTTATTCCTGAGGGAGTGAAAGCAACCTTGTACGGGACTCAGTGTCGCTGTGTTGAATACTGTGAGGTATTTTGGGAAAGGAGGAAAGAGCAGCTTTCCTATGACTGCAGAAAACAAATTTTTACCTTGTGTACAGAAAAGCACAGATAACCTCCTCTCTTCCTCTGACTGTGCCAAGGCAAAATTGTACCACTTGTCTGACGGTTTCTCTTTCGCCAATGTGTTTGGGTGTAAGCTGTCTGCAGTAGAGAAAGCCACATGAAGGATAAAAATTCCATGCTAATCCACTGTGTATTTAATTTCAACTAAACCCGCCTGTCTTTCTGCCTTTTTACCTCTGCGGGGTCAGCAGGGAGGTGGCTGCTTTACTGTCATGCACAGAGGGAACTGTCTTGTTCTTTTTTTAACCTGATAAAATACCCTGCATTTCTATGACAATCTGGCCGCAGCTTCTCCCCGTGTTGCTGCTGGGCTCCTTCTGCAGGGTCACTCCAGGTAACTGAAACGCTCTTGCACAGGAAAGTCAAAGCAACATTTGTTGGGTGTTTTGGCTTTGTTTCCACCTTCGAATCCCTTTCTCCTTCTGCCCCTTCTCAGCCCTGAGGCTGCTTTGCGTGCCTGCTGTGGTCTCGCCTGTGGCCAGACCAGGTCACTTATTCCTTATATTTGTTTGTCTGTGATTCCTCTTTTCTTTGCCTCAAAGCTGTTGTTTCAATTTTTGAAAACACAGCCTTTGTATAAGGTCCCACAGTTTCCAGTCTTGTCCTCTGTGTTTAGCACGGCGTGGTGAGACTTACTGCCTAAAAATCATTTACGCCCTATTGCCCCTTTCAGCTTTTCATGTGCCTTTTACTGACTACTGGAAAATACAGATTTTAATGATATCCAAGTCTGAAAACCTCCGGTGTTATTTGATTGGAGGAGAGGAATAAAATGAGAGGCTTTTGTTGTTACAGTATGCAGAGCAAAGCAGGTCACTTACATTTCACTGAGCATTGAGGGTTATTGCAAGAAGTATCTTTTTTGGGTATAATATTTAAATGTGAAGTAATTGAGCTCTGTGCTTTGAGAGCAGAACAAACTGAAACAGCTTCGCTGCCAGATTTTCATCCCAAACAACTCTGAGGCTATATCCAAACTGCTCAGCAAGAAAAGTTGAAACATGCTGACATACATGTACCACCTTGGTAGAAAACGTAAGGAAAAATCTGATAATAACAGATTTTGTACCCATTTAGTTAGCACTCCTTCCCACGCAGACAGTCAGAACGAGCTGAAACAATAGAATCAGGTGAGTAGGAACAGGCTGGCAGGGAGTAAGTTGCCTCTTTATGGACAGCAAGAAACAGAGGGAGGAAAAATTACATATCCGGGCTAATGCATTTGGAGGACAGCAATGTGGCTTTTTCAGTGACCCCAGGGAGGCTTTCCTCATGCAGAGACTGTGAAGCACGTGCTGCTTTCTCTCACCCTGAGGTGCTCATCCCTGTCTTGAGTCACAGAGATGCCATGGGCTCGGTTTGGGAAAATGCTGTCTGCGTGTTAGCTGTTTAAAAGCGGCTGTTGCCTGAGCAACAGCTGAGATTTATGAAAATCTAGGTCTTACTCTATGTGCTTCTGCAAATCCGTGTGTGTTACTTTGCATCTTGACTCTCAAGTCTTGTCATCAGTTTAATATATGTAATCTGTTTATATTTCAGCAGTGAAAGCATATAAGGAACTAGATTCTTAGTATAAATCAAACAAGAATTACTTTACTCTTTTCCTCTCCATCCCCACAGATAAAAACTCTGGCTTAACTCAGAGCTTCGTGTACTGGAAAGGAAAACGTGGAGGGTTTTTTTTTTTTTCTGTGTTGAAAATGCTTAGCTTTTGGCTCTTCACCTGTGATTTCTCTGCAGCTTCCTATTGTAGATCACACCAGTGCCCTTGTGCCGTAATGCAAAGTCATGCTGGATAATCACGCATCAGTCTAGGAAACACAACTTGGCCCGTGATCAAACCTGTTTCACAGTTCACTATGCTCTGTACAAAAGGGTTTTGGCTCATATAAATTAGCCT
This sequence comes from Caloenas nicobarica, assembly GCF_036013445.1. Lineage (NCBI taxonomy): Eukaryota > Metazoa > Chordata > Aves > Columbiformes > Columbidae > Caloenas > Caloenas nicobarica. The sequence goes on from NC_088254.1 coordinate 17,118,180, forward strand.
GTGCTGCTCTTGAAGCACTGTTTGTTTTGAGTTTTTATCCTTCCTGACTTTCAGATGCGTCCCTGTTTTCTGAGGTCTTAAGCAAGCAAGAATGCCTTTTTTTTTTTTTTAAATGTTTGTGCTTTTTAATAACTAATCCATTTTTCTAGAAGATGTGGTTTATTTGGATTTGTAAGGGCAAGATAATAAAATGCCCAGCCCAAATTCTTAAGTGTCCTTGACAAAAGTATTCAAAACAAACCAGACATGAAAAACAGTGTAGTGACCAACTCTACTGTGTACAGCAATAGGTGGGTGAGCTCCCCAGCACGGAGGAAGAAGCAGCCACAGTGGTCTGTCCTGAAGAGCACTGCTGGGGGAGAGTCAAACCTCCCATCCCAGCCCTAACTGGTGTATCAACAGATTGCACCTTTGGGATTTAATGTTTACAGGGAGAGCTGGAATGGCGCTCGCTGGAATACGATGCACTGTCTTCTGGAAGAAAGTTCCTGGGACCCATTTCTTGCTGTACTCACCGAGCAGCTTCTTACCAGTTGCTCTTACCTGGGAGCCCCCAAGCACAATTTACCTCTGTCACATGAAGAGAAGTATTAGGAATGGTAAGGAGCCTTAGTATTGAGCAAAAAACCTTGTCACTCTCTGCATGAAGTTGTACATACCCTGCTGCTGCAGAACCCTGAATATCTAACCAGACTTGCAAGTAGTATAATAATTTAGAGGAGGAGTTCTCTATTACACTTTTGGGATGCTCCCTTCAACCCGATGCTGCCTTCCCTGGGTAATCACTGATAAAGCATTAAAAATCCTCTAAGAGTTTCTGTGAGGACTGAAGCTAACAAAGCCCTTTTTCCCATGGATTTGGGACTGTGATTCATTGACTTTGTCTACAAAGTTAACGTGCCCAGTTGAATCCTCTCCTGTCGGGATGGCTTTATAAGGTTCTCTCTAACATGGAGTGTCTGGTGTTTGGTGAAATACATGTTCTCAGTGCAATTTTTCTCTCTTAGAGACCAAAGTTAAGCCTTTCAACCTTTTCTGGGAAAACTGGAGGAACTTACTTGTATTTAGACCTCCACCTCTGTGTCACATTTGGTTAAAAGGCTGCGTTGGGATCAGTGTGGCTTTGACAGAATTTGAGGCAGGATTCATCTGCCTTTGCAGCTCCCTCGCTGCGTGTCCTTGGGCAAGGTAGCTGAGCCTGGAGAAGCGCCCGTGAGCTGTGCCTCCAGTTGGAGTACATTTGTATGTGCAAAAAGCATTCTTGTGCGTCTGTGTCTGCCTCCAACCTGGCTTTTCGCTCAAGCAAAAATGCGGGTTCGTTCTGTACACCTGCTCATTTGAAAATATTGGCTTTAATTTCTCCTATGTATTTTAGCTTTCTCATCCATGAAGCAGAAATGATAATACACATTTGCTTACCTCACAAATTTGTTGAGAGGATTAATTGATGTTTGTACAGAGTTTCGAAGCCTTACACAAATATTAAGGTTAATGTTAATAGATTCTTTGGAATAACAGAACAGTGAAATAAAAGAAGCTGGAGGTTGAACTCTTTTCGTGCTTTACAGCAACCTGGGCTTCCAGGCTTGCAGCAGGTGTCCTGCTCGGGAGGTGGGATTTTTGGGGCTTCCCTTGTCCCAGCTCAAAGACGTGCACCATGCAAGACACCTCTGCTTTAAAATACCCTGCACAGCCCAGTTCTCATGTGTGTTGCCCAGCTCGTCGGCTTGCAAACAGCTGAGCTTTCGGCATTTTAAGGAGCTTCGGAAGTGTTTTGAAAATCCCCAGTTCTAAGATTTGTTTTCAGTTTTCCTAAATGAAATCTCAGACTGTGCTTTTTAGGGATTTTCTTTCTAAGTATAGGTTTGAGGGGGTGAGTTTCCATTTCAGAATGCAAGTTTGCTTGAAACATCATGGCTTGTTGGAGAAGACTCTTTTTTTTGCCTCGTAGTTCTTGTAATCTACAATATGCCAGCCTTGAACCACTGACAACATACATAATTTTCCATGCGATCTGTCTCAAACCCAAGTTGTGTTTATCAGCTTCCATGCCTGTATCTTGGTGTTGTCTTTACCACATGGAGGTTGTTCTTCTCATAGGAAGGAGCAAGTCAAGCAAACAGCATCTCTTCTGAAAATTAGCTTCTTGTCTTGTCACAAAGTTTTAAGAACTTATCTGGAGATGTGTTTCAAGTCCCTGAAATCGGGCAGAGAACACATATGCTGCATCTCTTCCACTTCCAAGCGTGCAGGGGGATTAATTTTTCCTAGTTTTCTGTCTTTCTCACCACTCTTGGCCTATTAAAATAGAAATTACTTCCACCCACCATGTTCTGGAAAAAGCTGTTTGGTGTTCTAGCCATAAGGCTCTCATTAGAGTCAAAGGGAGGTATATGACTAAACCTTGGTGTGTGCCACTTTAGGAAAAAAATGTAATTGCTAACATGGCTGTTGTGTGGAAAATATTTCTGGTGTGAAAAGAGGACTCGGTTTTCTCCTTGATCTGTAACATATTTATGGGGGAGTTTGTGTGTTTCAGTGTGCTTTGTATATCCTGGAAGGAATATACCCAAATCTCCTCTTAAAATAGTGATGGATTTTGGCCAAAGTATGACAACTTTGGAGCTTCCTATTTAGTGTGCATAAAACAGAGCTCCCTTGGGGCAATACCTGGTGCCCAGGGAGACTGGGGTTTGTTTGCTTCCATGTCCTGCTCGAATTTCCTCAGTTCTTGGTTTGCTCTTCCCCTTGGGGTTTTGTTTAATATCTCTGTGAGGTACTTGCTCTCCAACTGCTGGGACGGAGGGGTCATCTTCTTTCTCTGCTGCTGAGTGAATTGGACTATTGTGGCTTCTCTCACTTCTAGATGACTTGGTGTGCCTCCTAATTTCACATTTGTCCCTATGGGGCAGCTTGCTTTCCTACCTACTCAAGACATAGTAAAAACTTCCAAGCCAAAGCTGTGGCTTGGCACATAATTGACCTCACCATGTGGCTGAACCGGAGTAGCCTTGGGTGGACGATGGCTTTGCTGTGCATGCTCGGTGACCTGGCACTGATGGATGGGGAGAAAGCGTGGGATACTGGTATCAAAATGGATATTGGAGATGTTCCTGGGTGACTTTGCAATGATGCACCTCAAGATAAAGTGGGTTGGTCTGCCTACAGTTCTGCATGGATCTTTGGGTCTTCTTTCTAATAAAAAGATTCAGTGAAGAGTATGATGTGGTAATACTGAGACCTAAAAAGAAATCAAGGGGAAAGGTGGTGATCTTTGAGCTTGGGCCATGAGAGGGCTTAGTCCTCCATTAGGGACTTACCTGATAAAGGACATAGAGTGGCCACGGTATTGAGGTGCGTGCTTGGAAAGTCACCCTTGAGATGCTGGTTAACTCATTCCCCATTCAGAGCTGACAACACTTGTGGGAAGAAGCCTTTCCCTCGTCTGCAAGGTGTGATCGCTGGTTGTGGTTTTACGTGGTTTTGCAAGTTATTGTCTGTTTACCCGGGCAGACTGATGACATGTGAGCAGTCTCTGCAGATATTGGGATTTTAGCGTTGGTGGCTTTTGCTGTTCTCTCATGGAAAAGCTGACTGGCTTTTTAAATATCTGTCGTGCATCAATATCTGGCACTGTGGAGGGAAAAATAAGCCTTTCTGTGAATGTGAAATGTGCTGAACTAAAGCCAACGATCTTGAGAGTTTTTAATTACTAAACCATTCAAAACCTGCCACTTTTGAGAGAGATATTTTGACACCACTGGAAGGTTTTAACATCTGCTCTTTGTACAGAGCTGAGGCACCTTGGTGGAATCTGTTTGATTTTTCATTGTCAGATATTTTCCTTTGTGTTCCTATAACAACAATAATATAGTTTGCAGAATGGGAACTCTGTCAGCAAAGACAGCTAGGTTTTTGTGGTGCAAAAAATGAGGTTTTATTGAATTCTCAGCAAGTGAGTATGAGCTCATGTTTGGGGAGCAGGGCTGGAGAATTATTTGGATTACAGTCCAGTTGAGCCTCCTGCTGCCAAGACTTTGGATGAATGATTTCAATTATGCTTTCCCCATTGTAAAACTTTACTGGGTGTTGTGGGCTTTGAGTAATATTTTCAAAGAGGTAAAAGTAACGGTTGCTACTAGGATGGAAATGTCTGTAAAACAGCATGGAGCTACCAGTTGTTCATCATGGGCTGTGGCTGGACATTTCCTCTCTTGAGTGAAGGTTTTATTTGTGGTGGTGAAACGCTGTCGTTTGGGATACCGTCAAATGCTTTAATGGTCACGATGATCACTGGTTTTCAGGTTATCCCTGTGTTTTCTACTTTCAGTCAAGGAAGAAAAATACTAAGGTGCTGTGACATGTGGCACTTATTTGAAACCAGAGATTTGCTACTTGATGTGGTTTGGAAGAGTTGCAAAAGTGGGGGAAGGTCCAAGAAATTATCATTTGAGGTACCTGTTTTATACCTGATCCTTCCACTCATTTCATACAGGAACCAGAACAAAGGTGCTCTGCTTGTTTGTGGGCTTTCTGAGTGCCACAGCTACAGCCTTGCCCTGGGGAGAAGGGGGCACCTAGTGTCACCTGCTCAAGAGGCAAATTTCCTAACGCCAAGTGAGCCGGTGGCACAGCCCAGCAACTGCAGTGGGCATCTCATATGACAAAGAGGCACATCAGTCACACTTACTGGTTTTTAATTGTCTTTCTAGCACAGAAAACAAGATTGGAGCAGAGTTCCTATGTCCTGCTTGGGCTTAAGTAGCTACTCTGTCCGTCCTCGGCTTTCTACAGCTCTACCTCCACCCAGAGCTGCCAGCCAGTTTGGTTTCACATGTTGAGACTGGGGTCCTGGATACCAGGTGGGATTCTGCCCTCCAGGTTGGAGCCTTCCTGTTGTGCTGCAGCATCACGATGGTCCTCTGATAGCTGTCCTGTAGGTCTGCTATGAAAAGAGTGTGGGAAAGGATGACAATCAACTGGGAGATTATATTCTCCAAAGTTTTGTGGAGCCAGGCTGTGTCTAACTCCCCCGTCTGCTTTGCAGGAGGAAAATAAAGCCGTTGCTTCTTTGTCTGTCTGATTTTTGCATGTGGGCTGCTTGTTTGCATGTGTCATCCTCCTGCTGTGTCGGTTTGAGAGTGACTTGCTGTTTGATGTTGGTCTAATCTTTTCAGTTAAATGAGGGCTGAGCTTGAAAAGAAGCTTGTAGCCTTTTTTCCCCAGCTGTTGCACAGAAGAAAACAGCCCCTCCTTGCTTCATTTCCAGGCATCGCTCCTCTACTCGAGCTTTGGAGAGACTGCCAGTTTAACTCTGGCAGCAGTTTTAGTTGGTGTCATGACAAGACTTTAGCACTACTGTGCGTCTCGTTTCCTGCTGTGACAAGCCCTGGAGAAAGCAAGCTTGCTTTTCTCGGAGATCTAGTGATAAATTAGACTGGGGAAGCAGGATAGTTGTCTACACTTGTGGAAGAAGCAGCTGATAATCAGTATTTTATACCCCAAACTAACATAACCCTAAAAATAGAGGGTCCGTCAGAATATAAAATTATCTCATTATTAAAACTGAACTTGAGGAAGCTCTGAGTTGTCTTTTGTATATATGGCCAAAAATATTTTAGCTCTGCAAACAACCATGTTCCAGAACAGCAAAGCTGATGATGCGTTTCTTGCTTTTTCCAACTGCTTTCTCATCAGGACACCCCCATACAACTCCGGAGGTGATGCGAGTACCGCGCAAAGGGCTGAGTGCCTTCTGCGTAGATGGAGGTGTGATGATTTCCCTTTCTGTGACAGCAATTTCCAAATGTTGTTAAGGACAGCGTATGCAGCTGCTCAGGGTATTCATTGGTATTAAGTATTCATTGGGCTTCCCTGGATGCTACAGTGGCATTGGCATGGGTTTGCAATCCTGAGTGGCTCTTCAAAACAATGTGCATGACAGAGAGAGGATCCTTTGTCTTCAAAGTGTAGCTGGGCCGCTCCTCTGGTGTTGGCTGCTCTGTTACTTTTCTCACTGTCTTTTCTTGTCTTTGTCTCCTGGATTGGTTTTCACCATCCATCCAAAGAATTTGGGATAAAAAGTACTAACTTCCATCTCACTCCTAGGATATATATAGGGCTTTATACAGGCGAGCCCAGATGCAGAACAGAGGCTTAGAGTTCTGGACAGGCTGTTTTACCCTGTTATGGAGCCTCTGTTTTCAGGCGCCATCAATACGCTTATTTCCAGAGATAATTTTTATCAAGCCTGGCCCTGATCTCAATTTTATAGAATCTTCCCTGTTTCCTGCCACTCATAGACACTAATCAAGTTTAGGCAGTAAGCTGGTGATTAGATTTAATTTGGAGTTGGTCAGGAAGGCTCCAGTTAGGATAGGCACGTGAGCATCTTGATGAATTTCTGTGGAAACCAAGGGCAAGCTGTGCAAAGTCAGGCGGGTATCAAAGCCTGCAGCAGAATAAGGTGAGCTTGTGGCATCTAGTGTGGAACACCGAACTGTGCCCAAATTTTGTCTGCCCTTTGGGATCTGATGCCCATGGTGTGACATGATGTCCATCAAAGCCAGGCCACGTCTCTTTGTATCTTTAGACATCAATGGAGAAGTGTGCGAATGTGTCAGTGAATGCAGCAGCTTCTCAAATGTCATTTAGAAACATCCGCTTGCACGAAGCAAAGGTGGTTGCTGGAGAAGGACTGCACAGCACTGCAATTCCCTTCACCCTGATCCAGGGAGAAACCTCTTGAAGTGCTTATGGGGGACTGGCAAGGCATGGTCTGTGGACAGACGTGTGAAGACAGGAGGAATCCACCATTACCGTAAGCTGTCAGCTCTTAAAGTTAGTGCTGCTTAACTGTAGGGAGACTGAAGAGGAGAGGCTGAAGAGGAGAGGCTGCGGAAGTGCCTTGTTGACATAGCAGCCGTGGGAGAGAACTGCTAGGGCGAGAGGGATAACTATTCAGAGATGGGCAAAACATGGAGAGAGAAAGGAACTTCTGCACGGCTTTCTGCCACAAATACAGTCGTAGACTGTTAGTTATGACGATGAAAGAAAATTCCATTTCTCTGGGTCTGCAGGTAGTCGTACTGTTTAACTAACCTTTCCTTTGAAGTCTAGGCAGACTGCTGTTCTTTCTAAGAGGCTTTTGATTGTGATTAAGCACAGAGCTGAACTGAGTGCAGCTCCCAAGTGTATCCCAGACAGAGATGTGACCACAGAAGTGGGGCTGGTACAGGAGCTGGAACAACGCAGGGTTGCATAGCAGTCCCTGTAAGGACCTTATTGCAACAGTATAGGCCATGTTTGCATTGCCTAGTAGACCTATATCCTGAGTCCATAGCACTGTTGCAAACTCAATTCAGTTTTTCAAATCGCAGACCTGATGTAGAGCAGATCCATCATGATCTTCAGGCCATACTCTCCCCTAGGTCAGGAGTAGGTTAGTGTGGAGGGACGAGCTGTGCTCATTATGAGTGAGTTACTGCTTATAGTTAGTTTTTGTCAGAGCTTTTTATCTTATATGGGAGCTAGATCCTATGTTGGGTTCAACCAGAAGGAAAGCAGATAACAGGCTAGGCTGAGATTCTTCAGGTGAGTATGTCCCAAGCTTATGAAAAATCCTTAAATCCAAGCTGGTTGTGCCAGCAGGTCTGATGAGTCAGTGTCCTGTGTCCTGACTGTATGTTTGATCTGCTATTAATGTAACCATTAGAAATAGTCACTTCTGCAGCAAAATCAGTGGTGATGAAGATGCTTCAGATTCTCGGTGGTCAGGCACAAGGGCAGGACATCACCAAGTGGTTTCTGTGCTGCTGTGTATCTGCTGTGCTCCCTGCTGCACGTCACAGTTTGGTGACCTCTGAATGATGTGTGAGTGGTCATCGTCAGAAATGGGGCATTGTGAAGCCAAGTATTTGGTCCAACTTGAAATGCTACATATTCTGGTTTTGAAGTAAAAAAACCAAAACAAACAGAAGAAAACCTCACGTGCAATTGTGTGAGGTAACTATTTCTGCCCCCAGTGGGACACACTGCAAAGCACAATAGACTTTATCTTCTGGGGCGAGATCAGCTGTAATGAATGAGCACTTAAATATAACTTTGGTTTCAGAAACATGCTTAGAAATATGCTCAACCGGTGTTACCTTTCTGGGCCCTAAACCAGCTATCATCTGGCTTTAGAGGCCATCATATTTTCCAGCTGAGTCAGTGTATATAGAGTTTATTAATAAATCAGAAGGAGCAGAGTCACCATGAGTGCCCCTTGGCAAACCACTTCACCTCCGCGGTGTCTCAGGTTTCCAAGCCTCCAAACTGGCAAACGATACAGATTTCCTGTGAAGAGCCACTACCGAGAACTGTCTGTCATTCATGATGATCTGTCCCCTTCTGCCTTTTGCTTTTCAGACTCACACTGGTGAAAATGTTTTCCTCTAAGCATTGCTTAGCCGTGGCTTTGAAGGTGTGAAGGGTCCTCGTGTCTTCACTAGCAAAAGCTCCTCTCCTGTCTTGTGCAAGCTGGAAGAGTGGTGTACTGGAATAATTGAGTGCCAGACCTATTTTAAGGAAAGAGGACAGAGGTGAAGGAATCACTAATGCACACATAATAGTTACCATGAGGGTTTGTGTAGGTCATTCTGGTGATCAGACTATTATTTGTCATTTCCTCATATGGCTGTCTCTTCTTTGCAGGGTACAAAACCTTTATATTTTTTGAAGTGATGTCCAGCTTCAAGTATAAAAATGCCAGTTGGTCAAAATGTGCCAGGGAACAATATTCTGTGAGAAATACGCGATAAATAATTTGTAAAAATACTCCATGTCTCTGGTTCTTCAGAAATTCCAAGAAATAAGGTGACTTCAGTTACTTTTCAGGAAAGTATGTAGTGCTATTACTCTTTAAGATAGCTTATTTCAAAAGCATTGTGTTACTGAACTCAACTTCTAAGATGCATTTTAAGATTTAGATGACATCTCCAGAGATATGTGGAGAGTTTCTGTGTTTCCGAAGGGATATATAAAAGCATCCTCTGTAAAGCAGGAATGCCATTTTTGTTCGTTGATATTAGGAGAGGGGACAGAACAGAAGAAAATTCGTGCCCTGAACATGAAACAGAAAGGCAAGTTATTTTCTTTAGCTGAGAAGTAAGTATTTACTTCTGTGTTCTGACAGAGATAGATCTGCCCAACATCAGATAAAATGCCTTTTTAATTGGCTATGCACATTGTACACATTTAAAACCCTATTATAGGGCTCTCCTGATGTAGTGCATTTGAAAGCCGTATTCACATGCATTTGCCTAGGGTTGGTTTTGGCTTATATGTCTCTCCAAATCCCTATTTTCTCTTTCTCTCATCTCCAAGCTGGTAATAAGATTTCTTATTATCTTCTTGCTTATGACTCCTTCAAGGCTGCTGACAAAGAGGCCTCGGCTGCTCTCTTGATATTATCTGGGCAGATATCAGTTGAATTTGAAAGGATGGATTAAATAAGTGCTTCACTAATGTTGCCAGGCCTAACTTCATTATTGTGATCCTGCAAAGGAGGAGAGGGGAGAGAAATGAGCTGTCTGAAGAAAACTGAGTGCCAGAATAGTGGAGTATTGTGTGTGTGTATATTTCTGTACATAAACAAATATGTGTATGTGGGCATATGGTACCTAAATTTGTAAGACCTTGCCTTCTTTCTTTAAGATAGATAAACTATTTATAGATCCAAGTGATATACAGTACCTTGTGTTTTGGAAGAAGACACTGGAATTGAAAAGAGGAGTAACTGTTCACATATACATTTTTCTACACATTTCTTCTTGGGTTTTATGGTGGATCTGTCTCTGTGCAGGTATTTGAGCCGTGGTTATGAAAGAGATATCTGGGAGCCTTTTTTAGGGACCAGAGAAATAAGTCTCTGTTTTTCTGCTTCTCATGAGTCAAAGGTCCTTTGGCCTCTTTTGAGCTTTTTCCTCCTGTGTGTAGCATGACGATATTGTGCCTCTGTCGGGGGGAGCTGCAGTGTTCATGGTCTGATCCAGTGAGTAACATTGAGATGCAGGGAAACAGAATTGTCTTCATAATCATCTCAGTAGGTAATGATATACAAGTTCCTTTGCCTTGTTTTCCTCTGGTGCACCTTATCTATCCAGTCTGGTCAGACCATGGTCTTCAGCGTAGGCATGATGCTCTTTTGACTGTATCAATTTCCTAATGCACCGAGGCCCTTCACTCTCTTGGGTCCTCTAAACATTAACAAAACAAATGCTCAGTGTTGAGTGCTTTGAATATCTCAGATGAAAGGCAAAGCATTACAAGGAAGAATTAGCATCTTCCCCTATGCGTCGATCAATGGGGGAAGCGGTCCCCTTGGAGGCTGGAGATTGGAGACAGCCTTGTGGATGTACTGATTTGTTCTGCGTGATGATTTCTCTTGGAGTAATTGCACTGTCAGAGTGTTTATCAGCTAATGAAAACCTGCTTCAATAACATCAAAAAGCAAGGATAAGTGAGCCTTGGTTTTCTTTTTTTTTTTTTTTCTCCGAGCATCCGTTATTCATGAGCTGGTTCTGTTCACCACTCTGGCAGGCTGCAGAGGATAAGAAAACCTCATCCACCAGCCTAATAAAACCGCATGTAGAGATGGGTACCTAGATAAAAAGAGTATCACTTATCCAAGAGCAGATGGGGTGGAAGGAGAAACCACAAAGGAAGTTTAAAGTAATTTGAACCGAGCTCAAGTTGCACAACCTTTGCATTAGCCCTTTCTGTGTGCTGTGGCAGGCTCTGCTGTGCAGACCGGGGCTCTCTCCTGGTCCCTCAGCCCAGTTTTGTGCACATGTTGAGCCTGCCTGGCAAAGCTGAGCTCCAGGATTGCTGCTGCAAGGGCAGTGTTGGAAAGGCCCTGATGAAGGACTGATGTTTCTTGCTGGATTTGGGGACGTATGAGCTCAGAAGAGCTTTCAAAAACCAGCCATCCTGGCCCTCTGTGACTTGTAGATATTGCAGCTTGTGGCTGGAGGAAGAGAAGACCAGGAGGTGAGCACAGGAAGGACAGAAGCTCTGTGCAAGGCAGACCTGTCTGACAGGCAGGACTTGGATGCTCAGGAGGTTTGGATGGTTTTTACAGTACGTGAGCACGCCCTGACACCGAACCATGATCCAAGTCCTCATGCTGTATGGTGTATAAACTGCGCGTTTCCTAACCTATATTGTTAAGCTGCAGACTAATGATAGTGCTCCGGATCCAAGTGACTAATTACATCATTTAATAAAGAAGGTGGCTTTCTGGATCGCAGAAATGTACAGAGCCATTTAAACAACAAAAGAGAGAAGAAAAGCGGGATGATGTGTTGTCTGCTGGCTGGGTTTCCTTGGGGAAAGGTAGAAGCGGCAAGGGGAGGTTTGCATGAATCCATGAAGCCACACCAGGAAAATAAATACCATGGGTCCCTTTGAGAGAGAGAGAGGCACTGCAGTCATCCAAAATGAAGTTGTCACTTGACATGAGATGAATCCCACCGCTCTGCCCAGCTTGCAGCAGTGCTGCCTCCCCTCTCTCTCTGAGCCAGAGTGAACCCCTAAAATCTTAGTGTTATAGTCAAAAGGCAACTTCCAGATACTAAACCGAGGACTGATTTTTGGAATATTTGTGTACTTTTTAATTTTTTTTTTTTTTTTTTTTTTTTTTTAATTTGAAATGTCTGAGTAGAACATTGTGTCAGACTGGAAAAGATGATATTGTTCATTTTTAAGGCATCTCGGGGGGAAAATACAGGGGCGATTCAAACATGGCAGTGGTTGGAAGAGAAGGGACTTGAAACTGTCCCTATCAGTTTGCACTATAAAAAAACCTAAGTTTTTTAACGTGAAAATGGTTCCAATAAATTGTTTGCTGGGGCTCTACTAATATTGCACCCTGACCAAGGCTCAGAGCTGCATTAAGAGTAGGTGTTATCGGGAATCCAGTTTTGTGCCTGTGTATCACGCCATTAGTGTTAAGAAATTGGTGTAAGGGGAGCAAATTTCTGTTAAAAAAAGTAGTCTTGACTTAAAATCTTATTGTGCTATGAGGAAAAGTTTTGTTTACTTTAGGAGAGTTTATTTCCTTGTGGAGCTAATTTGGAGGTGATACAGCACCAGATGGAAAAAGATAGTGGGATGTCGGCCTGTTCCTCCTTTCCTGGGGGAAAATACGTGTGAAACATCGCTGCTAAGGCACTGGTAAATCGACGCTATTTGGAAAGTGAGGTATTTAATCCTCTCTCTCAGTTCTTTGCTCACCTCTTGCATCTGTGAGTGTGCAAATACTTGCCTACACCGGAAAACACAGACCGATAACCATGTTGTCAGAGATGTGATTTTTATTTTTGTACTCGTGGTTTTCCCACTCCAGGGCTAAAGGGAACACTCTCTTATTTTATATAGATTATTTTGATTACAGAGGCTAATAAACTATACAAATGCAATTACTATTACATGCACAACTGCACCCATATTGAGGCATGTGGGCGAGCAGGATGACATTTTAGCCAGCGCAGGGTAGTAAAAGCAGCAAAGTTCCTAGCACAGGCAAACCCTTAAATTGGATTGTCTGATCCATGAAATGCTAGAGCTCTGTCTAAAATTTCCCTAGAAAGCCTTAAAACCCTGTACGAGTTCCATCAAGGTTTTACAATGTGATAGTGGTGGATTAGTTTTTAAACTATAGTTGAAGTTTCCTGACTTCTCTGGGCATTTAAGCACTTTTCCTACGTTGATGCTGCCTTGTCAGTGATTGAACCCTCGGAGCATGGATGTTCCTTTTCTCATGAAAGTGTAATGGAAATGGGATGCTTAAACCAAAATACACACTTGTGAATTTGTGGTCCTTAGCTAGGCAGCTCTAGATCCTGATTTTCCTCACTCCACATCCCTAGTCAGGAAGATGCTGTGAAAAAGCAACATTTTTTTGACCTTACTCAGCAGGTGGGGGTTCTCGTTACTTTGGCTCTTAGCATGAAGGAGCACTATTGTCAGAGCAATGGGGAAAGGGAAGATTTGTGTGTTCAGGTCTATCTCAAGGTAACTCTCAATCCAAGGGGCCAAACCAGGATGCTGTACGCATGATACGTAGTCTTCCAGGCTCCGGTGATGAAATTTATGGGGCAGACAGGGGCGGAGATGGCAAACACTACAACGTTGTGAACAAATACAAATGAGAAAACTTGCAGTAAGTGGTGTCACGGGATTCTCATTTTATTGCGCAAAATCGGGCAAATACTTAGGATTAGGACCTCTCTCAGCCTCACCCCGCTTGTAGTCCTCCAAATCTTCAAGTTTTTAGGCCTTTCATTTAGCTGTAAGCAGCCAGCCCGTGCGGTGGCACTGGTTGATGTAGGTCGCCGCACGGCACTGGGCTTTATGCAGAGTTCGGGGGTCGGGGCGCGTCCCCGCCGTGCCGGGAGGTGATGGGGTCTGGTGGCACGTTGTCCCCCACTGTACCTGAGGTCAGGCAGCAGATTCATCTATGGATAACGTGGACTGGAAATACCAATGTGCTGAATACGGGGAGCTGCTCGGGTAGTGGAAACTCTTACAGCAGTTTCGGAGCTCGAGATATGAATGGGGCTTCTTTGCTGCTGTTGGCCATCATCTGCGAATGCAACACCTGACAGATGATAAATCCATGACCGTTCATCTCTGTCGTCATCTGTGCCCATCACTATCTATTTATATAATTACTGGTGCTGTAACCTTATAGCTGTAATTTTATAGATCACAAGTGGCTGTGGTGTCATTAGTGCATGAATGTGAAAGTAGAAGCTGGAAGTTTTGCCTGGGATTTTTGTGTATATAGAAGCCTGTTTCAATGTGGTGCTTCGCTGCCTTTCCTGAGAAAGCGAATGAAGTTTTGGGAATACTTGTGCCGGAGAATTGCAAGGTGGGAATAACATACTAAATGCCTGAGGAACAGTGGTGTGTTCCTCGCTGACTCTCTGCAAGTCCCTTCAAATATTAAACTCACTTTTTGGAGCAGTAGTATTTAATGATACACATGTTGTGCAGTGAGTTATTGTGGTCTGTTGAGGGTTGATTCTGTGTTTTTTTTCACTTACATGGCAGCCAGAATCTGCCTGCATCAAGACAATCCTTGTTCTGTTTCCACCAGTGCCCGAGCTCCTGCTGGTGCCAGAGATGGCGAGCCTGGCCTGGTGGTGAGATGGGGCAGGACAAAGTGACAACATTTGCAGTCTCCCAAAACCTGTAGTGTGGAAGGACTTGTTTTCATGATCCTATATGTACAGCTGTATGTTAGGGCTGATAGTGAACCATTTCCCCAGTTACTGCTCGGGGTCACAGCTGCTAAAGCTTCAAACAGGGTTTTTTTTTCCCATGACCTCCAAAAAATTCAGTATCAAGGTCATCAGAGACATCTGCCTCTGACTGCCAGTGCTTAGGCGGTTATTTTAGGCAGCCTAGATCATCCCATGCGTGTGTGCACAGACATATGCAGGCAAACCTTTCCCATCCATAGGAACCAGGCACTGAGGCATTTGATGGAGCCTGTAGAACACCAGAATCACTGGGACAAGTTTCCAAATGGTTTATTTGGGTCTAATCTGCAAGGCAAGCGCTTTATTTGTAGATGGCTTAGAGCCTTCTTTCCTTTGTGGCCATTGCAGCAGCTGGGACCTGTGTATCATCACACCGCACCCACACAGGGGGACCAGGGAACAGATATTAATCAATGAGGTCCTGAATGGGAACAGATTTTACACTGACGGTGAAGCTGCTCAAAGGACGATGTTGTTAGCCACGAAGGAAGGCAAAACTTTGCTGTGTAACCATCTGGCACTCCATCAGTCCCCGCTACTCTCCGCAGGGTTGTCTGCAGCCTTTCTGTCCGTCTGTCTCGCTTCACATCAGCGCTCGTCACGGTTGCTGCTCTTCATTCTGCTCCCGGCGCTGGCTGCTGAGCGGCACTCTCCAATCTCACGGGCAGATGCCAAACTACTTTGAGAGCATAATCCGGGCACTACCAGTTTGAATTCAGTCTTTACGTCTGAGTGTGGAAGTGACCACAGCATCCTCAGACTGTTTCTCAGCATCATTGAAGAGAGGTGGTGTCTGCACTGGGCAGTGGCAGCGGGACCCCCCAGTCCTGCATGAAGAAGAGAGCAGCTGCCTGTTTCTGCATGTGATGCTGTGAGGAAGGCTGAACTTGCATTTTGCTGTCGGTGCTCAGCGAACAGCCTTTGGGTGACTTTTCTATCATGACTGTTCTTGGTACGTACCGTTTCCAGGAGATGAGAGCCTTCTGGTTTGTGATCCCTGCAGATAAGCTGCTGGTTTCAGTTTTGCTAAAGAACAGAACATTGGCAGAAGTGACCACGTGTTACCATAATGTGATATTATGAAAAGGCAAGGACGGGAGCTTGCACGTAGGCTGTGGTGGGTTTTTTTAAAACTATTTTTACCTATAAAAGGGATGCCATGTAGGTTATACCCGCAGGTTGCATGTCCCATCTGTATTTGCAAAGCAATCCAGTTGATGTCTCTTGGCAGGCTTGAAAAGGGAGCCAGAGCAACAGATGTCTGTGAGGTGCTGCTCCAACATGCCCTTGGGCAAACCTGTCAAAAGGAACTTAGACAGGAGGAAACTAAGGAGTCTTGCAACAAAGCTGTGCAAAGGGGTTGTAAATGCCATTTTAGCAAGGATCTCAGGAGAGAGGAGAAGGAAGGAAACGTGGGGGTTATGAGCCCAGGTGACCTTTACCCAAGCTTAAATTCGTAGGTGTTTCCTTCCTCATGTTTTTCTGGGTTATGAAACCATTAGTACTTTTTCCCTTTCCAGCTCTAAGTGATGCTCATTCCCCTCTCCTGACATACCTCCTCAGACAATTCAGTGCATGGAAGGAGCTGGTCTGCTTGGCCTGGTGATCGCTGCTTGGCTGATCTTGCTTAGCCATTCTGTTAATGGTGTGTCTGGGAAGATACTTGCCTGAGCAAATTAATCCAGTTGTGAAATCCTATTTTTTTTATATTCCTATTTTTCTTCTCTTTTCTTGTCCCACAAAGATAAAATAGGGAAAAAAAATACCAGTTTATCAGTAAACCAGATTTTTTATACCCCTGCTGCTTTCCTTGCTTTCCCTTGAATTGATTCTTGGAAATAAGGTACTGAGTCATTTCCTGCAAAGGACCAAGCTGGTTCCTGTGCTGTTTGTTCTGATGCCTTGCTAGCTACAAAATCCCACCGGACCAGCTACCTTGGGGAACAAAATGGCTCTGTGTTGTGTAGTTTGCTGCATCATTTACACTAACATGCTCAGTGTTAGAGTACATACAGCTCTGGCCAAAGGTGTACCCATCAAAACCAAAACAAGTGTATTTCTGTTGTTGTTCTTGAAAATCTAGGTCATTCCCCCCTATTTAAATTATAATTATGATACTATGGCTTTACTCTTAAACATGAACTTGACTTGCTGGGTGTGCATTTGGCAGCCTGTGGTTCTGAAGGTTCGTGGTCATAATTTAACATTTGGGGTTGTCCTGAACCTGTCTGTCTGAAGAGGCTGTACTAAGTTTATTAGTACAGTTGTAGCAGTTTTAATTTTTAAAATTAAAATAAACATGTACACCATATTCAGACTTTTTTTTTTCCTGCTTTTAAAGTATTTTCATTATCCTTTGTTTCTATGGCTTTCGGTGCATGTTTGTACTCCAGCTGGAGTCTCGTCAGCCACAATATAATGAGAAGAGCATATTGTTCTCATACAGTAAAGTCTACTGCAGCAGCACCTACAGACTTGAGCAGGAATGAGAGCCGCAGTTTGCCGCCTTACCCTCCTGTTAATGCGGTTTGCTCCTGCTTTTGGCTTTACAAAGAAAAAAAAAAAAAGAAATCTGCTCTTGGGTTTAGGGAAAAGTGAAATTCTGCCTCATTTTGAAGCTCTAGCTGCTGAGTCTTTTATAGCAGCTGGGTCTCCAGGGCTATTTTTCTGTATAGGGGGAGTTCCTGAAGTGCTGTTCATCTGCTTCAAATTTGAAGAGACTTTGTGACCTGCAAAGGGGCCCTTTAAGTGTGATCCATGTCCCTGCTGTTGTGAAGGGTTGGTAGATGAATTTACCCAGTTCTTTTGCCTGCAAAAAGCACTCCTTATGTGAACAAAACGTGGGGCCCTGAGGTTGCCTATAATAATGCTGAGAGGCAGAAGAAAGTATTGTCTGCGCATAAATGGGAGAAGGAAACGAAGTCCCTTTTTGGCAAGGTGTTGAAGTGCGGTGGAAGGCATGGGATTTCCTTGGCAAAAGAGCAAGTGGTTAATGAAAAGACTTATTAGCAGGTTGCAGGGCTGAGTGAAATTTCCTACCTGAGCAGAGGTCTCGTGGCAATCACCCGAGCTTTCCTCAAATCCCGGCTGTGCGCTGGACCAGCTGGCCAGCATTGGGGATGCAGGTTTTCCCCGTATCTTCGTAGCGTAGCCAGGCTGGTGTCACCTGCTCTGCGAACTGTGAGATGCTGATACAAGCTGGATAACACTAATGCTTTGCATTTATTTGGCCTCTTGGAGAAATCAATCCATCACACTAATTGGGTGCAGTGCTTTTGTGCCAGGTGGTTGTCTTGAGTCCAGAAAGTTGGAGCACATATGGTCTGCACTGACTTCTAATAAAGAAAATAATTAGTGCTGGACTCTGTTTATTTTTTGTCCGCTTGCAGATGTTTAAGAGGATATGCTGAGCTATTGCTGAGTGTTCTGGCTTGCATCCTTTGGAAATCATACCTCAACCCTTACAAATGTTTGATTTTGGAGATTTAGGCTGGTTTTTATGGTCCGTATCTCCAAAGAAGTGTCAAATGTGTACCAGCTGCAAGCACTAGTTAACTGCCCTGATTTCTTTGTCCATTGAGCAGCTGGAACAAAGACATCTATCCATATCTTTGTCTATCAGCTTTGTCCTTTAGTTGTAGAAGGAGCACTTGGGACAGAAAGAGGGACTTTGGGTTTGGGGGAGTGTGACAGTGGTTATGAGCATCCAGTTTGTTGGGCTGAGGCCTCCCAGTGAATTGCATTGTGTTCCCACCATGCCAGTATGAAGGCGTTAGACTGACTTGTATTTCTAGCACTTAAGCAGTTTTTGACAATTACCCTTTCCCTCTCAAATTTCCTCATAATTATTTTTTCTACCCCTTAAATAAGCTTTTATTGGGAAAAAATAATCACTGGGATTAATTTTTACCTTTTTTTCAAGAAAAAACTACTTCTTAATAAAATAAGATTTGAGAAAATTTTCACTGGCTCATAGCCTGTGTGTTTTTCAACCCACTGTGCTGTCAGTCATGGTGTCAGACGACAGTTGGACCGTGGCTGGGAGCAAAAAGAGGCATCTCCACAGTCTTGAGCATGTGGTGGCAGAAGAGGTGGTTGGATCTAACTGCTCCTATTTTATAGAGATGCTGCCTATTGATGAATGACTCCCATACCTTCCCCTGTGAAATTAAGCTCAAGAAGAGCCTACACACACCAGTGGGGACATCTGTGAATGTATTATAAATGTCACTTTGAGGAATCCTATTTTTTCGGAATATCAGACCCTTAAGCCAGCTATTCCTTGGTGTGTGAAGAGCAGTCAGGTGATTGCAAGCAGCTTGATGTATGTGCAAGATGAATCACCTCTCATGTTATTTGGCCATCAGCATTTTAAACCCGATGGAAGAGTGTTGGAGCTGATTGCCGGGTCACAGCCGTCCCTGAGTAAATAAAAGCTAGGAATGCAATTTGTCTCTGCAAAGTAAAACATTTGATTCGAAGGGAATGACAAAGGAAAGAGCTTCTAACCACAGTGGCTGCAGCCCGAATCCACTTCAAGTTTTTATGCCGATATACCTAAATTACTGGATCGAGGATCCTTGGGCTGGGATGCTGGTTGTTGTCCTGCTACTGCCTCTTGTTTGTGACCCTGTAGTTCAATATCTTTGCACCTCTGTGTCTGACCCTATATATATTTATGTGAAATTACTAATGCTGCTTTATTCCTAAAAGGCGTGTGTGGGGGGGTTTCCTTGGGGTTCTGTAATGCCAGTCAGAATCAGTATCGACAAACCTGTGACTCAATGCCATCAATGCCAGCTTGGGCACCAGGAGGAGCATGGGAGCTCTTGCCTGTGGTCTCATGTTTCTGTGGCTGTACAAGGACCTCTCTGTGATGGAAAATTCATGGGCCAAATGTTGAGCAAATATAAAACAGCAGAATACACCTGGGTCATACAAGTTGAGCGTCTTTCTCTTCAAATTCGTATGCTGACCAGGGCTGGAATTTTGAATGCTGGTGGTTCAGCATGATATTAACTCCTCATTGCATCGCCCGTTGTCCTGTCTCATAGCAGGTTAGGTGAAATCCTGCTTTCTCCTGTCCGTACACATATACAGCCTTACTTGGCAGTAAGAGACATTTGGTGTTTTGTCTGATTGCTTTCTGAATCCCTCTAAACTTTTGATTCTCATCACGTGGCACTGAATTCCACAACTTACAAATTAATTGGAGGAAAAAAAGGTATTTTCTTCTTTTTTTTTTTAATAGCATCTTTGGGAATACAATAATACAATAATTATTAGAATAAGCCACATTGTTCCCTGTGAGCTATCTGCAAGAAGCAGCTGACTCATCCCTGGTTGATTACTTGGTCTTGGTCTTCTTAGTTAAGTGCCCTAAAATACATTGCTGGATGTATAACCAGCATTATTATATAATTACTTTTCTTGGAGAGGAATTACTTTGGTTGGCACCATGATCTGATGGGGGGATGACAGGCTGTATGATCACAGGGGCTGGGGTCATCTATGAGGCATCTGAGACACATTTCAGTGGATGAAAACCCTTGACAATTGTCTTTGCTGTTCGCTCCTGAATAACTATCTGATTAGGGAATAAGCATGAGAAAAGAGCAGGCTTCTAGATCCTAGATTAAATTCAATAGATTCACTCAAAGACTGCTTCTGCTAGTCTGAGGGTACTGTATTTCCAAAGGCACCAAGGCTTAAATAAAGGCAGGTCTCCTGGAGAGAGAAGGACCCACTTGAAAACAATCAAGTCCATTATTTTATAGCCTTCTATTGCATTGTATTTACATTCCAGGGTACTTGACCTGGATGGATCAAGCTGAGCGTTTTCCACAAGTGGCTATTTTAACTCTACTTTTTCTCTTTTGTCTTTTTAACAAAAATACATTGAGGGAAACCACAGAAATGAGAGTTTGGAAATATTTATTGCAACCCTGTCCCCTCAGGGTTGAGTGCAAGATGATTTCCAACAGTACATATGCTGATGGCCCATCCAGTTTTAAATGGTTTGTGTGCTAAGGTCTCCCTTGAGAAATCTGGGCTGCAGACTGATAGATTGTGATTGACAAAGTGTATTCATGCTAGCTTTCCCCTGGGAGCCGAGAAAGGGGATTATTCAATTCAATAGTTAATGTACAGAAGAAAACGGATGTTAATTTAAAACTATGATTCTAAAGTATTTGAAATGAGTTTAATACTCATGAGTGCCAGGTTGTCTGTGCTGAAGAGCATCCTTCTCCATCTAGAGAGCTCCCCACATGCGGCTGCTGATGCTCCTCCACATGGTCCTTCAGTGGCCATCACAGAGCAAACTGCAGCTTAGCATCTCTTCAAATTTTGGCATTGACACCACTGTGGGAGCGGCACATCGGGCTGCGGCAGGAGACTTTTATATGCATTTTTTGCTACTTTTTTCATCAGGGTATTTCTAGTGATGTCATTATGGGTTCTATGTTGGTGTCGCTTAAAAAAAAAAAAAAAAAAGGACAGTTTTGCAAGGTTGGCTGTCAGGTTTTCCAAATGATCAGTAAAGTAATTGAACTTCTGTGTTTCCTAGCCAAGGAAGTACTGTAACTTTCCAATTACCCATGTAGAAGATCTGTCATTTGAAGTTTACATCTCCTTCTTAATTTTTTGTTTTGTCTCTGAGGAGATAAAATGATCAAAATAAATGTGCGTCCTTTTCTCAGCACTACAAAACCATCAGCTTAGCTATATTGAAAATTTTTTTTGTGTTACCAATAAAATTTCGTGGTCAAAGTCAACTCTTGAAACATGAGATCAAGACTGATGAAGCTCACTGTGCTTGCTCCAGAACAAGATAATCAGTTGCTGCAATTCCATCTGAAAGGACTTTATGGATCTCTGGTGTGTAAAATGATTTTTTTTGTATTGTATCACAAACACAGTTATCTTCAGGGAGAAATGGAAGTATATTGTTTCTGACATTTTTTTTTTTACTGACAGTTTTACACTTTGACATTTCTCTATCCCAACTTGTTTTCCTACTCAGTGACCCAAAATATCATAATGGCCTGGTTCAAAAGCTGCAACTAGCCTCAAATTTTGTGCTCTGTTGAGCCTTCATTTCAGTTTAGTTTACTGAGTTGTCAAATATCTACCTATGAGAGTCAGAGAGAGATGGAAAGACATCACTAGAATTCCGATGACCGAGAAACCGTGATTGAGGCAGAAGGCAAGTTTTCATACTGCTGCTATTGCATTATTCATGAGAAAATGAAACACAACGTTTTGACCTTGGAATTAATTTTTTTTTCTTTTTTCATTTAGGGTTAGATGTATAAGCTGTAGCCATGCAGCCGTTGCTAGGATGCTGCTTCTGTCTTTCCCATGCAAAAATTTTGCATAATTTCTGAGCTGTCAGTTTCGCTGGGTTCTGGGGTCAGTCTCTGAACTTGGCGGTGTGGGTACAGCTCTGCCCAGCCTGTGCTGCCCCTTGGAGGAGAAGTGTGAAGGTCAGAGCAGTAACTGCTGCAGGGTGTAACTGCCTGAAATATCTTTTTGTCATGGTCTTCTAATTGTTTTAATAGACTTTCTCTAAAAATGAGCTCTAGTTTCAAAAAGAGGCTTGCAGTGTTAGAGACATTGAAATGTGATATCTGCCTATTGCATTTTTTCCCCCTGCATTTCAGCAGCATGAGGTGGTGGTGTGTTTAAAATCCCTTCACAAAACAATAAATATGTTTTAAACCACGTCCTGGGAGGCTGTAGTCACAGAACCCTACCAGGGGTATGGGTACGGAGTGGGACCACCCTAATATGTTCAGGGCTGCGGCATGAAGTGGCAAAAGTGAAAACAAACTCTGGCTTAGAGAGGTGCCAGAATTTGCAACGTGCTTCCGTAACACTGCGTAAAGGATGTTAGAGAAATGCAAAACTTTTTCATAGGCCTGTACCTACCTGCCCTTATTCAACAAGTGTCTTGATTATTAAATGTATCATTATTGTTCTAATCGAATGCAGCAACTGTGGCTCAAGATGATGCTCTACTGTGGTCAGATAGTTGAGCTCAGAGTTCCGAGTTTGCATTAGGCCAGTCATACTTTTAAAAACTAGGCTGAGGAAGGCATGGGAGTCTGTATTCGTTACGGTGGGGTGGGTGCGAATGGACAGCAAGCTTCTGTGTATTGTTTAGGGTTTTTTTACCTTCTGATGGAACACAATTTTTTTCCAGGCGTTGGGTGCAACAAAGGGACTGGAGATATCTCCAGAGCCCTTGCAGGTGGGTAGTGGGTGAGCTCTGAGAGGGAGGGTCAGCCCAGCGTTAGAAGGCACAGGGGCAGCAAACAGTGAATCCTTGCAGTGGTGGGCAGGAGGTTTCTCACCTCCTGGGCTCTGCTGTGCTGCTGGCAGGGAAATGTGCTTTCAAAGCACAAGTTACAAGAGAGCAAGAAAACAACATGCAAATTAGAGAAGAAATAAACTTCAGAAGAGTTTCCTTTGTGATTTATGGCTCAGTTGTTCAGAGAGGCAGCGTAGCTTTTGATGCATCAAAGGCGCTTCACTGTATCCTTTAATAAATTCATCTCTTTCAATGCCTTTGCACATATAGAGAGGCCACGGATTTACATGGCACCAGCTCTGCTTGCCCAAACACTAGCCTGTTGCTAGAAGTAGAGAAAACAAAATACAGAAACCTTCTTGCTGCTTTTTTTCGCTCCACTAGAGATCAATGCCTTGTGGTCACTTTTGTTTCAGTGGTGGATCTGATGAGATGCAATAGGTTTTTCAGGTACAGGTACAGCACAACATGCTCTCCTGCTTTTTTTCCTTTTTTTCTATCTGGAAATACAAACATAGAGCCTCAATTACATTTGTGTCGCAGGAACAAGAAGTTCTTTCTTTCAGACACCTCAAATTCCCTCCGATTCTTTTGGTTTCTTATATAGGAGAGAGGAATTGCTAAATTTCCCCACCCATAGTTGCGTGAAGTGGGTAGCTCTGCTTCTTTCCAGCATAATGCCATGGGCAGGCTTGGTTGCAGATGTCTTTGTCAAGCGTCCGCCACTTGTAGCTGAATAACATTTCAGCTTCTGGAGGAAGCTGTGACATCAAAGGTTAGAAACTGGTCTGCCAGACTGGTAACCAGTGGGCCAGGACATGATGGACAGCTTTCCTGCTAAGTAATATGTCATCTTTGCCAGTGCTTTTCCTTCTGGTGTTCTACGATTAACCTGTGAACAAACTTCTCCATCTCTTGAAGTCGAGACTCAGCACCTTTCCAAGAGATGGTATTTAAGCACAAGTGGCTGGTGTCTTGGTGCATGGGGTAGTTGGATGAAGCCGTAGATTAAGCTATTGACTCCGCAAAGCAAACTAAGATGAGCAGATAGAAGGGTCTGTTCTGGCATTAAATGCTGAGAAGTGCGATTCTGCCGTATCAGAAGAGTCCATTTACTTGCAGTCATTGCAACTGGATGTGTCTCAAGTTGCTCCCAGGCCATTCTGTCCCGGTAAAATGTTAAAGCTGAAAAGAAAAGCCCTGAGGCAAGTTGTACCAAATGAAATTTCCTGAGCTGCCTCCTAGAGCCCGTGTGTGAGGTAGAAATAGTGCGAATGCATCTCCTGTCTACCCAAGTGCAAACCTCTGGTGCTGGTTACATGGGAAGTGTATCATACTGTACATAGGTTATCACGGTGTATTGCTTGAAGGAGTCTATTGAGAAAATTGAGGCTTTTTCAGGTGTTGTTACTGTGGCATTTGAACCAACCTGTCAACAATTTGTGTGGCATTGAAAATATAGCCAGCCCAGGATGTAGAACAGAAATAAATGCTTATTTTTCTCTTTCTTTCCTATTCTGCCGAAGGCTAAGTCAAAGCACCTACAAAAAAAAGTGTCTTTAGACATGTGCTTTGAAAGACACCTAATTCTGGTTACCTTGAATTTGGCCTTTATACCTCGTATTTTGTGGAATCACACCGGTCTTCCAGTCAGGGCTGTGGAGCCCAGTGAGCGAAAGGCAATATCCTTTGTACAGTCCAGACTGAAGTGTCTTTTCCTTTTGAAAATCTCTAATGCCCAGCGCTTTTGTCAGATGGTGCCACTTACTGCATTGGCTTAAAAATAGATCGATATGTTCAGTGCTCTTCCCTCATTACGCCCAAATCAAGGGAAAAACCAAACCCATAATTTTTACCAGCTGCTGTCAGAGTCCTGTGGCAACTTGCCAGCGTCATGGCTTGTTGGTTATTATGAACAAATGAAAAACTGGAGGAATTCCATTAATTTATGCATTTTGCTCGGGTGGTCCCTGGCACGTTATTGGCCCTGAGGCTTTCTTGTCCTCATTTTAGCAGAAACCAGTCTATCTCTTGAACATGCATGGATCTTAAAGATCTTAACTGAGAAATATGACTTAAGAGGGCGAGAAGTTTGAGCACAAAAAGGCAGATTTCCTTGCATAGGGCTGCACCAAGGCCGGTGGCAGGGCTGGGAACAGCAGCTCTATTGCTGCGTCTGCTGGATCCCGTTTCCTCCCCCTTCTTTTACACTGAGGCTTGATAAAACACTGGCCCAGGTTGCCCAGAGAGGTGGTGGATGCACCATCCCTGGAGACATCCCAGGCCAGGCTGGACGGGGCTCTGAGCAACCTGAGCTGGTGCAGATGTCCCTGCCCATGGCAGGGGTGGCACTGGATGAGCTTTGAAGGTCTTTCCAACCCAAACTATTCTATGATTTGCCCAGCAGTGCAGTTTGGGCTCTGCTCGTCCCAGTGGAATAACAACTTTGCTGCTGCGCATTAACAACAAGTTCAGCAGGGATGCTGGCAGAGCAACAGAAGGCGGCAGGAATTTGGAGAATCATTTACTTCAGTCCTCTTTGTCTCAATATGATTTAGTTGAGGTACTAACGGAGCAGGAACAGACCTGTGTACACAGTGTTGCCAAGTGATTGCTCTCTGCTTTCCATACTCAGTCCTGCATTAGTGACTCTGCCGTGTAGACCTGCTGTCTGACGAGCCAGATTTGTACGTGCTTTTAAGCACTATATGCACGTATTGTAAATGTTAGCTGTGTATTTTGGTAGTGTAACAGCTGGAGACCATTATGGTGTGACAACATTTCTCCCCTACACTTCATGGGAAATTCAGTTTGGTCGACCTACATTTATCTCAGCCTCCACGCGAACCTGCTCTGTAATCTCTCACTTCTGTTGTTGCAAATCTGAAACACTCAATCAGGAAACAGAGGCTTGCCAAAATTGTTAAATAAGCGGAGCCGATGTTATTTGGAAACTGCCACTGTGTTTTCTTGCTCACGTGGTCCTGGAATGTGTCTCCTCGTAGGGGGAAGAGAGCATTTGTGAATGTAGTTCTCAGAATTGAGTCAATATGGTAAATACTGATTTTTTTTTTTTTTTTTTTTTTTTTTTTTTTTAATATGTGAGTTAAGATTAGATATTTCTGAAGTACTAAGTTAGGACCAGGCAAAAAATTCTGACATGGCTGCTGGTACTAGCGGAGAGGCCTGATGCACATGTGGTACGTAAACAAGGTAAAAAGCATCCTTTTAAGGAACACTATTTTTAGAAGTTACAGATCCTATTTCTTCTATGTACTGTCCTATTTTTAGCCAGGAGTGCTTCCTAGCTCTCAGCCGTGCTCCCAGCTGTGATCTGCAGGAGCTTCTGTATAACATCACTTTGTTAAGAGCTTGTTGCATATTATGGAACATGAACTTTATGGTAATTGCACTGAGGTAACCAGTGACAAAATGAGTATATATTAGCTTCCTCTTTCTTTCAGCATCCCTTAGTACTGCTCTCAGAGGAGGTGGCCAACCTATGAACAGTGTGCAAATTTGGATTAGCAGGTAGTAGTTAGACCTTGGCTTGGCTTGAGCTGCGAAATATTTGGAGAGTAATGGAAAGGACCAGATGCCACACAGTGCTCTGTTGCTTCTTCCTCACCCTCAAGAGCTTTCAGTCCCAGCAGCAGCCCTGACACGCCTGCTTCTTAGGACCGGGAGAAGGCATTGCGTAGAATATAAGGGCAAGATTTCGATCGTCGGTGAAGCATGGGAACAGGACAGCCCATGGCCACAAAGAGGTGCAATGGCAAGTGATACAAATTCCTTGGCTGTTGGCAAATGAAAGAAGGCAGTATAAGAGAGTGATAAGCCCCAGCCGATCTGTAGAAAGATTTCTATGGAAAAAAGAGGGGGCTTTCTGTACCTAATAGCTGCTTTTTACATATATGAGAGCTGTAGCACAATGACGCATGTTTTTGCAGGCAGATGTTGTCTATTGAGAATTGGGTCAGAAAAGGTTGCATCTGCAATGAATGTGTGATTAGTAATTACCCTGAATGGCCCTGTGTGAAAAACTTGCTGATTCCTGCAACTCACTATCTACTAGATGCTATTTAATTGCACTTGTAAGCTTTTGAAAGTCTGGCTAACAAAGTCCCTGCAGGTGTGATGAAATGAGCATCTTCTAGAGTTGAGATCTGAATAGACATGATGAACACAGAGCAGGGAGGGGTGTGATGTACAGGCAGGTGAATGGTGTCTGTAGAAGTTTTGGATGAGAAGGAGGTGGGGAAGAATGAAAGGAGTTTGGCTAAAAGTGAGAGAGGAGGGTGTAAGATAACAGTCCTTTGGCGGAGGGAGAGGATGGTTTGAACAGAACTTGAACAACAGGCTGAAAAAGCTGCTGTCACGGATTGCATGATGTGCCTGGACATCTCTGCTTGAGGGGTTTCTTGCAGCTGGTTCTTCTCACTTTAGGTCTCCACCTGGTTTGTCTTTGCCTTCTTTCCTAAGGGTGCATCTCAATATGCTCTCGCTCTGACCCCAGGGCTTGGTCATCTTAAGGATCTTGTTGGACTATGAGTATCAAGTCTGCTTGTTCCCTGGGTTTTTCATCCAAATGCTCTTAAATGCCCAGGTGACAGCCTGGCCCTGAGAAGTGGAGGAGCAGAGAGTGGCTGGGAAAGGGGTGGATGAAGAAGGAGACCAGGATGGTGGCATTCCAGGGAATTTTGAACCATTCTTCCCTGCGGAGTTTTGATCATTTTGAAGGAGTGAATGTTGGGCTCAAGCGCTCTGCCTTTTCCTCCCCTTACTGGTGGTAATACGCGTTTTATGTCTTAATAGTTCATCACTCGATCTTCACCTTGGTTTAACATGGGGGAGACTGAGGCACAGAGTCAAAGCTGCCTGTCTCATGTCACCACTAGCCATGGGCAGAGCACAGCAGAAGCCTCTCCTGAAGTGATGCTACAAGCCAACTTGCCCTGTCTCAGCCTGTCACTACCTGAGGCAGGGCAATGCCTACGTGGAAAGCGGGTGCTGCTTTTAGCCCTGTAACCGATGGCGTCAGCAAACAGCTCATCCGTGCTGCAGAGCATCCGCGTCTCCCAGCCTCAGAGGTGGGGGCCCCCACTCCTTCCAGAGAAGGAGCTTGAAAGCAGCAGTGCCAAGGCTTCCGAAGTTACTTAACAGATTTTATGAAGTGCTATTAAGCCCCATAAAGGAGCTTGTGTTGAGCTGGAGCGTTGTTTATGTTGAAGCCAATTGCTGGCATCGCTCCCCCAGTGCTGTGTGCCTGGCCAGAGGCTTGGGGTGAGGGCAGGGAGCGCTGGCAGATGCTGGCTTTTCCATCTGGGGATTCCCTGTCCTGTCCCATCTTCTGCCTTTTTAAATTCCATATTCTGTATCACCTATTTCTGTAATATACAAGCACCCAGCAAATAATTTAAACAGGATAAATATCCAATAGAAGTAGATGTTTTTGCTGGGCAGGAGATGGCCGAATGAGATCTAGTAGTTGGAAGCCGAAGTTAGGCATGATCAGATAGGAAATAAAGGATGCATTTTTTTTTTTTTATACTGAGGTTAATTAACCATTGAAACAACTTACTGAACAATTCTCTGTGGTGGGAAATCTCTCTAGTCCAGGCCTAGATGTTAATCTAGAAGATCTGCCTTAGCTCACTCAGATGTTCTGGGGTAACGTAGAAATTGCTCGTTCAAGTTGCCTGTGTTCTTGCAGGCTGTCTGCTGTATGTTCATAATGATCCCTTTTGGCCTTACATGGGTCCCCCAAAGGTGCCATCAACTCTTTTTTTAAATAGCTGCACTCATTTTTAATGAGCAAGAGATAATAGTCTAGGAAATTTTGGGGTGAGGAAGGAGCTGGGAAGGAGGCAGTAGACACGGTTTTTAACTTTGCATTTCCTCAGGTTTGGTCAAGAGCTGCCTCATCAGTGGCTGGATGCTCTTTTGTTCTTCCTGGTGTCTGGTGTCCCTCCCTCATCACACCTGGGCTGGATCTCTCCCTCCTGTCCTCCCTGCCCTTTCTCTTGGGTTTGCACAGATAAATTTCAGCCATGCTTTTCTGGAGAAGAGGAAGAGAGGGAGGGTATTTACCCCAGTGCGGATGAGTTTTTCAAATCTGATTTAGCTTTTAGGTCTTCTATGTGAAATTGTCCTCAAGAGAAGTGCTCTGATGATAAAATGGGTGTTAAAAAGTTTCAAATGACATATTAGGCAATTCGGACCTTTTTTTTAAAAAAAAAAAAAAATATTTTTGAGAGTGATAATGCCAAAGTGATATGCTATTTTCATTCCATTCACTCCTGCTTTTCTGTTGCTGCGTGGCCTGGGAATACAATATGTTACTCAGCGATGGCAGAGGCTGTTCTCACAGTGTTCCCATCACATTCAGAAATAGGAAGAACAAGATGTACCACGAACGAGGTTATTTTTGTGAGACTCCACTCCAGCTTTGCAATTCCAAGTGCTTCAAAGATACGTCCGATCTTTGGCATGTTTACGTGCATCAAACGAGCTTTGAGGCTCTGCCCATCGCTGGCTGTGCAATCCTGCACCGTGTTTCCCACCTTCTTGTTCCAAAGGTGTTTTGTTCCCGACTCCCACCAGGGAGCTTGGTTGAGGTTGAGAAGAAGGATGGCCTTGAGACATCTTCACCTGGAGGGACAGTCCCAACATCTGGCTCTTTTTTCAGAGATAGAAGGCTGACTGTGGAGCCTGTGGCAAGAGGCAGGCATTGCCAGAGGATGGTTTGTGTCTCGGGTGGACTGAATTGCCTCTGAGCATGTTTCTCAGTCCTTGGAGGATAGAGTAGCTATAAATTAGGTGCATCTAAATAGGAGGGATGCATCTGAGCTGCTGAGAGGTAAGAGATATTTGGCCAATTTGCGGTTCAGTCGTATCTGTGAATTCAATGCAGACAAGTTTCCGTCAGCAGCAAAAAACACAGGAGTGCTGTGTTATTCTTCGTTTTCAAAAGCTCCGAGAAAGAGGTTGCTGTATGTTGGCAGCATCAGTCAGGAGCTGTGGCTGTTGTCCTTTCCAAGAGGCTGCCCCGTTATGATACACTTGAATTATGTCTCAGCGGGAGATCTGGACTCAACGTGATGGGGGAAGATGGCCTCTTCTAATTTGGTTGCTATTTTTCTGCCTTTAATATAGTTCAGGCACTTGAAGCTTTATTTTTAGAGACCGACTCCTTTTTGTAATTAGATATAATGGCTGAAATAGCTGTTCTTCAGTGACCCAGTTCTCATCAGGACTGACGCTGGAGCTGAAACAAATGTTCTTATCCTGCTTTGTGTTTCTGCATTTGCTTTTTTTGAAGTCTGGGCAGCCCAGGTCAGCATTAGCAGAAGAGATTTCCCTTTAGCATCCCCCTCTAAGCAAAGCAAACCATATGTTATTACAGCACAGTTGCATTTTCCTCCTTAATGACAGCCTTGCAATGCTCACAACCCAAAGATGAATCCTAAGAAGGAGTTTGTCAGCCCAAGCATTTTCTGACTATGTCTATTGACCTAATCCCTAAGTAGGAACCTGGGCTTCTTGGTTACAAAACATTGCAAATAATGATGCCAGGAGCTAAGCTTTATCAGCTGCCTCTTCTTAAAAAAAGATTTGTTGTATAATGGTGTGTCGGGTGTTATTTTGCTGTGATTTAAGGGTCCGGGTCTGCTCATTGATTTAAATATTTTCCAAGAGCATTATGAACCTGGATATTGGGTCAAATTTCTGGCTTGAAAACCTTACAGTTCAGTAACTCACAGGCCCTTTTTAATAAAAGCCCTCAGGAGATGTGCCAGGGTGCAGTGAAATATATGCTCTGTTCACAAAGGCGGCAGCAGCTGCATCAGATGATTAATATTTTGTACATCCTGACACTGAAATGCAGGGTTTGGCTGAAGGATCCAGGTATTGTTGTGTCACAACCATATTTTATTACATTTTAAGCTACATCGACTGAAACGGCACAGTCGCTTCCACATGATAAATAATGGAAATAAAAGCTGATTAAATACCAGCCTTCCAAAAGAGGAGAAGCTGCTAGGAGCTTTCAGCCTTCTGATCTTCTGATTTGCTTTGTCTTTGCCTTTTTTTTTTTTTCTTGAGGTAGTTATGGTATACGGTAAAATATTCCCTGGAAACTGAATTATAAAACTTTCGGCGGTGTTAATGCATGATGAAATGAACACTGAGCCATTCAGTTAACGTGGCACTATTACTTACACTGATAAACACAGACATATTAATGGCATCTGCATTGATGTTGGTTGATCATAAAAATACTGCCATTGTCAGCGGTAGAAATTGCTGGGTGGATGTGCAGAAGGGTCGACATGAGATGCAATGAAATCCTGGGGATGCTGATGCTGGGCTGACGACATTCCCTTCCCATCAGGGACCTTCTCAGCTTTCGCAGTTCTGTCAGCAGAATAAACCTCAGATGGGTACTTTCTGCATTGCTGAGTAGATTTTTCAGCAACTACCGTGTTCTTCTGGTTTTGGTTGTGTGTGTTTGGTGTGGTTTTGTTTGGTTAGGGGGTTTTTTTGTTTGGTTGGTTGGTTGGGGGTTTTTTTGGAGGGGAAGGGTGTTTGGTTTGGGTTGTTTTGTTTGTTTATTATTCCTGCTAAATAAACAGGAGGGGTCAAACCCATGATCTCTGCAGTCCTGTGGTCCATCTGTAAAGGCTGCATTACTTGCCCAAGGAGAGCTTGACATTTGTATTAGGGAAAGCAGGAGCTGTACAGCTGAAGAGAAATCTTTGATTCAGTGGGATAAATGGAAGGGAACCTCAAACTGCCTTGTTCCTCTCCAAATTTCCATGTGTGTAAAGAAAGATATGAGATATGTGATAAATATACAGAGGATAACTTGTCTCTGATACTTGGTTCTCTCCAACACACAAGGGCTTGAGGACAGCTTGAGTTAAGTAACCCTTTCAATTTTTTTTATTTAACATTAAATTCTAAACCAAATTTTGTCACGTCTTCAAGTTCCTTCTTTCTGAGAACAAGGAACAAATTGTCCTTCTGCATTTAAGTACAAAATCCTGACACCAGGGCCATCTGAAACCCCATCGCAAAGGTCTTGTATGGCCATAAAATATAACCCATAAAGTAATAAGCTCCCACAAGCTGTTGGTTTTTTGCTGGCTGAAATGCACGCTTGGTAGATCTAGCAGCTCTTAAACAGCTTTTTTTAAAAAAAATATCAGCAGTGCTAGGAGGTGAACAAGAAGGAAGGTTCTCTCCAAAGCTCCAGTTGCATGTGTCTTGTTTGCATAACTCCCCCCAGGAGTTTATGTTAGCAGATTTATGGAGCTGGCTTGGATTTATGGCAGAGAAACAGAACACGAAGGCCCTGGGGGACAGTCGGTTCCTGCCCCAGAGCGAAGTGCTGCCCTGATCAGTGAGCTCCCAGCCAGGTGCCTGGCTGCAGAAGAGCAGTTTGAGCTCATTTGCTGTCAGCTGCATTTTGTGACCCTGTTGAACAAGAGCACGGGCTGCTCCTGGCCGAGCCCCGCTGGGTTATTTTGGGTGCAGTCCCAGCAGAAATGTCAATTCCTACCAGGGGTTACTGTGCTCCTCCTGCAACCTCACCTGCCTTGTGACCCTTGGAGTCCCGGAGGAAAAGCCTGGGTTTTTGTTTGTTTGTTTTTTTTCTTTTAAAAGAAGTGTGGTTTTAAAAAAAAAAAAAGGCGGAGAGGTTTGCAAAAGAGATATGAGTAAACATAATGTCCAAAGTGCTGGCTCTCATCCTCTTTGATCTGTTGTAGAGGTGATGTTTGCTTATCTGTGGTAATGATTGGACTGCCCCCAAATAAGCAGTTAACACCTGTAAGTAATTCATATTGATATTTGTCATCTCAGTTTCAGTATGTTAACCCTTGTGGTACAGGGATGCTGAGCACAGTGCTGTATCATCAGCGCAGCACAAGCTGCCCATCACATAAACCAGAGACCCCACACTGGAAGACCAGTTACAAGCAGCTCAGAAACCTTCCCAGTTTGACTTTACCTCTGTCTTTGACGACTGGGTTTAAAAGACACCATTTAAGTACTTTAGGCTGTGCAAAGGGTTGGTTGGTCTGTCTGATGTCCTGTTAAATCTGGGCCCTGCATTGCTGGAGATGGAGCAAGCAGCATTGCCACCTGGTCGCCCCCCTTTGCATGGGGTTGGTTTTGGTTCTTGCAACTTTGCCAACCTTCAAAACTTGACTCCCAAGTTTTCCATGAAAAGTGTCTACCTTGGGATTAGTTTTTAGGAAAAAAAATAATTTTCTGCACAAACAACTGTGGCTCAGTGGTTTTGGTTAAACGTGTTATTTTACTCTGTTCAAATAGTAATGCAATTCTTACAGTTACGTACTCTCATGCCTTACAATCTGCGAGGAGATCATTCTGAAGTGTTAGAGGAGCCTTTTGTTGTCACTACAGCAGTGTACTTAACCTGGAGCTCTGAAAGGTTTTATTTTGTGCTAAACCTCTGCAGGGTTTCATTTTGCACATGCTTGGTGGAGGTCTGAGTAATGGAGCTTCTCCAGACTCTTCATCTGTGCTGGACATGCACTCGCTGTGGCTGCAGGAGCTGACCAAGATACTTCTTATTCTTGCTATTCCCTCTCCTGTCTCAATAGCCGAGGGACCGGGAGCTGAGTCAAAAACCCATTCACCTCCTTGTGCAATTTCTTCAGCTTCTAGTTTGCATTTCAACCTAAAAAGCACTTGTTTTTCAAATCTTCCTGCATGACAGGATCAACTCTTTCAGGGCTGCTTTTTGAACCCAAGTCTGTCTTGTTTAGTATCAGATTTGCCTGAAATAACCTAGTTCTGACTAAGCCAAAATGTTTTTGTCATGTAAGAAGAGAAAAAGATGGATTATTTTTTTTTCCCTGGTAATAGAATGAACTGTAAAGTGATGTGTGCATCTGGACGTTGTCTCTGCAATACTGTATTTTTTTTCCTCCAGAACCACCTTGGCATCATGCCCATGTAATTAAGTCAAAACGAGTAAGCAACACGTGCTTTGACTGTGCCATGTGGCTCCCTATTGTATGTGTTACAATGGAGCTTCTCAGAACATGCGGGTTAATTAACATCTTTTAGGGACCTGAATAATAGATAATGGTGCACAGGGCTTTAACGTGTTGGGCTCTAATCAGTTTATTAGAAGACAGATGAAGACAACACAGTAGGGCTGTATTATTCTTGCCTCTAGCCCTGGAAATTAAATTGCATAGCATTTATTTGAAATTAACCAAATGCGATCTGTTTAAAAATGTACTAGGACCCATTATGTTCAGGTCTATACTTTACTTGTTTGTTTGTTTTCACTGTTTCTGGAGGGGAAAGACAGCCATGTTCAGCCCCTTCTAGTGCCTTGTAGCACTCATCAGTATTTCTTTCTAAAACCCCTCCTTAGCTTAATTAACATTACAGTCTGTACCCAAGCAGCATTAATTAATCAGTTGCAAATTGCAATTTGGAAGATGGCAGTGGTGACTACTGTTAGCAATCTGCAATCAGCTTTGCTGCCCACACGACAAGGACGACACAAAGGAGCTGTGAGTAAGCAGCAGGCTTTTTGCTCTTTGGTTTTTTTTTTTAATTATTAATGTCAGAGGTGGAAATCCTGCTTTATTCTGTGGTTACGTATCTCTGACTTCACAGGGCAGAATCCAGCGGTGAGACAGGCTCTGGCAGCTTGACACTCTTGCATGAGGGCTGTTGCGTTGCCTGCTATCCCACATCTGTAAAGCATTTCACAACCATCCAGAGATACCTGAGTATTGACCTACGCCAGCTCTCATTTTAGGACAGAGACTGCTCTGCAACATGCCAGGTAGCTGGGCTGCTTTTAAACTTGCCTGATGCATGCAAGAGCCTCCAAAATTTAGAGTAAGGTTTTACTTTTACCGCTTATTTTGCTTTGGGGTTGGGTTCTGTGACCTTTTGCTGGCTGCAAGCACAGGGATACAAGTGCTGGAAGCCAGCCAGAGTGACTGTGTTGTAGTCACCACTTTGTCGCAGCCCGGTCTGTGGTGGCAATATCCCCACCTCACGCAGTGGTCACCCCATCATTGAGGTGACTTGCAGAGCCTGTGAACTACCTGGCGGTACCCACTGTGTCCTCATATACAGGGTATCCAGTGAACCTTTATACTCCAAAGAATAAGGAGGAAAACTGCTTTCCCTCCAAAGCTTTGAAGGACTTTATTAGTTTTTAGCCCTCTGTGGATACCCCATCACTCCATCACTGCTCAGTGGGCTGACAGCCCAGCAGGCTGATGCTTTAGAAAGCAAAGTCAAAGCTTCTGCTCAAAATCCTGGTGCTTTCTGGCTTTATCAGAATGCAGCAGCCTCTGTTCTTGAAGGGCTTTAGTGTGCTGAGTGAAAGTTGGTGCTGACAGTGGGATGAAACAGGAGCTTCTATGCAGGGAAGGGAGAAGAGAGCAAGGCTGGAGGGTAAGAAAGTATGTGTGATGGGGCAGACAGATCCTCAGCTCAGCTGCTGCTTTCCCATCCTCGTAGGAGAAGCAAAGGGCAGATGCAGCACAGCCAGAATGTACAGTGACGTGGTACCCAGCACAACGTGTCTGAGATAAGGTGTTTGGTGATGGAGTGCTGGGGACAGCCCGGAATGCTTGGCTTGTATCATCTCCTCTGCTGTTTGCCAGCACTGGGAAGTGAGGCAGGTGTATTTGGCTCCATTTCTTCTGTCTTCAGAGGGAAGACATGAAATATATGGACCTTTTTTTTTCCCCCCTGCACAGAATACTGTGAAATCAAGGACTGTGGAATATGCAGTCCCTGAAATAAGTGTTGTTGCTAAACTGAGGCCACAGAGATGTGACCTTTTCTAGCCTCTACTGTGTCACCTGCAGTTTATTCCTCTAGCTGGTATTTAGGCTATGCTGACCCTTGATGCCAGCAGGCAGAGTTGCTCATCTGATTCCCTCCCTGAAAGAAAATGAGCCAGGTGACTGTGAGCAATATAAACAGGTCTTTGCTAATCTGGTTCCTCTTGACTTGAATGTGGTCGGGTACCTTTGCACCAGCTGGCCTGCTCTTACTGCTTGCAAAAGAAATGGAGAGAAGCAAAAAAAGGGACACGGCTGCACTCGAAAGGGAATATTTGTCTGTGGCTCGAGTCTTACAGCAGCATTTGTTGCTGCCGTTGGGCAGAGGAGGTGGTGTGGACATGGAGAACCACTCACCAAACTGTCCATAAATAGGCAGGGAAGTTTCAGTGCAACTTGAATGCTGCAAATACAGCTCCGGGTAACTGGAAACATAATATGGAACTGTCTCCTCTCTTCTTTATTCATGCCAGCTCTTCTTTTTCTTACAATGACAGGTAAAGGGAGAGGAATTTGCATTCCCTCTGCCCACAAAGATTACACGGGGCCAACAGGCAGCGCAGGGGCACTTTTCCGAAATGACAGTAGCTTGTTCATGTATATTAACTTATTTTGCTTTCTGCTTCTGGATTTTTCACTGCTACCTAAATACCAATAGTGAGTAATGAGGATTAAGCGTTACCTCTAATTCCATCATTATGAATATTTCAGAACTTCCTGTTCAGGCTTGGCTGCTATTTTGGTGCAAAAAAGGCAAGTCTTGGGAGTTGAGCTGCTGTTGGCTGTGACATCACAGCGCTGTGATTTGGGTCTGGCATGACACATATTCCAGAGAGCTAAGCTTGCTCAAGCCTCTTATGTAGATGTGTCTGAGAACCTCTGCACTTGTTAGTGAAGGGGGTAGATTTTCAGATTGCAATAAATGTGATTTTTCTGACTGCTGCTGCTATTTTTTTTTTTCCAGTTTGTTTCCTGAGCTATATAATTCAGATCCTGAGCCAGCATTTGAGTTGGGGAGAAGTTTGGGAACCTGTGGCTTGGTTCCAGTTCAGGAATAGTCACATGTGAAATTTGGGATCAGACAGGGAGTGGTGCAGGTACTTCTGGCAAGGGGAGGAATTGAAATGTGGTCTCCTGGAGAAAGGTGAGGGAGGAATACTCTGATGCCTGGGCTAGCAATGGCAGTGCTGCCTCTTTCTCCTTTGGCAGGTTATGAGCACAGGTTTGGAGTGGAGGGTGTTAAGTATCTTTGATCACGATAAGCGGGGGGGAAGTAGTTCTCACTGGGAATTTTTTCTGCAAGTGCTGGGTCGAGAACATCCAGGCAGTTTGGAAGTGGAGTTGCTCAGCCTGAAGTGTTTTTCAGATCTCGTAATCACCCATGACAGAGGTTGTGAGAACAGTGAAATGAAAGCAAGCTCGCCCATGCAAAGGGACGGGCTTTCAGTGCCCATCTCCAGCGGCAAGTGAGGTCCATACATGTTGCATCTGTGGTATGCATGGTGCCTCTCATCATGCTCCATTTCCCACTTCCAAAAACATTAAAACATTTATCTTGGACACTCGGTGCAAGCCCAGAATTATTTCAAATGCCCACATTAAAGGGCTACGAAGGCTTGTAGGAAGGCTTGTCTCTATGCACCAAGAGGTGCCCTGTTTTCTTCCACGTTTTTTCGTGCTGCGACACGACCACAAGCGCTGTTCGCAGCAGTCGTAGTGGAGGACAAGTGGCACAAAGCGGTGGTTCGGGGACGGGGCTTTGCTCGCCGCCTGCCATTGGGAGCAACGGGGCGGTTGCAGCGCAGTTCTTATCGAGCGAGCTGCGGAGAGCAGGATCGGTGCCTGCGAGAGGTCAAAAGGCAGGATTAAACACACCGTTCTCAGCGGCGCCTGCGTCGTGTCATCACTTCAGGATGGATGAAGGGCCCTTTAGAAACAGTATCATAGATCTGAGTGTCCTCAGAAGGGTTTTATGATTTCAGACTGTATTGAAAGGTGAAGTAGTTTTCACATACAACATCACGTATGCTTTTTTCTACCTTACTTATCTCCACTTTTTCACTAGTTCAGTATTAACAATAAGTGCTCAGTTTTGCAGAGTAAAATTGTATATGTGGACATCTGAAAATTATCTCCTTACAGAAGCCAAGAAGAGCAATCCTGCACTGACCATGGTGATAAGGTAAATCTGACCCAACACAGCTTTGCCATAACACAGCTGAGCAGTGGTACTTTCCTCTAGTACTGAACTGGATGGACTCAAGTCTGTTTGGACTCTGAAAACTGCATATTGCCATACTGTCCTTCGTGACACGTGCTTCAATTACCATTCTGAATTGCTACTATTTATTAGTATTATGTGGTTAATGGTCATTTAGCGGTAAAGAAAACTTCTCTGTTTCCTAAGTGGAAAGGTAAAATAATAATTTGCCTGAAGGCTTCAGTTAGTGCATTGGAGACGAATAGAGTCTATGATTTCAGTGCCCGGGTGATTTGATTTAGACACATCCCCTGCTACAGTCTTTTGCATAATCTTGCCAAAATGCAATGATGACATGATTAAAACTTTCTGTTACAGCTTCCATATTTGAGGACCTTCATAAAGGTCGCTTTCAGATCAGAAACCCCTTTGGTCGTCCCTGCACCTTTCAGCTGGGAAAACAAGACACGTGAGGTTTGCACGGTAAAACTTGCAGGGTGATTGCTAGGTTGTGTCTGCCGGATGCCTCTCACTTCGGCAATTCATTCGAATTGAGGTGTTTAGCAGGATTGCATTGAATTTATCCAATATTCAACAGCAGATTGTCAAAATTATGTCATTCAGATGGAGTAAAAGATTTTTAATGTAATAAAGAGATGAAACAAACTCTAGGTAGCTGTTTTTCCCTCTATGAACGCATAATGTTTCAATAACTTCAGTGAAGCATTTTGAGAATGTTTATTTTGGCAAAAAAAGTCTCAAGGTCTCATGATTTGTCTCGACGTTGGGCTAAAGGAAGTATTTTCAGAGGGATGGAAAAATCTTTTATTTTTACTGAACTGCTTTGCCAAACTTCCCAGAGAACCCAAAGCCTCTAAAGCTGAGGCTTGTGTGCTTTACTTTTCCTGGCAATGCAACGTGCACTGACAACCCGCTGTGATGTTTGTAGATGTTTGTCTCCATGAAGTGCTAACCTGATTAAATAATGGATTTGACCACGTAAAGGAAAAAAAGTGATGAGGGGAATTACCTTAAAATACTTTAAGAGCTGCAGCTTCATTGAGAAAAGGAATGCAAACAGGATAATGTAAAAAAAAAAACAAGTCCCCTTCTCTTCCTCACGGTTCAGGTTACACTGGCAGAGGCGGAGGACGGCACTTTCTGGCAGAGATGCGCCTGCTTTGCAAAGCAGAAATGATCGCAATAAATACCAAGCACTTTCTATGTGTCCGCTCTGGATCCTTTAGAAAATATTGCGAGTTTTTAAATAAGAAAAAAAATATTTATAAAATAAACCAAAACCCTTCTGGGAGATGATAAAAGAACAGAGTGAGACCGAAGGCAGAATGTTCCCCTGAGATGACCATTTCATCGGTGATGCTTTACCACAAAACTAAGTTTGTAATTTTTATATATCGTGTCCCCCGCAGGGTGTGGGTTTGGTGGCATGTGGCAGAGTATTGCGTTAATTTTTATCACGATCCAGTGGGTAACTTTATTGAGGTCTGCTCAGAGGGAAGCTGCGAGGCAGCCCCTGCAGCTGCAGCCTGGGAGGATGCTGCGGAAAGCCCGGCAGGAGACAGGAGGTGTCGGGGAGGTGGAAACAGCCTGGACACTATACTCATGACCAAGTCTATGAAGAAGTCTGCCATTTGAGTGGTCCTAAATCAGGATAAGTGGGGTTTTTTGCTGGGTTTTAGTTTCTGTGCAGGACATCAGCAATGTTTTCAGTCATATTTCCTTTAAAATTTGGTACCTGTAGAGAACAGAAATTCATGTTGAGTGTAACCATGATTACTTGCTTTGGGACTGCTGCTTGGTGGAGATACCAGGCATCTGTGTCCTCTGTGTATGCGATCTGTGCCAAACCCTGACTTGTTTCTGTGCTTGACGACTGAAGATAAAATTAAGACTTGATGATTATTAAAAGGAGAAGGACATTTAGTTCAATGGGTGATCGCACAAACTATCAGAAGGGATCCATCAGAGCAGAGTGTAAAGTATCTAATGTGGAATCTGTCCTGGAGAAAGGAGATTTAGGATTAGAGATGAGAAGGCTCCGAGGAGACCTTATAGCAACTTTCAAGTACCTAAAGTGGACCTGGAAGAAAGCCAGAGAAGGACTTTTTACAAGGGCATGTGGTGATAGGACAAGGGGTGGTGGCTTTAAACTGAAAGAGAATAGATTTATAGTAGATATAAGGAAGAAATTCTTCCCCATGAGGGTGGTGGGGCACTGGAACAGGCTGCCCAGAGAAGCGGTGGATGCCCCATCCCTGGAGGTGTTCAAGGCCAGGCTGGACGGGGCGTTGAGCGACCTGGTCTAGTGGAAGGTGTCCCTGCCCATGGCAGGGGGTTTGGAACTGGATGATCTTTAAGGTCTCTTCCAACCCAAACCATACCATAACTAAGATCCTGGTTCCCTAGAACCATGGGAATATCCTTGGTCACATCCTGTAGCCTCTTGGTGCCTCAGTCTTCTGTCACCTGGCATGTGTGATACGTAGTGAGAGGAGCCTCTTACTTCAGCAAGACAGAGTGTGAGTCTTCACCATGCAAGGCTTGATTTCCCTGTGTCAGGAACCATCATTTCTTTTTTGGGAACTAGGAGATGGTAAAAAATTAGAGGGTGGAAATTAGAGGATGGAGGTAATTAGAGGTTTTCTTTGGACTGAAAGACCTGTTCTCCTGCCAAGGCAAGCTTGCTACTTCCTACCAACCCACAGATGAACTTCTGACTGTGCTTTGAGATCTCTCTGTGATACCACATAATAAGCATCTACAGTACCTACAAATACAGACATTTGTGGCCAGGCTGTTGCTACGTGACCTTTGAAGCTAGCACAGAGCCATTGCTACTCTCCATGAGCACGTATTCATGCAAGTCCAAAGAATTTAGTATGTTTAAGACCCCTACTCTGTCAAATATAAATGGGTCCATGAAGCCAGCGTTTGTGAGGGAGGACAAAAGCAAATACCATGGTACAAAATCTCTAGTTTCAGACCTTTTAAATTTCCGTCTTCATTGCTTACAAAGTATAAGCGTACAGGTATTTTCCCTTTTCTTCTTTTAAGCCTACATCTCCCTGAAGCCAGATGGGTAACATAACCAGAAAGGGTGGTTCTTGCAATGGGTTTCAACAGCACATTAATAACTAATCAAGGCTGGAATCATAGCAGGTGGTTAAAAAGAGCCTGTTGGTCATCGTTTTGAGCTCTGGCAGAAAGCCTGCCCTGGAAAATGTAATTACTCTCCAAAAGAATATGACAGACTGTGCCAAAAATAATAAAAGTAGATGATCATCCAAAGCCACACCAGCTGAAACATGTGGCATTTCATGCGGTCCAGCCAAGTGAGATGCTGCAGGGCTTGGGGCTCACCGGAGCGAGGCAGGAGATGGCAGCTCTGCTCCCTGCAACGTGCTGGGTTTTCATGGAATTGGGCCTTCATTCCTCTACAGGGAGGAAAGCGTGGCAAATTTTGAATTTTTTCACAGCAGAATATTTTGAGAACAAAATGTCCGAGAGAGCAGTGGGTTTAGTACCTCTTCATTTTTTTGTGTGTGGCTGTATAACACAATATTAAAACTTACCACATAAAAGTGACAATGTTATTTCAAACCTAAAAATAATAATGTGTTCCATTTTGAAATTCTGAGAAAGAATTTTCAACATCCTGTCCTTTTTCCCCCACTTCCTAAAAATGAAAATAACGATAAGCAGCCATAGCCGCATAAAGCCTCCCGACTTCATTCTCTGCATTTTTCCAGTGGCACATTGGTTAGAAAGCCTTTGACAGACTATTTCACATACCAGGACTTTGCGATAAACTTTATGAAATGATGATATAAGAAACATGCAGCTCTATTTGCCGATCTGGAAATTGCTATTTCCAGTCTCCTGTCACGTGCCCTGTAGGATTCCTCCCTGTAGCAGTTCTTTCAGCTGGATTATTTTAGAAGTTATGGGTATCTTAACTTGGATTGAGAATCAGAGAAATGAGAGAGCCCCCATGAGAGCCAGTGGGTGACAGTACCAGGGTGACTTTTAGGAATACCACTCTGACACATTTGCAGCTACTTGGTTGAGTACAACCCCTTCTTTGTCTAACCAGGATGAAGGGATGCTTACAGAGAAGAGCAGCTTGAAGCCAAAGATATGGAAATGTAAGGAGCATGCATAATTTTATTTTATTTTTTTAAGACAAAAAAACCCCAAACCTGCACCTCCACCTTCTTGAAAGCATGAGCCCCACCGAAAAGTTGCAAATCCAGAGGTGCACATCTCTGAACAAAGTGAAAAATTAGCATTTGTCATTGAGCCATTGCTCCCAGGAGAGTGACCTTGCAGAGCCAGACCAGCTCCTGAGAGGTCACTGAGCACCGGGGAAGAGGAGCAGTCCGGGAACAATTTTGGAGGTTCTGTTTCAGAAACAAGAGAGTTACATGCCCTTTCCTATGTCCATCTTACTTGGCCCACCAGGGTTGCTTCCCTCAGGCAAGTCCTACCTCCCACTGAACACCTTTAACCTGGGCCATTCTGATGTCTTTGATTTTAAATGGGATATTTGGGGTCTTTTAATTCACTTCCCAGCTTAAAAGGCAATCCTGGGTCTATTGTGAGAGAAAATTTCTGTCTTCTTCCAGACCCTCCATCCTATCCCTTTCCTGCAGGGCTGGAAAAGGGCTTTGTTTTCGTCTCTCGGCTGTGGTTGTGGATACTTAATTAAGGGAGACAAGCCCATAATGACAGCAGCAGCTGTTCTCTCCCCTGGGGAGAGAGAGGCTCTCCAGGGACAGGGTCCTCCTTGGCACAAAGGAAAATATTTTTATGAAAGCAGCCCTGGAGAGGCTGGCAGGTCCCCACAGCCTCTGACTTTGTAAGAAACCTC
Source organism: Caloenas nicobarica (assembly GCF_036013445.1). Lineage (NCBI taxonomy): Eukaryota > Metazoa > Chordata > Aves > Columbiformes > Columbidae > Caloenas > Caloenas nicobarica. The sequence goes on from NC_088254.1 coordinate 17,160,751, forward strand.
AGCAACGCATCCACGTGGCAGGTAGTTTTGGGAAGAGGAGGAAAGGCTGGGCACTAAGGATGAAATGCTGAATAACATACATCCTGAATCCTACATACATTAATGCTGAATAACATACATTCCTGAATCCTACAGATTCAGGAATACAGTCCTCTGGGGTTTGTGCTGTTAATGCAGCTGAGCTGTTAGGGACTGCTAGAAATTATACTGGAAGTGATCTTAGATCCTGCATCCAGCCCACCTCCCCATCCCCCAGAACTGACTAGCATCTGGCATCCCTCAGACTTCACCCCATGGAGAGAGTCATGGGGATATTTGGAGAAGATTGTCAGATTGGGTCACCCCCCACTGCCTGCTCTGGGATGTTTTGGGGGAACATAGTGCTCTCCCACACATAAACAGTATGTATTAAGACTTCCCAAATTTATCTTGCTGAGAAGTTTGCGTGGAGACTGTTGAGAAGTCAGCTTGCCATGAAGCAAGACATGTCTGGAGCCACAACCCTGCGTTGCCAACAGCGATTCCTGCAGATGGCACGGGGGGACCTCGGATGGTATGGGGAGACCCCAGCATACTCTTGCCACCATCCCGACGAAGCAAGTGGAGCTGCCACTTGTGCACGGCCAAGGGCTGAGCGGTGAGGGACCTCGAAGGGAGGAGGTGGGTGGGAAGAGGCACAAGGATCGCAGCATCAGGCCATGGCTGCTCTCTAGTACAAGTCTGGCAGGTCCCCGGTTAGCACCCTCAATGTCTGGCCATCCTCCGTAAGAAGCAAATGGTGGATTTGATCCAAAGCCAGTGGAAGAGTTCTCATGAACTTGAGTGAGATTTGGGTCAGTGCAAAGAATGACTATTGTCAAGAGCAAATACTTTTTTCCTAATGGCGTTTGCAATATGAGGAAGCAGAATAACAGAAGTTTCTTTTTTAATTTCCTTTCCTTCCGGACAGCTCAGCCATTACTGCACCAGATTAAATCTTTACAGCAGAGGAAAGCACAGCACTTTCCTAAATGGCTGGTACAGATAACTGTTATCAGCACTATGTTCCCAGCAACTTTCCTGACATCATGGGTGATTCCCAGGACTCTCCTTGCTTCAGGAGTTTAGGATGAGCCTACCCAGCACTAGCTACCCTGAGTCATTCTCCACTGTGCAGCATGGTCTCTACCTGAGCCACAGCCAGGGAAAGGGACATTTGAAAAGACTTCATAAAAGATGCAAAAACTGCTTTTGCTAAAAGTGAAAGTTTTGCTGATGGATTTTGGGAGGGCAAAGGGTTGCCCAGGCAATTCTTGGAGGAACTGTTGCTTTTCAGCCATTCTCTTCTTCCTTTCTTTTACAGGGAGAAAACCATATGTTGCTCTTTAATTGTCCTGAGTTTTTCCTCATAGACTTTTTTTCAAAAGCATGGAACAAAGGAGGGGAAAAAAAAATTAAGCCAGCTAATGTTCCCAGGGAGCTGTAGGCTGAGCTGGCAGCCCTGGAGCAAGAGCGATAGGGACTGCGGGGCAATGGGAAGTTTTCCTTGGCACAGGAACACCTGAACAGCAGAAATAAGAACTTTCCACCTACGCTTTAGAGGGCTGGACTCTGTGGCAGGTACCGCGTTTGGGATGGATAACTACGTGTGTTTGTGCGTGCAACAGCTTGACCAGCGGGGGGAAGAAGGGGGTTCAGGGAGCTGCAGCTTGTCGGGGTCTGCAGCTCCATACCAGACCGAATGAATCTGTGTCCTCTGATCTTGGAAAAGAGCTTTTTTTGGCTGATGCGCGGAGGAGAGGCCTTGAAATCTCAGGTGTTTTTGGCACAAAGAAGAAATGGCAAATGCTTAAGTTAGGAGGCATTAAAAGGACTGGCAATGCAGCAATGGTCCTCTGCTGCTGTCAGGCAAGAGATGGGAAGGAGGAATGGGATGTTTTACTGGGAAAAACCTTTCAAATGGTGAGGCTGGCATGGAAGAGGTCCAGTTAGGAGGAAACAGAGCTGAACTTTTCTTCCTGACTGCATTATCATTTAGAAAAGCAGCAAGCTGTCTGTATTGACGTGATATGTCAGTTAGAAACAGGACTCACTCTTGTCTCATTTAAGGTCTGTGGGATGGGAAGGGATACCCCCAAGACTGAGGTTAAAGTGAGAGGGAGGCAGTCTTGGCAGCCTTATCCTCAAATGAATGTGTTATGTCCATGCCAAACTCTGTGTACGGCTTAAAAAATAAATCAATAAAAAAGGAAGGCAGTGTTGCACCAACCTCCAAACTCACAAATGCTGAAATTCAAATATTTCAGGCTCTGAGATTTGGCCTATGTGTGTGAATAGCTCATTCTACTCTAAGTCATATGATCTATTGTTTGGTTGGTTTTTGTTTTGTTTTTTCCTAGTGTATTCTGGCATACAAGGAGGACGAGAGGTGCTGACTGTTACGGAAATCGAGTGATGGAGATAAAAATGTACAAGACCCTCAGAAAGGGCTTGTGTCCCCATTCAACAACAAACACAGGTTGGGTTAGACAGCTTGCCCGAGCAGGTGGGAAGGGTTCTGTGCAGTTGTATAAAGTATCCCTAAACTCCTATGTTGGATTTAAACCACCCAGTGTTAAAAGAGAAATTGGTCAGCAAACTCAGAGGAGAATTACCATCCTGTAGAGAGGGAAAAGTGCCCTGGAAGTGCATTTCCATACTAACCCACTGTTAGCACAATTCCTGGGAAATAACGCAAGGAAATCTGTCCGTCTGTAGCTAAAGCGGCACCACAGATTTGCTAAAACAGGTGTTTGTGTTTAACGGCTGGGAGGAGATGAACACAGCTCGAAGGCATCTGACTTAAACCCTTTAAAAAAGTGTACTTGGCATTTGAGCATACATTTTTTTTCTCCTTTCAGAGTCTCTTTGGTGGCTGCTTCCCAAGGTAATTAGCACAGAGGAAATGTGCTTGAAAGGTGGAAATCGCTAGTTCAAGCCCACGGCTATGGCTGGCGTGTTTGCACCGTACATTGAAGGTGTGGAATCCGTGCTCTGGATTTGCATGCTATAGTTAGGTACGTTCTTATACCCGCTTCTTCAACTGAGTTGGCTGCTTCTGATGTGATAACAAGCAAATTTCAGGGACAAGAATGTGAGCCAGCAGGGTAGGTGGAGCAAATGACTTGTCTTTATGTTTCAAGGATGCTGAAGAGGTGTTTGACATCGGCTTTTTGTGATGTACCTGACTGGACAGGGCATGGGGTTTTGGGGTTGGTTTGTTTGCATTGTACAGCAGGTTACAGAAAGCTGAACTATTAATCTGTTTTTCAGAAAGTTTGCTCAACCCAGTCCCCAGTCTTGAGTCTTTTGCAATGTGTGTCCACCTGTAAATCCTTTGGAAGAAGAGGTATATCTTTTATGAGCATTAAGCAATATGTATACCTTCAAGGCATGTAGCGATAGGACAGGGGGTAATGGCTTTAAATTGAAAGAGGGGAGATTTAGATTCAATATAAGGAAGAAATTCTTCCCCATGAGGGTGCTGGGGCCCTGGAACAGGCTGCCCAGAGAAGCGGTGGATGCCCCATCCCTGGAGGTGTTCAAGGCCAGGTTGGACGGGGCTTTGAGCGACCTGGTCTAGTGGAAGGTGTCCCTGCCCATGGCAGGGGGTTGGAACTAAGTGATCCTTAAGGTCCCTTCCAATCCAAACTGTTCTATTCAAGAGAATTCTCATTCTGTTCTATTCATTCTCTGCACTGGTACGCCTCCAGTTCCCGACGGCTGTGCTGGAGCGGTGTCTCTTTAAGGGCAGATTGCAGAGCACATGAATTACAGTATTCCGGTAATCCCTTTGCATCGGCCTGCCCCGTCCTCCACGCAGTGGGAAATGTGGGACAAGCAGGGTTTTGAGATTATCTCGTGCTTTGCAAAGCCAGTTCCCTTTGTGCTTTTAGAAAGAGCTCTCTTGCAGCAGGCAGGGGGCTGGGGGTGACGTCCCTGGCAGGATGCTGTCCCGTGTCCACAGCAGCATCCCCAGGGCCATGGCATTGCTTGATTTAACGCTTTCTCCTGTGATCCTGGGCCAGTTCCTTTGAAGCCAAAGACCTTGATTCAGGTATGTTCCTGAAGCTGGCCTTACTTGTATCTAAACATTGTGAGGAGTAAGTCAGAAATACACATCCTGCTGTTATACATTATTGCATAGTCTATTAATGGGCAAAATATGTGGCAGATGCTGGTAATGCTTCATATCAGGACTTAGGAGGAATGTGAGATAGGACAAGATGACGGCTTAACATAACCTTTTTCATTTTCTCATTTCTCCAGGTTATAGGGTACTTCTGACATTCCTTCCACTATTCACTAAATCCCCTTACAAAGTGCCTTAGTTCCTTTATAAAGCAAAACAAAACCCAGACTCCTGGGCATTTTGCTTCAGGGTTTTATGTAAGGAAACATAGGCTGTAGGTAGAAGAGGACAGACATAGAAAAAACACCACGTCATGAGGAGATTAGGAAATAGAAATGGAGCTGTGATGGGAAACGTGTGACTTCAGTCAGAGCAGCGGCTCCTGCTCCAATAGCCCTGTGTGCTGACCCACTGTGGGAGATGCTGCTTTTCCTCCTCCTGTCTCACCTGCCCAGCTCACCTTCGCTTGGCGCTTGTTGGCAGCTCTCTGAGATGAATTTCCTTCTGTCCTCAGCCCCTGGTGGGGCTGAGGCTTTGAAGCAAAGTGACTTGGTGTCCTTTAGCTGCCTGTGTTTTTTTTCTCAGCCCATGACTGTGCACTGAACCTGCTCTTACTCCCTGGTGAACTGTACCTGCGATGCACCCTGGCGAGGCTGGCAAACCTTGCTGCATCTCCCTCGATGTCTTATTTCCAGCCAGGAGTGTTTCTGCTGGGAGTTACCTGGCCCCAGTTAATTCATTACAGAGACCGACTCGATGCTTCACTCGTTTCACACTGTGAACAACACAAGTTTGCTCGTGTTTCAGGATCCTGTTGCTGCTGGAAAGCAACTTGGTTCACCAAGGGACAGCTCTTTATTACTGAAATATTGACTTCTTTTATCCCTGCCTTTGCAACTTGGTTCTTGGGCGCTTTGCATGACCGACTGAGCATCTCTGTGCCACAGTCTCCCCGCAGATGTAGTGGTACCTGCGGCTGCTCCTTCGCTTTGCTCTGATGGAAAACTGCGATTTGAGTCCTTGGCCTTGCTAGTGATAAAACCACATCACAAAATGTCACATCTAATACTCCCCTCTGTCCCAGTCCTTTCCTCAGCCCCTGGAAAATGTCTGTTAGTTGACAGGACAAAGCAGGATTTGGCAAATCGTTCCATTTGAAAAGATGGGGAGGAAAATATTTCTGATTTTTCAGTCCAGCCTGGCTTGCAGCTTTTTTTTTTTTTCCCCCCTGCCTTTTTGGGAAGCAAGGGAGACCAGTGAAGGGGATAGAGCTGGAATGCTGAAAATGATTAGCTGTTTTCAAAATAAAATGTAATTGTGCTTTAAAAGGGCCCAAACTAAAATTAAGTATTTGTAAGTTATAAAACAAAATGTTTGAATTGTCCCAAAGCAGGGTCGGGTTTGGTTTTGTTTTTTTTTTTTTAATTCACACCTCTCAAGTATTTCTAAGAATTGCCATAATTTGTTGAGAATTAAAAAGAAAAAATTCTGAGATTTAAAATAAAAATTCCACCAAATTGCACAAGGGAGAAGCCTTTTTTCATCCCAGTTGTCCTGCACTGGTGACATGCCCCGCTCCTCCTTGAGACGTTGGATGCAGGACCAAGCACAGACCCTTTGAAGAACTGCAGCCAGTCCTGGAGAGCAAGAAGCATTTGTTTCCAGGACAGTATTTTCGAGTAGGCCATTAGTTAATCTGATGATGTGAGTGATAGAAATAAATTTTAAGCTGAGAATGAAAGGGGAGAGGCTGCTGTATCCTATACTGATCACCAGTTTTGTTGCCATCAATGGGAGTTTTGCAAGAGTCTGATGGAGCCAGGATTAGACCTTTGATCAGTTTGCTACTGGTATTAGTGCCCTTTGGCTCTATCAGATCGTGCGATCTAAAAGTTAGAGGGAAACACTGGAAAAGACCTAGCAAGTGGTGTTAAAGCTAGCCACAAGTTTAACACATCTTTGTCCCTAGCAGTGACCCCAGGACCGGGAAAAGGGATTTTGCTTTAGACCTCCTTCTCTGCTAAGCAGCAGCTTCGTGGTTGAGTTGGAAAGTATTTTCCTAATAACGGGAGTGACTAGCAATTGTGTAGAATTTCTCGAAACAGGAAGGATGTCTTAAGCTAATTCTAACTTGGCTAAATTCCCCTTGGGCCCTCAGTTCCACATAATGTTCAACCACAGGCACTGTCCTAATCGCCTGAGAGCCTAATTCTGGTGCTCAGCAGCATGCTCCATTGATCCTTGAGTATGGTCCGGCTCTGTACAGGCCCTAGACTGTCCTTTGTGACAGTCCATGCCTTGGGTTTTTCCAAAATCTGCTCGATTTGTGAAATAAAGTGTAAAATAATATTACTGCAATGGTAGATTTTGTTAGAGTCTCAAAAAAAAGATAACAAAAAGGGCATAGGGTGAGCCAGTTGTTTTCTTGATGTTAGAACAAACTACAGAAAAAGTAAAAACACAATTAAATGAGGGTTTCCTAAGTATCTTAATATCTTATTGTAAGATCTTAGATACCGTTTTTGCTGTTCAGTGGATGCTCTATCCCACATTGCCCTCTAGCGAGGACATTGCAGAACAAGTAATCCTTCCAGCTAGGAGCTGCCAGGATGTGAAATGTGGTATTTTAATAACGGAGACCATGGCTTGTTTCTGAGGTGGTGATTTGCCATGTGATGCAAATAGTGCGAGGAGGAGCAGCGTTCACCTGTTGCAGGTGCTGCTGCCTCTGTACCTGCACTGACTGCAGATTTCTTTGACATTTGCTTTTTGTTTGAGCTAACTGCCTCTGCGAGCAGCTCCCGGCTGCTGAGGGATCCCTAGCCAAAGGTCCCTGCTCTCTTCTGCTTTGAAAAAAAGGGGAAAATACCCTCTGGGGTTTTTTTTGAAGGATGATCTTTTTTCATGTTCATTGTCTAACGCTTTGCTCCATGAAACTCTTCGGTTCTGTGGTTTTGCCTGTATACTCATGGTCTGACAAGCCTGCCTGTGGTTTGGAGATGATCACGGGACAAACTTCTGTCCCCTAGAGGGTTAGAACTGGTCCTTGTCTTTCTGCCTGCTTAGCCGAGTGAGCGTGCATCTGTGCCAAATAACAATTCTGTGTGTTCACAGTTCTCCAGAGCTGTTAAACACTTCCAGAAAATCATCAACCATCAGTAAGTTTTTAAAAACTGGAAAAGAGGAGGTGCTAAGGTCTGCCTGGTTTCTCCTTCTCCTTATTCCTTCTAGGGTAGGGAAGTAAGACCAGAGCCATGTCCAGAGTCCTGCTGAAATCCAGGGGCTCTTCATCCAAAATGTGGGCTCCGTTGTCACTGCCCCAGGCACTGCTCCAACCGATACAAGGCCCAGTGCATCCTTACGTGCTTGACCATAATTATGTAGAAATTCATAATGAATGTTCAGCCATCAAAGATCAACCTGGTCTTTGATTGCCAGCTTGTTCATCAGAGTAATAGCCATGGCCCTTCCTCTGCTAGGTGCTGTTTAAACTGGTTGACTGAAAACTTGTCAGTTTTGGAACAGTTTGTCCTAAAATCGGCAATTTCCTGCATGCAAACAGCCGAAGGACACAGCCTGATTGCACGTGTGGCAGATCCGTGGGTGCAGACAGCACCCTGCCACCCGTGCGATCCTCCCAGGGGTCGTGGGACCCCCAGTAACACCATCGTGATTGCAACTGGGGAGCTGGGCTGTGCTGAACCGTCACCCAGCCGGCTCCTCAGGGCGCTTGTGGGATGAACGACAAACACTGATGCCATCTAGTGACAAAAAAAAGAAGGCAACGTGGATATTTTAAATAATGCCACTGGAAATTCAATAGCCCCAAGCGGGGCAGACCTTAAGGCTGGGAAGGAGCGAGATGGTAATGGGTGTGCTGGCAAAGTAAATCCCTTTTTCCTGCCTCTTTCCTCATTTCACATCCCACTAAGTGCTTCTGCAGATAACCAGGGACTGGGATCTTCCACATGAGGCTTTATAGATCCCCAGAGGAGCAAGACATTGGCTTCCTAAGCAGCTCTGTTGATTCAGGAGCACAAATTCCCCAACTTACTGCTGGATCATGGAGCACAAACCCAGCGGACAAGGTGACTTGGGGAGAGGAGGTGGCTTGTTCCTCCGCTGGTGTGGACATCGTGGGCAGAGACCCTGGGGACTAATTTAAGCTGGCAGCATGGACTGTGATGCGGTGCTGCTGCTGCAGCGTTGAGTTTAGCTGAGATGGGGCAAGGGATCACAGCTTCTGCCACTGTCCTACGGCAGGGACTCATTACTATGGCTCATACAACCTGACACTTTTTTGAATTCCCACCACCTTTGTTTCTGCCCCTTCCTTCTGTAGGTGATAACCATGAAGGGATTAATGTGCTGGTTTCTGCACGAGTGGCGGGATGGAGACACCGTTGCTTTGTACCTAGCTATTAATCCAGCCATGTTATGGTGCCACAAACCTGGAGGAATAGGTTTGCACTTTGCATTTTAAAAATGAGGGCGAAGTTGTTTCTGACCGCGCCAGCTTATTCTGCTTGGCTAAACTGCCATCAGCAGGTGCGGTTTGCCTTGCGTAGGGCTGGTGGTGTCCTGGGAACGTTTTACAGCTCTGATCATTTCTCCAGCTCCTGAGAAATGCACAGAGAGAGAACTTGGGAATTAAAAGTTTCCAGTTAAGGAATTTGAGGGCTGAGATAACTGCGAAGTACATTACGAATGCACCGAGATGCCAGGCAGCACCCCCAGAGAGATTTGGAGCGAGATGTGGGATGTGCCCCACTGTGCCCCACTGCCAGAGCAGCATGAGCAAAGCACCCGGATGCGAATAAGCTCCTTCATGGGACGTTTCTGAAGTGCAGCGACACCAAGACTGGTGCCAGCACAGGCTGGCATGTCGCTGGCTGAGGGTCCCAAAGAGCTGCCCCCCTCGCTGCGCACACGGGTCCACCAGCAACACTCTACAATGCTCAGGCTTGTCCCTGCATCCTTCAGAAAGCCAATTACCAGGGTCCTTGGGGACTTTTTGTTGTTTTTACTATCCCAAACGTGGAGGTACCAAATATGTTCCTATTGTCTAATTTACAATTGGTTTGTGTTATCGTTGCTGCTTCTTTTTCTGGATTATCTTTGTGTCCCCCTGCCTTTCCGCCCTGGATGATTGAGAGCTGGCGGTGTGCCTGTAGCATTCCTGTTTCCAGGCCAAAATGGGAGTGAGAATAAATGCTGCTAAATATTGTATTGAAGCAAATAAGTAATTTACTCATAATAGCTTTTCGCCTGGCATTACACTAGCAATTTCATGCAGGTTTTGCAGGGGGAGTGAGCAATTGTGAGAGGCTGGAAGAGCCGTATACCTTGGGGAATACTTGCCGTGTGGGTATGATGGGGAGAAGGGCTTCATAAATTTGGAAGAGCGCCTCTGCTTCTCAAAAGGGACTTTATCCAGCAGTCTGTGACAACACTGCGTTGCATAGATTTGCTGGCCCTAAATTCTGAAAATATCCCTGTCTACCAGGAATTTGGCTGGAGGTGGCGAAGGTAAAGACTTCCCTGTGGAGAGAAGGCAGGTCTGCTTTACCTTGTAAGACATCTTTTAGACCAGCCAGCTAACCAAAACACAGTATCCATCCACACTGTCTTCTCAGCTCAGTAGAAATCCTTCGTCATTATCACAGCTCCATCTATTCTTTTTCCTGAAGAGATGTGGAAAAGCAAAAAGCATTTAGGATTCTCTTTTCACACACAGAATCACACAGATCGTACACTTCTACCTGAAGCATTTGACACAGAGACATATCCCTTATCTATTTGGCATCAATAGCATCTTGCAGGAGACAAGCAGAACAACTTGCAATGAATAACCCGAGCCTAGTACTAATTTTCTCTTTTCTCTTTCCTTATAGGGATCCTGTTTACGATGCTGGTATTTGGACCAGCCTGTGGATTTATCTTGGGCTCCTTCTGTACCAAAATCTATGTGGATGCTGTCTTCATTGACACAAGTGAGGAGAACTGGGTTTGGTTTCAAATCAAATATGCTAATGTCATATCAGCAGGACAAAAATGTTGATGTTCACAAGCAGGAAACTGCTGCTCATTCCATCTTGAGTGCCTCTTGCATGTATGGCTGTCACTTTTAGAGGGGCTGTATGACTGGGATTTAAAAGTTTTCAGCTCTCTCCCCATAGGTAACAGATTCTGCACTTGGGTTAAAGTAAATTGTTTGCAAATTGTCTTTTTGTTCATTAAGAAAATAATCTTTTATTGCTACCTGCACTATGTGCTCTTTGCCATTAGAGGGCAATGTGTCACAGGCTGTTCCCTGCCGCTCCCCAAGCCCTTTGGCTATAGACTGCAAACCTGGTGCTTCATTCTTTTCCCTCGGTTGTTCAGATGCTTTTTCTACAGTTCCCAGCTGTGTCCGATCCCACAGGCTCTCATCCTGCCGCAGGGGTGTTGGCCTCTTTGAGGGTGCATTCCAGTTCTGTGATGTTGCAAATACATCTTCACAGGGTGCATTTGGATGGACTTGAACCTGGCAGGACTCAGAACAGAATCGTGCAAACCTGGAGAAGTGTTACTGCTTTTTCTTGGTCTTGCATGCACAGGGCAGCTGAAGAAATCTAAATAATACTGAACTAGCAGGAAAGTAGTATCTTATTTGATCACCGAGACTTTTAGCCGTGGCTTTGTCAGACACCATGGGACCCCTTTTCATTCCTTGGCTTTAGCAAGATATGCCAAAGACTCACTTGGTCCTGTAGGCAGAGGAGCTTGTTAGAACCCTGTTACATATTTGACCACTAAGTATCATTTACTCCAAAATGTGAATATGCAGATGATCTTTTTCTCCCAGTAGGTGAAGCTGTTGAGCCCCTCACCATAGGGTGTTAGAAATCTCCAAATTGATTCAGAAACAATTAGACAAGTTTATAGAAATAAAAATTAACATGATACCGTATCTAGCTTAGAAAACCCCTGAGCCACAAATCGCAATAATAATATTAGGTGTATGTTGACTTTATTCTTGTGGACTTTCTGGGCATCTGCAGCTGGTTACCATCAGAGGCAAGATGCTGGCCTCGCTAAAAAGTTAATTTGATGTGATCCGGCCATTTTTAACATTAGACATTGCCCTGTATTTAGAGCTGAAAAAGCCCCAGAAAAAATAGGGAGCCATGGAGGAGAACGATGAAGTGTTATCACTGAGAAGCCTGGAGGGCTGTGGCTCAGCAGGTCATAGGGATGGGATAACAATGTCCAGCTGGCTTTGGTCATGGTCCATCACTGTCACGCCAAGGCTGGGCCACACATGGTCTCCACCTATTTTTGTATGGAAAAGAGTTTCCACGTTGCAGCTGGCTCTGCCTTGCAGTTCAGGGTGGCATGAGGAGACCAAGCTCCAGAGGGACCTAGACCTATTTTTAAAAGGGGATATGAAGAAGACCTTGGTTCACGTGGCTTTTCACATGGCTCTATTCACAAGAACCTGAAAAAAAATGCACTTCAGGCAAGAGGAAATAACAGCAGAAGAATGCAATCCCTCCAAAACACTATTTTTCAAACTTTATCTATATTTGAGAGCTATGTGTTATTTTCCCTAAGGAGAAAAGAGTTTCCCTCGTCTCTGCTTGAGAGACAACCTGATTGCCTCACTTGAGACAGATTTTTCAGAGTGGCGGTAACCAGACAGACGTCGTGAACCGAGGAGCTCGTTATTCCAGCCCCGCGGAGCCGGGTCTCCCCCGGGACTCAGCTCCGGCACCGGGCACCCTCCACCGGCTCGACGAGTGGCCGTGGCAGCGAGGAAGCTGTTAAAAACACAATTTCTTCTCTCCTGCTGCTTATTTTTATCCCCCCAAACCGATGCCAGAGCCTTCTTTTTCTTTATCTTTGCTGAGTGGTGGCCTACAGGACACTCTTGCCTTTCACTTTGCTTTTCTTCATTTTCTGATGATTTCTCTACCTTTCTGGGCCCATGTGATATAGTCAGGGGCTTTCTTTTCCAATATTTAGGACTGTTTCACCCTCCACACAGTCGCAGGTGCCTGTAAAGCCCAAATACCCATTTCTCCTTTGCTGATAAGGGCAGTGAATTCAAAGGAGGGAGAGCACTGACCACCTGGAAAAAAAGAGTAACCAGGATGGAGATGCAATGTCCTTGTCTGTGCTGCTTCTTCTCCATGCAGGTCCTTGTGCCAGCAGATATGTCAGCTGTGTGTGCATGTTTGACATGCTGGGACAGCGATGTCTGAAACCTCAGTGCCAGCACAGGGGACACTGACTGGTACATGGCAGCTTCCTAGAGCTGGCAGAACCAAAGACACTGGAGAGAAGCTCTGATTACAGGGTGTTGCAGAAGCTAGGTGTACCATCTAGATAAACGATGTGATGGGTTGCTTGTCCTAAGGACCTCTTGGATGTGGAGGTCATTATGTGCTGGTGGCTCACACGGTACGGATGTGGGATGAATTATGGGTCCACACCTTATGTCTGGGAGCCCCTTTCCAGCCAACAAAGCCCCTAGGGACTATCTTCCAGCCCACAGGATCTTTAGGATGAGAGGAAATGGCTTCAAGATGCGCTAGGGGAGATTTGGATTGGATATTGGGAAAAATTTTTTACAGAAAGGGTGGTCGGACATTGGAACAGGCTGCCCAGGGCAGTGGTGGAGTCACCATCCCTGGAGGTGTTTAAAAGACGTGTAGATGAGGCTCTTAAGGATGTGGTTTAGTGACAGTGTTAGGTTGACAGTTGGACTCCAATGATCATAGAATCATTTCGGTTGGAAGAGACCCTGAGGATCATTGAGTCCAACTATAAACTACCTCTGGCTCTAAACCATGTCCCTAAGAAAAGGTGTCTAAACACCTTTTAAACCCCTCCAGAGATGGTGACTCCACCACTTCCCTGGGCAGCCTGTTCCAATGCCTGACAACCCTTTCCGGGAAGAATTTTTTCCTAATATCCCATCTAAACCTCCCCTGGCGCAACTTGAGGCCATTTCCTCTTGTCCTATCACTTGCTACTCGGGAGAAGAGACCAACACCCTCCATGCTACAACCACCTTTCAGGCGGTTGTAGAGAGTGATAAGGTCTCCCCTCATCCTCCTTTTCTCCAGGCTAAACAACCCCAGTTCCCTCAGCTGCTCCTCATAAGACTTGTCCTCCAGGGTCTCTTCCAACCAAAATGATTCTGTGATTAACACCGTTGTCTTCCCCTCCCAGCACTGACAGGTGTGTGTGCCCTTGCAGGTAAGCTGGACATCACCCCGGATGACCCTCGGTGGATCGGTGCGTGGTGGGGAGGCTTCCTGCTGTGTGGTGCCTTACTCTTCTTCTCGTCCCTGCCGATGTTCGGGTTCCCGCAGTCCTTGCCCCCGCGGCCGGAGCGCGCTGGGGAGAGCGAGCAGGCCATGCTGCCCGAGAGGGACTACGAGAGACCCAAACCCAGCAACGGGGTCCTGCGGCACGCGCTGGATGGGGAGAGCAGCACGAGCTGCTTCCAGCAGCTGCGAGGTGAGACGCTGGCTCTTGGCACGTTTTCCGTGAGAGCCAGCAACAGGTTGACAGCTGGTTGGATTTAGAATTGCTCTCTGATTTGGGTTATCCGCCTTTACCCCCGCAAAAAAAATCCCCAAAAACTCAGTGACTTGTCATTTCAGTCCCTAGTTTCTAATTATCTCTGGAATTGTCCTCATTTTAAAGAGAGACTTTGTTCCACTTGAAAGGTTTAGGGTTTTTTTTAACCACAAAGCTTCAGAAATGCATGATAGTCCTGCAGAGCTGATAAAAAAAGTGAAAGGGAACACAGTCGCCGGAGCAATTTGTGAACTTCTCTCCAGTCTACTGACCCGCTCCCCTCTGCCTCCCGAAACAGAGAGCGAGCCGGCAAGGGCGGTTAAAGGAAATCGGGAGCTCCCGACGTTTTAACTGCAGCTTAGTGCAATCCCAGGTACAAAGCAATGAGCGCTGGGCACCGCTGCAGCTTTTAAACTGGGGTGGGGAAGGGGTAGGTACCAGCCCAGAATAGCAAAGTGGCAGGGCAGAGCATGGCTTGTAGCAAATTAGACTAGAAAACCCAAATCGTGTCCTGCAGTGATGAAAGTGGACCTGGCTCTAATTAACATCAGCAAAGGATCCAGATTTTGGGAGGAGAGATACCCTTTCTATAGGCTGCACTAGAAAATTTTTCATATTCTTCAAATTCTTCATATGAGAGGGTGGTTCTGTAGTGCTGGTGGTTGCATCCCACTGCGTGTCGCTGGTTACGTTTCTGCCTAATGCATTTAGAAAAATGAGGACAAAATCACTTACTCCCTGTGCTGTCACCTTAATTGGGAGTTGAATGAGGTGCGGGTGAGAAAGAAAAAGAGACTTTGGGGAGAAAAGTGCTTTCTTAAATATAAAAATGCTTTGAATAGTTGATGCGGTTGTTCATTAAGGAAAGGTCAAAGATGTGAAGTTTTGACTTGATGAGAAAATTCAAAAGAAAGGTGAAGGGATAAATTGTTTGAAAATTTGTCAGTAAAATTAATTTCTTCATCCTTTCATCCTTGTTGCAAGGATTTTCTCAGGTTTGAGGAACGGGCTTTTTCCTGGTACGTCCATCTGGATAATTCTGTGGCTTTTGTTGTGGACTTACCAGAGCGTCTGTTTCTGGCCACCGAAGTTTTGGAATGGGCACTGGAAATTTTTGCAAGTTTTCATATAGAAGAATTAAAGAATGCAGCATGTCCCTGCTGCACGGAGGGGCAGCAGATTTGCTTGAGGATGATGCTGAACAAGCTGAGTTTCTTGCCCACAGAGCGGCTATGGGGAGGTTGCTAGAGCATCTATTGCTCGTTGAAGTAGAGAAATTAAACTGCCACGTCCATGTGCTTCAAAGTATCGGTTGCACCAGGAGGCACCACAGCCTTCCACATTAGTCTTCTCATTGCAGGTAACCCCATTTCGGATCCGTCAGTATTCCAGGAGTCTCTTTGTAGATGGACTTTGAAATACAATTTACATCACATCAAATGAGACAGGGAATGACCTTCTCAGTTATGCCTTTGAGGCTGTCACAGACAACACGGTGTTGATAGTTGACATCTCCTTTCAAGTCCCTTGCCAGTATTGTCACAGTTGGAACATGGTCAAGAGTCCTGTTTGCTGAAATACCCACCTGAAGATCTTCAGACGTACACAGCCAGGGAAGGCAAACGCGCCGCACTCATTCCCAATGAGCTGTGTAGATACATTATTTTGCCACCAGCTGAAAAATATGTAAGTGCTCCTATGTGGCAGGACCTTGTATGCTTCATCTGTGTTGATTGTAATCTGTGTAGATTGTATACAGTTTCCTTTGAGGAAAGTTAGACTTTAGTTAGAAAGTTTAGCCTTTTACCTAGGATAAAAAGAACTAGATCATTATATACAGAGGTTAAAAATTCTATATGTGCATGCATGGCTGTGTCTTCTGTCTTTGGGGTTTGCCTGTATTCGTGAGGCTGAGCAGCAGAAGATGTACCTGTGCACCCACATGGGGTTGTGGGTGGAAATGCTCATCAAGGTTTGTGTGGTCACAACTCTGGCTCCTTTTTAGCAAATGTTGTCTCTGCAGCTCGGCCCTGGGCAGGTATGTGCCGGGCACAATTCCATCTCTGCACGGAGGTGTGGGATTGTCCATCTCTGTCCATCTCTGTGCGCAGTATGAGGAGGAAAGAGTTGTTCTTCTGGACTGATTGCGCGAACACACTGTTTGTCAACAGTGCATCCTCGGAGGCTGAATAGAAGCTCCCTTTTTGGCTGTTGAAGAGTTTCGATTCTTTTTTATTTTATCTTATTTTATTCTGAAGCCTTGCGGTGACTGCCGCAAGTGAGTGGGCATGGTGGGAGAGGACAGCGGGGTGGTGTGAGTTGGAGACGTGCTCCCAGCTGGGTCACGGCTGTCAGCTGCCGGCACGGCACTGCTGGCACGTGGGAGGATGCTCGAGACACTACAAGATTTGCCCGAAAGACAGTGAGATGCAGGGCTGGATGAGATGCTTTGGCTTTCTCTAGCCTTAAGTGCACAGAAAAGCTAAGACTAATATAAAAGCAACCTGCTCAAAGGTTCGGGAAGTCTTTTACATCTCTACCAAGGTCTAAACAGAAAGGAGGGCCCAGCTTTCGGGGAAGCCACGGCATCTTTTTATGTGGGGTATTTTCATGCCGGGAAAAGAAGCATCCTTAAGAGGAGCTTCGAACTTGAAACGAAAGCCGTGCCTTTGAACGGCGTGAGGTGAAGAGGCGATCAAAGGCAGCAGAGGTGGCGGGCGGCTGCCGTGGCAGCTCAGGAACGGTCCTGGGAGGTGCTTACCGTTGCTAAACCGGCATATGAGTGCTGCACCGCTTTACTTGATTAGTATTTCAGTTAATCAATGCAAATCCATTTGGGAGCATAGGGAAGTGAAGGATTAATAGCAGGGAGAGGATGGATGGATAGATGCTGCCATTGCTCTTGGCTCTCAGCTGGCAGCCTGGCAGGGTTTGTTCCAGCCCTGCGCTTTCTGTATGGTCTTTGAAAGCACTTCAGGCGTGGGCTGTGACAGTCCTGGCTGACCTGGGGACACGGCTTTGCTTTCCTACCTCTGGTCTGCCTTGGGGACCTCTCTGATATTTGGGGCCAGAGATGATGCCCAGCTGTGTCAGGTCACCTCTGCTCATGTCTGTCAAGCACCTGCCCTCTCACTTGGTGTGTTAACACGCTGCCTCTAACTCATCACCTGCTGCAGGACGTGCTTGGAAATATTTTGTTAAAATATTTTTCTTTTTTTTTTTCATACAGAAATGTCACTTCTACAGAATTGAGCGGTCAGTTCTGATGAAATTTGGTTTCAAAATGCTTCCTTGGCTTTATCTTTACCTCCCCTGAAACATTCTGCTTTAAATTCATTTTGGTTTGCAATGATTTAAACCAGAAATTCATTACATTCTGCCTGTCTGTCTAGCGAGAGTGATTAAAAACCTAAAAGGATTGAAATTGATATGGAATCCTTCATGTTTGGAGAGAGAAGCTCAT
The DNA here is from genome assembly GCF_036013445.1 of Caloenas nicobarica. Taxonomy (NCBI): domain Eukaryota; kingdom Metazoa; phylum Chordata; class Aves; order Columbiformes; family Columbidae; genus Caloenas; species Caloenas nicobarica. The sequence goes on from NC_088254.1 coordinate 17,177,937, forward strand.
TCATAAAGAATAAAAAGAAACCTCACTGTGGAATTAAATGAATTTCAAAACTGCAAATTCCCTAGGTTTGGAAACATTTTGGTTTCTGTCCAGCTTCATTTCCAAGAGCGTAGGAGAGCTGGGATGTACATCTGACAGCTGTCTTGTCTTCTGTTCAGTTCCTCCCCGCTCTGTGTACCAATCTGCTGAATACTTAGAGAGGGAGCTGCTCAGAATCCTGAATTTCTCTCCCCAAAAGTGCCCTCTGGGAGGAGACGTGGCACTGGGCCAGAAGTGCCCAGCTGTGCAAGGGTGTCCTGGGCCATGGAGAACCTGTTGTCCTCAATGGGATTTCATAGGATTGAGCGGGATTAACAACTAACACGAGTAGTTTTAAGCTCGTGGCGCTAACGAGTGATAGTGGCAGCCTTTAGAAGAATGCTCCACCTGCACCTTCATTAATGTCCAGAGTGGTGAGTCTTTGGCCCAGATCCAGGCAGGTATGAAGATCTTAATGCCTTTTGGGATTTGGGTCTTGGCTTCCAACAAGCATCTACGAGGCTTGCTGAGAAATCCTAATCTTAAGTAGGGAGATGGTGGGTGATCATAAAAGGCCCCACATCAGGTCCTGTTGGTCTGCAAGTTCCCTTCGGCATGGATTTCATGAGGGTGTGGGCTTTATTGGCAGGTTTTTCTTGGCTGTTTCAAAGCCAGCATCTTTGTTATCAGAAGCACTGATTTATTTAGAAAGGCCTTCAGCCTGCACAGTTCAGGGCAGAAACTGAGGTCAGGCAGAGTATGTCTGTCTCTGAAAAGATACTGTGCCTTGCTATGACCTCCATGATGTGGAAGAGGGAGGTTTATGTCCCCTTCTGAAGTTGAGCAAAGGCAGTTGCTGTGGGCAGATTGATAGACTAGAACTAGGACTTGCTTTCCATCCATGAGAATGTTACTGTTGCTTCAAGCTTGTATCTGTCAAGAATCCTCTTTGACCTAGAGATGTCATCCTTTTCCTTCATATCCTTTGTGATGCTAATTTTGCCAAGGCTGCACGGACTTTGGCATATTAAACTCACATGAGATATCTTCAGCGCCTCCTGCCTTACTCCATCTTCTCTTTTAGAGGAGCTGCCTCTTTCTAAGAGGTGTTTTCTTCTTGCTACCTGCACTATTTTCTTCATCCCTTATTCTTCAAGCCAGGTGATGATTTTGCCTTTTGGTTTCTATTCAGATCTGAGGCTTGCTGCCTACATTGCTGTTAGAAAATAGTATTTTGGCTCAGTGCTGTATTTCACCTTTTCCTCACCGCACTGTCCTAAGTGGACTGGGCTGTAAACTTCCCTCTAATTTATTACTTCGCTTTCTGTGTTCCTCATCTTTACTGCAAATTGAAAACATGTCTCTGTAGGGTGCTCCAACTGGAAAATTGGGCCTTGGTGATTGTAACGTTCCAAACAATTCATTTCAAGCACCAACGTGATGATTATAGTTTGTCGTTTCTGGAGAGTAGTTAAACCCATGTAATGAGGTTGCCAATTATCCCCGCTACTCCCCGATGTTTAGTGACAAATCAAAGCTACTTGGTGTACATAACTATGTTTGCTTGTCAAGCCTGTGGAGTGTCACCTACAGCTGGCCCCACAGGAGGAGATGCAGAGGATGCTTGATGCCTTGGCACAGATGTTGCTTGAGGTGTTAAAAGGTGAGAAGTTGAGGGATCGGCAAGGGTGTTGGAGAACTTGGGGACATCCTCACTAGGTCCCTTCCAACCCGTGAATGATCCTATGACCAGTGCTGCTCATGGATGGTCTGATGAGTTGGATTTTAAGTACTGCAGCAGTGAAAAGAGGCTGAGGCTTCTTGTTCTTCTCAGTGTACCTTGCCATGGCAATGTGAATTGCTTTTCTGTCATCGTTTCTGTAGCATATTGGGTGCATTGGGATAATGATGTTAAATGAACCGGTCCTTCTGAGCATGGGAGGATGAGTCTTACTGTGCCATGTGTGATACAGCTCATGGGTTCTCCAAGGAGATTTTTGAGACTTTCTTTTGCATCTGAAGACTTTTCCCTCTTCCCATTTGGCAAATGGACTTCAACCTTATATTTATAGCTCCAGAGAGCTGCTACAAAGAGCTCAGCTAACATTTAGGGCAGCCAGCAAGGTACAGGGTGATGTTTATCATGACTTCTACTGGGATTGGCTCCAGTGAAGAAGCACCATGCTTCACTGTTGTGTTCCTCAGGGCTTTACTGTCCCTATTCAGACATTCTCCATTCCCACCTCATACCCAGCACCATATGCCAGACAGCAGAAAGCGCGTCACTCTAGTCTATTGAGAGATTTTTAAACTTCACTGCTGACTTTTAATCTTGTTCCCAGAGGTATTTCACCCTAAGAACTGAGACGGATAAGGCAGCAGCAGGTGTCAAATGATTCATCTTAATGGGTGGTAGTAGCAAGATGCAAGTATGTTCATTTCTATGGGGAGCCTCCTGTCATTTCCCTTAGAAAATGAATGAGAATGAGCTGGGCCTGGCTGAGGAGATGGTGGAGGCTGCCAGGCATTGCCTGTGTTGCGTCTGTGCTCTTTGCACTGGGTTTTGTGTTACACCCTCCAGCCGGTACAGAGCCCTTTTGCAGTGGATGGTGGTCAAACATGCAGTGGAGGACAGGATCTATCCCATAAAATTTGCACCCGGACACACTGGGAGGAGAAGGAATGATGGAGTGATGGGACTCGTAACCCAACACTGCCAGGCAGTCAGAAGGGTCTCGTCTCTTGTGTGAGGTGGTGCAATAACTCTGCAAAATCTTTGCTGTTCATCCCCAAGTACGAAGGATGGATTTTGACCTTGGTAATGCATGATGGTTGGGTACCAGCCTTGCCAACATCAGAAATAAATGTCCATGATCTTTAACTCCCTTCTGCAAAAGACAGGCTGTCGTTGTTATTATTTGGTGGATAAAGTTAGAGGCAGAACTTTGTGTCTTTGCATTTGAATTGGCACAAAGCTATATCTCAAGGAATCCATTAGTCTTGAAAAAACTGAACTCCAGAGGCACAACAGGCATTAATACCTTAAGTGTGGCTTTTCAAGCTCAACGCTGCCAAGTCCACCTTTGCATTTTTCCTCCTTTTCTTGGCAAGAAGGGGAAATTCTGTAGGTGGCCACCAAAGAACTGAAGGAGGCAGCAGGTGGCTTCTGAGATCTATCCACGTCTGAATCCCCCACCCCCGTTTCTCCCTCCCAGTATTTTTTCTCTCTTTCCCCCCGCCCCCGTTCTATTAAAATACATTGTGCCTCCTGCACCTTATTATGTTAAGCAAATCCTCAGGAAGCAAGAATTTTATCCAGCATGGAAAAACATTTGTGATATAAAGAGACCTTAAACTGTGGAGTGGCCCCTTCCAAAAAGGTTAGATCAAACCTAATTATAACTCTTTTTTTCCTCACCCCTAAAGAAAGAACCAGGGGACCCAAGCAGAGCCTTGACAAAAAGCTGTGCATTCACTTGCTGAGGCCAGTGCAATTAGATTTTGCACCAAAAAAAGCCCTCAGGGAAAACTGAAGCTGACACCAGAAAAATCTGTTATCTGCCAGACCCCAGTACACCATAGGGGATGTGCAGGATGGATTTTCAAAATGCAAATAGGGGGTCCATTGAGGCTTCTCTATACTTCAGCGAGGTAATTTTCGAACGTAATGATTTTCACATTTAATTCAGGGAGAAATTAGTCATCAGGTATTGAGACAAAGCAAGGCTCTCTTCTGTACTGGGATGCTCTCCTCTTCAAGCTGTGTTATCTCGGCAATAATTAAAATGTTTGCTGAAGTAGAAAATGTGCTATCTGATTCATTAGCCAGATTTCCCTTTGTAAGGTAAGTCGTGTTTGCTTATCGGAAATAGAGACAGGCTTGGAGAAGAGGACTCTGGACACTAATGATTCAGAAGGGAGAAGCCATGGGATCATGACACTAAAGCAAGTGTGTTTGCATCTTACACACCGAATAGCTCAGCATGTCCTCTTGCACCTTTGCAGCCACCAAGGCTGTTAGGACTGCATGCAAGGTGCTGCTTGGCTAGTGAAGTTCTGGGTTGTGGGAACGTGCAGGCTAACATGTCCCAGTGTGAGGTCCCTTCTGCTCATGGGTGGCTGTGGCCCGAGTCTAAGCAGGAGAATTTCAGCTTGCACCCAGATGTTCTGCAAGAAGGTGTCCCTCAGCAAGTGAGCCAGTGTTACTTGGGAAAAAGAAGATGAAGCAAATCTGGGTGGCATGAGAAAGAAAGACCAAGTGTGTGCTGGGGTGGCTTGTGTCTGAAAGATTGCAAGAATTTGTGCAGTGCTGAGTACGGTACTTGTGACACCCATCGGCTGGCTCAGAGTTGTTCATGGGGAGCAGGTAGAGAAAGGAGCAGGAGAATGAGAATGCTGAACTTTGATTGACTTCCCTATAGGGGAAAGAAAAGCAATACTGGAAAACACTCATCCTTCAAAATTTCAAAATCATCTGTAAGATGTAAATATAACAACAGGTGATTTCTTTTTGCACTTGTTCTGGTGTTGCCGCATTTCAACCAGCTTGTCTGTGCAGAACAGAAGATTACTCCTGATTTGGAATTTGTCCTGCAGGAGGGAAGCAAGGCATCTCCGGCACCTTCAGCAGAGCCTACACAAAAACACGTCTCCCTTTTTTCTCTCTCTTCTAGTGATCCCCAAAGTAACTAAGCACTTGCTCTCCAATCCCGTCTTCACCTGTATCATCCTGGCGGCCTGCATGGAGATCGCGGTGGTGGCTGGTTTCGCCGCCTTCCTGGGAAAGTACCTGGAGCAGCAGTTCAACCTCACCACCTCGTCTGCCAACCAGCTCCTGGGTGAGTAACCATGGGGGCCACCAAATCTCCAGGATCTAAGGGCAGGATCTTCATTTATTTTCTCCTGCTGCTCATTCCCAAGCAGACCCAGCGATTTGCTTATGACAGACATTCTCTCATCAGCACCCAGTTAAGATATCTGCCAGTTGATCTTAGATGATCTCCAATCACAGCTCGCCAGATGGACAGCTGGCAGTGATCTGTCAAAAACTAGGACATCATGAAATGGATGGATCTTAATATCAAAATAAGGAGCTTGCAAGCTGCTCTCCTGACAGTTATTTTTTTCATTGAACTCATTGATATCTTCTGGTCTTCCAAAAGAAACAATCTCCTGCAGTCAGTCTTGCATCTCAGTTTAAGAACATTCTTTAAGGGAGACTTTATATTTGCAAATGCAACTATTGCCTCATCTCTGAGATCAGACTGCCGTGAAGTACACCAAGCAGGGCTCATCCAAAGCCTCTGGATACCTCAGAAAATTCTTTTTTTTAATGCCAACTGTTGCAGGAAGCATTAGAGATGCTGCTGCTTAGATTAAGGTGGGCCTATCTCAGCAGTTTTGGCATCTCCCTCCAACACAAATGAGAACTGGAAGAAAATCCTGGTTCCTCTAACTGATTTTTCCTCTTGCAGGAATGACAGCAATCCCATGCGCATGTCTGGGCATATTCCTGGGTGGCCTCTTGGTGAAGAAGCTCAGCCTGTCTGCTCTGGGAGCCATCAGGATGGCCATGCTGGTGAACCTGGTGTCCACAGCTTGCTACGTGTCTTTCCTGTTCCTGGGATGTGACACAGGACCTGTGGCAGGGGTTACTGTTCCCTATGGAAACAAGTAAGTCCCCAGAGAATTTTGGGATCTCACGCAGCCTTATAAACATAAATGCCATATTATTGACCTTGACAGGCAGCATTCAGACAGCACTGGCCCTTAGACAGCCATATAGAGCGAGCATATAGAAGGCAGTGTCATATAGGGCTCTTAGTTTGGGATGTTTTCATGCCACTCGTCACTGTTAGAGTTGAGTACTCGCAGCTGACAATGGAGTTTTACTAAAATCAGCCAAACTGAATCGAAAGGTGCCAGATGTGATGCTGCACCCATGGCCACCTACATAGCTCTGGGTCCATCCACCACACCATCTGGTTTCTCCTGGCAGCAGGGAACATGCACTGGTTTGTCTATTTATTGAGCTTGTAGAACCAGGTTTTAGATGCCTGGAAATTCAGATACGGTGAGGAGAGAGAATGCATGGCTCCAGGCCCATTTTAATGGCAGAAATGAGGCACACGGTGCCCTGTAGCATTCACAGGACTTGGAGAGAGTTGTTCTGTATTTTCTTTTCTGGTGCTCCTCAGTATGCAGTGGCATCTCTTTAGAAGATGACAACTTTTGGCTTTCAGCTCCTCATGGTTACTGTTGAAGGAAAACACAGAACAATCTCTGCAGCATCTCTTTGGGTTGCCTTGGGGATATTCACTGGGGCGACAAGGCAGCCCAAGCCTTGCATTATGTTCCCTGTCACAGAGGGAGAGTGGCCATGGCACTTCTGTCCCCAGGGAGAGGCTGTAGCCTGGATTTCTTAAAGCTGGGACCTAGACTGCCTGCCCACTGCTTTTTGTAATTTGTTTGCCTCAACAACCCCCCTTCAAAGCCATCTTCATGTCGCAGTGATTGGAAAAGCTGGCTGACCTCACCATACTGCCCATTAACTTCTCTTTCTGTTTCTCTTACAGCTCAACTCCAACCTCATCTCTGGACCCATATTCCCCCTGCAATAACAACTGTGAATGCCAAACCGATTCCTTCACTCCGGTCTGTGGGGCAGACGGGGTCACGTACTTATCCGCCTGCTTTGCAGGCTGCAGCAGCACGGTGAGTGGCCTTTCCTGGGGACCCCTCGCCTGTAGGAACGATTCAGTGAGCGCGAGTGAGTGACACCAGTGCGTATCTGGTTGAGTAGCTCATTTACAGCCCCAGATGGGCCTGAGCCACTGTCGTTTTTCACTCTGTTGCATAAATGCCCGCTGGCTCAGGTGGCGGTCTGCCAGGGTGAGCCATGGAGTGGGATTTGCCATCCTCCTCCTCCTCCTCTGGGCTTTCTCCTCAGCACGGAAGGCTCAGGAGAGACCTTATCGCTCTCTACAACTGCCTGAAAGGAGATTGCAGCATGGAGAGGGTTGGTCTCTTCTCCCGAGTAGCAAGCGATAGAACAAGAGAAAATGGCCTCGAGTTGCGCCAGGCGGGGTTTAGATTGGATATTAGGAAAAATTTCTTCACAGAAAGGGTTGTCAGGCATTGTAACAGGCTGCCCAGGGAAGTGGTGGAGTCACCATCTCTGGAGGTGTTTAAAAGACGTATAGATGAGGTTCTTGGGGTCTTGGTTTAGTGCTGGAGTTAGGTTATGGTTGGAGTCGATGACCTTGAGGGTCTCTTCCAACCAAAATGATTATATTTATCCTATGAAGCAAGGAACACGAGAGGAGATCTGCAGGGTTGTCCTGGCAGAACCCAGATCTCCCGTGAGAGCTTGTCATCCCAGGCTGTGTGACCAGCTTCTCTCTTCTTCTGCAACCCCTCATCTCTTCACCTGCCCATGTTTGCCTTGCCCAGTCCTTCTGTTCTTTATCCTCTCACTCTTTTCCTGAGTCTGGTTCTTAGACACATATGACCAGATCCTGGTTTTCTTCACGCTTTTTTAAGCTCTCCTTCCGTTCCTGTTCCTTCTCTCTCTTTCTCTCCTTTGCTCTGAGGCAGTGACATGAGCAAGTTGTCAAGGAAGCAGAGACTCCATCCAAAGACATTCTGCATTTTTCAGTTCTCCTTGCCTAAGAGTTCATTTCCTTTAGAAAATTCTTAAAGACCAAACCATCTCTGTGTAACAAAGATGTGAGGAATTTTTAACAGTATCTTAAAAGCTTGCTTTTCCACTTTTTGCTGCTGAAATGCTAACGTCTTCTGGGTTATGCTGAAAAGGAGTGTTTGCCGCTCCTGCGGTGGGTACTGGTGGGGTCACTGCGTCCTTACTCCCTGCCCGGGGACGTGCCGGGCATGGTGACCACTGCCACACTGCCTGTGCGGAGCTTGTGGGAGGTCAGCCTGGTGACAGTCACCGTTCATGGCTGCAGGGACAGCTCACCACATGCTGTTATCCCTCCACGGCCTCATCCTTCCTTTTCGAGGAGACATCCAACCTCCGTTCCTGCCCCAAAGAGACAAACCGCCCGTGAGTGCCGGTGAGCGGAGGTGCAAACTCGCTGCTGGCGACCGCGGCCTCACAGCCCAGGTGACCCGGGAGCTCGTCCTGCTGAAACCTCTTCTCAGTTCCCACTCCAGACCATGAGACACAGGCATCCCTTTGAAATACCACAGTTTCAAGGTGCTTTCAGCAACCCCACCAGGGACTTCACGAGTATGCAGCACATGCGAAGGTGTTACCGTCTTCCCTCTTCCTTCTTTTCCTGCTAACAAGAGACAAGGCAACACCTGGGGCAACGATACGATCATTTTAACAAGAAGCCGGCTTGTACAGGGCACGTGGAATGATGTCTTGCCAGTTCACCAAGCCCTTAGCAAGACTACAGCTGGTGCGGTCCCTGGCTGGAGCACGGGAGTGACCTCGTCGGCGAAGCTCCGGCTGCTCTGGAAGGAGCTTGGTAATGAAAATTCAGCTCTGCCCCTTCAGTCTGCAGCTGCCTGACCTCGTGTTCTGCAAGAGCAAACCTCTGAGCAAAAACCTCACTCTCCCTCACCCTCTCTCTTACTCGTTCTTTCTTATTTTGCCTTTTTGTCATCATCTTGGGGTTCTTTTCACCATTTTGTTTTGTGGGGTTTCTTGCAGTAATGTTTTGAACACAAATTAGTGAAGCAATAGCAACCTCTGGAAAGGGCATTGTTGATAATTATGGGCTGGTTTGGCCATGCAGTGGCCCTGAGGCAAAGCCAAATTGCCAACTGAGGTTTTAAACCCATAATCCAGGTAACAACCTGTCTAGAGGGTCTTGTGAATGTTATATGCTCGTGATGAGCCAAGGGTTGCCTTTTACTGGGACATAAAATTCTCTGAATGCTTTATTTAACTTTACTGCATTGGATGTTTCTGACTGCTTCTTTCTTCTTTTCCTCTGTGAACAATTTCTAAAAGCAATGTGTAGTTCAGTTAGTTTTTTCTTTTTAATTTCTTCTTTCTTACTGAGCCGGTTGCAGAGGGTCACGTGTCCAAAAAGCCGTAAGAATATTGGTGCTGATAGGCAGAGATCTGGCACCCTCAGGAATTTATCTTTCAAGCCCTTTCCTGGGAGTGGCCCTTGTGTACAAAGTTGTTTGGCTGTGCATCTTGTTTGTTCGATGCCAGTGCTTCTCTCAGTGTCCCCTTTTGTCTGGAGACACATGAATTCCAGTCTGGCATTACCACGTTGGCGTCTCACAGCTTTGCACTTAAATACCAGCTTGTTCCTTCCCTGTAAGAGCCAGGATTTAAAAAAAAAAAACCCTAGCAAGTAAAAACATGGGTAATTTGCGTAGATAATGACCCCAAACTCATGATGATGTTAAAGGTGCAAACTCTGCATCTGTGCAGCTTCACATGTGCACAGATAATCTGGGTTTGCAAGCTGCTGGGCAGCAGAAGGCTGTGATGTGTAGTTGAATGCAGTGGGGTTGCAGACAAGGGAATTTAATAGCAATCTGGCACACGTAGCAAAAAGTTGCCTCTCCACAGGACAAAGGCAAAACTCCATCTTTGATGTTTCGTTTGATGTCCGTGAGTTGTGTAGTGTGTCCAAGATCTCCCAGGTACGATGAGGCGCAGCACTAAGCAAGCGGATGAAGTTGGTACAAACTACGCACACTGCTTTGTGCCAGAACCATGGTGCAAAGTGGTCAAAAAAAGCGGATTGAGGGGCAGAGTTTCAGGCAATGGAGGTGGGGACCTACCTCGTGGTTCGTAAAAAGTCACACCAATGGGAGGAGAATCTGCCCCGCATTGCCAGAAACAGGTACTTTCTCTCCATTGATGAGAGCCCATGGAAAATAAGCCGCCAGTTCTGCGTGTTTGCTGTGACAGGAATTTTGTCCCAGGATATTTCAGTGCAAGTATGTACTCCCCTGAACTTAGATGGGTTTTAATCTACAGGGCTGTCTCCAGGCTGGTTGCTAGCAATGCACTGCAGTAAGAGCCAGGAACTGCAAGTTCCCGTTGTCTCTGTGCAAACCCCACTGCACTGGTGCTAATTGTCACCATCTCGAAGCCTTCAGGTGTTAGCTAATAACTCACAGCACAGGAAATTGTTAACTATTGCTTGCCAGCCAGAAAGGCACCTGCATGTCTGCTCCAGCTCTCCTGGAGTTCTGCACTGTGGTCTCGCTTGGCCTCTGTGCACTTATTTGGAAGAAAATCGTTTGACTTCTATGCAGAAGGAGATTGGTGTCAGAAAGGCTGGAGTAGCATCCCCGCGGATCCTTATCTTTGGAGGCAGTGAACCAGAAAGTGTGGTTTTATATGTTCCTAAGGGGACCCCAGCAGAAAAGCAAAGGGATTTCTGCTTCAGCCTGGTAGAGGCGAAGGAGAGGAGATTTAGCTGGTTTTCAATATGTTTTATTTTATGGTGTTACTCCTGTTACAAACATGTGACCTGCAAACCCAGCGGGCTGATGAAGACAAGCCATGAATCATTTATGATTGTTTCGTTCTGTATTCATTAAGGGATTTCTTGTGTGCTCTAATTGCACTGACATCCCCCACTCAGAAAGGGGCAAATTGGAAAATAAGAGGAAAAAAAACCCTAAATCTGTGACTGGCAAACAAAGCTGCTTTTCACATCCCGCACTTGCTGGAGAGATCAAAGAAAAATGCAGTCGCTTCACCCTCCTTCTGATCACATATTGATAAAGTTTATCTTGCCCGACTTCAGCTTTTAGCTCAACGCAAATCCCTCTGAACCAGATGTCATTTATTAGCCCTGCAGTGCACTGGAGTCCAGCAGCGTCTGTGCCACCAAGCTGTGCTAGTTCAGCTCCTGGTGAGCCTCAGCACCCATTTTGGGTGGCTTCTTCCCGGGATTCAGGGTGCTGGAAGCAAGGACTGAACCCACAGCCAACAACAGGGCTGCAGATTTACCTGCTTTTAATGTGCTTCAGTTTAATTGGAACAGCCAAGAGAACGGAGGTAAATAAGAAAGTAATTAGAGTCGTAATTTGGGGATCTTCCTTGTCACAGGGACGCAGATCGTTTCTTTATTCTGCTCCGAAGGGGTTTAACTTGGTAATAATTTTGTCGCAGTGACATTTATGGGAGAGACGTGAAAGGAGCAGAAGAAAAGAAACAAGCCAAGGGATGGCTTTCCCTTGCTGGTAGCATGCATCAGAGCTGACGTGCTTCTGAAATCCTTTCCAAACACCCCGTCAAATAAGCACTTAAGAGTTACTTAATTGACCATTAGAGGATTCCAAATTGCTATTGGCAAGCCCCGGTTACAGAGGGCCCGTGGTGGGAGCCGTGGCTCTCACTGCCCCTGAAACCCCTTTGCTCCTCCGCAGAACCTCAGCGGCTGTTCGTGCCTCACCTCGGTCCCTGCCGAAAATGCCACCGTCGTTCCCGGCAAATGCCCCAGTCCCGGCTGCGAAGAGGCCTTCTTGACATTCCTCTGCGTCATGTGCGTTTGCAGCATGATCGGGGCCATGGCGCAGACGCCGTCAGTCATCATACTCATCAGGTAGGACCGTGGATGCGATGGGCTCGCTGGGGCTGCTCTTGGGGTGGGAGCAGGGCTGGGGGACACTGAGGGAGCCGAGGGTCCTGCACAGCTCCTGGCCTCTGCCTTTTTGGCTGCGTGTGCCCATATCAATGACTTTGGCTTAAGCGAAGGTTCAGTGCATCAAAAAATCCTCCTAAGCACTCCCTGGTGGAAACACCTTGAAAGAGCTGCCTATATTTTCAAAAGATTTTGAACCTTCTCAGCAAATGAGGAGTTACAGGCACAGGCTTTCTTGTACGTTACTGCCTTTATGTGCAGGCAGGAGCTGGTGATGCAAAAGCCCGAACAGTCCTGCCTGAATTTCAGCCCCGTTGTTTCAAGTGTTAATTAGATAATTTTTTCTCTAAGCCACTATTTCGCTTGGTAGCACCTGTTTCATCCATGGCATGGCCCCACGGAGTTCCGTGCCTACAGTACTGGCCTGCTGGAGAGAATGTGGGAATTGCACAAGTACAGCTTTGTAAAATGGCAGTGAGGAGAGACTGGGCTTGCAGGCCAAGAAGATCCCTGCAGGGATGCTGCAGAGAAAGGTGGCCAGCTTGTTCTTACCAAGACTTACCAAGTTAAGGACATTACAGCTGCATCAGGAAAGGGGCAGAACTGCAGCCCCACATTCTCAGCATTTCATGCCTGAATAAGATGGCTTTAGGGATGGCCTAGAGATCTTAGAAACCATGGGAAAACGAAGGGCTTCAGCAAAGGCTGTCTTTGGTCAGTACTCCCCTGGCTGAAGTTTAACTTCCCTCACTCTGGACCAAGTCCAGGAACAGAAGGAACTTGAAAGTCTGAAGGACATCTCTGAGTTGAGCCAATGTGAATAGGTGGACAGAAGTACCTTATTCAAATAACTGACCTTGTGTTACTTCCAGACACACGGAACATTTCACCTTATAATATACATATATATCTGAGCCCACGTTTATCCAGAATTACTTATCTGTCCGGGCTGTCACTTACTGAGAATAATAACCAAAGACATAAATAGCAGATCCATTCTGCTGCCTGGAAAATTCCAATAAAATTCAATCAATAAGGTCTGTATTAGAAACACGCGCTTGAGTGGATCTTGGACAGAACAGCTCTGTGAGGGCATGTCTCCCTGCAGGATACAAAATGAGATATTCCACCTACTACTTCATTTCTATCTTTGCATCTACAGTAGCTAAAGGGAAATCAAATTTCTCATGATAAATATTGTGGCAAAAGTGATTTGAAGTTTGAAGAGTTCTTTGTTCAAGGGAGCTGCCAGCACCTGTAGGATCCTGAATGGAGACGTCTTGGTGTCAAATTCAAATGAGATAAACCGGCCACCAGCCAGAAAGAAGAGTACAAGGGAATAAGAAAAGCGAAGGGAATATTAAAAATATTCAGCTCACGGCTATAGGAAATAAACAATTCACACATCCAAATTAGTAACTGAGCTCCCCTCAGAACTACTGATAGCTACTGCTCTCTTGCAGCTGCCATCTTGGGTTGCTAAAATAAAGTTTTGGCATATAAGTGTGTCCCTGGTGTCTGCGGCAGTGACATGTGACATGGGCAGCTCCAACGGTTGATGTAAAAACGAACTTCAGTCTCTACAAATTAGATGTCTTGTCTGGGCAAATCATTTGTTCACTGCTGTAGCTGGTGAGAAAAGGAGATGTCCCCAGGTGGCAACTTTTTCTCCACTCGAAGGTATGGGGACTGACTTTGGTCTTATATACAAAAATGTGGACCGATGGACACCACCACTGATTAAAAACCCACTGTGAATATTTCACATGATAATAAATACTCCTTCTGTTTCCTTCATTTCCCACCCAGCTGTAGAATCCTATTTGACCCAAGCCATTAACCACTAAAATATTTTTCCACGCGTAGATACTTCATGGCATTAAGTCTTTTGTCAAGCCTGGGTGTCAGCTTGAAAACTCTGCTGAAATTCAGCCAGAGGTCACAGGCTTCATGCAGGAATCATGGTATGAAGCTACATGGCCAGTGTAATGTGTGAGGTGAGGGCAGGTGGTCAGAAGGGTCTTCTCTTAAATTAAAACCTATTGCTCTTTCTGGCTGTTTTATCACTTTTGTCTGATTCCCCCCAATGTGTTTGTGCAGAGGACACCACTGCCACCATGGGTGCTGACTACAGACCTCTCTAAGGAACTAATAGAAGAGCCAGCTGAGGCCTTTAAAGTTCCCCTGTGTGATGAATCTGTTCATATGGGGATCACTGTTCTGCTTTCTCAGCCTTTATATTCTGTGAGAAGTAAAATGCTATTATAAGACTTAAGACCAAATTAATGACTTCTGAAATTTCAAAGGCTTTGCTGAGCCTACCCCAAGAGGATGACTTTAGCCAGTAGCATCCTTGAGCTAAGCAAATTAGAAAGTCATGAATTATACTTTAAAGCACCTTTGAAGGATAACACTAATGCAACAGGGTGGGTTGTGTTCATAGCAAAAGGCAGTACAACCGTTGTCTTCCCAGCATAAAAAAAAATCCACGTTAAACTCATGGCCATGAAAACTAGTCTTCTTGAGCACGTCCTCCCTGGGATGCATGATTTAACCGGTTGCCTGAATCTTTTGGTCCATCATCCTCCTCTCTCTTGTTCCCAGTAGTCTGGGAAGTCTTAGAGCAAAAAGTTTTCTCTCCCACCAATTCGCAACATCTGGAGGCTTGAAAGTATGATGGGCAGCTTGTAAATGATGATTTACTGGGCTGGGAATTTCATTTTTCTCCATCTGATGACAAGATTAGCCGTTGTTATTAATGACTTAGCTAAATTCCCGAACCTATCACTGATGCAATTACTTTTGGGGCTGTAGGCAGTTCAGGCAAAGGGAGAAGAAAAAGCCCATTAATGATTTTTTTGAAGAGGTGGTGGTGCCATCCTGCCTGCCTGCACGGAATGGCCACGGGCCGTGTTAATCAAAGCAGAACAAGAATCGATTTCATTTTCTCTCCCTCCTTCCTTCCTACAGAACCGTGAGCCCCGAACTCAAGTCTTACGCTTTGGGGGTGCTTTTCCTGCTTCTCCGTTTGCTAGGTAGGTACAAAAATTTCGCGTGCTTCTCTCCCATCCTTTCCTCCCTCATGGAAAGCTCTATTTTTAATGTGCAAAAGTTGACTTCTACTCCGTGTAGTGCTGTGGTCGTCATGAGTGGGGTCTGACACAACAGAGTCCAAGCCCTCTCTCTGAAGGATCTGACATCAAGGCTCCTAAATGCGCTTTTCCTGCCATTTGAATTGTGCTAATGGAAGAAAATGTGGTGTTGCATGAGAAATGACCATTTCTGCCATGGTCCCACGCAACCGGTTACTCTTCTGTGGCTGTTATTAACATGTCAGCAGCTTGCAAAATTCCTGCTGTATTGCATATTGCTGAAGTACTGGTATTTTCATCCTCCTTTGAGGCACAGAACCTGCGTTACATGGTGTGTTTGTCCCTTTGGGTCTCTAGAAAGGGAAATGGTGAAATGAGACTGAGCCCTTGTATCCTCCTGTGGGTCCATATCCCATTAAAATACACATGGCTGTTGCTCTGGACTGGTGTCTGCTTCTCATATATGAATTAAAAGGAACAGACCGGGCTGTTGTTCTCTTGTTTCTTGTTTCTGGAGGTAGCGGTTTTTTCCCCTTTTGAAGAAATAGCTCTTATTTTAAAGCTCCTATATTTCAGCTCATTAATCTCAATGATTCCGGGCAAATTCCTCTCTGATCCATCATTGTGTAGGTCTGTCTCATGCACGTGATTTCTGTACGTTGTGCGGGTGGAATTTACTTTTTTTTTTTTAGCAGGGTGCAGGTATAAGGCCCCCCAGTCTCAAAGGAACAAGCTGGACAGTAAATGCCATCTCCTAGGCTGCAGAAAGGCACTAGGAAGTAGGGGACCAAAACTCCCACAGTCCTGTACATTGCTTTGAATAGCTGACCTCATTTATTTACTTAGCTGAAAGGGACGCAGTGGTCCCAGAGCAGTTTATGATAAAGCCCGTTAGATTTTTATTGGTTTTGGTGAAGTAGCTGCAGTCATACAGAAAGCTCCATCGAGTGATCTTCTCCAGGGCTCAGATAACTCCAAGGGAATCTTCTGGGTTGACTCATGTCAGCTCTGGTCCAAGCCTTGCAAAGACAGCATTTTCTTTAGCTGTGGGTGCTGCTCACAGGTTTGGTCTCTCTTCAGCTCTCACTGGCCGAATGTGGAGTGTCAGCTGGCAAGTCTGCCAGGGGATGGCCACGAGCTGGTGTTTCCAAAGGAAAAAGTACCTCGGGGGGGGAGATTTTCTCTCTTTTCTCTTCAACAGAGAGAAACCTCCTGAGATAGCAGCATCCTAAAAGGCTCAGAGATGTATGCTTAATTTAATAGATTTTTTTTTTTTTTTCCTTCCAGTAACGAGTGGTAAGAACTTAAACTCAAATCTTTACATGTTGCTCTGTCACAAAGGAATTCCCATGAAATAAGACAGTACAGCCTGGAGCATATCAGCAATGTAGCCTGAACCCACACAAATGAAGAGAAAGGCACTTTTCTATATGAGCAAGGGTATCCAAATCTTGCCCTTAACAATTTGAGGTTGGAGAATAGCTTTAGTGATTTATTTTAAAAGCTTTTCAGTTCACCTTTAAGCTTTGACTTAAGAAGAGAGTGATAATAGCTGCTTCTGGAACCAAAGGAGAGTATTAAATACGGGAGGTATGAGACCCAGAGGTGCAATCGTAGCTAATAGATTTCAGTAAGACAGAAGCAGCTTTTTTTATACAGCCCTACAGTTCCTGCAATGAAATATATATATAGCAGAAATTTTTGCAACACTTTGCAGTAAGACGTAAAACATGATTGAATCTCTTTAATATTCACTTTAATAACAAGAAACACGACTGAATTCTCCCAATATCCTCCTGGATATATTATCTCATTCTGTAAGAATCCTGCTGTGAGAGGGCAGCATAACATTGTCTTCATATAAAAGTGTTACTGCAGTTTCTCAGAGAAGACTGTAAAGCGATGCTGCCAGGGCCGAAGGTTTGGAATGGAAATGTCTGGAATGGCAAAGAGTTTTAGATGTGTAAGGCTCCAGACGCATCCTTTCTGGGTGATGTTCACCATGCAAAGCCTCCGCTTACCAGAGCACTTCCTTTTGTTTTTCCTGCCAGTCGATGTTGTTTGCCTCTCGTCTTCCAACATGACAAAAACACAGTGTTTTCTCTCAGAAAGACTTTCCAATCTGCAGCGCAACCCCTCAACTCCCTTGGCTCAGAGGGTCTAGGCATAGAGTTGTTCCTGTGAGTCTCTTGTCCTCTGGTAAAAATGACCTGAAACCCTCACTGGTCGCTAAATGTTTTTCGTATATTTTTCTTTAAGGTTTCCATATCCGTGTCCGCGTTCAAATAGGTGTAGGTTTGGAGTTCAGTGTAACAGGTCCTTCCTCCTGCAGAGCAATTTCCAGGCCAAATTATCTTGAAAGCTGGAAAGCCAGCTGAAGCCAGCAGATGGGGATGACGGATCTCTCTGAAGTTCAGCCTGTGCATCTCCAAAGCTTTGTTATCAACATCTCTCAGCATGTTCACGAGTAAGGGCTCACACCTCAAAATTATCATCCAAATGTAGTTTTCTCTTAGTCCAGAAGTCGTGCAGCTCCTGCCTCCTCGGTCACATCTGGATGTCACCCCCTTAGGTGGCATCCAGCACCAGTGCAGCACTGGGCACACAAACTGCATTCAGCAGCACGGTCTTTTTGCTTGTTTCTGGTAGGAGCCCAGCTGACTTCTTAAATTCCAGGTTGAGTGTGTGGTCGTCCACAGGTTTTAACAAAAAAAAAAAAAAAAACACACCAAAACAAAACAACAACAACAAAAAAGGCATCTTTTAACTTAGAAGCAGAACCAGCCCAGTCTGAAATTTCCAGTCATTGAAATGACAAACAGAGATCTGGCGCTGATGTTTTTTCCAGAATATATCCAGGATTTTAGATGTGATGACTGGAACTAGTGTTTCCAACAGATTGTCTTGCTTTTGTATTGTCTGTTTTTATTTACTACGTTTGTGCTATTAATGACTGGTTAAAATGAGTACCAAAAGCCCATGTAGCCTTTCTTAACTCCTGCATTTATTAACATATAAGGAAGATCAAACAAAATCTGCAGAGCTCTAGTCATCGACAAAATAAAATAAAGAGATCTCAGTTACCACAAGGAACAGTGAAGACAACCAATTTATTTGTAGTCTTAGGATACATGTCATGAATGTCACTATTTCGTTCATGACAAGCTGAAGGAAGGTGTCTTTTTTAAGCCTGGAAATCCAGGTTAATGATGAAACTGGATCCAAGATTAAACACTTTTCTGTCTAGAAACTGCAGTCCTTGTGTCTGTCTACACATGTATTTATAGAGTCTCAGGCATTACAGCACCTACAGATGGAGTGATACTGTTGAGGATATGTCGTGCCTACCTGCTATTGGGTTTCAGTAAATATGATGCTCTCCTTTGCTTGCTGTCTTAACCCACAGTAGTGATTTTATCCATCCGGGGTTTTTTTCCGGGATTTATCTGCTTCCAGCCTCCCCCTGTAAACATAGCAGAAGGAAGAGAAATGGTTTACATTATGTAGAATATCCACGTTTTCTTCTGAGTGCTGCACGCTCGGTGCATGTGTGCTGGCTGGGGAGTGCAAAGCTGGAACGTGGATGTTCTAACCACCATCGGATAATGTGAAATGGGGGACTCTACAATATCCCTGTAGGCTGGGGAAAATAGAGAAGAAAAACATTGCCTTATTAGTCAAATGAGACTGGAGTGATTGCTTTGCTTTAAGATTGCAGCTCTGCTGCAAACTGTGATTGAGAAATGCTCATCAGTAGTTAGCTGCAGTGGCTGTGGGAGAATCCTGCTGGGATATTCCATTTAATGATGCTCTGAAATTTTCTCTTCTTTTCAGATTTAATCTTTTCCATCTATTAGAGGCCGTTGTTTCTTTTCCATAAACCTGGCGAAAACATTCTGTGTCAGATAAATGTCCGAAACTCAATTTCAGTGCCCCTGCTGATGTCAGGGTCTGAACTGCAGCCCTATGGCACCCTTTGGGTGAACACCCCAGGGTGCAGAATTACCACTATCTAAACAGAGAGCTAGCTGCAAGGCTGTCCTTCTCCTCTTTCATTTACCCCTCTCCTCAGTCTCATTGGGCAAACGAGAAGCTTAATAAAAGCTGCTTAAACTTGAGTAAAATCCTTCCTGCATATTGATATCAGGGATCTCTTCCGTAGACATTGAGTCCGAGCTAAAAACTCATCCACAGACTTTGTTTAGGTTGATTTAGGACTTAAAAAATTAGAATTGCAGGCTGCATATGGGACCATTAACCTTGATAAAATATCCTCTCTTTCCTTTCACTGCAATCACGTCGTCTTTCTTTATTGTAAGGATCATAAAAGCATGATTTGTCTCTCTTATTTTGACAGGTTTTATCCCACCTCCGCTGATCTTTGGGGCTGGAATTGACTCCACGTGTCTGTTCTGGAGCACGTTCTGCGGCGAGCAAGGAGCCTGCGCACTGTATGACAACGTGGTCTATAGATACCTGTATGTTAGTATTGCTATAGCCCTGAAGTCTTTTGCATTCATCTTGTATACAACCACCTGGCAGTGCTTGAGGAAAAACTATAAAAGATACATCAAGAACCACGAAGGTGGTCTCAGCACTAGTGAGTTTTTTGCCTCTACTCTCACCCTAGACAATCTGGGGCGGGACTCGGTGCCCCAAAATCAATCACATAGGACAAAATTTATCTATAACCTTGAAGATCATGAGTGGTGTGAAAATATGGAGTCTGTTTTATAGTGACTGTGGAGGGGTGAACTATATTAATAATACAAGGGTCCTTTTTAATAAAAACAAGAAGAGTGAGAATGAAGAATCACAACTGCAAAACAACAACGGCAACACAGGAAACTTTTGTCTTTTCCTCAAAGTCAGACCCAGCCAGGATTCTTGAGAACGGCATCTTTTAGTGGGATCACTTGTGAAATCCTGCGGGGGGGGGATGGAGAACGCAGGGAGCGGCTGTGGCTGGGTACCAGCCCCTTTGGTGACAGCACGAGCTTCCAAGAAGGGCATCTGCAGAGGTTCATCGGAGAGCTGGGCAAACGGAGAGGCTTGGGCACGAGGCGTAGAGAAAGCAAGATGCTAACAGCATTTGTGGTTGCAAACGGAGTCCCAGGGATAAGTGGAGCCCACAGAATGGGCTGGAGGGTTGGTTAACCGGTCTGGGTGCTGTTCAAACCCTCTGTGATGGCAGAGAGGGGAGCGGTGCTGGAGTCGTTCCACCAGTCACGCTCTTGTCACCAGCCATGAGTCCACGATAAATACCTTGCAGGCTGCTGGAAACCTTCCAGGTGGCGAGCGATGCTGTCTGAGGTACCCAAGTCCCTCCAGCCGAGGCCGATTCGCAGATCGCAGCTCTGTGGCCGTCTGTGAATAGCTCTGCTCAGATCTCTCAAACCCAGAAAGGTTCAAGACGTTTGCTCACACTTGCCAAATGTGCTGTCATTTTTAAAGGGGGATGAATTCCAAATTCTTGTCTGTGTAGTCCTCTGATAAGATTTTTTTTTTTATAAACTTATTTTCAAACCTATGTTAACCCTTAAATCGCTGACACTTTTCCATAGGGAGGATTTATTTATGCTGGTTTGGGGAAGGATCCTGTTTAATTCACCCAAACATAATGTGACTCAAGGGGTTTGTTTAATCCTCTGCGTTTTTTATCCATACGCCTTCATTCTAATATGCTACCAAGCCAATGAAGACACATAATACGTTTTTAAAAAAGAGAACAAATGCACTGTGTCTCTATAAAAACAATTGTCAGTTGGAGAATTATAGATAATATGATGATTTACATAATATAGTTTTTTCCTATTCTATGTGACTCAGTGAATACATATATATGTGGAGAGGGTGTTTATGTTCTCTCCAGTTTTTAAAGATATATATATATATATATATAATTTGCAATCTAGAAATTGTGTGGTGGATGTTTTCTTTAAAGTAAGTGTGAGTGTGTGTGTGCGTGTGTATGAGATGAAAGGAATACTGACCTTAATCCTGCAACCCTCACAATTGATATTTTTTTTTTTTCACCTGACAAATTCCACTGACTTCAGTGGAAGCCGTGTGAGGAAGGTGGAATAATCTCCCCTCCTGGAGGCCACGTTTTGCCCTTAGATGTGCAAATAATGTTCCTATGGAAGGCTGGGTTCTGGGAGCAGAGGCTGACCGGTATTGAGCACCTCTGAAATTTTCATTCAGGTCTTCAAGAGGCACCCATGGAGGAGCAGGTTTGGCTTTGCTTTTGCAATGCAGTCTTATGTAAGCCTGCAAAAATCGTGGGGAAGCTTTCATCTGATTTCAAGAAGCGTTGGGTCAGGCTTATTTTGCATGTGTATTTTTCTCTTCCAAAACATTCCTGCTGGGAAGCAATACAAATTGGTTGTCTTTGATGAGTTTTCCCCAGGAAGCAGACCCATGTTCCAATGGACTAAATGTCAGAAGGGTTTTAAGGGTTAGCATCATAATCAAAAAGCTCCTTTTTTTTTTTTTTTTTCTGTTTGTGTTTTGAAGCTGTTGTGAACTTGCAGGTGTTCAGAGAAGTAACTTGGCATGTTGAACCAAATGCTGGACGTCACTTCCACGCAGCTGGCGGAGGAGCTGATCTTCCCCACGTCCTTGTCCATTGCTGGCAGTGGACACCCCAGAGTTGGCACAATTATGGGGGGTTTGCTAACTTGCCACTCATGTTCGACACCTTTTTAGCAGACGTTGCTCTTATCTAGGCATTGAAACATGGGTGTGGGATGTCCAACTGCTTCCATTTGACTGACTTTACGTGTGTGTGTGTAATTTATGCACAGCATGATGTGTTCAGCAACAACAAGGGCAAAAATAAAAGAGTGTATCAAATAAACTCCACTGTGCCAAATACTCAGCAAATAGTAACTGCAGATATTTGATTTTGGGTTTTCAGCCATGTTAAGAATCACTTGATTAATGAAGGAGTTTAAGGAAAAAAAAAGTTATTAAGCTATGCAGTGCCATTGTTATGTTGGGTGGTAAATGATGCTTTTTAGACCATTAGTATATCCTATCTGCTAAAATAGAGATACTGCATCCATAAAACAATGAATTTTAAAAAGGCACAGGATGCATAACTGTCTCATAAAATATGTATAATTGTCAAGTATAAGCCTTTGAAATCATTCTGTACAGTTCTCTTCATTCTGCAAATTTATTACTTAGACTGCTGTCTTTTCAAATGTTAGCTCATAATTTTATACTATACACATACATTCAGACTTGAACGGAAATGTCATAGAATAGAGCCTTTCTAAAAGCCTGATTGCTTTAAATTCTATAACCCCTTTCACAATTTCATTTTTTTTCCCCTTTGAAAGTCCAAGGGGAAGGAGAATAGCACACTGACATGATGCAAAACAAACTCTTGGTGTTGAAGAGCTGCTGTTTGTCAGTACAGTCAAAAGTGCCCCTTGACCGGAGTTATAGAAACAGGATTCTAGGGCACTTCATGTTTTCATTTTTTTTTTGGTTGCTTTTTTTTTTTTTCCAGTTAATCTCTTCTCTTGGTATGCATGGGAGATGCAGTTGAATGGGGTTACTTTATTTTTAAGCTGTAACTTAAAAATCCTGCATGATTGTTGTTCTATTTCTTTTGATAATGCAACTTTTGAAAAGCTCTCTCCCCATTTTTTTTAAGGGTGTATCAGATCCCTGCATCATGAAGGGCTTTACTGTCAGTGCTTTGGTATAGATTCAAGAACAGAGCTTTAGTTTAAAGAAAACATACAGACCAAAACCTTTATCCATCCCAGCAGGCTCTTTGGTTTTTTCTGATTTCAAAAACCACAAGCCAGTTTTGCCTGCAACCCATTTTTTGTTATAGAATTACAAATGAAGAGTCTCAGACATCCTCCCGCTTCCCAAATTGCAGTATGGGCCCTCGCCTGTCAGCACTTTGCTTCCATCCCGCAACTGCCTTAACCACGCAGGAAAGTTAAGAACAAGGATGGAGTTAGAAAAATGCCCATTCCTGGAACAGAAACAGGGGCAGGGGCTGAGCTGTGCTGGCCAGATCTAATGTTGGAATTTTTTTCTCTATATTCAGGGGCATTGAAATTCAGGGTTTTGTTGAGAGCTCGGTCTCAGCAGAAATGTTATTTTGATGTTTCCAAGCACTCTGTTCCCTGCATGGCTATCTGCTAAGGAATGGGATGTTTGAAAAAATAAACTACTTGAGGTTTAGCAGTCTCTATGGAATTGTCCAGTTGCCTTGCATGATGTCAGGTTGGGGTTTCCTTTCCCTTGTACGGACACCACTTTTCATAGCCCTAAGGGAATCAAAAGGGGACCCCAATCTAAAACTGGTGCAGATGACAGGAGAATCAGTTTCTTTACAACCTCGTTAACAAAGCATTCTGTATCTGCAGAACCCTCTTTTTATACATATTGCAAACATTTTTCTGTCTTTGCCCAGCACATCTTGGATGTATAGTGGGACCAAAATGCCATCACTTGAATTATCTAGACAAACCTTCCATTCTTTGGGAATTCAACTAATAAGGACCTCACACTGCCATCGCCCTGCGAGATGCACTGAACTACTCAGTGCTGCTACTATTAATCTCAGTTGGGTCTCACCTTGCCGGGAAGGTGAAAAGGGAAAGACGCAGAGAGGAATTAGCTTCAATTAGCTGAGTTAGCTGTGCTTCAAAATGCTTCAGAATTGAACCGATGGTTTGCAGACATTTGAAAAGTGATTGGAGTATTTCCAAATGGCTGAGATGCATTGGCATTTTTTTCTGGGGAAAAAAAAAAAAAAATAAGGGAATTAATAAGATTTGGAGTCCATCCTATCCTCATCAGAGTTTTATGCTCATCACGTTGCTGTTGGAGGCAATGTACTTCAGGTTTACCTTTGTGTCTTAGTCACACGCGTATTTTTTCTGAGTAAACGAGGTCCTGGGAGACAGAAAGGTGATTCTATCTCATAACCAGCAGTTTCACTCCACAGCAAACCAAGACAACGTGAAGGCCACCAGCACTGTGAAGCTTTAGCCCCTGAGTCAGCCATGGAAGTTGCTGAGAGTTTCTCACACTTGGGTGTGTTGGGATCAGTGTTTTCTTAAGGCTTGGACAATCTTGGCGTGATGTTTGTTTTATTCTTGGCAGGTGATGTAGGGAATTGTCAGTATTAAAGACATATGCAAATGCTTCACTGGACTGATGTGATAACAGCTTTGTTCCTTTATTCACAGGGGTTTCCAGACTTATTCCCACTCTGCCTTTAGACACAGCCATGCTCACCTGCCCCCCTAATTTCACATGAACTATCTTCGCAGATAGAAGCAGGTTTATTGTTGTTCTCTCTCTAGATCTGATTATTGCCTGCAAAGTTCCCAGGCTTTCTATGCGCAGAGCAAAGCACCTCTGAATATAAGCAATAATACTGACTTGTTCCCATTTGCATTAGGAGTTTTTGCTTTTCTTACCCAAATCCGAGTTCACCTCTCCCAACATCCCGTGCTGCTGCTGTGACTCGCCTCTTTTGTTGGCAGTGGCTCCAGGAGTCAGGCAGCCAAGAGGCAATTAGTGTGAACAGGCAGCAGTTTATTAAGATGGGCAGCCTTTGGATTGAGCCAGGCTCAGCTTTTGGTTTTTGGGTGGTTGAGATTGATCCAAGGAGGAAAGGAATAATCGGGGTGTTGCGGCTGAGCCCCCTGGAGTCCTTGGAAGGATTATCCAGCCTTCCACGCTCTTGGATGCACCTACCTGCCCTACCTCCCTGAGACTTGCTGTCTGTGGGCGTTTCTTCCAAATTAACGTTAGCTTCCTTTCTCCAGCCACAGTTCTTCCTGCATCCCAATGGCAAAGCACAGCTCGGCTCTACCAAGTCAATACGAGGTGTTCAGAGTTAGTGACTGGCATTTCAATTTGTCTGGGATGCCAGCAGGTCTCACTTAGTATTACATATGCTCAAATTATTATCGTTTGTTCTGCTTTTATACACTAAATCTAGTCCTTCTAGGCTGCAAATGATGTTGTCTATCATTCGGTTGACATTTCTAGCCAATCTGAGTCTTAATACAATTGCTTCACTGAAAAAAAATGGCCTTTTCAGCAGTTCTTAGACATTAGGTGTTTGTTTATTAACTAGTGATGCCAAGTAAAATCTTTGGCCATTGTCTGTTCCCTGAATCCAGTGGAGCAGAAGGAGCCTCTGTCTCCTCAGAAGCAATATCAGTGATATCTTTGACAGACTATGAACCTGGACTGCTTCTCTTTCAGCTTTGGTCTTGCCACAGCTGCTCGGCTATGAGCATCCCTCAGCCTCAAAAGGATACAGGGAATTCAGGAGAAGCCACATGGAGAGGAATCCATTTAAATGGCTGCAAGAGTCGGACCGTAGGATGTATGTAGTATATAGGCTGTTCTGCTTGTCAAAACCTTGCTTCAGTCTCTATTTGTTTGATGAAGTGACCCTAGGGATGGGGTGTTTGGGATACTATGAGTTTGTAATGTTTCCCCTCTTTTCTTCAGATTAAGTGCAGCAGAGCAGAGCATCACACTCTGGGAAGGAAAAGATTAGTAATACTCTGGCAGCTTGTGGTGCTGGGCTTGTTCAACACACAGTTGGTGTCTGCAAATGACAGAAAGCAATAAGGAACTTGTCAGGTCCAACTCAGCAAATAATTTATAGCAACTTCATAAATTAATTTTCCCTTTTATTCCTTCCTTGTGATTGCTGAGAAAACCAGGGAAATGCCTCCAGTGTATTTGCAAGGTCATTCCTGCGTATCATCAGTGGTCTGGAGGGGTTTGGAAAAGCTTTCTTATAATTCATGCATGTTCGTTTGTTCTGACTGAACGTAGAGGTAATGGGGGGTATTTCTGCTCCCTGAGTTTCCTAGGCTGGAATTTTCTCATCGGTACAAATACTTAATTCAAAAGTATGTGATTGGGAATGGAGTGAGAGGATCCTCCCTCAGTGCCGGTGGGCAGAGCACCACGGGACATACACTGCTCCAGGACAGCCAAGGTGCTGGCTCCCAACCCATCATCCTCTTTCCAGGAATATTCTCTCACACACGCTTGAAATTCTCTGCCTCTCCCAGTGTTCCTACCAGATAATGCATTCATTTGAGTAATTACTGAGAGCAAACACGAGAAGGGTATGAACCCAGACAAAACCAAATTGATATTAAGGTGAAGCAGGTGGTGCAAATTTTATTTGCGATGTTTGCAGAGCCCTTAGATTGGAAGCAAAAAATCTCTCAGGAATCAGAGAGTTGCATATGGCTTAACATATCTTAGTTCTTCCCAACTGAATTGCTAGTTGGTAGGACAGCAAAAGGCTTCGTTCCCTGCCACCAATATCCTAGCCCTTCAAAACCCTTTTCTTTTGCAGTACGGCATCGCACAAACACCAGTGCTTTTACCCCTCAATATAAACTGCATCTCAGTGCTATGTTTTCGGTGCCTCACAACTCTAACTGTGTGAACTTGAAGAAATGACCCCTGTTCTTCACCCATGACCCTTTCTGCCTGAATGGAGGATGATGATGATCCCTCGCAGCCGTTTTCCTAAGGTCTTACGCACAGGGGGACCAAAACTGTGCTCTGTTGGTCACAGGTGGCCTATAGCTGTGCTCACGGGTCTGTACCTTGTCTACAGCCCCACTTTGCCTTCACAATGTTTTCAGCGCAAAGCACGGTGATGAGGCTATGCATACCTGTCCCTGACAAACGTTCAGGGTCGCCAATGGTCTATGACCACCGAAGTTTGGGGAGTCTCCATGTTAGCACATGAAAGCAGCTCCCATCATCTACTTTTTGGGAAAGAGCCATCTCAGAGCAGGGTTCAGTGGAAAACAGCAGCAAAAGGGAGCTCTTGGTTCTCTTTGGTACCACGTCCATAGGGAGGAGAGGTGGGATGGGAGCAGGGGAAGAGCTGTGACCTTTTAAAACCCATAGTGCCTACCACTGCAAACGGAACGCTGTATTGTATTATATGTGACCGCTGTGTAAATAAAGTACAATAAATGTGGTGTTCGTTAGGATTTTTGATACAAGTCAAATGCAGTCTCTAGAAATGTTTGGGTTTTTTTTTTTGTTTTCCGTGCCGTATGTACTTATATCACATTCCAGGCATGGGAACATTTGGGGTCGTGTGAGCTAGAAACACATAAATGGCATTAGATGGGAAATGTTTGCAATAAGAAAACGTTAAAACTCCATTCGCCCTGTAGAGATGAGACACAAGCACCATATGAAAACCAGCCACAGGGGAGGGAGGGGGGGCAGCTCAAATAAGCAGGAGAGCGGCTCTTGACTTGAAGTGGTTTGTGAGCAGCAGCGACCGTGCTGCCCACCATCCTTGGCCGTGCTTCATTCGCAATGGAGGAAAAGCGAAGTTTTACAGGGTGGTTCAAAAAGATGGACCCAATTCCAAAGGGGTCTATTTCACGACGTGATGAAATATATTCAGGTGTAGGGAACACAGAGCGTTTATTAAAAGGTTACTAAAACTGGATAACCCGTTAAACTGTTTGTAATTTTTTGTGGAATTGTAACATGTTGCCATCATGAAATACACTGCTTCGAAATTGCGTCCATCTTTTTGAAACAGCCTGTAGTTTGGCTGATTTCTCTTTGCTTGTGTTCCTGATGCAGAGGTTGGTCAGGAGCCTGTGCAACCTGGTTATTCTCCACCCTTGAGATCCCTTAGCAGCAGCTACAGCTGAGCAAACTTGAGAGCTTAAAATTCAAAGCAGACGGGGAAAGACGTTCTCCTGTCCTTAACCAGCTGGACCCTCTGTGGCTCTGGCAAACATCCCTGTGGCTCTGGCAAACATTGAAGGGCTTTTTTTTTCTTTTTTTTCTTTTTTTTTTGGTGATAATAAGAATATTAGGAACTTAGTTTGTTTCCTAATGCACTCCCTTCTCCATCCTCATGTTCCTCCATGGTGTAATAAGAGAATTAACGCATTTCAGTGAGGCAGGTGCCACATGCCCTCCAAATCCTGATGCATCTCATAACTGGGTTGTCGGTGAGAGTTTCTCCGGCCTGCAGAAGCTCAGGACTTCTCCAGCAAGTGGTTGTGGTTGGTGCATGGATGTAATCTTCCATCGGTTTGTAGAGGCTGCTTCCACATTGACTGTCTCATTGGAGAAACAAGACCAACCCATGCAGTTTGTCACACCTACGGCTCAAAACTCCCCCACTGTGCTCTGTGCAGGGTCCACAATATTGGAGGAGCATCTACCCATCTCCACACCAGACCAGTCAGTGATGTTCGTCCCTAATACCATTGCTGTTCTTCATAGTCACCTGGGCAGAGCAGCATTTGTAGGTGGTTGTATGTGAAGAAGGTTCTTCCCACATAGGACATCTCCACAGTTGATCTGTAGTAGCGTGCATGGGACCTGGATGAGCCCAGGTGCCTCTCCCCTGCCTCAGGCTGTAGTTTGGTCTTTTCCTACAGGACCTAAAGGAAAGTAGTCCTCAGAAAGGTCCTGAAGTGTGCTGGTTCGACTGCTGGGAATTTTGCAGATGTTTAGCAGCACTTCCAAGATAAACCAAAACCTGGTTTGGAAAAGGAAATGTTTCACTGTACAATTGATTACAAAAAAAAAAAAAAAAAAGGAAAAAAGAAAGAGAAACCACATGCTCGATATATTTTGAGTACTGTGTTCTGTATTTTTGCAGCTTATATTTTCCAGATGAGCAGTTTAGAAATATGTGATGTGAAATACATACTGTAAGTTTGCTGTAAATGATATTAAAAGCACTATTTTCATTCTTCTCCTGTCTCATTGGATGATCTCTTTGGTTCTGCCAGCTTGGCTGGCTGGGCTGGTACTTTGTCTCTCCCAGAAAGTTTTCAGTTTCAGTAAAAATGGAGTTGAGACTCTGGGTTGGAGATTTGATGTTGAGGTTGAAAGTTTGCTAGAAATGGCAGTGGGGCTGAATGTGTTCCTGTGTATATGCAGACGAGAGGTCCTGGCGAAGAACTGGTTGTGACAGAAGGTAAGGCAGATTTTTGGAAAGGGGGAAGCTGAAATTTAGTTAATGGTTGTAGAAAAGGGCAGGGAGCACCAGGACATCCTAGATGGTTGCAAAGTGGGAGAACTTGGAGACCTGGAAGGCAGTAGGATGAGGAGGAGCTCAGAGGGAACATGAGCTGAGCAATGAGGAAAAATGCTGGATGTCTCGTTGATGACAAATGTGTCTGATGCTCTTTGTGTCAGTTCAGCTGTGGAGAGGAAAAAAAAAAAAAAAAAAAAGAGCTTTTAGCTAAAATAGCAACAGCTCAGTGAAGTGGCTGAGCCCTACAAAGCACCCTGGGCCCCTGCAGCTGTTTTTGCTCCAAGAGCTGCAGAGGCTTCTGCCTTCATCTCCATCAAAGCACCCAGTGCTGTGGGGTCAGGCCAGCGGAATGGCAGATCCGCGAGCGTGTGACAACAGCCATTTCCACTCATTCTAGCTGCTGCATCAGTCAGAATAAAAGTAAGCACTTATTTTTGTTCTGGTTGCTGCATCAGTCAGAATAAAAGCAAGCACTTATTTGGCACATTATTTTTAAATGTTTCAAATCTGTTGTGTGAAAAGAAAATAATTTTCTCCTGAGCTTCTATAAAATGATGCTGAATGAGGCAATTACATTCAAACTGAGGTGAGTATTCCTTGTTTGTTTTACTTTTTTATCCTTCCCTGTTCCAGTTGCCTCTTCTGGAAGGTGGAGGGCAAAACAAAGATTAAAAGTTAGACAAAAAAACCCTTCTATTTTACTGCATACAACTTGAATCCAACCACTGTTGCCTCAAATTCACTCTCAAACAACAGAATCTTTAGAGAACGGTTCAGAAAGAGGGAGCGAGGGAGGAAGGCTAGAAAAAATGTTTTGCTAAATGTCAATAGTGAAGAATCTTTTATTTAAATCATTTTATCGCTTTCCCTCAGCCTAGCTGCAGCTGGTGTTGGAGCCTACGCAGGTGCCCTCTGAAGGCATCACTCCTGCATCCTCCACCGGCCGTTCCTTACAGGTCCTTGCTGCCCCCCCAATGGACATATACACCAGCACACATCACACCCGGCTTCCCAGGACCTCCCTTCAGCCGTCCTAGACCTTGCATTTTGCTGTGACCTCTGATAGAACCCAGTTAACTGAGCATATACTGAGCTGGATTCTGTCGTGGATGCAGATTATTAGGCTTTATGTCACCTGAAAGGTATTATACCTGGTTGAGTTAATGTTTCGAGACCAGGAGGTTAATGTGTCGGTGCTCAGCCCTCCCTCATTAGCAGCAGGGCTGTGTGTGGTTGTGCTGAGAGCCCTGCTCTCATTAGAGGGGACTCACAGGTGGGTCACATCAACAGCATAAGTTTATTTGCCTCCTTCAGTTCTCTCTGATGTACCTTCTTGCTATCCCTGGATTTTGGGTAAGTCTTGCTGTTATGATGCTGTTCCCAGGGAGGGTGTGATCCTGGTCCCAA
Organism: Caloenas nicobarica; assembly: GCF_036013445.1. Classification (NCBI taxonomy): domain Eukaryota; kingdom Metazoa; phylum Chordata; class Aves; order Columbiformes; family Columbidae; genus Caloenas; species Caloenas nicobarica. Next base: position 17,208,101 of record NC_088254.1, read on the forward strand.
GACCAGCATGACTGTGGTCTTCCGAGCCTGGGTTCGGTCCAAGGCAGTGGTTGGTGATAAAGTCTGGGGAGCTCCAAGCTGAGAAGGTCCTTGTGTATCCAGGAATGTGCTTAGCAGGTCGTCTTAGCTCTGTGCCAAGTTTGCTCAGCTCCTGAAGCCTCAGGTGATCTTGAGGGTGCCTTTGAGCTGGCTGAATGACATGAAGTAGTTGTTTAGGCTTAGAAGAATTTGGTTTGGTTTTGTGTTCTGGTGTTCCTGTGCTTGTCACCAGAGCGTGCCCTGGGATGTGTGCTTATTGGGGTAAGGATTGTGCAAAGAGCACTCTGGAGGTCAGGAGTGGAGAATATTGGAAGGGTAAAGCAGGTCATTGGAATTATGAACTTCTGTACCAGAAACCTTCTTGTAAGAGCCTTGCTCAGCCAATCAGGGAAGACAGATCCCGTGTTGATCATGAGAGGGTAAAGTTGAGCATTTATCCTTTTGTTTCTGGTTTCCCCTCCCTCCTGTGATAAACGTGGGCCAGGCAGCAGCATAGGTTTGTGCCTTGCAGGACGAAGAACTGCCTGTCTTCAGAGAGCTGTTTGCAGCCTGTGTCCTGGCTGACCCTGGGCAGCCCAGGACCGTACTCTTCCCCCCTGCAAATCCACAGAGGTCTCTTTACCAGGAGGAAGGGGTTGCTCTGCAAGAGGCAGCTGCCTCCTGATCCGCGGCTTTGCTGTGCGTACCTCCTGCTGCCCATCTCTCAGCTCCTCGGGGACAGGCCCTGTCTCACGTGGCTGGTACGAGGTAATGAGATCAGACAGGTACTTTCAGCAGGTTAGGAGCCTGAAGGTTTCTCTTTCAAATCTTGCTTTTAAGCAGCAGGTGTGTTCCCCACAGTCACAATTTTGTTCCTGTGCCTCAAATGCTGAGACAAAGGGCTTGGGCACATGTGATTTTTGCAGATACCTAGAGGTCCTTAAAGTGCTACCGTGCTACCCACCATCTTGTTATTGTGGTACTATTGGCCATTGCTGCTTCCGTAAGTGACATAAGTTTTCCCTCCATTCACTGCTCCCAAATGGGCTCCCTGCTTTTTTTGTGGCAAAGGACAGTTAATGTCATGCAAGTACTTAAAAGGAGCCTATAAGAAAGATGGGGACAGACTTTTTAGCAGGGCCTGTTACAACAGGGCAATGGGTAATGGTTTTAAACTGAAGGAGGGGAGACTCAGGCCAGACAGGAGGAAGAAATTTTTTACACTGAGGGTGGTGAAACACTGGCCCAGGTTGCCCAGAGAGGTGGTGGGTGCCCCGTCCCTGGAGACATCCCCGGCCAGGCTGGACGGGGCTCTGAGCAACCTGAGCTGGTGCAGATGTCCCTGCTCATGGCAGGGGGGGCACTGGATGAGCTTTGAAGGTTCCAGCCCAAAATGTTCTGTGATTCTTGCTACTCCAGACCCTCCCAGTACATACTCTTAGTACATCACCAACCTGACGCTTACATGGTCACCGAACAGCAAGCCACACTCTTGCCAGACAGTGTGAGGATAAATCCAATCCCTAAGCAAGTAAAGGGTTATCCATCACTCAACTGCCTTTTTCCATTGATTTAGTCTTTGAGAGAAGAACTAATGTATTTAAAAATCAAAGCCAATGGTGCATTTTCACTGTTAGTTTGAGGCCAACATTCATTTTAAAATTGGTTTTGTGTCTGCTCTTTTGCAAATTTGCTTCTCCCCCCTGGTGTTCCCAGCAGGGGCTGGGAAGATGCTGCCAGTGCTGCCCTTCCAGTGTGATGCTCAAACTGGACTCACCCTCAGACTGGGGTTATCAAATCTGGGGGTAAAGCTTGCTCATGTCCCACTCTGTGCACGGGTGGGAGGAACACAGCACTGGCTGCAAAATACATCATAGCTGTATCCTGTATTTTGCAGAACACAGAGGTCTCAGTAGGAGGTTCCCTGTTTTAGAGGTGAAAATCCATGAAGGTGAAGGGCAGCTGTAGAAACCTGCTGTTTTCACTGGCCTTACAGATAGGGAAAAGCTGCTTGAGGAGGACAAAGTGCAGATTAGGGGTTTGTCCTCTGTCTGAGGTCCATGGGGCTCACTGGCTGCCGTGAACATTAGCTCAGCACATGGACCTTGCTGACTGCCACAGTGCTTTTCAGCAGAGCCGTTCTTCTACCTTGCAGGCTGTTTAGTCCATCAGGCACCTTCCCGGCCTTAAATAAGAAGGAATTTCAGATTTTCATTACAAGCTGTGAGCCTGGGCTGAAGAGGCTCAGCAGAGGTCCCACTCTCACTTTTAGGAGATGACCAGAAAGAATAAAAATGGTCTTATTATGCAGCAAGTTAGGAAAATTTCTACTGGGAGGGGGGTGAGAAAAGAGAACAGAGACCTTTATCTTATTCTCAGATGGACTCAAGATGGCAGTGGGGAGTGAAAGTGCCCTAAAAGCTGCAGGTGACCTGTGCAAAATCACAAGGGTCCTCAGGCTGCTTCCAGCAGGCAAGTGCAGAAATTTGGCAAATTCAGCAACCAGAAATTCAGAGGCTATGAAATGCTCAGGCTGGAGTGGAGCCTCCTCTGGTTTCTCCCTCTTAGAGGTGGTTTCTGGGATTAAATTTGTTATCTCTCCAGCTCTCACTCTTCACGTGCAAGAAGAAGGGACTGCTGAACCAATGATAGGAATGATTGATATGATGATGTTGTTGTGGCAGTCCTTAGAGGACACTGAATGCTACTCTTCCCCTTAGATTAATTAGGAATGCATTTACCTGAAATCCTGGAGACGTCTTTCCTGCAAGCTTTGAGTGTATACAAAGCATAACTTCTCCATTCAGAACATGTACTAATTCCCCACTGAAATCAGTGCTCATCCAGTACTAACACCCACACAACTGCTAAATATCTCTGGAAAGGAGCAGGACAACTTGAAAGACATTTCAATTTCTGGATGAAGCCAGAAGTCAGAACAGAACCCAGCCTTTGTTGAAATGACATTTGAACAAAAAGGTGTTTGATTTTATTCTTTTTCCAATATTGTAAACATGCCACCGAATCCACAAATGCACGTGGAGATGCAGAAGAGGGTACGAGCTGCAAAGCAAAGCTTGCTCATCACAGGACTGCACTTTGCAGCGGAAGATGAGGTTTGAGGAGACTCTCTTTGCCCTTGCATCATGTCTAATCTATTTTCGCTGTGGGTCATAAAGCCTGGTGTGCTGAGTTTTCCAAGCGCCATTAGTTTATGGGCTTGTTAACTGAATAGATTTTGTAACTTTCAGGGTCTGATTCTCACTGAACCAGAAATACCTCAGTGTAATTTTAATGGCAGAGGAGAATCAGGTTAATGACATCTTGGATCGTCTTTTCAGCAGATATTATTTGAGCCAGTTCCTCTTTACCTCTCTCCTTGCCCTGCTCTGTGGTTGCCCTCACTGGCATTAGCTCCCTAGCCATGTATTATTGTAGCTGTATTTAATTGTTGTCATCATTTGGGTAAAGGCTTTATAAACAAGTATGGCAGCAGCCTTTTGAGGGCTGCATTTGGAAGGTGTCTGCAAAATGCATGTCTATTCAATTTTTTTGCATGTGTATCCCTATACAAAGCTGCAAATGGGAATGCAACGGTATTTAAAAGCCACAGGAGACAAAACAAGTTGGAATTGTAAAGTATTGTTAGAGCACAGGAGGCTATATGATAGTGGAAATGTGAGACAATAAAAGGATGCATCAGCGAATTAATATGTTTAGTTAATAAACTTCCACGATCAAAATGATTCTACTGGCAACGCTGCCTTCCAGTGTGAATGGAGTAATTGTTAGAGATACTGAAAAGGACAGATGCGTTGTGTGGGCTGGAGACAAAGCTGCACGTTTCAACAAGGACAGGAAAAAATATCCAGCGGAAAGTCTTCAACAGTCTTGGTACCTTTGAGAAGGGCTGGGGTTTGTAGGTAGCTCTTGATCTACGTTATACGTGCTGGCTTGGACTTTTCATAATGCTACTTCTGCTGAAGAAGCCTTTTGATGGTTAAAACTCGGAGACAGCCTGGCCTGGCATCATTCACCTTTTATCTTTTCTTTGCCAGTTTTCTAGTTAAGTGCAAACAAAGCTGGAATGCACCAGGAAGAAAAGCTTTGGGTTATTTCTGGGGCAAACAGTCGAAGACCCTTCCGCCTGCATTCATTCATCACCTCTCCATCTGAGGGAGAGAGCAAAGACCTTGCTGGTTTCAGGAATACACTTCTCTCAAAATGTAACAACCTTTACAGCAGCCTGTATTTTGATGGGACATTCTTAAGATCTAATGCACTGATATCTCAGACCTTTCCTTTCTTTAGAGAGGTGAAAATGAGTTTTTACCTTCTAGAAGCTCAGTATAACTAAACAACTTATTGACTTCCCTGCTACAAGGTGTCTGCTTTGTCAAGATGCATTGAACATGACAGATATTCCTCTAGTCTCAGGCAGTGCAGCATTAACTATGTCTGTGCATCACCTCTACTGCAGGATGTTCTTCCCAATGTCCAAATTGACATAAAGGAACGGAGAGATGCTGTAGCTACACACACTGGAGAAATAGGTCAAAAATAAATGCTTTCAAGAACAGAGTAAATGACTTTGATATCATCTGTACTCCCTGACACACCACTAACTCATCAATATCTTCCTCACTATGACAACCTTGAGAAAAACAAGACAATTGGCGAGTAAGAGAGGTTATTTAAACAAGTATGCCGAGTGGCTTTCAAAAGTAGCTCTTGTTTATTATAGATCTGCTGGGATGTTTTGGAAGCATTCTGTAGAGGAACAGCTTTAAATTTTATTTTATTTAAAACCAAACAAACCAACCCCCGCCCCACACACACATACACATTGAAATCCTGAGCAGCTCTGCTCTTTTTCCAGCTCAGGTCAATGAGAGCTGCAAGTCACTATGGAGGAGCTGACTGAATTGAGACGGTGGGAACAGTCTAGGGTAAGTGTGTAAGGGTGTATTCAGAATCCTTGGGAATGTCTTTTAGACTTTTTCCAGCGCAGATTTTATTCCATCTTTAACCATTGTTTTTGGCTGGGCTTGAAGGTGTGTTTCCAAGAGCCATTTTCTCCTTGGTGTTAAATGAGAGTGGCTTTGGCATATGGGTCCTGTGGAGCTGCTGTCCATCTCATATGCACCTCTGCAAATCAAGACATCTCTGCCATGAGCTCGTAACTTTTCTGTGTTAAATGCTCTAATCTCACTATACCTAAACTCCACTTCTGCAGAAGGCGATTCTCTGTGGATGTAGCTGTGCTCCTGCCTTCTGGCATTTTGACCACTCTCCTGCTAGGTCCAGCTGTCTGGGATACCTTGGGATTCCTTTGGTGGCTTGGTCCCAAGCTTGAGCTGCGTGGAAGAAATCATCACTGACGATGCACCTCACTAGCAGAATAAGGCAAAAAGACCCCACAAAGATGCTCCAAAGCTCAGTAACATGGAGGGCTCAGCCCAACCAAGGTCACATCCCCATCTCATGCCTCTGTGCATGAAGACAGAAGTGTTCTACTCCACAGTAAAAAAGAAATTGTTCTTTAGCATAAGCAACTTCATCTTTTCCATTTTTATTTAAAGGGCCTCAGTTCAAACACTGCCGCAAGCCTAGACAGGTGGCCATTTCATAGTTACAGTAAATAATTTACATGACAAATTCAGACCTGTCTCGTGGTCCTGTATTATTCATGAATGAACGGGCTTGTTTTTCATGACAATGTTCCTTATTCAAACATGGTCCATGATGTATCTCAGTCCCCGAGTTCATTTCAATTGCATCTGGCTGTTTGCCAACCTTTTGTTGCTATTTTCTGGTTTGCAAAATGTATTACCTAGATCATATTACTTCCATTTGCTTCCTGAGGGACGGAAACTTTTATACATAGCAAAGAGATTTCTGCATGGCTGTATAAGCCCCTTTGTAGTGAAGCTTCACTCAAATGCATATTTCTGAGAGTTTCCCTTTGCACAATTGTTCTTGCAAACAAAAATATCGTTTGTATGAACATTCTTGGCAAAGGTCTGACATATCTCCATGGAAAACACTCAAACATCATTTATGTGAAACTTCACAAACACTTCGCTGTTGTTTGCTCATTTTGGTTTGGAAGGGTTTCACCCGTGGGGTTTATTAGATGTGAGAGTTTGGCTCCCTGGTGACCTCTGGGCTGCCTGTTATCTCTGAGCATCTCTAAATCCTGTTTATTTTGGTGGTGGTGGTGAGAGTAAAGCTGCAGTTTCCCAGCTGCTTGCTGAATTTCTGAGGTGTAGAGCTTCTTGAGAAGGTATAAGCCTTGTTGACTCAAAGCACTGTGCACTGAAAAAGCAGGATTCACTTCTCAGTCCATTATACACTTTGACTTGCCCTTGTTTCCTTAGGCCTTCACTCTTCACCTGTAAAATGAGAATAATAAAATTGCCTTCTTTCCCAGGTACCATTTCTTTGACCTATCAGCTCACTTTGCAAATGCTGCAAGCCAGAGACCCAGCATCATCTTTATGCCCACTCATAGAAATGGAATCTAATCCCAACAATGAAAAATAAACATGCAGTATTTACGTAACACCAGGCAACTGTGAGAGCATTGAAATATGACCCCATCTTTTAGTATTAATTTATATATTACTGGAATATATAGGGACATACCTGACCCTGGTGCTCATATGAGCAATTTGCTCATATACCACTGATTTGCTGCCTCTATGCTTGATTGAATAATTGATAGTGCTTACTGTTTTCATTCATTCCCTGAAATAGAAATGTGTGAAAGTATAAAAATAATCTATACCTGCTTCATCCCCTAAAAACAAGCCCATATAAATTAGTGAGTTAGGAGAAATTAAAGATGATATTATCTATTTCATCTTCTGTGAATGTGTGGTCACAGCCTTGAAAAAGTTGAAATACAAGTAAGAAAACTGACCGAATGTGTTGTTAATGCCCTCTATGTCTTAAAAAAAAAAATGATTACTTTTCTATGAAGGTCCCTTTGGGTGAAAAGGGTTGTGGGTTATTTAAAAACAAATGGAATTTCTCTAGCTGTCATTACTCAAAACTATGTGGGGGAGCAGGAGGAAAGGTCTTTATTGTCCTTACATTTCTTTCTGTATTCAGGGAGGCTCCAATTTGTCAGATCTCTGCTTTTAATACAGAATTCCTTTAAAAGCCAGAGGATATACCAACCTCTCTCAGGAGGTGACGAGACTGCTGATCTAATTAGGAAAGGATTCGGAGCATTGCAGCCTCCTCAGACGACTTCACTAGAAATCGTGGCTGCAGAGATGCTTTTGAAATTCAATCTGCACATACTTTATGTGCGTCTGGTCCAGCGACCTCCAAGGAAGCCCCAGGACTCTGCAGAAACTGGTGGTGTTAGCACAGAACTAGGGGAATTTGTTTCTGAGATAGTTTCAGCTTTCATATAAGACCAAAGGAAATGCCTTGATCACTTACAATCATGAGCCATCCTCAGTGATTTCTGACAAGTGCCAGGTGCTAATTCTGAAGTCCCAGCTTAAAATGCCCTGCAGTGGCATCTGAATAATGTATCTCCCTGTACATGTTCTTCTTTGTGCTTTTGGACAGTGAAGATGCTTTGGTTACAATGGTGCCAAGTTTTGGGGGGCCTGTGGAGCTACTTCCCAGCAATGCACCAAGGAATTTGCTTTGTAAAGTTGGACAAAATGTGGAAAGGATAATGCAACTCAGGACCAAAGGGCATCTGTAGAGACTTGGAGAATCAGGTCTGGAGCAAGGCTGGGGTGCATTAACATTGTTGGTTTGAGATCCTGGATTTGAATGAACGCAGCAAATAATTTTGCTTCAAACTTAGATGAATGAGCAAAGCTCTGTAGCTCCGGGACTGGAGGAGGAAGGCGACCCAGGGAGCAGGGATGATAGCAGGAACAGCCACAGGGTACGTGTTGGGAGGGAAGTACACCTGCAATCTGTGGCAAGTGGATGATTTTGCACGGAACTTTATATATTCCAGCCTGCGCTACTTCTCCCTTCATCATCAGCATCCAAGCAGCAAACTCAGCAGGCATGTGTGTTTGCTCCAGGCCAAATGCAGCTCTGCTGTCACCACTGGCGGTAAGGACTACCTGCTGAATCCGTACCTAACTGTGTATCCACAAAACCACTGAAGTTTCAGCAGACGTGAGTCCTTTCAATACCCCTGTGGATTCAACACAGGATATCAAAATCCAGCGCTGTACGCAAACATCTTGTGCTTTTTGCTGCCACTTTGCTAGCCAGATTAAGTTCCCCTGCTACCTTATTCATTTTGCACTCATTAAGGCTAAATTTAGAAATGAAGGCAACACTTCTCCCCTCTGGGGAAGATAGTAGGGTGAGTCCTTGTTGCACAAGGAAGCAGAAATAGCATCTAGATTTTCCCTCCTTTGAGACGGAGTTGTGCGTGACTTGGCTGAGAAAGAGAAGGAAAGTTAAACCCGGCTTTCTTCTGCACAGGACACACTTTGGACCCTGGGTCTAAAGATATTTGTGAAAATCATGGTTGAAAGCATACAGAAGTTTTCTCTGACTCAAATCACAGGCGTGAAGCAGTGGCAAAAGATGTTATTTGTACTGGCTGGGTCTAGTGGAGTGGTAGCTTGCTGCTGAGTTTGGACCTTGGGCTTATCTCTAGTGTTACCCTGGCAGATGGGCAGAAGCTCTGAGATTTCAGCTAAAGAGATTAATGCAAAGAGGTTTCTTCCTCTCATTAACCTTTATAGTCAATGATGTCAGCCTCTTATGAAAAAAATAATGGCGGTGTAAAATCCTCCTTCTGATTCTGATGAGCAGGAATTGGCAGGCAAGAGGCACAAAGAGAACCAGAGGCTGCTCCTCTGGTACCCAACCGCACTGGGCAACGGGAAACAGCTCGTGTCTTTTGGGCAGCCAAATACCATTATGATGGCTGGAAACCTCAGCAGGATCTCAGGAAACTCAGTGAATAGGTGAATCTGAGCTTCAGCATAACTGACCATAATGAATCTAGGGGGAAATAATCAGAGGCATCTCCACATGTGCTGAGCTTGGACTGGGCGTAGTTGGATTTGCTTGTGACAGATCTCCAATATCGTTAGTTCGATGTGCAGTGGCAGCCAAAAAAAGCTTGCAACATATTGGACATCGTCAGGAAAGCTATTGAGAACAAGACATTTTACCTACATAAACCTTGGGATAAAATTTTACCTCCATAAATCTCGAGACTTTGGGACACCCCCACCCCGGGGCTGGGATACCCCTGGATGGGGGTATGGCCTCCAGGTACTTGCATCTCTGCACAGCTGCTGGGTGCTGCTTTCACACAGCAAACTGGAGAAAGGATGGGTTAATCTTGGCTTTGAGAGAGAGAGGACAGCCAAGACTGGAGATGATACCATAGCTTACAGCATTCGCAGAGGCTCTGACCAGGAGAAACGGGCTGTCACTAGCTGTTAAACCTCAGAAGGTGGAAGAAGCTTGTCAAAATGCAAGCTTTATCTGCATCTTTATGAAATCCTGGAAGTCTGGTGGGGGAGGTGCTGCTCCTTTCCCAAAAGACACAGAGTGAGAGCCAGACCCTCTGCCACCGCTGAGGCTTGTGCGATGCACCTGTGCCGTGCAGAATGGCAGGCAGCATCCCTTAGGAGAAAAATGACATGTTTGACCATCATGGGGGAAAAAAAAGAAAAAATGAGGAGGTCTGTCAGCACTTGATTAATGAAGTATTTCCCTGCAGAGAGATCTGTGCACAGCTTTCTGCCAGGGACCCTGGCAATGCCAAGAAATGAGACATGGGATCCACACCTCTTCCAGAGCTGAGAAATACGAATCCAGCAAACGGACTCAGCTTCGCTGATAACTTCCAAGGGAAATTGCACGTATCAGCACAATTTGTTAGGCAGCAAAAGTTACAGCAAATAATATTGTTGGGTGAACAGTGTCTTAAGCCCAGGTTTTAATAATAATTTCCAGTTCATTTCACAGCCAGTGCAGACCCTCTTGTTCAGCTCGTTCCAGGTTTGCTGGAAGGCACGTGCTTTGACTGATGTGTAGCAGCAGATTGAAGTTGAAGGCAGCGGCTGGGACCACCTGAGCCTTGTGCCCACCCTCCCCGGGAGGCTATGTTCCTCCAGACAGAGACAGCAGATCATCTCCTGCCACACCACAGCTGTTGGCCACATGCTCTTGATTCACTGATCGCAGTTTCAGGTCACCTTCACTGCAAGGCTGATAATTTCCCTGGCACAGGAGCCGATTCACAACGGGACGGGCATCCCTGGCTTAGTGCTTGACGGCTGGAGAAGCAGCGCCTTCCGACCATCTGGTTTTGATCTGCTGCTGCAAGTTGCCCAGAGCCTTTCAGCGGCCTGAAGTTTTCTCGTTGTGTGTTGAACTTCCCTCTGGTTCATTTACACTTGGTTGGCACCGGCCTCTGAGATGGGCTTCAAGTGCCAAAGCAATTCCTTTGGTGGGGGGGGAGAAATCTGCTTTGACTTCCAGGCAGAGATAGTGATTTTATTTCTAGAAAATAGAGCTATAAACCCAGCTTATGCCAAACACACACTATGCAATGTCTGTATTCAGCTGGGCTGGGGAGAGTTAAATCAAAAGGGGATGATATTTGTCACTCATCTGTCTGAGGGCTGGGAAATGCTCTTTTCTTTATGTATTGAGTGCTTGGTTTTCATCCTGCCTGCATCCTGGCCTCACTTTTTGCTCAGATAAATTCTGATCTGAAGCCTCAGTAGAAAAATATTTCCTATTCAGCTCAGCACATAGGTCTATATCAAGAAGGAGCTATGGGCATAGCTGCCTAACAGGCAAATATGGGGATGTGCTCGTGGTAGTTTCTACACTCAATAGAACATGTATAGCAAGAAAGAATAAGCTAAAAAATCATGTCATTAACTGTCCATCTACCTGGAAGGCACCTAGATAGGCACATTAGAAACCTGATGGGTAAAACAGTCAAGGCAGAAATAGCGGGTTGCTAAATTGCATAAAGTGCAGCCACAAATTGCAGGCACAAAAAAAAAAGGAAGGACAGCTTAAAAAATATATATAGCTTAAGTGTCCATTTCTAGACCAGTACTTGTGATGCTTGCAAACAGATATATCATTTGAGTCCAAAAGAGATGAACTATTTATTTAGCGTGAAGATTGCCCCTGGCAATTGTGAATCGAAGGTTATCTAATGCCTTTGCCATGGGCTGTAAGTGTCTGGACAGTTAGCATATGCAAGAGAATTACTCACAGATAAGAATCCGGTAATTTATACAGAGCATTCCAGATAGAAACTTCTTCTATATCAATTTCTGCCACCTCTATAAACCGCTTCCATTTATCAAGCTGGATAAATTCACAGACTTGCAATGAGGGTGTGCTGAGATCTGTGTATAGTTTATCAGTTAATATTCACTGAGGTCCCTTTGACATGATTGGAGTAAATCTTTCTCTCCTTTTCTTTGGTGATGACCAGTCTATAATCTTCCAGGCTAAACACCATTCCCATGAATGAAGAATAATATTGAGACATAGTGGGGAAAAATAATATGTAGGGAGAATGCATTTCATCTCACTTTGGAGGTAATGAGACAGTTTAGTATGACATGTCATTTAAAACCAGGTTTTTCTTTTTAATAGATTCAGTACCCCTGGAGAAGTGACTGACAGATCAGTGCATGACATATATTTCTCCCAGGAAAAAAAAAATGGAGGTTGACACAAATGGGTCATTGGCAGAGTCACGGTGATCTTCAGGAAGACAAAGAGATGAGTCTTTCTCCATCAGGTAAATAACACAGACCTGAAGTTATGCAAATTAAGCTAAAAGTTTCTAAACCAGTGTCTGTTAAATCAGGAGGTGGCTATGGGGACAGACTTTTTAGCAGGGCCTGTTACAGCAGAACAAGGGGTAATGGTTTTAAACTGAAGGAGGGGAGACTCAGGCCAGACATGAGGAAGAAATTTTTTACATTGAGGGTGGTGAGACACTGGCCCAGGTTGCCCAGAGAGGTGGTGGATGCCCCATCCCTGGAGACGTCCCAGGCCAGGCTGGACGGGGCTCTGAGCAACCTGAGCTGGCGCAGATGTCCCTGCTCATGGCAGGAGGTTGGACTGGACGAGCTTTGAAGGTCCCTTCCAACCCAAACTATTCTATGATTTATGGTGCCTGTGTCCTTTAGCTGCAGCCTGTAAGAGATCCCCTGCCCAGCACTGCAGTAGAGGGAGACCCAGCAATGTGCCCTGAGCACTAAAATACCCCAGGCTCCGTTCATCCTTTCCATGGGCTTTGTTTGCAACCTGCCGCCATTTGCCAGAAAATTCCAGCTTTGTGCCCCATTTTCTCTGTGCTGTGGCTGCCATGGGATTCTCAGCTGGGGGAATGCCTAAGGTTTCCTTTGGCTGGGAAACTCTGCTGAGACTGGGAGTCTACTGAGGACTGCATGGATCCCAGTCGTTTCATTTTGCGTAGGCTGCCAGCAGCCCGCTCTGAGGTATCAAAACCAAATGCACAGCTGTTTCTTCAATATTCAAACCAGGCAGATGCTCTGATTTGAGTGTGAGTGAGGATTTCAGAGTGCATCGCAAATGGAGACGGCTCCTTTCTTGTGTAACAAAGGTGTATCGCCATGATCCCAGATGTGAGAGATGTTGCCACATACTGGGACAGAGTCCATACATGGCTCTTAAATTAAAAAAAAAAAAAAAAAAAAAAAATAAAGGGGCTCATAATGAGTCCTGGCACGTGTGTACTCACAAGGCCATCTGTTCATGTGATCAGTTGCCAATTTGTAGAGCTAAGAACCAGTCTCTGCAGGTCACAAATGCCAAGATGAGACAGGATTAGAAAAGTCGCTTGCAGGATGTACTAATGGCCACTGTTTATCAGAAAAAAACCTTCCTGGCAAGGAGGACCATGCTGCTGTTTGGTATCTGGGAGCACATCAGCTGATACCAGTAGAGCGTTCCTGCCATTTTCTGGTATCTCTGCCCCTCCAGTGAGGACTGGAAAGTTATAATCCTTTGTAAACACTGCAAGAATTGAACTTCTAACCAAGCTACTCTGTAAGTCATTTCAGTATATTTCCTTTGCTGCATGACTAGATTATCGTTCATGGGCTGAGGCTGGAGAGGAATTGATGTATACCCAAGCATCCTTAGGACCAAGAACAACGCAGCTTACAGGATGGATAAAGAGCCATTTTCACCCATGGCAAGCACAAAAAAAAACCCTGACCTGCTCATCACCCATGTTTGGAGTCTCACTTGCAGGAGACCCTCTGAGCAGGAGCCTTCCCTCCCCTGCTAATCCCCAAAGTGCAGGACCTAACCTCAGGGGACAGGCAAAGGAGGAGGAATGTACCACCGTTACAGCTACCAGATACCTTAAAACCCAGTATACTGTTGACAAAAAGAGCTCTAAGCAAATCAGATTTATTTCCTAATCAGTGCCTGGTAATGTCATCATCATACATTTGCATAAGCAGGATGTTTTATGCATTGTTTTTCTTTGAGCAGGTACCGCTTCATTTGTGTGCACTTGCTGATGTGCGCTCTTAACCTGCCACAGGCTTCCCCAAAGCTAGAGTCTGTGAATGCTCCTCAGATAATAATTAGGAGTATCGTTTTTCCAACAAAGACTTGAAAAATGCAAAGTGATTTATATATATATATCTATATATATATATTTAATCAGTTTTATCTCCTTTCTTCCTTGTTCAGGTACTGGTTGCATGGAGGGAAGGTGACTTTTATCAAATGACAAGGAGTCGTCTTCTCCTTAGGAAATGCTTATGCGCCTTCCACAACATCAAATTGAGAAAACAGATTACCTCTCAGAAAGCCATCTGTTTCAGCATCCTGTGAACTCTCAGGTTGGTTCTTGCATCTTATAAGACATTTGAATCCTCCTGTGATTTCTCTCTTTCACTTATCTGCCTGTCGTAAAGATTATTCTGGAGGATCGGTGCGCCTATTTGGACATGTCAGCACGTGGATTTCAAACGTTGTTTTATGGTTACATTATTTAAAAACCAACCAAACAAAAACCACCTAACCACTTTCCTATTATGCTTTAAGATGGATGAACACAGACTAATGGAAACTGGATGAGAAAATTAGGAGAGGTGGAAATTCAGGATTTTTTAATTATTATTACTTGATGGTAAACCAAAATTTTCAGTCCCTCAGCTGCAGTTTATGAGAAGGAATTGATTTCCACAGACAAAACTATAGCTTTCCAACAAAAACCAGAAATTTTGGGAAGGATATGTTTTGCTGAGAATACAAAGGATTCTTCAGAGAAGGGCTCCAGACTGTCTCAGCTCTCATGTCTTGCTTGTGTACACACCACTAGCTGCAGAGCTACAGGCTTTTTCTTGGAATAAGTTGTTATCGGGGAATGTGAAGCTTGTCCAAACACCAGAGTGGTTCTCCTTATGGTCCACTTTGAGTCTCGGAAAGTTCATTTACTCCAATTGCATTTTCTTCAACATGCTCATCCTCCTCTACTCTCATGTCAGAGCCACTTAGTCTCTCTTTGAAATGCAAGTGGACATAAGATGGACTAATGCCAGAAAAGCACTCATTGTATACCAAAAATATCCAATAAATAGCTTTCCCAGCTTTAACACAATACATTTTGTGCAGTAAAATACTGAGTGTTTAAGGAGCAGATGCTGAAAATAGAGTTGTCACAAAGCACCAAGAAATTACTGTTAATTTAAACATGTTGCTTCTTTTTGGAGTCATTAGCTGTTGCAAGGGACATGATAATGGGATACAAAACTTTTCCCCTCTGGATCATGGGTTACACCGCGATCCGGAGAATTAGTGACTAAAGTAATTAACATCCACTATCTGTTCAGTAGCGTAATGAAATAGGATTAAGCTTGTCCATCCAACTCCAAACAGACCAGTGTCTCCATTACCAAAGCCACCAGCACGATTAGCACTAATGGACACGTCCTGAACAGATACAGCACGTGCACAGCAATTTTCTCTGTAGAAAAGTCACTTAATTGGTAAATTTTCATCCTGAAATCTAATTGGGTCGCTTCTTCACTGCAAGAGAAAGGCTTGGAGTAATGCTCCATAGTGCTGTAAGAATAACGTGGCATAGATGAGGGAGGTGTGGAGAGGTTTCGTGGTCTGGGGGATGCTGCTCCTACCTCTGCTGCACAACCCTGGGTGAGATCCATCATCCTTCTGGGGCTGTTTCCCTTCATGGTTTTGCTTTCCTCACTTCAGACTGGCAGCTATTTGCAACAGAGACTCTTACACCCCGCACACACTTGCTCCCAACAGGAGACGTTTGCAGTTCACTTTCCTCCTGCCCGCTTCAGCAGCGACTGCCTAACAGGACCATTATTTTCATCTCTAATTGAATGATTCCTCTCTCTCTTCCTTCCTCCTTTTTTTTTAAGTAAGTGTCGGTGAAATCAGTGCTTTAAAAAGAGAAAAATAGATGAAGCGAAGCATCCTGAGCAGAAGTGCCAGTACTGTTATTTTTAGCAGGCTCTCCCGAGGCTCGGAGCCGCGGCGGGCAGGAGGTCCTGGGAGGTGACCCATGGAATCCCAGGGGTGGATGCAAGCTGCTGGGCGTTCAGCAGATATAATGACCGTCAGTCAGCTGACAGCATCTTATTCTGCCTCAGATAAAAACCCACATCGTAGCCTTGCAGCCCTCTCAGCCAGGGAGATGCCAGCACTTCGATCAAGCCACGCTGGGTGGTGCCCACATCATTATCTGTTTCACAGGCAGAGAAACAGAGACGCAGGGAAATTGACTTGCTCAGACGAGGTGAGACCAGAGAGAAACCCCAGAAGCCTAATTGCCTGTACTAGCTCTAATTGCCGGTGCATGTATTCACATCTGGGAGAGGCATCTGGGGGAGCAGGGGATGTAGAGGCATCCCCAGAACAAAGCAAGAAGCCATGACTGGGAGTACCAGCGAGGCAGGAAAAGAGGCTCCTCTTTCTGAATTATGCTATGAGCATCAACAACCTTGTTCTGGGACTGCCTGATATCCCAAGCATTGTTTGAAGTATTGGAATAGCAAAAAAACAGATTTTTTTAAATTTTTTTTTAATTATGATTGTTTTTAACCAGCCCAAGCCAGCAGCCTCCAGGCTGCAGGCACCGCTGCATTGCTTCTGCCCCTCCAAAGCAGCTTCAGAGCCGTGTCAGAGTTGATTTTTCAACTTAAGTGTTTTGCCTCCTCCCAGGTAAAATAGAGGAGCTTTTATTATACTGGCAGGATCCCATTGAGGCAAAAGTGGCATAAAACCCTCTTGCCTTGTAAACACAGCACAGCAGAAGCTGGGTGTCTTCGGGAGAGAGATGTCAGACCCCCAGCACGGCCGCTGCATGCCCAGCCCTTTGTGCTGGGGAGGTTTTAAGGCTGCTTTGGCAGGATAAGGAGCTTTTGTCACCGTTATTAAGCAAAGCAAATCACCGTGCTGCCGAGCATCTCTGCAGGCTGCAAACGTGCTTTGTAACCAATGGGACAGCTAAGCTTGCGCTTTCACTTAGGGGAAGCTTTTTTCTCCATTGCTGAATTGAGGTAGAAAGAAAGGAGAGAGGTTTTCTCTTCCCATTCAGCAGCAGATGATGGCAGAGGTGAAAGTGAACATCAATCCCTTGTCCACAGCAACTAGAAGTGATGGACGGTGGCCCCTTAGCATCCCAGTGGGGAGCTGAAGTCGCTGGGAGCTCCACAGAGGTTTGTCCTCATCTGAAATCCTGAGTTTTTCTGTATGAAACGGATTTTGCAAGAGCCCTGCTGCTGCAGGGGCTGTGACAATGCAGGAGTGTTGGTTTTCATTGTACAGTATTATAATGAATGAACAAATCAATAGCAATTTGGGCAGATATTTTATTGATTGACATCCCAAAGCAAGTGCTACATTCATTGCTAGGAGTAAAACATGCCCCACTATACACCCCAATAACTACAGAGCCATAATTCGATACTGTTAATAGATGACATGGTAAATCATGGCACTGCCTGCTCCCATGGCAAAGCTCTGCACACATCGGTACAAACCCTCCCAGAAGATGACATTTGTCTATCTGAACACAGCTACTGGAACCACTGTATGAAACTTCTCCAGAACTTTCCCAGAGGTCAAAACATTTCATTATGTGATTGATCATGGTTTTTCAGTACAATATTTTGCAGAGGAATTTGCTCTTCCCTTTCACCCTTGCAAACCATTCCCCCTCCCTCTCACTATTGCTGTACACTATTTTCCCTGTTCCCTTCAGCTTCCTCTCTGCTGGTTTCACAGTTCCTGATTTTTCAGTCATCATTTGGTTTGGACAATTCTCATCTCTACTTCTCCATTCCCCCGATTTCCCCTTTATTCCTCTCGAAAGTGAACACTCAAATCTGTTGCTTCTTTGGTATAGTCTCTGGTATATCCCTCTGACACCACACACGCAGTGTATGCTATCTTTTTTCCCTTCTGCCCACTATCTTTCTTCACTGTCCGTTCTATTTAGCAGGATATGTCTACTGACGAAAAGAAAAGTGAGTTCCTAATTTGGGTTTCTCAATTGGAATTAGCCAACCTCAGGTTTAGTTCAGGGAAGCAAGCAGTCTCCAATTTTAGGTTTCTCTGCAGGTGTCTCTACAACTCTCTCATATCTTTTTTCTTCATTTTTTATCGAAGCGAGCCCTGGCTTTTTTTGCTTCTTACCACGACCTCCCATCTATTTAGTAAAATCCTCTTTTCCTGCCTGGCAATACCCTTCATTTCCTACAGAGCTTTATTCCAGAGACCATTCCCCGATCTGCTCTTCCACTGTCCTGCATCTCTCTTGCATTCCTTATCCTGATGTCTGCCTTCCTCCATGGATGGTGGCTTTGTAGAGGTTTGCGCCATCCCGTGTGTGTGCAAGCTGCTCTAGAAGCGGTCAGCGTATCGCCGGAGCAATCACCAGCTCTTCTTGGCAGCGACAAGGTGAAGGCTTTTGGCTGCTGCAGTCTGCAGGGTTATCTCTGCTAGGAGCATTCGCAATGCTTGTCAGGGAATTAATTTGTTTAAAGTCGAGTGTCAGCAAGGCTGTGGTGGAACGACAGGACCCGCGCCAGCTGCTTGGCACAGATCGGCAGAGGAAAGCTCCTCTTGCCAAGCCCTAGAGCCTCCCGCCCGAGTTGGACTCCAGCTAATTGCTCTGTGACCTACAGAAAAGATGCGAGCGCGTCAGCATTTGATGGTGCTGTATCCCAGGGCGAGCCAGGGCTTTGCACTGCTGCTTTTCCTCTCAGGCTGCTCCTCACAAGACAGGCAGTGGAGGATGTAAAGCAACAGAAAAGGAGGGGAGAAGTTGGGAACCTGATCAGAAGAGGAGCAGCAAAAGAAGGTGCAGGTGGCCAACTCCAACAGCTCCTTGTAAAAACACACCCTCCCCCTTCCCTGCAAGAGGGAACATCTGAGAGCCAGAGTTCCTTTATCATGTTGGAGCAGTAGGGTTGGGGTTTGATTTTGATTTTTTTAGTTAATTTTTAATGGACACGTTTTGTTTCTAATCTGCTTCTATAGCCTGGTGACTCAAAGTTTGTTGGGTTTTTTTTCTTTTGTAATTTCTTGTGTTGTGGCCCCACAGCTGCACACTTGAGAATGGTTCTTATCAGATGCACACGAGGGTTGTCAACTGTGGCCCCACAGCAGCTCACTGATGTATTGCAAAGACTTTGTGTTTAAATAAGGTGCCAGCACAGAACAGATGTAACACATGCACAGCTGAAATTCTGTCCTCTCTGTCCGTCTTCTCTCTTATATGGGTAAGCCAAGCTCATCTGCTCCTGCCTATATTTTAGTCTGCTATCCCAGATCAGGTCAGGGGTCCTCCTTACTTTCCCATTTCAGTAATAAAAATTTAGATTAAATGTCTGCAGCATCTAATCCTATGTCATTCCCTTAGCTGGTGCTTGCTCAGAGCCACAGTGAGGGGGGGCAGGGGGAGGGGAAATTAAAAAAAAAAAAGCAATTCATAAGCTTCATGCCAGGTTTTATGTGCTCTAGTAGCAAATCTCACCTTGAAAGTTAATTCCTGTCTCTGTCCAGGGCATTCTTTCAAGTTTTGGTTGAACAACTCTAGCTGCGAATTTGACTCCACCTCTCTGACTCTGACTGACTTCTGAGCACTTGTTATTTTAGATCAAAATATCAAGTTACTCATCCTACCCTTATGTCTAAACATTGATCAGCTTGTAAACAGATATTCTAAGCGTTCAAAAACTCCGTTGGAATAGAAATAAGGCATCACAGTAGGAAAACAGTCAAACATGAACTAGCAGTACAAAGCTGTAGCTAAGAGCACAAATATGAGCTGTAAATGAATAAGGAAAGAGATTATAAGTACTGCAGAGATGTTACATTTAAATGCAATGTCAGTTATATCAGTTTCGTTACTTTCTTCAGTTTGGCCATCTAAAACTCAAAGACAGACACTGGAAAAATTGGAAAGAGTTCCAGGAATGATTTAAGATCTCAAAAACCTGCTTTATTCTGAGAAGATTAAGCCCTAATCTATGCAGTTTGCCTACACGAATGTAAAGAGCTCAGTCAGTCACTGTCTGCAGCTTCCCACTTGGGTTAGAGATTGCTCACATTTACGGATCTTTAATCTTCTTGCAGTGGGAACTGAGCCTGGATAGACTCAGACTAGCAATACGGTACACTTTAGCAATGCAGGTAAATAAGACTTTCAACAGTTGACCTACAGATGTGATGAAGTCTCTGTCACTTGAGATCTTTAAATCAAGACTTAACCTCTCTTTGGAGGGTACGCTGTGGCACAGACAGGACTTATAGGCATGCCTGCAGTATAGATACTGCTGGAAGAGGTTCTGCAGTCTGGTTAACAAATGCTGTATAAATAAATTAGCACAGTCATTGCTTCAGGCCTTAAAAATCTATTAATACTTTCAATACGTGATTTTTGAAATAATCATGCCTTCTTCTTACAAACCACAAGCCTGAAACTGCGGTCAGATTACGAGTTAATTATGTTCGCAAACAGCTCTGGATTGTACAACTGAGAAATCTGAGGCAAGAAAAACTTAATTGGCTTTTCCAAGGGCATCCAGCAAATCAGTGGCAAAGCCAGGCACTGAACCCAGGGGAGCCGAGGCTTCCTCACTGCATCTCCCACTTCCAGCTGCTAATGAGAGCGACAGCATCAGGTAAGAAGTGAGGGCCTTTGAAATCTCCTGAAGGACAAGGTTTTGACTCAGCATTATCTGACTTTGTGCCAAGGGGGGTATCTCCCTGGTGACGGTCCATCAATGATAATTGATGAGCCTGGCTCCTGACACAAACGTGCGGTATCTGATCACCCCACCCCTGAACTCCTGTGCTGATGGACAGTCTTTTATTTGGATGGAGGAGAGAGGGTCATGTTCTGGTCCCTTGCATCTCAATTTTAGCAGCTGAACGGACCTGCCGTCTCATTCTACTTCTTTTTAACCATATAATTCATTGTGTTTAAGATCGTTCAATTTATTTCCCAGACCCACTCAGCTATCAAACGTTAAACAGCCCTTGGTTTATCTATTAAAGGAGGCAGCAATTAGTTCCTCCTCACTAGTTCTGAGAGTCGGGAGGGGACAAGGTTACCTTGTCCCCAAAACCACTGCAAGAGGCTGGCACAAGCACCCCAATGACTTCAGACAGCTCCATAACGATCACCCACCTTGGAGAAAGGGATTTCTTTCCACCGTGCAAGCAGTTGAGTGAACAGCCCCAGGAGTCCCAGCTAAACACCTACTCTGAATAAAAGCTGGAAGAACAAGCTGTGAGGTTGGCAAGCATGGCTGCAGCCCAGGTGGGTGCCCAGGGCTTGCTTTGTGGACGGACAGTGCTGGGAGCTCGATTAACGCATGGTGCCTCTGCCTGGCAAACCCAGCGGAGGAGAAAATGTCATAGAATTGGCCTGTCAAAATGACGAAGCTGGAAAAGCTTCCACAAAGCCAGAGCGGTGCAGAAATTCAAGCTGTCAATAAAATGCTTGAAGGAGCCTGCTGGGACCAGAGTCCATGAGCATGCCAAAACCTGGGGAGGGAAATCACCCGTCCCCTCCAACAGAGCTTCTGGTCTGGCCAGGAAAGTCCCTCCCATTCATTTGTGGTTTGTTTTTTGAGAGTTTTCTTAGACCGATTATTGAATTCCCAAGTGGAAGTTGCACATTAGCTCCTCTGACCCCTATGAAGACCGTTCTTCTGCTTACCACACCTCCCTGCTGAGAAGGTGATCTTGCCAGTGGGTCCCCACTTTTCCCCAGCACACTGCCATGCACCCACCTGAAACAGCCAATCAGTCCTTCATGTTTTATACTTTTTCAAATAGATTTCCCATTAATATCTTCTTGCTTAGTTATCATTTAGCCAACACAAGTAGCTCTACCTCATCTCTCACCATAAATTGCCCTCTCTGGACCTGAATATTTTTCACTCCCCTTCTGTGAGCTCTCCTCAGTTTATCAATATCTTCTGAGACTGGGCTTTAAGCTCTGGTTTGATTCTTTAAGATCCCTGAGCACCACACAGATTCAAGTCCTCAAAAATGTTAGGTGCCTAAAGCCCATTGAATCCTAAAATGAAAGGAAGAGCCCAGTTGCTTTTGGAAGAGTCCAGTCTGCTTTTTGCTTCAGGCTCTCTGTGCCTCACCTGCCTAACTTGCACCTGAAATTGGCCATGCATTGATTTGAGATTAAATGCAAATTCCTAAGAGTTTAACCAAGCAACAAGCTCTCTGAGGATTCTCCATCTCTTGGTGGAGAAGGAAATCATCGGTCATGTGCAAAGAATTCAGATAAGTGGTGAAATGTCCCACTCTGCATTAGGTTGGATGATGCAAAGTTGTCTTCTGGCTTTCAACACTGTTTCTCCGTGAATCTGTAAAATGGAGCTAGCAACAATCCCTTCCGCACAGGGTAATTCAGAGTATAAAGACTGCCAGGCGATGGATGGTAAAATAATCAGGGCTTCTCTAGGTATGTGAGATAGTTAGATTGACTCTGCCCCCGCAAAAGCAACAGAATTGTTTTGTGCAAGACTGGTGATAAATTGGATGAGAAGGTTCATGCAGCCCATCTATTAACAAGAGGCCTCTGGAAAGGCTCCAGCAAACAAATGCTATGAATGAAGTTGCGAGATGATCTCTTTTAACAGAAAAAGAACTTCGCTCTTTCCCTTTTCCCCTCTTTTACACAGAGGTCCATCACAAAGCAGCTTTTTAAAAGTGGTTGTTTTTCAGAAATTCTAGCTCGCTCACCTGTTGGCTCTTCAGCTTGTTGGAAACAGGGTTAAATTTAGGAGGTGAAAAACAAAAGAACAACCTGAAACTGCTCTGAATGTACACCGGGACAAATGCAGAGCATCAGATGGCAAAACAGACGACATCTGATGTTGGCTCTCCCCTCCATCCTCTTTCCGAGCCAAACAATTCCCTTCAAATTACAAAAATACATGCTATTTTTTCCTTCCTGATTAGTTTGTTTCAGTAAATCCCACTTCATAGATAGACCCAGCTCGCTTTAATTAGCTTTGGCACATTGACAATGAGAGGGAAGAAAACACCACAGGACAGTGCTGTCCAGACACACATCACCAAGCAGTGACAAAAATAAACCATTTTGCTACATAACAGCTAAGTGCTTCCTGACTGCCTGCTTTTATCCCTTTAAGCCTTCTACCTAGCTGATGAAATTAGTCTGGCCAATCCAACACTTCACTGAACAAAATCTATTTTTCATCTGTTAGTAGTAAAATGTTCTAAGCCCAGCAAAATCAGTGGCCATTTGGAGTTGGTTTTTCTTTGATTTTTTTTTTCCCCCTCACAGTCTCTTCTTGGTTCCTGCATCCCATAGTATATTTTATCTCCTGCCTGTTCAGGGCAATCTGGTCATTGCTAGGCAACATGTCATCATAAATATTTCATCGGCAGAGGAGCGTTCAGAGCCGCAGCCAAAAATCTTCATCTGTAGCCACCTCCCTGGTCCCTCTTGCTCACGTATCCTCAGGGATGCAGATGTGCAGCAGCGTGTACCAGCTCGGGATGCCACATGGCAAAGGATGACCAAGGCTAAGGCAAGCCAGGAGCATCTTGGGCTTCCCACCCAGCGTCATGCCCGACTGGGTGCTCAGGAGTTGTTGCAAGCTGCCCTTTAGTTTTAGCAGCTGGGCAAAGGGTTGCACCCTGCCCTGTGCAACATCTGGGTGTTTGGACTAGTGACATTGGCCCTCAGAAGCAGGTTTTTGCAAGTCAAAAGACTGTTTTGTGCAGGGGTATGCATAGCTGGGAGAACTGAGATGGGGAGACAGAGGCTGGGTGCCTGTAGATGAACAACAGGCTCCTGACCTTGCTGAGGGAGCACTCAGCATCCTGCAACAAAGCAAAATACAAATTCAACCGTGCAGTGACGTGGGCACATTTGCATTTACTTCCAGGACTTCTAGAGCTCTGTACCCCAAAATCTCTCCCAGCTTTCACTCCCTCTCTCCTTCTCTTCAGAGAATAATCACACCTGGAGGGTTTCATCTAAGAAACACTGGCAGCAGAAGCTCCGGAGCAGACTGAGCAGCGCTCACTGGGAAGTCGCATCATCTTGTCAGTAGAGCCTTAACTGCAGAGAAAGTTCTCCCTCGTGCAGTTGTCTGTCACACTGCCACTTTTTCACAGTTACCTTATCTAAAATGAACCTGGCCTGCCTGTCTTGGGTGGCAAAGAAGCGCCCTAAGGATAGAGCATCTTGGAAGACATGTCAATAAAATGCAGGTTTTTCCAGTTACTGCTGATTTCACAAGCAGCAAAGGGATGCAACTTGGATCCCGTTGCTGCTGATTTCACAAGCAGCAAAGGGATGCAACTTGGATCCCGCCAGGGTCCAAACTCAGGCTGAGGTAGAACCCAGCGCCCCACATAGAAATATTCTTTATGCTGTATGTAAAGCAAAGTACTGCTGCCGCAAAGATCAACCTGTTATTCACTAACACAGGCCTTAGCAGCTTATCCTCCACTCCTTTAACTCATTATTTGGTAAAGGGTTTTGTAGTCATGGCATCCTGAAAGGTCTCAGCCCTGCTCCAGAGGAAGATGAGCACCTTCCTCCACTGCTTCCAGAGGAGGCCTGGCATGGTCAGCCAGGACCTTTCCTCCAGGCTGCTCTGCAGTAAAACTCCTACATCAGCCTCCCTGCAGGACCCAGTTATGCCTTCGAGGCACCAGCTCGTCCAAGATTTGCTCAACACACAGAAGAGCAACGGGAACTTGTCAGATTAACAGAGTACTCTTCTGTCTAGACTCCCTGTCGAGCCAAATACAGTCTTAAAACAAATGACTTACTGCAACAGCCTCATGCTGACGTCTGGACGTTAACAGGAGTAGAGACAAGGGAAGGGATGTATTTTGAGTTTATCTATTTGCTTTATTCTTCCCCTATGAAGTGATCTTGTGACTGTTTATGTAGATCTGATGGTGCAGAATTTTGTCGGCTAGAAGAGCAAGCTCAGCACTTGATATGTGGGGGTGGGAAAACCATTACTCAGGCAACAGTGTTGTGCCTCTGATTGGGATGCTTTCATCACATCTGCCTGCGATCATCAATCAAGATCTTTATTTCTTTGCAAGCCAAGAAATAGGTGAGGCTGGAAGAACTCCTCTGGAGATACTGTTAGCTGAAAGAAGCAAGCAAAAAGGATATGAATATATTCCTAAGAACATGGGAAGCATAATGATTTCTGATCAAAACCTCAGTGTTTTGTAGCTCTGTGGGGTTTTTTTAATTTTAAATGCTTTAAGAGAATTTTATTGCTAGATTAAAGTGTCCAATACTTAGGCATATGGAAGGGGCGTGATACAAAGCCACATTTTCATTAAGTGAGAGATCTGGAGATAGAGAATCCAGTCTTTCTCCTAAGCTCTCAAGGACAGTGCCAACGCAGTGGTACCTCCTGAATGTCCCCAGCTAAATGGCACCAGCTGGTCCCAGCTTAGCTTGTTAGTGAGAGTATTTCACCCTCACTCCACAGGAGGTCAAGCTCTTGAAATGGCAACACGGCAATGAACATGAGGAGAGACCTGAGGCTGCCCCAAGACCTGACTCACCTATGCTGCAGACAAATTGTCTCCAAGCATGGGATTCTGATGTGGCCAGAAAGGGTCTGCTGGACCACCTGAGACCTGAATGGCACCAGACAGACCGGCCAGACGCTTGCAGGCTGCTGGAGAGGTGGCTGTGCATGCAGAAACCACAAGGGACACGCTGTTTGCCCTGCTAAGCTTCACCCCTGAATTTGATGGTGCTGTGCTAACAACTGAAGCCGTAAGTCTGTATTTAATCCTGCCAGTCTTCCTCCTCACCTGCCCAAGGGCAGTGCAGTAAGATGTGTTGAGATGGCACAGCCTGACATGTCTGTTCTTCGCAGTCCTTTGTCTTTACAGTTTCTGTGATGAGCAAAGGGGATGTTAGACCTCATCACCGTGTGCTTAAAATCATGCTAAGGTGTGTCTCCATGCCACAAAGGTGCAAGAGACACAAAAGTAGCCCTGTGGGTGAGAAATAATCTGTTACCTTCCAGGGAGCTTCACGTGTATGCAGCTCATGTGCCAATAGTGCAGATGCTGCCTGACTCCGAGCTGGCTGATGCGGGTCTGCAGAGCTCTGAATTATGCTGTACAGACACAGCCACAGCGACAGCAGTAAAATGTCGGAGACCTGGGCAGCTGTGAAGCTGAGACAGGCTCCTCTCAGTCTGCTGGCTCGTGCTGAGGGACAGAGGAACCAAGACCCTGAGTGCGAGGAGAAGCACGCAAGGCTACCCTGTCTGCGTAAGGACATGGATGGCATTGCTAATGGGGGGGTCATCTATCCTGGGAGTGCTCTGGTGAAGGGAAATGGCTTTCAGGAGTCGTGGTAATCCATTAGGCTATGGAGGCACTCTTGGGATTAATTGCAATCAGCCAACAAGATGGTCCTTGTCCAGCATCAGCCAAAGGCATATTTGATTATCTGATTAGTTTGAAAATTTGTCAAAATGATATCTAGAGATCCTGAACTTCCCTGGAAAGGACAAATCCATGAGCAGAACATTTTTTTAATAAGGATGTAGGAATGGTTGTGCCAAATGGAACCAAACATCAGCTTTGCTCTGGTGTCTGTCTGTAACAGTGATGAGCAGCAGAAGCTTTTCGTATAGGAATAGAGGAAATTTATCTCTGTGTCTTTTCACCTTTAGGCAATAGTACTGTACGCACTTCTTTGGGCAATGTTTAAGCCTTTCTTTTTAAAAGCTCTTAACAGGTTTTTCTGGCCATGAATATTTCTGGCCTCCATGTAATCATGTGGCAATTTATTCTGCAGTTTAAACACATGTACAAAAGTACTTATTTTGTATTTGCTTAACGCTGCAACTTGAGAATTTCATTGATGAACCTTTGTTCTTCTGCTGCAAGAACAGTGCAATAATTGTTTTTCCTCACCTTCCCTCAGGCACACTTTGATACAACGCCAGTTCTCCCTGATTGTCCCATGTAGTTATATTGTCACCTGGGCAGGTTGATCCAGCCACTCTTAATCTACCTCATGCCGGTACCAGCAAACAGTGACAGTGGAGGGAGGTGGATGTTGCCATGGGTCAGTAGACCATGAGTTTGTACAGCTTACACAACTGTCTGTTCCGTTGGACCTCTGCTATCATTGTTGTCCCTGCTGGCTACATCAAACCCAGCATAGGTATGCCTCCCAATATTACAGTCTATCTCCATTAGACAGGACAGGACTCCAATTCAAAGAGTCACTTGTCTAGTGATGGTGGCTGAGATGTGGATGTCTATTAGTGTGACATAAAGGTGGGCTGAAGGCCCAGCTGATATTTGAAGATTCAGGCTGGATATTGAGTGCTAACAGCATCTCAACATGGGAATTGTACGCTTTGAAAACCCCTAATTTTCAGAGGTTCCTGACGACTCCGTGCTAACCTTTAGCTACACTAAAAATGAATCCAGACTGGGAGTACTCTACAAGCATGCAGCCTGTTCTTGCCACCACTTTTTCCCTGTACAATACCAAGAAGAATTAAAGACACTGGCAGTTTTTTGCCCCAAGCAATCATATATAATATATAGTGCAGGGTTGAAGCCCTGCTTGCCTACTTTTGTATTGTCAGAATCTCAGCTGAAGTCAACACTTTGCTTTGCAGAGCCAAAATACCCACAGCAATCTGTATGTTGTCATCCCTGGAGTTAAATCCTTCCAGATAGTGAGGGCAATTCAGGGCTGAACCCATCCTGTGCCTCAGCCAGAGAAGCCCGTCATGAATCATCGGCTTAATGAACGCTGTGCTGAGGATTATGCATGGATGCAGGAGGTAGCATTCAAATTCTCCACCAGAAATTAACTGATTGCTTTGATATTTTCTTTCTTTTCATTTTTTTGAAAGATGCAGATGAGGGGAGTTCTCCCTGGCCCCAGAGCTCACAGGAATATTTCTGAGTTGGGATTTCAGTTATGTTACAACATTTCATTTGGAAGGGCAGTCTCACCTGCTGCAAACTTTTTGTAATGGAGAAATGCAGATTTACAACAAGGTCAATATCCACAAAAATTTCTGTTTAAATTGTCACCTTTAATTAAATCATTTTGTGTATTTGGAAGACTAGCCAGTTCCAGTAGAGTCTCTTTGAAGGGATCTTTTCCAAATATTAGACAAATGGTTTCATTTTATGCCAGCTGAGCTCATCTCTCAGAAGAAACACAGGAGTGCTTTTTGTTTCCCCTAATTATGGGGCAGGGGAAGGCACTGGGAACGAGGCGGTATCGCTGAGCAAGGCATGGCATGTGATGCAGGCACCTCGGGAGAGGGCGTTGGAAAAGGACATGGTCTCTAGTTGTGTAGCACCTTTTCCCTTTGAATAGGGGAGAACAAAGAAATTCTGGACAGAGAAGTGCTCATTGGTTCTGTGGTCCATCTTTATTCTGTCTGGTCTGGAGTCATCCTGATATAATTTCCAGTGGTTTTGTCCCTTCCAGTTGTGGGGTTATGTCCATTTCCACCAGTTACAAGAATATTCCTTCATTGACTACTCCCGTTCAGCTCAGATTAATCTGATCTCATGCCATCGGTGATTTTCTTCCTTTCTCTAAAGAAAAATCCAAGCAGGGCAGTTTAGGAGCTTATATCAGCAGAGAAGAGACAGATAAGGAGGCATTAAAGCACTAGAATAACTGAGGAGGGAGCTCAAAGCTAATATAGGGGAGCAGAAGGCTTCTTTCTGTGACCTTCTCTCAAGCCACTTTAGTCTTCAGCATTTCCCAGGTTCCTCTGTTCTGCGGTGGCCGAGTCCCTCACCACTGTCCCAGCAGACCAACAATGTTTAGCAGGGACCAGCGGCTCAGGTGGTTTACAAAAGGCAGAAGGTCTTGGAGGAAAAACAACTGCCCTCCATCGCTGCAGCATCGTGCAGGAGGGGTGGCATCCTTGCTGATAGGTGGAGTCAAAGACTTGGAAAACAAACTGACTTCCACCAGGAGAAGAACATCCTTATTTGTTACAAGAAAGGAAAAAAACTCTTCAGCCACATCAGTGAAGCGGAAGTCCAAGTGTTCTCTTTAATCCTCCTTAATCATGGTGTTGCTGATTAACATTTGAATAGAGCTTCTAATTAAAAAGAAGAGACACACACAAGCTCGCCCTGCTGAAGAGGTGAATTCTCAGCTCCTACCACTTGTTCCTGCCCATGCTGTGCTGATTAGGGCTTGAATGGGACAATGATTAAAGAGGCCACTGCCACTTTGCAACCTCTCAATAGCATAGCTGCATTCAAGAATTTATTTTGAACTAAGACTTGAATAAATGTTTTGCAAATGTGAGCCACTCCTGCCGAACGGGAAGAGCTTTTAAGTGCTTCTGAAGCACTATTCCATCTTGTTCCTTGCTTTATTGCAGTGATCTGCCTGTGTAGAACATGGCCCGTTTGACCATAATGGTATTTCAATTAGGATTGTGGTTGAAGCACCTGTATTTCGCTTGTTCATCTATTTCATTATTCAAAAAATCAGCTATAGCCCGGTGAAAACCTGAAAAGTGTACTGTTGAAAAATTACTTCTGCCTTCTTGGGAAGAAGTGTTTTAAGTTCATACACCCATTATATAATTTATTACACTTACTAATTTGCAGTAGGTCTAACCAAAGTCAGGCCTCTGTGCTAGGGACTGTCCGCAGTCAAAGAAGACCATAGTCCTAATCTCCTAGGAGTTCTTGATCTCAGCTTGAGTCAGTTATATCAATCCACTCTAGACAGTTTTCTATACCTATCCTCATTACAGAGCTGAGGAACAAAATTATCACGACTGACCTAAGCATTTTTGGAAATGATTGTGCAGCTACATATGAGGATGTCTGGGTTACAGAGCCCTGGCAGATGAATTTCTGCTGCAACAGCATAAGAAATTACAGCTTCCAGCTGTTTTGCTGCTTATTTTACAAAACTTCTCCCACCTCAGCCTCCTCTGTGTAGAGGTCCATATCTTACAACACTTGGTGACAGTGGCTTTGAAGAAGGATGCCAGAACCTGCTTGGGTGCAACTGAGGTCCAGGTCCATGTTCCCCTCTGAGGAGGCGGCAACGTCTTAAACCACTCTAGCAACATTCACATGAACCCATCTTTTGGGGGACCCTTCTCTCCCAAAGATGCTGACTTAGGGCATTATGAGACCTCCTGCAGCAAAATGCATTGTGGGCCTATTTTTTCCTGTAGCTATTAAGTTAGGTGAAGAGAGATGGCAAGTCTTTTGTGGCCTGCAGCATGTGGAACAGATGCTCCGTGGACACCTCTGCACTAAATTCCCTTTGTTGTCCTCATTTTCCTAAATAGAACTGCAAAATCATCCTTTTCTTAGAAGGCATTTTCATAAATGGAAACTTGACAATATTTTCCATCAAGGTACCCAAAATTAGGCTTTGTGATACAAATGGATTCATTATGAGGAGGCACTGAGCTCTTGTAGCTTGAAATCATTACCAGACTATGTGGAACAGAGGCAGAAGCAGTTGAAAAGGGAGAGGCAGAGTATGCAGTGCAAGATCAATGGATCTGATTCCATTGTGGTGAAGTAGAAAGATTTTACATAAAGACGTGGAAAAAATAATCTATAAGGGATCCTTCACTTCACAAGTGTCTTTTCTGTAGTGCTGGGCCACAGGCACCTAAATAGGCAAAAAAGGCAACTAGCCAGCTTTTTTTTTCTCTTTCTTAACTCATCACAAAAGCAATTTTCTAATAGGCGTTGTTTGAGTGAATTGTGACTGGTAGCGCCTGGGAACGGATGTTCGGCTTTTGCGGTGCTGAAACTACCAGCTGTGCCCATTCCACGTGAAAGATCCGCAAAAGCACAGTCAGCCCCACGTCCCACCCTCTCCCTGTTCGCAGGCAGATGCCAGCAGCTGATGCACCTCCAGGGCACGTCTTGGGGTGCGCTAACCCCTCAGCCTGCTCTGAAAAACTCATCTGTGGCTGCACATCCAGCATCTCTCTCGCGGCTCTGCAATGAGGTGTGGTCTTGAAGGTGCCGGCACAGCTGGAGCCACCAGGCAGCGAGGACCCTGACAGTAAATAACAGTGGTTCACCTCTTTGCCATCTATTCTGTCCGGCAACCCAGAGTGGTTTACTGAGTATCATTCTATTTCTGAAAGCAGAAAAGTGAATGTTGTCTGGGTCTGAGAGTCTCCATCACCCAGATCAAGCTAAATTCAGAGCACAGCCCTCGGCTACAAATCCCTCCAGGGAAATGTCCGAAGCTGAGTAGGAGGTGACCTCTATGGCAGAGACACTCATCAGGACCCGCCAGCCACAGTGCTGGGGCTCATTAGAGAAGTAGACGGCACTCCCTTAGCCTGGTCCATCACTCGGTGCCACAGGAGCTCCAGGTGGCCTCAAATGTCTGCAACTGTCAAAGCAAAATGGAAAATTGTTCAATTGACTTGACATTTAACTTCCCACGGCAGCAGCACCGGAGGAAAGAGAAAAAAGAAGGAAAGAAGAGACAGGCAGGAGATGAAGGGCACAATTTGTTGAAAGAGCCTTTTTGAAGGAAGAAGCAAAAAGCAAAATAAGGTGGCACCCACTCACATCTAAAGTTTATCTGTAAAAGCCTGAGTTCACGCACTCCAGTAATGATCATCATATAAATGCAAAGACATCTCTGCCATTTAGCAGATGTTTCCTGGATTTCAAGACAGCTTATTCCTATGGTCTAGAGAGTGACAAACTCCTGCACAAGTGCAGCAGAAATACATTAAAAAAGGCCTCTCCTTGGTCCCTGTCTGTCCCCTGAGAGCTTCCCAGCCCTGCTAACTGCATTTGCATCCAGCCTCCCAGCTCTGGGACTGCTCACGCTCAACAGCCAAGCTGAAAAAGGAGTTTAGAGAGACCACAATGGACTGGAAACACACTAACCTCTTCCAGATCTGCTCTTGGGAAGCCGGCACTCATCAGCACCCTGCCTGCCCGGAGAGGTCCTGGTAACCTGCTGCAAGCAGGTGGATCCCCACTGTGATGTCTGGTGCGATGGCAAGAACCCGCTGAGCCCCGTGCACAGAGCGTTACCTCTCTCCATATGTGTGGCTTTGGGGATCCTGGTGTCCCTGATTGAAATTCAAAACTCCCGGTGACTTCTTCCCCCTTCCACTAACTTCCTAATGTCCCCTATTATATGCCCTGTCAGGACCAAGGGCTATTCTTGGATTATTCTGCTTATCACACCCAGCAACAGCAGCCTTCACTGACAGCTCCTGCTGTTGCAAATCAAGGAGGGGCAGGCAGGAATAACTTCCCAAGCCAGGGCAATGCGAGGAGAGCTGTGGCTCTGTTCAGATGATCTGCGTCCAGAGAGCAGCAGCCGAGATACAGCAGCAAAGTAGGGAAAGGGAGTTTGGAGTCTGATGCCTCTGAAGGCAAAACCACCTACAGTTGAAAAACTGACAGAGCAGTGAAAAGTCACTTACTTTGCAATTAGAAATGAGAGTTTCAGGTATGTGATGAGGTGAAAAGTCTCTGTCTTAACCATTCCGTTCATGCAAGGATGCTTTTAGTGACAAACTCATTGTCTTTAGGAAGTAACACGTTTCCAGCCCATCCTAACAAGGAACCAAGTTACTGCACACTGGCATCAGAAGGAGGTATGAAATAAATTGATCGGAGGCACCCTTACTTTTAAAAGTTAAAAATAACATGGTATATATTGTAAAGGACAAAGTTAAGCATTGAAGGCTAGTGACTCATATGCAATATAAATTCAAGTGTCGTAACAGAGCAATAGGAGAGCAAATCGCTGCAAAATGCAAGACCTGGTAGGTAGCAGCAGGATATTGAAGATGAAGCTCACATAATGATTTTAACACGTTTTGAAACCTCCTGCCATAGCTTGGTTTTGATTGCTGTGATTTTAGTTGGGTTCATTGGAGTGTCAGATGCTCGGACCCTCTGTGGAGGCAAGGGGTGTATTTAGCTTATGCTTGTTGTACAACCAAACCACCAATAATCTAATAAATAATAACTAATAAAACCGAGGTTCAATTCTGTGAAACCCTGAGCACATTATGAATAGAGCAATCCTCCCAGGAGTGGAGGCAGCCAGAGGAAGGATGAAAGAAGAGGCCCTGCAACAAACTGGTGTTAAAATAGCTGCTTTGCTGACATTTCATTGAGCTCCTTAGGTATGTGTGTGGCACAGTCAACTTGGCAAATTGCCTGGTACAAGATATGAAAAACACAACAAAATGCCTTAAAATGTCTGGAACAGGATTACAGGTATCTCAGAGAGAAAGCAAATGAGCACACCTCAATACTGGAGAGCATTTTTGTTAAACTCAAGTGCAGTTGGTCAGAAATCCCCATGTAAGGGCTTTGCCCTTGTCTCCTAGCTCTGGGTAGGCTTGGATGCATAGCGGGGGGCACAGGTTTATTTTGCTGGAGGCACGCTCCAGGATGGAGAATGGGATGAGAGCAATGCCTCCAAGTCCTGGCCTTGGAAAGCACAACTCTCCAGCTTTGGCATTTCCATGTAGGCTGTTACAAAGAGAAAAGTTGTTAGAGAAACACCAGTACGTCCTACCTGTCATTAAAACTGGATCTAATGGGAGGAGAAGATCCAACAAAAGTTACTGTGGGTGATCCTGTTGCACATGGGATCAGTTCTTTCTCTCCCACCCTGCTCTTGTCGTCGGTTGAGCTTTGTATGAGCAAGAAGTAGCAGGTCTGGTTCTTCCTTCATCACAACCAGGACAACCAAGTGGTCCAGACTCTGCCTGGCCCCACTGATCAGCTTCAAAG
The DNA here is from genome assembly GCF_036013445.1 of Caloenas nicobarica. NCBI lineage: Eukaryota > Metazoa > Chordata > Aves > Columbiformes > Columbidae > Caloenas > Caloenas nicobarica. The sequence goes on from NC_088254.1 coordinate 17,241,461, forward strand.
GGGGAAGGTAACGTTTTTATTCTACGTCACTTTACCAGGCACGTTTTCAAACCTAATTAAGTTTAGTGTTATCATTGTTTTTATCACATTAAGATCCCAATTGGCTCCCAGCAGCACAGACCACAAAGTCAAACACTGCATCTTTAAACAGAAACAACAGATTTTGGTTCAATTAAAAATTCATTAAAATGTAAATTAGTTTGTAGGGTTTTTTTCCTTCTAATGCCTATTCAGCGTGGCACTCTAATGGCGTAAAGTGTTAAGGGGAGGTTAACTCAAAGCACAGAAGCAAATTGCTCTCCATATACTCACCTAGTTAAAGTGATCTTGGAAAAGAATTTAACTGTTTTCCCTCATCCACCGGGCTTTCCTCCTCAGGATCTCTGCCTTATTCCAATTGTTTGTCATGATCTTTCTTTGTCTTGCTTTCTTAAGTCTAAACTGAATAATTGACCTTGTTCTGCAGCTTTGTTTTCACTTCTTCTTTGCAACTCTCCTGCAGCTCTTGGGGAATTCTTTTTCCCAACAAGACCTATGCTGAAAGCCAATTGTTTCCTCCCAAAGCCTCTTGGATGTGATGGAATAGATTTCCAGCCCTTCTAGCGGCTGCATAAGATATGGTGATTTAACCACATACTTTTAAAATCATTTGTTGTTTCTAATGTGCTATGAAACCACGTGTGAGCATTATTATTATTATTTTCCTTATTGTTGTAAACTCAGTTACTATTGCAAGTTCATTAGGTGTCATTAATTGCTAACAACACATTCAGAACGTATGGTAAACGCAATTTAATTGAGAACTAATTAACTTGTTATAGTTATCTCATTACATGCCAATTAAACTTTTTAACATTCCTTTTCAGTAGATAAAGGAACAGTTAAAATCCCAGGGACCAAATTCAGAGCTCGTGTAAGGGGGGCAGCTTTGCTGCCTTGATCTGTAATGCATTTGCTGACAAGGGGTTTGCTTTGCGTCTTGCATTTTTGTAAGATTAAAGGAAACCAAGGGAGTTCAGGTTAATTTAGTGTGTCTCTGAAGAGGTTGAGAACTTGGAAAAAAAACACCTCTGATGGTGGTTTTATGTTTCATGAGAGGAACCAAAGGACTGGGGCCAGGAATTTCTGCTCTGCGGCTGAATCAATCTACAGGTTTCGGTAAGCCAGCCTCCAGTTTTTCCCACATCTGCAAAATTTATTGGGGGAATGTTTACTTACTATGCCCGATCCAGAGTCCGTGCAAAGGCATCTCTTGATCCTGAGCTTTGGATTGGCGTCTTTGCGCTACATAATTTCAGGGGACTCTCTGCAAACAAACTCCAGCTGATCGCACACAAGAGAGTTCAAGGCAGCGTGATTGACTGTACCTGCCCCCTACCAGCTCGGTGATCAAATCACATTTGGCTAGTTTATGTTTCTCCCCTTTCTCTGCAGGAAAGTGTCAAGCAAACAAAGGAGAGAGAAGTAATGGAGGGGGAAAAAAAAGAAAAAAAAGAAAAAAAAAACCAGCAAAGAAAGCCACGTGAGTACAAAGTGCTTCCTAGAGACACAAAATAAGCAGCTGGAAAAAAAATGCAGACAATATTGCCTTTCATCTCTAAGATAACCACGTTCAGTCATCTTAGATGTTACTAGTAACATCTGTGCCTTTAAAAAAAAGAAAATACAAAAATCAACCTGTAGCTGAGCCATTAAGTTATTAAGTTCATAGTGTCACTGTAATGTTGGCTTCAAATCCAAAACAAAACCTTTGAAAGTGAGAAGAATTCAAGAAGCTCTTATTAAAGTGAGAGGTGACTATTCTGGCACTATTGAAGTGAAGGATAAAGTTGCTGAAGGGACTGATGACTAATTTCCATTTTATTTGCTCACTGCAATAATTGTGTGAGAAACTTAGAAAATATGTGAAGGGACAAGCGGGCAGGTTCAGTGATGGGCTGTACAAGGATTTGACCTGAGTGACTTTCCCCAGATAAAGCAGTTGCTGCTTCGCAGGGATGGAGGGAGAAGAAGTGCAAGAGTGCTGCTCATCCGCCACAGATATCTCAGTGCAACACAGTGAAAGCCATCTGATGTGAATGAAACCAGTTTGGGTGTAAAGCAGCATTAGCATGGACCAATATCTTTTATCGGGGTGCAGAATCATCCCCCAATCCAGGTGCTGTTGCAGGTTCAGGTTATTCATTTATCTACAGTGAGAGCAAACCATGCTCTGCCGGAGCAAGGATATATGAAAAAGTGTCAGGAAAAGGAAAATGAAGATAGAGCAGGGAGGCAGGACGAGCTGTTTGCATCCTTCAAAGCAAAGCAAAGGAGTGCCTGTGAAGATGAACCTTAATTTAAACCACAGGGAAGAAGAGTGTTAATGCAACGCCCATCTCATGCTGCTTTCCCGATAAGGGCTACAATACAACAAAAGCAAGCGGCTGAAGAGGCTTTTCTCAGAGAATTTTCTAACCAACTTTGTAAAGCCAAGAAGGCAAAACTCTTCTGGAGACCTTTCACGTTCTTAGTTCGTTGAATCCAAATGTTTATGCGAGTCTTCCGCAACCATTGTCGTTTAAATAGCTCGCGCTCCTCGAGTGGGAAGGGTGGCTGTGATGCAGTGTTGTGGAGGCTACCAGTACATACCAGAAGCCACAAGAACTCTTCAGCATTTCTATCCGGGATGTGCTAAGATGGCAATACTTGCATGGTGAATGTGTTTTTTACTGTGTGTTTTTTATGATGTTTTCATTATGTGCTTTTATTATGTGGTTATAAGCTCCTAGAATGGAAACAGGAGCGATAAAGCTTGATTATTATGTTCTCACATATAAATGGAGAGTATTTTTTTTCCAGAAGGAACCTATGAATGACAGACAAGCTTGATAGGCATGCAAGTGCAAGCATTAGGTCCACTCTTGGAGTAATTAAATCCAGCTCCTCAAGTCAAGTCAAGGTTGATGCTTCTGAGCCCTCTTGAAGTCATTCAGACCCTCAGCTTTGCATGGCTGGAGAGGCGACCGGGACACTTGGTGCCCCGTGTCCCCACAGGTCTCCAGAACGCTCAGGCCACAGGGGTCTCCCTCTTTTGAAATCCCCAAAGCTGAAGCAGAAGCTAAATTCAGAAACAAAATGGGGTGGCCCAGGCTTTTGGTTAAGATCTTGTTTCTGATGTGGTCCAGTTCAGACATGAGAGTCAGGAACTCTAAAGTGAGACTGTGTTCACGTTTAGGGCTCACCGTTTTGTGATGTGGAAGGTGTGATGAGTGCTAATGAACACCCTGTGCTCCCCTTGCTCTCCCCATGGCACGGTGCAGCCTCCTGCTATGCTGCTGCAGGTCCTGCTGCTGACTGCACCATCCTGACGAAATCCAGGGCTTGTTCCAGCCCAAAGGGGAGGTGAACCACTTGGGTAGCATCTGTTTATGGTGGCCAAGGTAACGGGCTCTTCATCAGGAGCTGCAGGGACTCAGCACCTTGCAGAATCAGGCCTTTCAGTGAGTTCAGAGTTAATCTTTGTGCAGTTCCCTTATGCAATACTGCACTTTATAAACATTCCCATGTGCCAATGCAAGTATTCATCAGGTCGGTGAACACTGTGACTGGCTTCAGCTGACACAGATTCTGCTTTTTCCTGTGCTATATTGGAGACCTGTTCTTTGCGATGCTCCTTTCATTGTTCACCTACCCTGGAGACAGCAGCTTTCTGTGAAATGTATCTCGCAGGCATCTCGGTGTGAACAGAGCCTTTTCTCTTATGGACCTGAGATGGCTATCAGCATCCAAAATTCCCTGCAAAGGCCCATGAATGAGCTGACGAGACCAGGAGGAAAGTGTGGTGTAGGTGTGCTCTGGGAGAGGAAACACCCTGGCTTTCAAGGAAGCAAAAGAATCTTCCTGTCATTTATTTATAGAAAGAAGCAAGGGAAATCTTTTTTGTTCCTCCAAATAAAACTCTCTCATTCCTTGACTCTAATTGTTCAATAACCCCACAAGGAGTGGAAGCATTTCCCCATGCTTTGTAGAATTTTGTGCCTTGTATTGTTGCTTGCTAAATATGTGCCAGCACACCACTTACTGCAGCGTGCGGGCTCGCGATCTTTGCACGGCTTCTTCCCCTCTAGGAATGCCATAAATAAATCACTAAGTCAGGAAGGCTGTTACATGCCTGGGGTCTCTCTCCCCCACACTGGCTCTTTTTCTCTCTCTTACTCCTTCTACATTTGTACAGAGCACTTAAACCCTCCAGGAGCATTACGTGCAGTCTCCCCCTTCTGCTGGTATCTTGCTGTGGGAGGTGCAATTCAGCTGCAGATCAATCATTCATATTCCTCACCACGGAGGACACTAGTGATCTAAGATCAGAGCAAGGAAAAAAAAAAAAAATCACATTTAGGCACAAGCTGCACTGAAGTTTTCCTTCCCGAGGAACGTGCTCACCGAACTGACACATCGGCTTTCCAAAGAGGTGGGTTCTCAAGCACGTGGTGCTGCACAACCACGGCCATGTATTCAACAACTTTAATTTAGGATCCAGATGGGGAGTATGAAACTGAAAATATCCTGCCCTGGCTGCTCCTGCTGTGGTTGGGGATAACAATAACCTAAGAGCTTTTTGGATCAAGTGTAGGTGATTCCTTTGGTGTTGGTCACCAAGAAGCAAACTTCAGGTGAACAAGTCCTGTTCTTGCTCCTGCAGGAGAAGCGTTAAAGACCTTTTGCACAGCAGTTTTTTAGCTGTTAAATAGAGGTGCAAAGAAGAAAAATTTGCATTCTTTATGTTGCCTCTTAAGATTTTCTCATTTTTACTAAATAGAACATATTGTTGAATCTCATGTTTTCCTTGCAAAGAAGTTCTCATTTGCAAAGGACCATGTGTGCATGCGATTTTTTTTCTTTTTTTCTTTTTTCTTTTTCTGGTTGTTTTAATTGTTGTTGTAATCTGAACATTTTGCAAAGATTCAGGTCAAAATTTTCCAAAGGACCACCAGAATACCAGGAAAAAGCAAGACAGCCTTCTTGCAGGTTTTCTCAGGCATGCTCATCACGAAGGTGACAGATTTTTGAATGTTTAGCAGCACTGTCATCTTTATTTGGACAGCCTCAAAGCAGGGTCATAAGGATTTCCCTCCTCTTTCTTTATCTATTCTTGTAGTCTTCTCCAGCTCTTTTTTTTCACTCTGACTTCTCACAGGCAGAAACAATCTGAAATCTCCAGTTAATCTTGCAAGAAACACCCTCCCATACTTTGTGGTGCCCAGATACAGCTTATTTCTTCACCCTGCATGTAGGATTGTTCAGCCAAACTAGGTAGATTTACCTCCTCGACACAGTCCTGGGGAGTAATTGGGTTTCTGTCAAGTATAGGACAAGATTAATCAAACCTGCCAACTTGAAACAGGCCCAAACTAGAGCCAAATATGACCCGTGCTTTAAGGACCATGAAACGCAGACATGAAGTACCGTGATGAAGGTGAACTCTGCAGAAACAAACCTAAAAGAAATGCCACATCTTAGCAGCTTTGAACTGAGATAAGAGACAAAATTCAAAACCCGATGACGTCTCAGTTTGGCATTTGAAACCTATATCTGTTCATCAGACACTTAAAATCTACCATTATAAGTAAGAAATACTTATCGGTTTGGAATTATCTTGGAGGGATGCGTTACATTCAAATCACTGCTGGTCAGAGGCGAGAAGTGTGCGTGCTTTATATGCACCAAGCACACGTGCATATTCTGAGTCACTGAAAATATGGCTTTGCTGGGTTAATTATTTCTCTGTGGAGTAGGAAGAACAAGGGCGAAGTGTGTGGGCTGGGGCAGAAACAGGGAACAGGGCAGGTATCTTGTGTCGGTTTTGTTTCCAGACTATTAGCAAAGGGCTTCTTTGTTCCTCTGATGACTATGCAAGAAAAATGCTGCAATTGCAGGTCTGCAGGCAAGGCTGGGACAGCTTGGATCAGCCTGGGGTGCCGACACTGGCATTGACCTTCGGGCACTCAGTCCTCCCGCCTGTGGAGTTTCGCCCAGGTCGATGGAAACGCAGCAATTGTCTACGCTCTTCAAAGTCGAAGCATCTTTCAGCCCTTTCTTCTCCCGCCTTGGGCACCGCAGTGGCCTTCAGCGTATCAAGGATGAGCAAAACATACCCAGGTTTGAGAAACCCCCCCAAAAGTGCGTGTTCCCCCCCCCCCATTACGTACATATATATATACGCACGTGCGCACCCAGCACTGCCACCCAGTGGCATGCTAACACGAAATGGGGGGATGCAATCTTATTTTAGTTTGTTTTGGTTTTTGTTTTCCCCAAATGCCATGAATATGACATAAAAACTTCATACAGGCACATACTCAGTGCTGCTGTCCCAGCCTAGAGGTGCCTGGCTTGGCACGCACACGGCCAGGCTGTGAAATCGTGCCAGCCGTGCAGCCGCAATTGGAAATATCACCACCTTGGAATCGGGTTCAGATAACGGGCAATTTGCAATTGTCACACATATTCCACCTTTTCCCTTTTTTCTACCTTTTCCCTTTTCTTGTGTGTGCGTGGTTAATTGTGAGGGGGAGGACGGCAGACCTTATCTCTTGCGACTAGTGGTGGCAAAACTGAAAAATTGTTTTCATTACCAGGTTGGAAGGCTTTTCACATGCAAATTATCAATATCATTGTGAATGTGGCATTTTTATTAATCCAAACCAGCTTATCTGACCACAAAGAAAGAAAGATCATTCTTGTTTTATATCAAACATTTTGCTCTGACAAGGGTGAGTCATATTTGATGAAATGTTGCATGGATCACACCATTTTTGCGATTTATTGCAGGAAAGAAAGGAATAGAAGGGACTAGTGGATGGGGTTGGATTGGGGGATTTTCGGGTGGGTCTTGGTTTTTGTTTTGGTGTGGGGTTTTTTTGTTTGTTTGTTTTCTCTTTTTCTCTTCATCATCAAATGATGCCAGTTTACGTCAGCATTTTAACTTCTCTACTTCAACATCAAAGAAACTGATCTGGTTTTATAGATGTATTTTTGTCTCTCTATTGTGTGCACTTCTCCTTCAAACGCTGAGAAAATAAGGTCACGTTCCCTACTGAGTCCATCCTTTTCTATTGATTTTACTTTCTTAAAATCCTAATAGAGCTTGAAATTAATACAGTCTGATTTTCTTCTCCCTTTCTCGTGAATCACCTTAGCTTTCTTGTTGCTGCTACACCACTCTGGGTATAAAGAAGGCGACAGACTTGCAGTCCTCCTTCCAATGGCAAAAATCCCTGAAAAGTGGAAATCAGGAGGGTTTTGGCTCTTTCTCTAAGGAAGTAAAGGATCTCCCAGCCTATGAGATGAGGAGCAGGGATGCTTCTTCACTCAGTTCAATAGAGGATGGGCCACAGAAAGTTACAGACCCCTCTGATGTGGCTAAATTGAGATTCACTGGTATTAGGATATGTCTAAATGCCTCTGCTAGGGCTGCATCTCAGCGCTGCTTGCCTCTCAAAAAAGAACAAACCCTGTCTATGACTAATAATTTGTCCAGAGTTTAGGAGTCCTTTAATAAGACTCACAACTCCTCCAGGTGAATGCACTTTAGTAATGGACCTAGCTGCTTTGGGATCCAGCTGGAAACTTTTACCCAAGGGTAAATAAAGCCAGGTGAGGAGCCTGACAGCTCTGGAAACTGCTCGGTTGCTATCAGTGTTTCTCCATCCATGAGCAAAGATGCTGGCGTGGTGGCCTCCGATCCCTTGCTCTGCATGGAGACCAGCAAAAGCATTCAGGAGAAGATGGAGGGCATCAAACCTACTGAATCAGCATCCTTCCTTCCTGCTAATGAACTTATTGGGGACGAAAAGACACCTCATGCCCCTCGGGAGTCACTTGACTTTTGCAGGAGAGGCCGATGGTTTCATTTGAGAAAGCACCTAGACACGGGTTCGTTACCAATAATGAGGCAATGAAACATCACGACCCTGGTTAATACCAGCTCCCATTTCTCATGATCGTTCATCACATCAGAGTATTGTTTATCTGTATAAAATGGGCCGTAAACTTTGTTCATTTTGGCTGGCAGATATGATAAAGGTTATGTGCATTTTGCAGCTTTACGAATTTGATGGAGACAGGTCCCCTGAGACCTCTCGCTGCACCAGGTCTTATCATTCATCATAACACAGCAAAGACCTCGCGGGTCATCTTTTCTGTCCCTCCTTTGCTTGTTCAGGAGCCACTGCCTTTCTCAATGATGCTTCTCCTCTAGATTAAAAACATTTAAAATATGTATTATTTTTGCACGCTCTGTGTATCTGTGCCTTTCATACCCACATCTTAAATTCATCGCTTCTCTGCCTGTTGTTTGTAAATGTCCCTAGGTGTTTAAGTCTTATTCTCTGAGTCCTCTGAGCTATTGTTGGGGAATGTGGCTATTACATATTCCTGATATTTCTCAAAGGTCAAAAGAAAATGTAAAAATGCCATTTCTTTTCTCTTCTCCCTTCAAAGCAGCAAAATGCAATATTGTTCTGGTGCAGTTACTTTTGCCGTTATGCTAAGATTTTTTTTTTCATTACACCTTATTGTATTTACTGCAAATGTTCTGGATACAGAATTATTTCCTCAAATTATTAGGAACTAGAAGATATAATAGCCTTTTATTCTGTTTCAGAACATATTACTCTGCCACAACAGTCTATTTGTGACAGTTTGCTCTCATCTTCCTGCAACCCATCTTACAAATGAGACATAAAATTGAGGCTCTGGACGCTTACGGACCCAATCCTGCAACATTTATGCACCTGGTTAAGCTGAATCATGTGAAGATTCCTAGTGGATTGAATGTGCAGGATGACTAATACTTGAGAAACTATGGTGACAGTTTGCAGTTCTTTGGGACAAAGATGAATGCACGAAACTAGGGTGTGTTATCTCCTCCCCTCCCCAAATCTGGCCAGAACGCTCTTAAGGATGGACTTGGAGTGAATGCAGAGTAAAATGTTCCCTCCTGCAGTCAGTACCTATTATGTTCATCTCTTTCTGTCGCTACAGTAAGACTCCTGAGCGTGCAAAATTTAGCCCCCAGCAGTGCAACAAGATCTCCAGGTTTACATCGCAGAGTCACACTTGGTGATGTTATACAGCCTCGTTAATTGATTACAAAATAATTCAGCGAGCTGCACTGTTCCTGCATCTTCAGTGTAGCTTTGCTGCCTCCTCATTCAAAACTGGCTGTACTTCAAGGTCCTGGTCCCTGTGTTTGAAGCCTGAACAGCTGAAGAATGACCTTTCTCTTCGACCTACATCTTTCATAGGAATAAAGCAACAGATGACACCAAGCACAGGATTCACAGAGCTCTTTGTGCAAGCCCCGAGCAGTGGAGCTTTCCAGTGAAGGGCATCAAGCTTAACCCTCAGCTCACCCTGCAAGGAGGGGTTTGGTTTTTATTGTTTTTTTGTTGTTGTTGTTTTTTTTTTTTTTTCATTTCAGCAGCATTTCCATTGACTTATGCAGGAGCAGAGTCAAATCCCAGCATGTCTTCTAAGACAAGCTACTCCACAGCAGAAGCAGCATCTCGGTAGATAGGATGTTCCTGTCCCTGTGAGACTCCCCATCCAGGCAAACCAACTCCCACCACACACTGAATTACCCCCACACATCGCTCAGCCTCCATCGAGATTTCTGGTTTTGCACATTTCCACCGTGACTGGCAACTGAAACAGGAAGATCAGACAAAAGAAGCTGAAACACCACCTGGGATGGAGCTGAAAAAAAGATGCAGGAGCAGATATCTCCATCTGTATTCTCCAGGATGTGTAAGCTGGGAAGCCAGCTGCGGCGTGGTGCTCCCGAATCACAGGGGACTGGTGCTCTGCCCCGCTGCATCTCCGGAAACCCCCGTGTCAGTCCCTGTCCCGGCAGGGTCACCTTAAAGCCTGTTTCCCCATCCTCGGGCAAGTCACACTGCTGTGAAACTCCAGAATAGGGTGAGGAAAAGGAGTCCAAGAAGCATAAAACAGAAGGAAAATGAGGCTTTTCTCAGATTTATGCAGAAGGTAAATTATGGGGCTACTTAGACCACCTGAAATCGCTTTCTTCCCAGGGGCCTGAATATGCTCTATTACAAAAGCTGTATACGGGACTGTAAATTTGCCATATAGACTACAGTGTAATTGTAGCAGACTCACCTATGTTGTATTTTTTACCTATAACAGTAATTCGTTTGTCTCCTCTTTCTATGGGAATTTCAGAGCCCCCAGGAAAGCACATTGGCCATAATGGGCTCCTTCCACCATTTAATCCAGATAAACAGAAAACTCTTCTGCTGAATATGCCTTCCTGTACACAAAACTGGTGTTACACACTCGGCATGTATGGACACATCCCTGTGCAAAGCACCTCAGCATCCTCAGTAGGAATCACACGACATTGACAGCGTATCAAACCCTGAGCAACATACTTTTTGTATTGATGCAAAAAGCCGTGCACAGAAGGGAAAATGGCAGCTTTCCAAGTGGCCCCAGCTAATAGCTCTGTTTTGCTTAATGGTGCCTCCCATTCAGACTAAAGATGCTGTTTTAAATATGTAAGCAATTAGTATCTCTCTCTCTCAACACATCTGTGCTTCTTCTGTCTGCTGCACTATAAATCCACTGCGTCCCTCTCCAGTTCGGCGATGCACAGATCACCAGATATTCTGATTTTTCAGCAACTTTCAGGTCTGAAAGAATTATGCTTGTATTTGGAGGCACCCTGCCAGGCTGGCCCTGCCTAAACCTTGGCACAGCTAGTCTCTTCTCTCCAGGGCCGGTGCAGGACTAACCAGATAAGAGGGAAGTAGGGAAAGAACCACTTGGTCTGGTTTTTTTTGGCTGCTCCTTGGTCCAGCCAGTCCATTTTTCCTTATTCCCAACTTTCACACACTTTAATCTCCTTTTCTGGATAGAAACTGCAGCCTTTTCTCTCCATAACAAAATCTAAGGCTATGCCTGTACCCTGCAGGTTGGTCGCAGGGGCTGTGAGAGTGGCAGAGTTGCCTCCAGGTGCCTCGGAAGCAGAGCCCCTCGCGTGGTTTCTGCTTAATAAATTCTGCCTGTTCAAACTATGGCAAGATGTAAAGAGTTGTGGTAGGACTGGTGTGGTTATGATGGTCAATATTTATAGTAATGCAAAGAAATTTTTTATTACCGAAATGGGTATTAACAGTAATTGAGATAGGTGTGATTAGTTATTAATCGTCATTGTTTACAGTGTGTTTTCTATCCCAAAAGGTCTGCTTTATTGCATGCACGTTGCGTGAGAAGAAAAAGGTACAATCACTGCCACCGCAAACAGGAGTTCGCTTTGTCTTATTTTCTTGCAGTTTTTGTCCTTTCGGGGAAAAACCACCCGCCCGCGCGTTCCCTCCCCCCCAGCCAGGACTGACCCCGCCACACCGCGCCGGTGCGCGCAAGGCAGGGGCCGCGCCGCGGCCGCGCAGGGGAAGCGACAACAAAAAGCAAAGCCCGTTCATTGGGGGCACCACCGGGGGCACCGCTGGGAGCGGCGCGTCGCCCCCACCCCGGGACGAGGGGCAACCGCTCCCGGAACGCCGCGGGGACCCGCCGCAAACTTTATCGGCGGGGGGGCGGCGGGGGCTGAGCCCGCCCCGCCCGCCCCCTCCCCGCGCCGGGCGGGGCGGGACGGGCGCTCCGCGGGCGCCGAGGGGCGGAGCGGCCCCGCCGGGCGGCGGCGGCGGCGCCGAGCCGGGACGCGGCGCGGCGTTCCGCACCCCGCGGAGCGGCCCAGCCCGGCCCAGCCCGGGAGCCATGCCGCTGCCGTGCCGGGGCTGGACGCTGGCGTTGCTCACGCTGTTGGTCGGTTTCCTCATCTTCGCTGATATCTCCGAGATCGAGGAGGAGAGCGGGTAAATACCCCCCTTCCCCGCCGCGGAGGGGCGCGGAGGGTAGGGGTGCTGGCGGCGGCAGAGGAGGCGGTGGCGGAGAAGGGGGGGGCAGGCGGGCGCCCGGACAGTTTCTTTGTCTCCGGCTTTGCCCGTTTCTTGCCGCGCCGAAGTGGAAAGGGAGCTCGCTCCGCTCCCGCGCAGCGCCGCGGAGCCGCTGCAGCCCCGGGCGGGACCGCCCCGCTGCCGGGCACGGGGCCGGGGGGGCAGCCACGCCGGTCCGGGCAAGGGGGCGGAAGCTGGTACCGCTCGCGTTAGAGCTGCTGAGATAGCGGTCCGGTTAGGGATGCTGGAGCCGGTACCGGACCCGTTAGAGACGCTGAGGTACCCGGCCGGGTAGGGGTGCTGGAGCAGGTACCGGTCCGGGTAGAGGTGCTCTGTCAGGTACAGGTGTGGGTAGGGATGCTGGAGCGGGTACCAGTGTGGTTAGAGATGTTGGAGCAGATACTGGTCTGGAGAGAGGGGTTTGGGCACAGTGCTCAGGTGTTGATGGAGTGATGGAGCAGGTCCCTGAGCGGGATGTTGGTGCAGGCAGTCTGCTGGCCGGGGGTGGTGCATCCCGGGGGGGCTTGGGGTGCTGGTACTGATCTGGATGGGTGTGGTGGAGAGGGCACCGGTTTGTGGGGATGGTGGATAAGGAACCAGTCTGCAGGGTGGGAGAGATTGAACAAGGACCAGTTGGGTGGGGGTGATGGACCAGGGAGGGGGAGCTCAACCCACGTTTCTGTCCCCATGGGCTGCATCAGGGGCTTTGTGATCACCCCTTCCTGGTCACCTACAGGGTGTTTACCTGCAGGTACCCTGCATGGCTGGGGCTAAAGCAGCCCCTTAGTCTGAGGAGAGAAGCAACACCCTACCCACCCCATAAACCCCATCTCTGAGGGCTGCTTGGAAACTTAGGGGATGAGAGGAATAAATGCAGAGAGGAGGGTTTGCGTTAGCTTGAGGAACTCACTACAGCAGTGTGGGAAAACAAGTAATTCTGGTAACGTGGGGTGCACTCATAGTACCCGAATGGCACATGGTCTTTCTGTTTGGGACCAGGTGAGATTGCCTGCTGTGTTACATCAAAACAAACACCTGGCACTCGAGGCTGAAATGATAAATGCCGTGATGTTTGTCATTGTTTCATTGTTATATTTTATTGGGTGCCACAGACAAGAAGTGCTTAAAGGTTGGTAGCCTTGTCCAGAAACATCCAGCACCAGACTGTAGGTTACCAGGCTAGATGAATTGTTGCTCTGCAATGAGCTGCCACTATCTATATAATAATAAAGGAAATGAAAAGCTTCTGAAGCATTTTCCCCATCGGACAGGCTGCTCTGATCCCCTTGCTTTCCTCCCATCTTCTTTTCCGGCTTCTGTTCTTTCTTCTCTCTCCTTGTCTATCTGCTAGATCTGTCCGCTAGAACTTGCTGTGCCCTTATTGAAAATCTATTCTGTTTTGTTACTTACTTGTCCTGTTTTTCACCCTGGTCCATTAGGGATTCCCAGTGTTGTGGGGTTTTTTTTCTCCTCTCTTTTCTGTACATTGTATGGAAATTAGATGGTTGCTGGCTTCTTATCTCCAAGCCCTGGCATCTGAGTTTGTTGCTGTAGTTCCTCCAAGGAAGTATTGCCAAGCAGTGCAGCGGCAGAGACAGCAACAGGGTCAGAGGAGTTCTGCAGAAACAGCAAGCAGCTTGTTTCACACAGCATTTCAGAAATTATAGTGCAGAAGGTAACTAGCAAGGAGAGGAGCACCCTACACCCCAGGGAGCAAAGGATGCGTCCTGCAATCTGCTGCCCTCTGATACGTGTTGGTCCCAGGCCGTTCATGGATAAGTTCCCGCATCAGCTGTGCTACAGGGTTGCACAGAGCAAAGGTGGGACCCTGCTATATTAAGAAGTAATTATGAAGTAGGGCAAACTGACCCTTTCTCTTACTTTGCCCTTTCCCACCCACTTCTTTTCCTTATTGCATCTCCAAAGTGGTTTGGGTTTGAGGAGCTGCTTCATCCCAAACACAGCAAGGGGCCAGACACCGTTCATTTTACACCCTAAGCTCTTAGCAGAGGAGCCTGGCACAGAGAACACTTCATCCCCGTGTGCTGCCATGGTACCAGGAATGGTCAACACGATGCTCTGACCTAGCTGGAGTGTATTGTTGTGGAGAGGTGGAAGAGCTGAGCGTCTGATCTGCAGCAGTTATGGGGATGATAACAGGTTTTCAGCTTTGAGGGCCATGTGAGAGCAGCATCCTTTGCAAACAGCACCTGTAGGTAAAGGGGACTATGTGACAGCAAATGTACACAACACGATGTGCACCAGGGTGTAGAGAAAGATGCCCTTCCAAAGTTTTCCAGGAACACTCTGTGTGTGCAGAAGGGAACAGCTACTCTCCATGCAAGGTTTAGGCGATACTGGATTTTTGTGCAGCTCCTTCCCAGGCCAGGAATATTTGGCTGATGGACCGTGTGGCTCAGCATCCTCCTCCACTCCCCCACAGACCACCCTCCCTTTGGCCACTACAGCCCAAGCATTAAGGAAAGCAAAGAGCTGGCCAGGTGTCCCCTGGCAGGCTCACGGCGCCGAGGGGGTCTGGGACGTGCAGACAGGTGCAACTCTTTTCTTCTTTTTCCTTGGCATTGAAACACTCTCTAATTATTGTGAGGAGCGAACAGCTTGCCCACTTTTACACATACCCTGCCCCCTGCCTGCAGTTTGGATTGTCTTTGGAAGAATATGCCTCGTATGGGTGGGAGCAGGGGGGAGAACGTTTTTCTCTCACCTACAAATACTGAGAAATTGCAGAAAGAAAGAACAAAGTGTTCATTGGGTACAAAGTAAGAATATAATATTACTGTCAAAAGGACAAAAAGAATAAAAAGAATATCATGCTGTTTGCCCGGACAATAAGTTCTCAGCATCGCAGGTGAAGGGAGGTAGGAGCCAAGGGCGGCATGAGCTGCTCTGCCTGCCAGGGGCTTCTGAGAAAGGTGTTTGCTCCTTAAGCAGTCCCGTCTTGCTCCTCCGGATATTCTTATACCACCTCCTGCAGACGCGAGATACTGAAACAAAGAGGTGTCAGTGCAAGGATGAAAATTCAGCAGTTTCTTGCTCGTGACGCTGTGTCGCTCTCATTAGCCCGTTCCTCCCAGCCGGCAGCCACCCCTGCGCGGGGGTTTTCATCCCTGTCGTTTTATATACGTATCACCTATACACGCATCACTGGACTTGCGGTGCTGCGGGGTGTCAGCGGGCGGGCAGGCGCGCTCATCCCGCTCGCCTTGGCTGGCTCCTCGCGCTCGCCGGTGCGTGCTGCCGTGATGAAGCATTGCCGTTGCAAATGGTCTTGGCACTTTGTTTCCGAACAACCACCTGGTTCCGGGCTGCTGAACTTTTCCTGCAGCCCGGTGGTGCCTGCGTTTCCCTCCATCCCTCCTGCTCCGGCTCTTTGTTTCCCTGGAAGGAAACAAAAGACATATTCGCGTCAGTCTTGGGGAGCACTAATGCGATTGCAGCCATTTCTTCATCCACCCCAGGATAGGGGAGCGAGCCAGACCTCTCGCCGTGGAGGAAGACAAAGGACTCGGCATCGAGTGGAGTAATTATTGCCGGCGATGAGGAGGAAAATTCTGCTCCTTGGTGGCAGTTTAAAGGGACTCTTTGTTATTATGCATCTGCTGTAGCAGTTCTGCAGGGGTCCGACTGTGTCCTGATTGTCTGTAGAGGGAGCTGGTGACCCGCTGCCACCAGGTGACTTCTCAAATTAGCATGAGCCATCTTAGGGAGCACTTGACACTTGGTAATGGGTTGGACTTAATATGAGTCAACCTTTCTTCTGCTAGTCCAGACCACATGCCTTTCCGTCCTGATTACAAGAGGAATTATATTCTGCGCTTTTTAAGTGATGAATGGGAGTATCTAATATCGCTCGCCTGCCTGGAAGCGTGTCAGTAAAATGCCACTTTTTCCTCATGTGCCCTTTTCTAATGCCTGCCATTCAGAGGCTCAGGAATGTCACAAAGAGATTTTGTGTCCTTTATGGTGGCTGATGTGCTTGCTCTGAGTGGTCTGTAGTCGTAACACTTCTTGTCAAGCTTGGTCCGTAGAGTATAAATGTCCTGCTGTGATTTACTGTCCCTGACCCACCGTCAGTCTAAGACTTGCTCTCCACCCAAAAGTCTTGCTGAAGAAAGAGCTATGTTCTGCCGACATACACTTTTGTGCACTCGGGCAGTGGGTGCACGTGAGCCAACAATTATCCGGGTTGGTCTGGAGGAGTAACACCTCTCTGCAGGACAGAAGCCCATAGGCACCCTGTAACTAGTCGTGTAAATGGAGCCAGTGGAGAGACCCTTGTGCTCGTTGGGTATGGCAGGACTGTAACAAAAGCCCCGTGATGCATTGTGCTGGAAAGTAAAAGCAATGTTTCAGCACTGGAGCACTGATTTGAGTAAGAAAATACTCGGCATAGGCTTTGATTGCGACTCTTCTGACGATAACTTGTGCTCAAGCAAGCAATTTTAGGTTGGCTGCAGAGCTCCCATTCCTCTGTGTAAAGCACTCCATCTCCTGCTGCCTGCCAGGGGCGGGGGGGGCTGCCACCAAGATGTGTCCAACCCCCTGTGCTCCTGCCCAGAGCAAGCTGAAGGAGATGAATCTCCGTAGCTTGTTTCCTTAATCTGAGGTCAGAGGGAATGGCAGGAGCAGTGGTACCTGCAGGGAACTGGTGTCTGGCAGGAGGGCTGGGAGCAGCAGGATGGAAAGCACTGAGCAATCCAGTGAAACAACAGAAAAAAACCAGTTCTGTGGATGTAACCAGTCCCTCTATGGGCTTTCTGGTACAGCTGGTGAAAACTTGCTCTTTGGTCCAGTCCTGATAGTGAGCAGTTTGTAAGACCCTCAAAGAGGGAATTTCTGAGCTTGCCAGTGGGGAGGAGGATGCACTTCATCAGGCAGCGCTTCTTGGGTGCAGAGTGCCCAAAGCCATGGCCAGTCCCACCCCCAGAGCAATGAAAAGAGCAAAGCAGTTCCAGCAAGTCCTCCAAGTTTCTCTTTTGCCCATGTGGGCTTTTTATTTCCCATCTCTAAACCTACGAATGCACTATTCCAGTCTGGAAGGCAAAGGAAACCTTTTTTTCCTCCCTGCAGAGAACAAGGAGTTGCAAATGTGGGTTCATTTAGCGAAGGCTTGTTGAGCAGCTAACGGTGAGGTTAAGTGGTTCGGCCATCAGCCGTTCGGTGCCCGCTCCGCCGTGCTGCTGCCGCACTCGTGGGCAGCGAGCGGAGCCCTGGGACCGTGGCCAGCAGTGACACAGCAGCTCCCGCTGCCACCACGAGCCGTCCTGGCTCCTCCCGGACATGGACAAAGGCGTGAGGTTTTTTTTCTCGTATTCTCTGCAGCCACCATGGTTATTCTGCTTAGAGATCTGTTCTTCGGTGCCTACCTGCATGCCAGATGTGCTTTTGATCTTCTAGGAGAGCATTCAACAGGAGCTTCTTTATCCTTCCTTGGGCTTTCAGGCTACAGGTATTGTGTTTTTTCATCACCGAGACCAGCACTACTTAAAAACATCTACAGGTACGGTTGCTATAAAAACCAGTTGTTCCAAAGACAGGCTTCCTCTAATTGCCTCCATTATTTGTTTTCCATGAGCCTGGGTCATCCTTAGCAGTAAGAAATAAGCCCAGACTACAGTATGAGACAATCATTATTTTGCCATTTCTCTGTTTTCCATCCCCAGTTGCCTCTGGTAACAAGGGAGTTCCCTGGCACAGTGAATTCACTGTGGGAGTGGAATTTCAGGTGTCCTTCAGTGAACACCACAGCAGAGCAGTCTGGTGACAACAGCTCTGCCCCTTGCAATGCAATAGCAAAAGAAAAAAAGAAAAAAAAAAAGCATCTTTACAGCTCCTTGTTCTTTGTGTTCCCACCGTAAATCTAAACAACTCCTTGTCTGGGCTGAGCAGCAGCCTTGGTGGTGGTGGTAGCCTTGGGAGATGCATCCTCATCAACAGCAGCAGCGCTGACTCCGATCGGGAAGCGCAAGCGCTGATCTGGGGAGACGGGCACGGTGCTGCCCAAACCCCACGGGACGGCGGCGATGGAGCGGGGTGGGAGCAGGAAGGTAGATGAGCTGGGAGGGCAGCACATGATAAGGGTGCTCGATGCGTGGGCGGTGGGACCAGAACGGTTCTCCTGAAGCAGCAGGTGATGCCACAGCAAAATGCCATGTCCTGTCACCAGGTAACCCCGTTAGGAGGAGTCCCTGCACCAGCTCAGGGGTGACCATCGCTCTTGGGGGTGACACTACAAGGGAGAAATGCCGTCAGCTTTAGGGATGCTCCCCTTTGCCAGTCGTTCAGCAGGTTCATTCATCACCCTGGTCCCACTAACTCTGCTGGCCCCACTATTGACTATTCTGAGGTTCATTGTTTGCACAATGTTGGATTCATCAAGCTGGCTGCTTGTGCACCAGGTCAGCTCTTTCCAAATTTAAGCGCTGCACTCTTTCTCATTGCTACTGCAAATAAAGTCCTTGTTGTTGCATACAGAAATCCACTGGGAATGTCAAAAACAAACACAAAACCAAAACAAACCAAAAAAACAGTCTGGCCATCTGCATGCTGAGCACACCCTTCCCATCCAGCAGTCTCTACGGGCAGGGCTGCTTTTAAAAGCACATATTGTCACAGCCACAGCACAGTTTTGAAGTGTTCTCTCAAGGCCTTCCTCAATCAAACAGCATCATAGTGGGCTCCAGGTATCGCCCGTGTGTCTGGTAGCTCCAAATTGAAGGATGATTCTTCCGTTGCGACCTGTCACCTCCCAGCCCAGGCTTTACCAGCATCCTCAGGAATATAATTCACCCCTCAGCCAGCGGCTACAACAGGGGACATGTTTGCCTTGTGAGGTTAATCATCATCCTGAGGCATCTCCAGCACTTTTTGAGACACCCAGAAGCACACTCGACTGTCAACCAGCAGCTGCTCAGTTGGTATTTAAACTTCTTGCTGCCGTCTGGATTTCCACGGTGTAGCTCTATGAGCCAAGGAGGAGAGGGGAGGCCAAGCTTTGAAACCACTACTGGCTTTTCAATATTTGGCGTCTGGACATTGTAATCTGGGGACCAAGTCCCTGCAAAGGTCCTGGGATGGCTCCGTTGCTGCTGAGTGCCTGTGATGGTGGGCAAATAACTCAGGCTGGTTGTGGGGGTGCAACTCCCATCCAGGTGCTCCCAGTCCTCGTTGTGTAGTCATACGGTTTTATTTTGAGGATGCTCGTACAGAAGAACCACCCCAGGAGGATGTAAGTGCCCAAGAGAGGTCCTCAGCATCCATGTCAACAGTGGAAGAAGAATTCACACGAGACCTCGAATATTCCAAGGGGCTGCACAGAGCAGTGGGAAAAACAGACAAGAGGTGGGTGTGGGAGGATGAGCCTGAGGACCCACAGCCCTTCAGACACTCTATATTTTCGTGTTGTACTGTTCCCATTTCCCAAGGTACGTGGCATCCACGATGCTGCAGGAACCACTGGGATTTCAGCCTTTTGGGACGCAAATGCTCAGGGTGACAGAATGCGCTGCAAGACTGATGCTCTGCTATTTGTACTCCCTGATAGCTCTGCTCTCTTGGCAGAAAAAAATATTTTGGGAAAAATATATAGTGTAGAAATGGTTTTTAAGCAGTGAAGCTTTTGTCTCAGCTACTTTCTAGGTCTTTGCTGGGCTCTCGACGTTTTTTCCTTCTCCCTTCCCAGAAGGGGAGTAGACAAACACATACAACCCCCAGTCCCAAGCCCCTCACTGCATCCTTTTTGCCTTCTTCAATGTCTTTTTATTTACTGGCTGTTTCATTAACACAGCCGAAGAAACCGAACCAATGCCAGGAATAAAATTCTAATGGAAGACCTGAGATGAAGGAAAGAATAAGACCCTTCCAGTCTGCAGGATGGGAGAGGCAAAGTGCGTGACATTTGAGCCCTGCAAGCACATGAGTATTTTGTCTTTAGAGCCACAATAAAACAAGAGCATCACGGGGTGATGGAGTCAGGCCACGCTGACGTTATGGTGAACGCATGTGGATGTGAGACCTGACACTCTGCAGGCGCAAGAGGGATTTTTCTGGCTCGGGGAAAGCACATGCTGGCTTGGGGACAGAACATGAAAGTCCTGGACTGTGGCTTGCTCGCGGGCAGCAGTAACCGCCAGGCTGCTCCGAGCATCCTCCTGCCTCTCACAGGTCCTTCAGAGCAGGTAGCTCAAGGCAGGGACAGGGGTTTGGTTACCCTGGTGCAGACCGATCCCCAAGCAGCATCCTGGTGGGAGGCTGCCACTGGCATTGCTCCCGTTCCCTCGACTCCTTTAGTCTTTGAAGCTGTGCTGTTCCTGCTAATTCTTCACCGCTTTTGTCACATAAACATTTCGACCTAATTCGCCTATTCCCTATTAAGCAATAGGCATCTCTGTTTTGCAGACTCATGAGTCTTGATTCCTGCGTCCTCAGCGTACACTTGCAATGACGATGCAGTGATTTGCAACCAGGCAGAAATCTCAGGGTCAAACACTGCTCTCATTTACGCGGGAGCTGATGTGGAGCCACGGTTACCACCCAACAGGTAGGGATGCTGAGCACCTCTGACCTTCCCATCTTGTTGTGGTCCCTGGGACGGAGCCCACAGGATGGGTGACGTGATGGTTGTGGGATTGTGGCATGAGAGGAGGTGACCAAATTAGCAAGGCTGGTTTGCATGAGCCTGACGGATCTGCCTCTCCCTGTGGTGGGTAAGAGCAAGCACCATAAACAAGAGCAATGCCGTCGGCTGACACTTGTACACCGAGACTCCTTGGCTTGCTGGAAGATGCTACGCTACCAGCCTGGCTGCACAAACACTGCTCTTGTGACCTGCATACTGGAGCTGCATCGGGATCCCAGATGACGCAAGGTGATTTTTCCTGAAAGCCATGATATGGGCGCACTCTCCCAAATGCGGTCGTATGACTCGATCGAAAGAATGGAACGTAGAGCAGTAAAAATAGCACCTGATATTTAGGAAGTTTTTGACACTTAGGCTGCCAAGCTGCGACAATATGAACAAGTGAGATTTTAAACACATCGAAGTGCAATTTCAAATGTCTCATCAAGATGTATTACAGGATCTTTCATCCTAGCAGACAAACGCTTTAGAAATGTCTTTCAAATTAATCCCTACAGAGGGAACCTTGCTCGCTGGGAAAGTGCGGGTACGCAGGGCTACCCAATGGCCACCATTTCTCTTAATCGCGATCTCCTCCACATGCCGGGATGAAAGCCTCAAAAGTGACTGATGAAATGTCACAGGGAATGATCTGCAAGTGTCAGATATCCTGGCTCATCTCGGCATATTATGAAATGTGGTACAGAGAGGGAAGATGAGAAATGAGCTGTTGAGAGCTGTGTTTCTGCATGAGGGAAGACCAGTGTTAGGGAGGGTGCACAATGTTGTGTTCAAGAACCTGATCTTTAGGGTCAAAAATGCATCTCTAATTCCATCGCTTCTAACCTGACCTTGGCTTTTGTTTCTAATTTGTGAGTTGACCAAGTACATGTCAGGCTAGCCAGCAGTGAAGCCTTTCTGTATTTTGTCTTTTCTGTGATAACAGAGCATTTTATGGGTATGGGTGGGCTTTGACCTAAACCCCACAGAAACCACTTGAGTGTCTAGTGAGAAGCTCAGGACTTGCCCATGAATGTGGCCTTCTTCCGTCTTTTTAGTGACATCCTGATGTGCAGATGGAGACCAGGGTACGGTCCCTGGGTAATCCCGGTTTCCAGCCTCTGGGCTCGGTTCCTGCTCAGTTTGGGCTCCCGGAACACCCTGTGGGACAGGCTGGACAGGTTGGCACTCAGAAACCAATTATTTTTCTTTCTTAGACAATTTGGAAATGTGGCAATTTTTCCCCAAAAAGCTCTGGAGTTGTGTTTGCTGCTCTGCTGGTCTCAACGCAAACCCTGAATTTCAGGGAAGAGGAGGAGGGGTTGAACGCTGTCTCCTGATCCACATTTCACGGCACTGGCCAGGGCGAGTCCTGCCCCGTCTCCGAGGACTCGGGGGGCACAAGGCTGAGCTTAATGACTATGCTGCTCTTAGTCAGCAAAATTAATTCACTCACTTAACAGGGGAGTCAGTGCATCCAAGCCCATCTCTAACGAGGCAGCATGCAGGTGCCAGCTAGTCCCTGACCTTGCTAGGTCTGGCTTATGCCCATGAATGCACACGGGATTGTAGATCACTGTGAGCATCAGCAGGAACAAAGTCTGTACCACGTTTGGGAGGAGGGGGGTGATGTGCATGTTTATATTCCTTTTCTGTGGCTCAGCAGCGTATCCCTTTTCCCCAAAACTCTTAGTTACAGTGACTGGATCCATCTCAGCATCCTGCAGAGGGTCTGTGAGCACCCTGATCCACGTCCCCTCCCTGCCTTGCGGGCTACCCGTGGGTTGGGAGGGCAGTGATTTTGGGAGGGTGGTGATTTTGGGAGGGTGGTCCCTGACCCAGCCTGGCATCACCCTTGTGTGCTCTTCAGATAGAAAATAGCAATTCTGGTCTCGAGAACAACATCAGAGCAACCCTTAAAAAGCAAAGTAAATATGGCTGCAATTATTTCTTTTTTTTTTTTTTTTAAATAGATATAGACTGCCTTATTGGTACAGCCTGCAGCCATTTCATTGGACCAATGGCTGCATGTGCTTTTCAGGCCAGTAAGACCTTTTCAGATCAATTCCCGTGTTTCTCTGGGTGATGTGTCCTACCCTCTCCCACAGCGAGAGCCGTACTCACCCTCAGCAAGTGAAAAGCAGCATTTTTCGGAGGACAGATCTGCTGTAAGCCCATAGTGCCTGCTACTGTCCTGGCTTGGGGGACTGTCATTTTTGGCGTTATGGGCCACGCCACTTCACCTCCGCTGTCCCAGCCGTAAAACAAAGATGAGACAATACGCCTAATGCAAAAGCAGGTTGTGAAAACTTAATTAGTAGGCGTTAATCATTTGAACTCCTCAGATAACAATTGTGGCACTTTGAACTCTCTGAGGAGTTCAGATGAATAAATTCTGTTTAACAATCCCCCAAGGGGTTATGGAGATGTTCTTATCTCTCTTTTATGTGAAGGCAGGAGAAGAGATGGACTTGGGTTGCCCAAGGTCAGGAAGAAGCAGAGGTTTTGTTCCACCAGAAATGAACTCCACAGATGTTGCTAAATGGGTGGTTTGGTACGGCTGAAATTTCTGACTGGTTCATGCTCCTTGTACCCACTTCCCATGTCTATTCTCTGCTACAGAGACTGGGG
Organism: Caloenas nicobarica; assembly: GCF_036013445.1. NCBI lineage: Eukaryota > Metazoa > Chordata > Aves > Columbiformes > Columbidae > Caloenas > Caloenas nicobarica. Next base: position 17,264,693 of record NC_088254.1, read on the forward strand.
GGAAAGGAGGAATCGGAGGTGGGCATCGTAAAATATCCATGGAAAACCCATTTTTGAATTTGTAAGCCTGAGAATATGGATGCGTAAAGCTGGCTTTTAGAGATCTGCTCGCCCAAAGAGTCTGTGTGACCTACTTGTTCAGTCAAAGCGGCTTTGATTTCACGTATCGAAATTGCTCGAAGCAAGACCGAACTGTACCTAGCAACAATTAAGAGAATCATTTAAGAAGTGGGAAACAATGAAAAATAAAGCAAAAACCCTAAACAGCCCATTCATAGTGGGTGAATAGAAAAGTCTTTGCATACCTGATTTGTCAGAAATTATTCATCCAAGAAAATTTGGACCTGAACCATAAGATAATTTTTCTCTTTATCCTCTGATATATGAATCAGTGTCACTTTACATCTGAGCACAGAATGTTTTGACCTATATAATATCTTAGATAGTCGAAATTCAGCTTGAAAATCTCAAAGCAAAAATGAGAAAGGATGGCATAAGCCAGTCATTTGGCATTAGCACATATAGATGCGACTTATCACTGGAAAACATCCCAACAGAAGTCAAAAGAAGAGCGTTTTGTAAATAATAGGATTAGGAAGCAGGTTGGTACTTTGTGGAGCTGGCTATACAATGAAACTGATAACAACCAGATTAATAAGGCAATTCAATCTCAACACGGTGTAGTGCTAGAAAGCTTTTCAAAATCAATGCCTAACTGTACAATTTTAATCGAGGTTGGTCTTCGCCTTTTGAAGCCAAGAGATTTGAAACTCCAGGTCAGCAAGGTATAATAAAATGGGCTGACATTATTTTTTAACATGTGCCTCTTAATTAGTTCCTTCCCTTTCTTAATGTTTTCCTCTTCCCAGGTGGGGGAAGTGAAGCAGTGCAGCGATATTGCCTTGCTTGTGTTGGTAATGTGGTATGGCAGACCTTGGAAAATACCCTGTCTGGCTAAAATATGGGCGTTCTGAGCAGCTGGTTTGCTGGGCTGGTACCCACCGGTGGGCTGAGCCGAGCAGGGTGGCTGGACAGGGCAATGCACCCCATGGAACCATATTCACAGCGCATGTTGTCTTCGACTGTACAAAGGGAGGCTGTAGGGAAGATGCCCAAAAGTTGCGGTGTAGGACACAAAGGGCCAAAAGGCCGATGGTTTTGAAGCCACAGGAGTATTTTAGGATTCATTAAACCAACTGAGACCTTCAGCCAGGTTTCATGTCCCAGCTTCAGGCAATCTCTGTGGCTTGGAGAGAGAAACCAAGCCTGGTCCAGGGAGCAGTGTCTCTGCCAGCATCTCAGGTGTCCACTAAGAGCATCTTGGATGCTGCTGGGCCAAATGCTGCCCTGCAGCAGTGGCTGTGGCCAGCAAAGTGCAGTGCCATGGAGCAAGGCACGAGAAGATGACTAGCAGAGCCCTGCTTGCTCCTCCACCTCCTCCGTGCTCATATATGACAGCAGAACACTTCGTGCTCTGTTTGCATTACAATATTTTTCAAACTTTTGCTTTTCCCAGTGCGTAGGGGAGAATGAATAACCTCCGAAACAAGCCTTGAGGGGCTGCTCAGCAGGGGATCTGGGCAGACGAACCCCTTCCCCACCATCCCTGCACACCGTGAGCTGGGAGATGTGCTTTCAACTTGTCTTCCTCACATCCATCATCGCTAGCCCTAATGTTTGCCTTAATTTCAGGAGGAGACATGCACAGACCTGTTGCTGAGGGCATGTAAAGCTAGACTGGATAAATGCATTTGAATAATACGTTGTGATGCTTCGAATCAGTCCTGCCACAGCTGCAAAACATGGATGAGCTGGGAGCTAACAGGTCTTCTCCACTTCCTAATGTCTCTGATTTTTTTTTTCCCCTTTCGCAGAGATTGTGAACCAGCACTTACTCAGGGAGCAGCATTTCCTTTTCTAAGCCCTTAATCCAGTCCCTATATCTGTCTTACAGCAAGTGTGAAGGAGTGTGAATCCCATTTGGAAGGCTCCTTCAGAGGAGACGTCTCGGCAAGTACGCGTGGTTTGCACGCTAATCCAGCCTGCTCCCACACCCCGCCGTGAGCCCCATTAAAGCAGAGGCTTGTTAAATGCCAGTAGGCTCTAGGAATAAGCTAGTTCTGCTGTTCCCTTGATGCACCAAAAAATGAAGAAGCTCGCTGACTCTCAGGTTTGTCAGAGGAGAGTGTCGGAGCAGGAGTCGCTCTGACTTGGCCGTAGATGGTCTCCAGCACGAGGGAGGGATGGGACAACCGTCATGGCATTTCCCAGGGTTTGATGTTAGGCGGTGCTGAGAGCTGTGCTCAGCCTAACGAAGGGATTTACATCACGTCGCACAAGTCTGAATATCTTTTTTGATGGCACCAAACAGTCACGCGCTCTATTTCTTGTTCATTTATGTCTAATGCATTTGGGATTTTTTCAGGGCTGGCAGAAATACGTGCTCCTGAGATACATTTTTCATTAAGGTGTTTATTTCTAGGTAACAATATTTCTGCTGGAAGAGGATTTGGTTTTCTTTGTGAGTGTGTTCATTTGGATCCCTGTGCAATGGAAGCACTAAAACAGAGCAATGGATATGTGTGTTTGACTGGGAGCCCAGCTCCCACTAAGCATCACAAAATAGGCGACTGGTTCTTTGTGATCCTTTTGAAAATAGCAGCCTAAAGCAAGAAGGAGCTCTGCAGCCAACTAGATGCAGACCAATACTTGTGTGTCTTTATGTTTAACTGAGGATTGACAGGTCGTATGAGTGGCATTGGTTGCTGAAGGGGCTAGGTCCCACCTGTTCTTCATTATAGCATCAATCTAGCACCTGGTGCTGGAAACGTTGGCTCTTCATTCCCACAGGTCTCGCTCAGGCAGGTCTGGCACCCGTCCTTGTGCGGTGGTGTCAGGCCATGGGAGTGACAAGGCTGTGACTTGAGGTCTTGGTGCCAGCATGCAAGTGACTGCGCTGTGTTGGTCTCGTGGCGTCAGGGGCTGCAGGGCACTCATGGGATCGGAGCGGGCGGGAAGGGTCTGGCCTGGGACACTGGGAGCCGGGAGGAGGTGCGCTGTGAGGATGGGGTCTCCACAAGTCACCCAGGAGGCTGGTGGCTCGGTCTGGGTAAAATAGAGGTGTTGAGTGGTCTGAACCAAAGGGCCAAGACGAAGACAGTGGTAGGAATCCTGACCAGATCATTCAGGTCAGTCCCCACCTGAGAAGGACACGGAGGTCCCTTGGCAACCTGGAGATGGAGGAGACCTTCTCTGTGCACTGCTGACACCTGACTCATAAAATCAAAGTAGAGATGTATTTAATGCAACCTGTAGACTGCATGCTGCTTTGATGACAGAGACCAGATGTCTTTGATGGCTGGTTAGATGCGCAGGTATTATTAATTGGGTTGGTTAGGAGCTTTTTTTGCCAGAATGATTTTACGGTCGCGGTAGGGCAGCAATGACAATGGATGTGAAAAGCCCTTGACAGACACCAGGACATCTCCCTTCTGGACGGGGTGGGATGCGAATGGTGCAGCGGTGTCTCTATTCGGAGCCCTTCAGAGCAGGATCTCTTGACTGTTGAACAATGCTTGGCAAAGAGGAGCTGGGTTTATAAATAATGCATTTCCTTTGTCTTGCAGGAGTTCTGGAGGCAGAGGTACAATCAGATCAGCTGTGAACAGCTTACATAGCAAATCTAATAGGTTTGTAAATTAGATTTTGTGTTCATTTGTTTTTGCTGTAAGGCAGCTATTAATCTGCTTCTCCTCTTTGCTGGATAGTGCTGTTCTTATTTAGCAAATGTATCTGTTTCTTTTCAGTTCTGCTTTGCATTTTCTTAATCGTTTCTCCCCCTTCTTCCCCCAGCACAGTGCAATAATCATTTCCAAATAACCAAGGATCTGCAAGTTGCGGTGATTGAGAGAATGAGAGAGAGTTACTTATTGTGAAAATAAGTCAGTGATAGAGTTGCTACTTTCATAGTTTTAGTATGTGCTATTAGAAGAGGGATTGCTGTCTTTGACATCAGAATTTCATTCAGTTTTTGTCAGAATGCACTTCAGTAATGTTGCTCCATTGCAGAGTCATTTTGTGGCATCACAGCTTCATTCAGTGTCTCTCTGTTATTTTTACAATAATTTCATGCCAGACCACCGTTACCAAGTGACACGGTTGCAAAGCTAGAAAGGAAGGATGATGTCATCCTGTGAGGTCATCACAAGTGATCAAAACACAGAAAACGGCCAAAACCAAAAAAATCGTAGTAATTCCCAAGGTTTCATTGCCCTATTCCTGTTATGATTTTTGACCCCTCAGAAGTAAGCTTTGCAAGACATGAGGTGATACGGCAAAATGCAAGATGCAAACAAATCCAGAGGTCTCGACTGGCAGCTTCTGGAGGGTTACTGTACAAATACACACAAGGACACTGGCGGCCAGCATTTTTAAACATATTTCCTTGCTTTTCTGAAAGGCTACCTAGTGTGCGCCACAGTGTGTCCTGGGAGCTCCTTCCCGGGGCTGGAGATGTGCTTCTGGGAGCTGGACGTTGCCCATGAGCCTGGGCCACCAGCTCTGTCCCATCTCTCGCTCTTCTCCCTCCTTGAGGTTTATGTGCTTTTTATTAGTGTATTTATTTACAAACCATTTCCCAGCTCGAAAAAACCCTTTGCACTGAAGGGGGACGTTCCCTTTAGCTGATAGCGAGTGCTTCGGCTGTGTATTTTTCAGAGCGCTCTGAAGTGTGAAGGTTTTTTCGGGGCTGCAGACACACGTGCAGCTTCTGGATGAGATGCTTGGGTATTCTCTTTGGAGGGCGGCTGGCTGGAATCAAATATTCAGAGGCTCCCTTAATTCATGCCATTTGATGTAAATGGCACTGAAGTGCTGGGGCTGATTTGCTGCTTAGTGCAGGGATTAAAAGCTGGGGTGTCCCAGTGATCACTTCCAAACCACAGCATCTAGCTGTTGCCTGTCCCCCTGCTCATTTCTGGGTCTGGAGCAGCCGACACAGATGCTGAAATCCTTGTGCTCTCTTCTAAAATGGGAAAAAAAGTTAACAGCGAGCCAGCCTCTCCCTGTTTGGTACGGGATGCTCATAGGCCGATGTCACAAGCAGCACTCAGCAGCTCAGATAAATTGATTTCTCCTTTGGCTGAAGTGAAGTTTGCACTTCTCTGATGAGGATTTTAACTCGCTGCAGGAGCTGAGCTGGCTCCACTTTGGGCTGCTCATGTGCGACCAGCGGGCAGCAGGTCGGCAGCCTTGGCTGCCCACGTAGGACATGTCTCAGTGAATTTTGGGGGCTCCCCAGGGCTCTGGGGTGTCTTGTCTGTGAGTCTGTCTTTGCAGAGCCTGCTTGTGGTTTTGTGTGCATGCATTTCAACAGCTAGATGCGTAAGATTATGCTTTGTGTAGAGCTGTGCCTGGCTGTAAGTCTGTGTTCGTGTAAGCAAGCAGGTATTTAAGGATTTATGTCTGTCTGCTTGAGTGTGGCAGAATACAAACAGGCTTTCAGTTCTTGTTTAACTAATAACTACAATTTTGCTTTTCTGATGAAGTTTGAATTCCAGCAGCCAGAGCCGAAGACAGTGATTAGAAGTGCCATTGGGATGCTAACGGATCCTGTCTCTCTCTCTCACCCTGTCTTTCATTTCTCTAGAGCTGAAATAGTAATAAATGACTCTTCGTCTCCAGCTGTTGTTGACAGAAGTAATGAAAGCATTAAGCACAACATTAAACCAGCCTCATCCAAATGGAGACACAACCAGACACTCTCTTTGAAGATCAGGTACTGGTAATTACCTATAGGACAAGAGACAGATTTGGTCCTCTCCAGTGCAAGCTGGCAAATTGCCTCTGTATATCATCTAAAGAAGTCAAGAAAGAAATAAAAGGCTTATCTCCTGCTGAGCTAGGCTTCATATCTGTAAGCGATCGCTTGGAAATGAATTCCTGGCTGAACCAGCTGGCCTTGCAACAACAAAACAAGGAGCGCTTGAGCCCCCATTTTCCTGGCCAAGTGCACCTGGTGTGCACTGGTGATGGGTCCTGGAGTGGGGAAGGAGTTTCTACTCAGGGTAAATGCAGGGACCCCCCACTAATGGTGGGCTGGCCGTGCTAGTCTGCCCCGGGAAGGGATGGGCGGAGAAGGAGCAGGCGTTGTGGAGATACCTGTTTGAAAGTTGTTCTTGGAGAGCATCAGTCAGCTGGGACTGGCCACAGAGCGAGAGCAGGCAGGAGGCAAGGCTTGTCTTACGTATGACCCAAATTATCTCCGTACCTCACCTAATGGGGCTGTTTTCTTCCCTGTCCTCAGGAAACAGATCCTGAAGTTCCTGGATGCGGAGAAGGACATTTCGGTGCTGAAGGGGACGCTGAAGCCGGGGGACATCATCCACTACGTCTTTGACAGGGACAGCACCATGAACGTCTCGCAGAACCTGTACGAGCTGCTGCCCCGCACCTCGCCCCTCAAGGGCAAGCAGTTCCCCACCTGCGCCATCGTGGGCAACTCGGGGGTCCTGCTCAGCAGCGGCTGCGGCCCCGAGATTGATGCCCACAGCTTCGTGATAAGGTAGGGGCTGGGGAGGTTTGGAGAGGGTTCAGAGAGGTGGAAAGGAGCTGGAGTCGCAGTCCATGTGGTGCAGCCTTGCAGCCCCACGTGCACGTGTAGAGTTCACCGGTGCGAACGTCCTGCTGCGGGCTCTTCTACCAACCACCAAGTCCTCGCAAATGCACCCCGTGTGTTCTCACAGCGCGCTGTTAAACCTCCCATGGCACCGCTAACCCCCAGCACTCCCAGACCCAAGCACTCCCTCCCCTTTTCCCTCATATGTACCCTCTTGTAAATAAAGCCAGTCCTGGACTTCCCCACGGACAAAAGCTCGATCCGTCCCCAAGTCATAGAATCATAGAATGTCCCGAGTTGGAAGGGACTCACAAGGCTCATTGAGTCCAACTCCTGTCCTGCATAGGGCAACCCCAAAATTCACATCGTGTGTCTGAGGTGGTTGTCCGGTTGCTTTTTGAACACTGTCAGAGTTGGGGCCATGAAACCTCCCTGGGGAGCCTGTTCCAGTGCTCCACCACTCTCTGGGTGAAGAACATTTTCCTAATATCCAATCTAAACCCCCCCGGCACATCTTCCTGCCATTCCCTCAGGTCCTGTCACTGGTCTCAAGCACCAGCTGTGCCACACCGTGCCCCGGCACCAAACTTGTGCACGCCAGAGTCTGATGCTCCCCTGTAACCACTCCATCCCTAGCACCATTGTCCCCACCGATGAACTGGCCTATGGACCTGCAGCCGCAGATTCTGACCTCCACTGGGGCACACAGCGCATTTGCTGCAGAAGATGCTTGAAGTGGAGAGGAGGAGCACATCTGCCCTCCCATCCCCAACACCCGTGTACCTCTGTTAGCTGAGGGGCTGTAGGTATCCGCTGATGATTTATGTATGTGCAGACATTTTCTTTCTGGCGAGTCTATTATGAAGACAGGCCAGCCCATCAGTGGCTCACAGAGGTAGTCCCCGGTGTGACGTGGGAACGAGGATAGTGTCACCTCTGCCCCCACTCAAGCCCAGCTGCTCTATCCACGAAGGATGGAGCATTATCATTTGCATCCTTAAGTGTAACCAGAGTGAGCAAAGGGAAAAATTGCTTATTGCAGTTCTGGCAAAGTTTAAGGAGGGACTTTCATGTCAGGCAGCAAAGTTGCAGGAGAAAAGCTTTTCTGGATGTAAGAATTGGGATTTTGAGTGACTTCTCCCCGGCCATGTGCACTAGTGCAGATCTGGGCATGGATGTGCTCTTCCCACCATAGGTTATCTGAGCCACCGCTTGTACTGCATCTTCCTGAGGAAGGTTTGCTCCATCCACGCAGCCTTTTCAGTGGAGTTGGCAATGACTGGAAGTGGGCTCTGTGTCCAGGATACAGCTTTGCCCTTCAGATCCAATGTTTATTTTCAGTGAATGGATCAAAAGAGTCCTATCTGCCAGTAGCTGCATTTTCTTTATACCATTCCCTTAGTCTCCTCATCTGTAAAGCAGGGAAAACAGTAGCAATAGCTGATTATCGAGGCAGATGGTTAGGATGCAATTCCTGCTCGTTAAATACTGTAAGTTCACTGTAAAACGCTGCAGGAGAGCACGCAGTGTGTGAACACACGGGTACCCTCTGGTTTTCACCGCACCAGGTGAGCATCTCTCTGCGTCGCCCTGTCAGCTGGTCCCCAGTGCCATTTACCCAGCACCACGTGCATGGCACAGCCATGGATCGAGGGCTGCGTGTCCCCCCTCGAGGAGCTGTAACAAACCACCGTATAACGAGGGTGATTTGCTGGCAGTTTTTCCCGCAGCCTTCATCCCTGGTGCGGCACAGGAGCTCATGGCAGAGAGCTCCTGGGGGACCATGTGAGTCTGTATCCACGTGCACAGCGTGAGACACCAATTAATACTACAGAAAAAGATGTTTTTTGAAGGTCACAGCCTCCAGACAGCCAAACCCTACGGAGATCATATCCTGGCATCCACCTCCCGCTGGTGTCATCATCACTGCCGATGTCACCACGTCTGCTGTTAGCAGAGACTCACCAGGAGGAGAAAAGGGAATTGGGATAATATTACCCCAGCAAGGCTAGAATCGAGGCGAGAGCTTTACTTGCGTGGGAAAGGCCATTACATTTCAAATCTGCCGTGGCAGCAAAGACGGGAGGTTTGTTGCTACGCGTTATTTTTGAACCGCACCAGAAGAGATACCGATTCATACAAACCCACCCACCAGACACCAAAGTTATGTCCATTATTAGCGTTGCCCCACAGGAATATGCATGCACATGCCAGCACGTTGAGGAATGATGGCCTTACATTAGGGCGGTTCATCATTACCAGGTCAGAGCCACTCTAATTTATTGCAGAGACTCATTCTCCCTCCTCCTCCTCCCAAAAGTGAGGGCGAATGGGCACATCTGTCAGTGGCTCTGGCTTTTGGCATCAAACACCCCTCACATTTGTCAGTGCCCTCTCTATGTCCTTTTTAAAGGGCTGTTTGATGTTTCCCCTCGCAGGTGCAATCTGGCCCCTGTCCAGGAGTACTCACAGGACGTGGGCCTGAAGACAGACCTGGTGACTATGAACCCCTCGGTCATCCAACGGGCCTTCGAGGACCTGGTGAACGAGACGTGGAGGGAGAAGCTGCTGCAACGCCTCCATAGCCTCAACGGCAGCATCCTCTGGATCCCGGCGTTCATGGCCAAGGGCGGCAAGGAGCGAGTGGAGTGGGTGAACGAGCTCATCCTGAAGCATCACATCAACGTCAGGACTGCCTACCCCTCGCTGCGCCTGCTGCATGCTGTCCGAGGGTGAGAATGTTTCTGGTGTGCGGGTAGCCAGGAGTTCGTGAGTCTCCTGAGCTGGAGAGCGATGGATGGGTTTGTGCTGGAGGCGCGAGCTGTTTCTTTCTGCAGACCATGAGGACTCCAGAGGTGGTGGCTGGTCCCTAGATGAGAACTGCGGACCACCTCCCAAGCAGGGGCTCCCCACTCTGCTCTTCGAGCTCTTTTAGCCACATGATATAGCAAGCCTAACGCTTCCAGTGCTTTCCTGGCTGTAAGCCTGGATGTCACCATGACTCCCAACCTGTGGTTAGAGCTTTCCGTGGAGAAACCTGTGTGTGATGAGCTAGCAGTGAGGTTTGTCACCTTGTGCTTGAGTGACACATGCAAGTCTCACACAGCCCTTTAGGTCAAGAAGCTCGTGGCAGCCTGAACGGGCTTGGCAGTGGCAGAGGACCGGGGTTGTTCATGTGTAGCCTGTAAGTTCCTGTGATGGTACTAGTTGCATTGCTCACTTTAATTGACCAGCCAAGACAAGGAAAGGACTGGCATGGTCTGGTCTTGCTGATCAGAGAAATAGCACTAGATGGTGACGAATGGTCTTACTGGGAGAGGAGGAAAAGGTCTTTCTGCTCTCTCGTTGCAACTTCAGGTGTGTGGGAGACACAGGTATGGTGGGGATGGGGGAGTTATAAAAGAAAGAGATCTCTGGGGGTGAGACTTCCCTGTAAATAGGTTGGGGCTCTTGGTTTCTTGCTTTATTTCTCTAGGGAGAGTCATCATTCATTTAGGGAGTTTAGGCTGGTGGTGGCTTACGCTGGAGATGGCTTAGTGGCAATAGTTGTCCTCTTTAACCCTGGCTAGACCCTGTTGATCTCCCGAGCTGGGAATTCACTCACATAGCTGGTGCTTCCACCTCTAAGCCTCAGCATTAATGGTTTTTTGATTGCTTTGAGCACTTCTTCCCCCACGCACCTCTGAGCCTGAACTCCTCGGGTCAGTTGGTCCCTGATGGGTGTTGCTCTGTCACAGCCTGCGTTCTGTGTCAGTGGGCACAGGACAGATTTTGGGGGTCGTTTCCCACAGGAGCAAACCCAAGGGGGTGCCGTGGGGAGCGGGGTGTGAGGGTGGCTCTGGAGGCGGTTGGGTGGGCTGGGGTGAGCAGAGTGGTGCTGTGGTGCATCACAGGCAGCAATAACGGGCAAGAAGAACCACATCTGCCCCAAGTGCTCATGTGTGAGGCTTCTCTGGGCCAGAGGGGCATCTTAACAGAAAAACAGTTGGCTTTGAGGTAAAGAAAGGGAAGGAAATGACACCACAGCTCACAGAAAGGGAGGGAGGGGAAAAAAAACCCACACAAAACACATAACCCAAATTCTGAGCTATTTCTAGCTGTAATTGACTTACTTTCATCTGTCAAAATAGAATTAAGCTCCTATAATAAGCCCTTTAAATCAACAGGCTGCTAATCCTGTGCTGGCAACCGTTCCCGGTGCCAGAAAGTTCCCGTAGGAAGCTTTGCAGGGGGATTGGCAAGGGCTGGGCATCGCTTTCCCGCGGGAGAGGAGGAGGATGCCTCGATAAGCTCTACTGCTGAGCTTATCTTCCAACTCGCGGAACTTTCCTGGCCCTCCTGTGCTGCAGCCCTGCGGTCCAGCCGTGCTGGCTGGAACTCTGGTTGTGCCTGAGCATCTTCCACAGAGCAGGTCCTGCCTGGCTGGGGGGGATGTAGGGATTTTGGGACAAGGCCGTGGGTTCAGCACTGTCTCTCGGTGCATGGAGCGATGCACCCTCTCCCATGTGGGCCAGAGCAGTGTCTTCCTTTTGCACGTGTTAGTGTCCTGTGGGTTTTAATGGGGTCCTGTGCAAGGCACATGGGTTTGGGCTTCTGAAAACCTCCCAGGGCTCAGAGGGATGCAGCCAGTCAGACCAGCGGGAGAGTGAAGTGGCCACTGTTGCTGGGTGTCTGGGGTGGATGTGGTACCAGCACGTGGTGGGATGCTGACTGATGCTGATGGTGGGCTCTAAGTACCCGGTCTGAGCTACCGGCGAGACCTCGACCCTGTGCTTCGGGCTGGTCACCGTGCTGTGGGGCAATGCAGAAAGGTGGATCACGGCTGCACGGAGGCAGCACTAATTCAATTATAATTGCAGAAACCAGGGCTGATCCTCATCAGGGGTTGCCCTCTAAGCCAAAGGAGCTGCTGCCTGACCTACCCTCCTGGCTCTCACACTTAGCAGCAGGAAAACCAGGAGGCCTACTAATTAACGATTAATATAATTAAAACTGCAGCCCCCTCAGAAAGCCAGAACTGATGGGAGCGCTCAGCGCCTGCCCAGTGCGTTGTGGCCTGGCCAAGGAGCTTTACAGAGACCACCCAAAGGGCCGTGCTCTTCTGGGGGAAGGCTAAACCCAACGTTAACCCTTTCCTCAGTGGCAAAGGGTTTGGACTCGGGTGAATTTAAGTCATTCGGACAGTATTGAACGCGCTGGCCACAGCTGAGGGAGGGGGTGCGCTGATGCTCTTGGTGCTATATAGGAAGTCTCTCAGGTACCTATAGGGTTGTCTTGGCCATCTGCTCAGGGCAATTCATATGATGTAGTTTGGGATGAGGAAGGAGTCTTTCATCAGGTCAAACTGACCATAATCACTAGAAGTTTATTCATATTCCATGACACTGTCTAATTCCTATGATCATATATTTTTACTTGATGAGCTCCTTGCTCTTACAGGAATATAGTCACCAGTGACTTTCTCCAGCTCTCTCTGAGGATCATAGTGGTTCATAGCACTATGCTTCTCTTTGATGGATCTGAGATTTGTGAAACAAATACATTTTGTGGCATGTAGCCTGCAGCAGAGAATCGGTAATCCACAAAGCCCCACAGAGCACCCCGCTGTGCTACCGCGGGCTGCAGGTGCAGAGATGTCCCGTCTTGTTTGCTGGTTAAAACTATCCTTTGTAATCTATCCTGAGTTGATTTGGAAATCACAAAGAAACAGGGGAACTCTTTCAGCCAAGACATTCTTTTATATATTTTTTTTTTCAAGGAATAGCGCTTTCTACAAAGACTAATGTTATCTTAGCCAACTTCAATTCAGTTACAAAAGCTTTGCCTTTTCTTCCTTCACTTTCAGTGAAATACATTTGTAATTCTTGACTCCTCCTTGAACCACGGTATTCATCGTCCTGCTCTGCTTTCCCCCAGACAAGAATGCATTTCAGTGGCAATCGAGCATTTTTTCCTATAATTTTCAGTGCATTTGGGGCATCTGTAGACTGTGCATTGCCGAGATAAGTAAAAGCCATTTGATTTCGTTGCCCTTAACAGCATCATTTGAGACATCACCTTCCTAGCTGTGAGGGTGCCTTAAATTTTTGCTGATAGCTTTTCGTGTTGATGGTTCTGGATAATCTGTGCAATAGGATGGAGGCTTGTCTTACATGGTTAAACTCCCCATCTTCATGCCAGGAGGGGAGAGAAACACCAGCATTTCGATGAAGGAGCTGAGAGGAAGCCGAGTCACTACCTAAGGCTGGGGAGGAAAGTTGTGCCGTGGCAGGGAGCCAGCGCATGGGGACGGGGACGGTGCCATGTGTTTTGGGGGCGCATGACTCACTTTGCAGCGATTCTATAAAATGTCTCCTGAGCAATTCATCTGGCGAGTGCGGTGCTCGTCTCCTGGCTGGGAAGCAAGCAAGCCCCTTATAAGTCGTCTGCTAGTGTCTCCAAAAAGCCTTGTAATCCCTATTGCCAAGCGGCTTTTGTCAGAGAAATAACACGAAACGCAGGAAGCAAGGGAAAATAATTGTATCTGGAGGTTTGACTATCACTCCTTGTGGAGAATTCATGGACATGTTTCAGTTTGCCTTGCATAAGCTAGTCTAGTGTTTCTCATTGTGTCCGTCACAAGGGTCTCTTGGCAGTAACCAATTCTAATCCCATAAGATTTTGTTAAGAGCTTCTTGAAAGAAAATAAAAAATCAATAAGTCTTCCAGCTCCTTGGCTAGGTCTCCCATTAGGTTTAACATCCAAATAGCCGTGACAGGTCCCACGTGCTCTTCACGACAGCGATCGCTTTGCTCGGGGTCCATAGCTTGGGTAGTGCAGCTCTGCCACGTATCCTCAGAAGTGCAACCTGGTGGGGCACAAGTTGGATTCATCTTTGCCTCTCAGAGTCCTCACACTCAAACAACATCTAAGCCTTTGCTGAATTTTCAGGGCAATGCTGCTCGGAGGCTGCCTCTCCCATCCATGAGCCGTGGTGGAAACCCGCCCCTGGTCCCTCCTCGCCTGGTGTCCTGATCGTGCCGCATCCTTTCCATCAGCCTTGCCTTGCTTGTAGCCATGCAGGACACATGTGCGTAGGTTATTCTCCTAACCTGTCGCTTTGATCGCATCACCCCATTCTTTTTCATCCCTCCACGGGCTCCACTTTTCTCTAACCCATCGTACACATCAAACCTAAGCTGCTGGTTTCTTTTTCACAGCTCTCCCAGCTCATCTTTTCGCCAAGATATTTGCCCCCTGGGACTCGTGCCTTAAAGCCCTCCCTGTCTGGTCCCACAGAAGGTTTACAGACAGTGGTCTTGCACTCAGGTGAAGGATGATGACCAAAGGGTGTAGGGGGTGGAAATAACACAAGTTTGTGACTGGGGTAGGATGTGGGGGATTACAAATGCCTCATAAAGCCATGTGTGGATTAGCTCAGTGGATATCCCACAAATAAATCCTTGCATAAGCAATTCTTCTCACACTTTCTGCCCTTGAGGCACATGGTGCCTGAACTGTGGTGTGTCTGCACTAGGACCCCAAGGCAGTTAATTTGTTCTGGTTAATCAGGAAGAAGATCTAGTCTTTTTTTTTTTTTTGTCAAAAGAAGGAAAGGGGGAAGAAATTGGATAATCCTCTTCCCAGTTACTTTCCTCTTCTTCTGTCTGTTTGGAAATGCTTTAACTTGCGGGTGTTGAGTACCACGTATATTTGAAAGGGCATCACAGAGCTCAAGACCTGGAGGTGAAAAGAGTTATTTATCCATGACTCAGTGTTGATTGCTTGCACCGAGTCACCAAAACCAGGTTCAAGCCACCTGGTACCGATCTAGTCTGGATATAGTGGCTTGATTTGGTGTTTGGGCTTTGCCCAGCCTGGGGATAAAGCCCAACTCTGACTCCAGATCCAGCTTTTGGAGTCAGCATTAGCATGAATCTGGATGGCGATATGCCCGTTCGAGCAGGGATACGTGCTGTGCCCTGCCAGCACAGACAGGTCCCATCCTTGCCTGCACCAACATGAGCGTGGAGCACTTTTGGGGCACTCGCTCTGATTATCTGTACCTGTATTTTCATGCGTATTAATGGGGGGAGGATGTGTGTAGCAGACTGATAATATGCTTCTGACAGTCAAGGACTTGCACCTCCACAGCAGCTTGTGTTTGTATCACACTTTTGTGATAAGCTGTTTTAAAAAGGTCTGAAATTGCATTATTTCAGCTATTCTGATTTGTATCACTAAATAATGCAGCTGATACTGCTGAAACTTCATTTCGTCATTGACCTGAGTTTTTAATTCATTTCATCCGGGCAGTGGATTTTCTGTTCATTTTATCCTGCAGGTTAACCCTTACCCGCAGGGTACAAGTTAATTAAGGGTTTTCTCAGGTGCGTCAGGAGGTGATGGGTAAGCACAGAGCAAGACCCTGTGCTTGCTAGCGGTCCTCAAAACACTGCCTGCAGGGAGGAGTTCTGCACCCAGCCTTTCAACCCAAATCAAGGCCAGGCTCTGCTCCCCGAGTTCAGTTATGCTGGGGGAGGATGAGCATTGTCTCCTGAAGGATTCCCACTGGGTTTTAAGGTCTGAATATAGTGGTCGCTTCCCCCATGGCTGCAGCGCAGTTCTGCTTCAGAGACTTCTTCAGTTTCTTGGAAACCTTTTGGAAAATTGGTGTTGCTGAGGAACAACCAGAACCACCTACCAGCTAGGATGGGGCTCCCTGGGCTGCTCTTGAAGCCTCTGGCCTGGGATACCAAGTATTAGTTCAAATAGGTGCTAGGGCTTGTGTCTAGGCTGCCACCTTACAAAAGATGGCCTTGAAGAAGGGATGGCATTTTCCATCTGTCACTATCATGATCCGAAACAAGAGCTGTCTCGGACAATTTTTCCTGACAGCATCACGGTTCCTGTTCATAGCTGCATCCCGCTCAGGCACCAGCCTGTCTCTGTAGCTGCTTCCACCCCCGAGGGTTTATTTACAGAAACGGCACACCACCAGCTTTTGAAGGAGGTCCACGCTGTGAGAATGGCTCTGAGAAAGGAGGTATTGGGTTTCAGGACTGCTCTTTGCTCTTCTCTTTTAATTGCTGTCTCTTTCCACAAAATGCTGCAGTTAATAGTTATGGTGATTGGTGTAGCCAATTGGAAAAATAATTACTGTCTGCTTTGAGATTATCTTTCCTCCTAATTAAAATCCCGGACCTCACATATTAAAGGTGTGCTGTTGACACAGCATCCCATGTGCGCCCAGACAATCTCATTTGGATTTAGAGAATTAATTAGGTTTTATTTCCATCCCCAGCTGTTCTCTCCTGCACCAGGTATGTGGCCACTGTCTCAGTTGGCCAGTGGTGGGAGGGATAAGAGCGAGATCTTCCTGCATAGCTCCCACCACAAACCAGTCATTCAAAAGTGTTCCCCAGACCTCACTGGAGGATTTCCTGCTTTCACTGACCAGGAAACAAATCACAAGCGCTGTGGCATGGTCTGTGTTATAGTTTGGGTGTTATATATTATGTATGTCATTGGTGTGGGTGGGCTGGGACAGCCTGGAGTCCATCATGCCCTCCCAAAGCTGCAGCCAGCAATGAGAATTTATGATGCTCTAGGAGCAAGGTTTGTCATCCTTCTCGTTTTCACAATGCCATGCCTGAAATAGAGGGAAATACAGATTAAAAAAGGCAGGTTTTTCATTTTTGTTATCAGAAACGGAATTGTCATTGTTCCCTACCCCGATATTATTGAGTGAGTGCTCATGAGCTGCATGTGCTGAGGTGGATACACCGGGCTGGTTTTGGTAGGGCTGCCTGTGCGTACTGCTTGTGCACACTTGTGGGTCTTGGTAAGGCTGTTCGTGTGTGCTGGGTTGCAGAGGACGATGTGCTTCTGTAGGGAGCTTCTGTATTTGACCCAGGTCATTTTTGTCATCATTAATATGCTTGAAACATCGGTGGTCACATAAATGTCCTGTAGCCATGTGCAAAGGTCACTTCATCATGCTCTCAAGGTTGTTGTACGTTCAGCGAGTTTTTACAAAAGCAACAAAACCCAAAAGTTAATATTTTGGGCAGACATTAAGGTCACTGGTATCTTTCTGTGCTCCAGCTGATAAATTGATAAAAGGAGAGTTTTAAGGCTAAAGCAGCTGCAGGACAAACCCAGACAGTTGTCTTCCCCCAAAGCCAGCCAGTTAATGTGGCTTGACGGTTCTTCCCAGGTAGTTTCCCTGCTGCATGAGGATACCCTAATTCACGGCGTTAAATGGTTGTAATAATCTCCAGTGTCTCTCGGCACGCCAGGGGTTTGATGTGCTTACCCATAAAGTCAGCAAGGAGTCTGTTTTATGGCTACCTGTGGGAGAAGATTGCCTTGGCACCGCAGCGAGCTTCGCTGTGTCCCCATAGCACAACCCATATGGCTAAGCAAGCCAAGAAAATGCTGATGCTGTGCCTCTGAGAGACTGATTCTCACCCGTTTTCCCCCAATTTCTCGCTCCTTTTTCGTGCTCTGATGCTGAGGAGACAAGTCAGGCAATTAGGACCTCCCCAAAACATTGTACTTGTCTTTTGCTAAAGTTACAGGTGCTTGGACACCCCTGGGGTGTGGGACCCCAGTAAACCCTGCCGTGCCCTTCTTGCACATGCCAAGGTGGTCACTCTGCTTCCAGAATGTGATTCACCAGAAAAGTCATTTTTTCTCTTATCTGACTGAGAACACGCAAGTACGTTTTGTGCCTCGGTTGCTAAATTTTAATGGCTTTCGCGAAAAGCTAATTTGCAGGATTAAGGCTCGACTTTCCCAAGGGTTCCGACTGTCTGAGCGCCAGAGCCTCCAGAGCCCAGCGGAAAGTGCGAATGAGGAGCGAGACACTTGCCATGGCTCCGCGTGTGACAGCGGGATCCAGTTCATGTCCCAGACCTCTGGGTGAGAGCACAGAAGTGCCACGTGCTTTGCTCTGCTTCCTCATGCTTTTTATCCAAAGCGCTGCCAGTCACTCACCTGAACTCAGGCCCTTTGAAATAGCTACTAAAAATAATCTTAAACGGGCTGTGACACGGTGGGATGCTCCTCCCCGCCTGCTGTGGGGGAGGAGGGACATCGCCTACCTCCCTCAAACCTTTCGCTTTCTGATTTTGCTCCTCTGACAGGGATTTTCTGCTGAGCAAACCAGATAAGTTGCCTGTGCACTAAACACTGGGCGCTGGAAACATCTTCTTAGAGGATGTTGATGCTGCAATAACTTTTATCGGCAGCTCCAAGTACAACTGCTGATAGTGTTTCTGCTCATGCATCACTACAGAGTGCCTCTTTCCCCTGTTCTTTTTGTCATCCCTCATAATAACTAACTCACTTTTCAGCAGCGAGCACAGCTGACCTCCATATCGCATATTATATATTGCAATATGCCATATTGTGTATCTCATAGACTGATGTTGCAGAGTGTGGTGATGTATTTTGGTGCAGGATCACAGGAGCAGTCTCTGGGTGTAACGGGAACCCAGCAGTGTGTTTTAGCTCTTTCAGCCTGGTGACCCTTTTTTCCAAAGGCAAAACGTTTTTACAGCCCTGTTGTGTTTACTGTCAGAGTAAAAAATCTTCATTCGTCAATGAAAATCATCAGCTTGTGTGTGTGAGAGTGTGTCTGCTTCAAGGGGTTGCTGGAGTCTACTTGACGTGTGGATGGTTTGGTCTGTGGTATCGATCTCTCCTTGGTTGATTGGAAGATAATTGTAGGCTGAAGTACTGAAGGCCACCGTTGCAAGCAATTTGTTTTTCATAAAGGATTGTCGAGGCATGAGATGCTTCAATGCCATAGCAACAAGTGTGATGTAGCTGCCAGACAGAGTGCAGGAGGATGCTTATTCATGAAGCAATCCCTAGAGAGCCTTTTCCTTGGCATGGAGAACCCTTCTGCTAGTCAGAAACCTCTCACTTTGAATTACCAATATATCTCAGTCAGAGGCTGGGGAGAGAAAATGTGCAAGACACGAGATTTGTGGGTGGGGGGAATAACTTGCACAACATGAGGAAGAATGTTTTTACAGTAAGGGTCGTAAAATACTGGAATGGGTTGTCCAAAGAGGTGGTACATCCCTGGAAACATTCAAGGCCAGGCTGGACGGGGCTCTGAGCAACCTGATTTGATTTGGTTGAAGATGTCCCTGCCCATGGCAGGGCATTGAACTGGATGAGCTTTGAAGGTCCCTTCCAACCCAGACGGTTCTATGATTCTTCTACCCTCCCTTTGCAGGTACTGGCTAACGAACAAGGTGCACATCAAGCGACCCACCACCGGCCTCCTCATGTACACCTTAGCCACCCGATTCTGCAACCAGATCTATCTCTACGGCTTCTGGCCCTTTCCCCTGGACCAGAACCAGAATCCGGTCAAGTACCACTACTACGACAGCCTGAAGTATGGCTACACCTCGCAGGCCAGCCCGCACACCATGCCCTTGGAGTTCAAAGCCTTAAAGACGCTGCACCAGCAAGGAGCCTTGAAGCTGACAGTGGGGGAGTGCGATGGGGCCACGTAGGGTGGTCCCCGGCCACGTTCCTGCACAGCCACGGGAGGAAGGGGAGGGGGCGGAAAGGACGAGTGGTGCCTGGTGGGGGTTGTTTGTCTTTGTTAATGCGCAGAACAGTGACACAAATATACATACGTGGTACCTATATATATTGACCTGAGTATTATAACTGTTTGGTGTTCACCGAGGAAGGGGCAGGAGAGATGCGGGAGCATCTGGCGTGACTGGCCTGGGCAAGACCTCTCGCCAGGGGCTTGCTGGGCTTGGAAGGGCGTCTGACCTGTGTCTGAGAGGTGTGAGCGGTGGCCTTGGTTTTTGAGGATATGTTAGGTGATGGGTAAACGTTAAACCGTTTGTCGTGACTGGTCTGAGGTTGGTAGTTAGTTTGTTTGGCCAAGGACGCTGGCGCTCTGCAGCAAGGCCCGTTCTTGGCCCCGTGCTCGTGGTGGGGAGGGGAAGGGGCAGGGAGCGGGGTGGGCAGGGAAGGTTTGTTGGCGGCTCTCATAGCCGAGGGACTGCCTGTGGCACCAAGCAGGACCCACCTCCTGCCCAGCAGGGACCGGTGCCTGGCACAGTCGTGCACGGATCCATCCGAAACGTGGACCACCGGGCTGAGCGCAGCCTTCGGAGAGGCAAGGGAGAGGCCTCCTGGGCTGCACTGTGATCTCCAGGAGGTGGTGGGGACCTCTGCTAAGCTGATCCCAGTGACATTTGCTCAGAGAAGAGATGTGAGGGCACGTTGGCATTGAGCCGGGCAGGTGGTGAGGAGGATGCTGAGCATGTATTTTGTCTTCCTTTCTTAAGGAACAATTTCAAAAGGAGCAAATATGCTGGAATGTGGCAGGGAGGAGGTTTGCTGCTGCAAACCGGCACCATTAGTATTAAGTGTCTTATTGTGCTATGGTGGAAGACACTCGACATCTGTCAGGGCTCGTGAAAACCATAAGTACATCTAGCTCTTAATTCCCAAATGCTACCTGCTAAGTAGCCTGCCTCCCTCTCCAAAAATAACCACTGAAATATTGGTGATAGGCCTGAGACCCAGCCAAGCAGAAAGACTGCGGGACTTCAAGGGACTTTGTCAAGTCTAAATAATTCATTTTCACTTTCTCCGCAAAGAACCAGCCTACAGTGCTGTATTCTTGAAGTCCTGCTCTCTCCTTTCTTTCAAGCTCCGATTAGCTCTTAGTCTGAACCGTTAAATAGGCTGTCAGATGGATCTCAATGGGATGCTTGCCTTGTGATGAACGTCCAAGAAATTATCTTTCTCCATTTTTTTTCAGAGAGAACCCAAAATATAAAGATGTTTTTATAACCACATCTGCTTTTCTCCTAAGTTTGGGGTTTTATAAGGGAAGCAACTAGATTGGTCTGAAAGCCTATTCAGTTTTCTGCTTCTATAGCCTACTCTATTTGTCTCCTAATTAGCGCTCAGGGCCAGAATGCGGGTGAGTCCGGGGTTCAGTGAGTGCAGTTTGGGTTTAATTTGTGGGAGAGTAAATAACACAACACAGGCGAGCCTCAGACACGTGCTGCAATGTTTCCGTGGCTGGGTTTCATCACCTTTTGTGCCTCCTACTGCTTGGTTTTTTACGTTAAAAAGTGGACAGTTTGGGGCTGAAATATTTCATGTTGTCTCTTTAAAAACTGTGTGCTTCAAGTGGCAAAAGGAAAAACTCACTTTCATGTTCTGGGACGTAGAAGCTACCGTACCCATAGGAGCCCGCAGCCTGCTAATTAGTGTCAGATGAAGATGCCTAAGATCATGGTATAAGCAACATTATAGTGGATAAATGTGGGCTAATCCACTACCAAGAGGATGTTTTCTTTCCAACTCCAGGAGATTATTTCTTTTATGTATTTTTTTAAAACCTAGCTTTTTTATTTTTACTTGCGTTTAGTTGCACTGTGAAGCTAAACCTGGCTGTGAACCTCAGCTTAAGCCGCTGGGTTTTCCTGAGACAGGAGGAGACAAAGAATAAAACTGCAAGATGGAAGTAGTCTGCAATCCCGAGGAGCTTCCCGTGACTCAGGAGTGGTTGTTAAAGCCGGATAATTCCCTGGTTTGTCCCCTGCGCGGAGGAGGGACGGGGTAGGGATGGAGCCACAGGGACTGCTAAAGCCAACTGTTGTATTGAGGGGCCTGGGCCATGGTACTGATTGCTGTTAGCAAACCTTCTTTTTAAATAAAAATACAAGAAAGGAAATAAATGTGCAGGGTTTTTTTTTTTTTATTTATTTTCATTGACTAGAAGGGGAGAAAGACTATAAAACGCCATGCCAATTAAATGGGAAGATCCCGTAACCTTTTTTGCCAGTGATGGAGAGGGGAAGGCTGGGTGTACCTGCCCATCTGGGATGGACGTCCGTGCTCTGCCAGGGGAACATCCAAAACCACCAGGAGGTCCTCACTGTGCCTGCAGAGGTGACAACACAGGTGTGCGGGGGGGGCGAAAGGGGGTTGAGAGAAAGGATTTGTGGTGCCCTTGGAGCCACTTCTGGATCAAAGCACGGGCACGTTACAGGCAAATTATTCAGGGGGATGAAATTGCTGGCGATATTTCTATTCCCAGAATGGCTCCTGCTCACCGCAGTTTTAAAAATACATTAAGCCAAGAGTAAGACCCTGCAGCTATTGAAATCAATGGCTGAGCTCCCATTTTACCTCACTGCCATGCGAGTTGGTTCTTGCTGAATTTATATTCACGCACATACACAAAAAAATCTAGAAATTTCCCCTTGCTTCAGTGGGTTGTGTCAAATCCTGCGGTCTGGTTCTCAGAGTGGTTCCTCAGAGTGATGCCACTTTGAGGTGGTTCCCAGGGCAGTCAGTCCATCGTGTACTCCACTTCTCGGCAAGCTGAAGACTGAGTTGGAAACACACATTATCATCTTTGTTTCCAGCAAATAGCCGGGACCTGGCTCCACCAAGCCCCAGCAAGCTGTGAAGCCATGTGCTGTTTATGAGGAGCAGGAGCGGAGTCTTGTGTTCACATTCTGCGTGCACAGGCAGCGGCAGTGATTGCAACACATGGATGCTATTTTGGGGCAGGCACCAGCCGTCGAGCAGCCGTGGGGCTGCAGCAAAGCAGCTGCCAGATGCTATAGGGACATGAGAGCCGTACCAGGCTGCTCCTTGATAAATTGCTTCATGCCCAATTAAGGCTTTCCTGTTGTCAAGACTGAAACAAAAAAAAGAGTATTGATGCTATTTGGGCAGGGATGCAAGTGCATGTGTTGCACTGTGAATGTGTTTGACTGCCCTGAATGACAGTGGCAGCTCGCGTCGGTCTTTGCTCCTCTGTCCTGCTGCTCCCTCCAGCAGCGAGGCCAGCCCAAACTGGTGATGCTGGTGGCTCTGGGATGGGAATCTCCTTCTCATGGGTTTAGCACATTTGTGCCAAAAGGCCTTTGGATGGTAACACATGACAGGAATTTGCAAAACAGCGGTAAACTTGAGTCTCTACGCAAGCCTACAGTTTGGGGCCGTGTTGCTCAGCGTGTCTTTTGGGGCACTAGTGCTTCTGTCCAAACCCAGTGCTGTTTTCCTTGCCATGTACCTCTGGTGCATTTTCCCCTTTCAACAGCTTGGGGATAAGGGTCTGGTCTTGGCTGCTCAGCCACAGCACAGCCAGAAGCACAGCTGCCAGAATTGCTTTTCTTTTCAACCATGATTCACTCTGCTGCATCCCAGCCTTCAGATCTGCCACATGCTGCTTCGTGTCTCCGGGCCAACAGCCAGCCCAGCCACGAAACCTCACCGAGCATCGCCGTGAGCACATGCTCGCTCCTCTTTTCCTCTGCCCTTGATTCCCCCAGTGATTTTAGTCCTGCTGAACGAAGCTCCAGGAGCAAACCTGTCACTACAGCCCTGACCAGGGTGAACAAGCATCCTTCAGATGAAAAGTTTAATTCAGCCCTCGCCACGCTCGTTGCTCTATGCGTGCTGCACAGCCGTGCGGAGGAGGAATGCACCAGCACAGCACTTTCGTTCTTCCTATAAAAGTATGTATACATAAATAGTGATGTGGCTGTTGCTCTCCTGGGGAAGATCTTGCCCATATCTTGCACTGGCACGGAGTACGGCTCCTCTGGTCAAGCTGCAGAGCCCGCAGGCGTCGTGCTGACGAGCTCCTCTATAATTAACGCCTGTGCTGCCTTATTTAAAGCTGACTTGGGTGAGCTGCAGCGGCTGCTCTGAACTGCAGCGTGGGATCCCAGCTGCCCCCCTGCCCTCCCAGCCACTGAACAGGAGGGGAGGAGGGACCGTCACCTTCCTCCGAATCGTTCATCAGTCATGGCTTGGGGCAGGGTCAATAACCAAATCTCTGCTTCAGTCACAGCCCAGATAATTAGCGAATGAAGTCCAAATAGTCATTGTGAATCAAATTACAATTTAAAAAATTTTTTTTCAAGCTGCCTGAAGGGTGTTTTTAGTGCTAAGAAACTGAATGTTCTATTTTTTTTTAAACCAGAAAGACACAATATTTTGTTTCGAAGGTGTGGATAAAATTGTTTTCATTTTTTACATTCCATTTTGGATACTGCTTGGGAATAAAACATTGAACACTGTGAACTTCAGACAGTCCCACTTAAATGATATAAATGGTTTCGGTTGCTCCCAACATGAATTCCTTTTTTGTTTTGTGCAAAATACTCTCAAAAAAAGGTTGCGCCATCTACAGATCTTGATATAGAGATGCTATTTTTTGACCACCACTTCTTTTAAAAATTTAAACGATGCGATTGCATGCTAGAGAGGCTCGAAACTATGGAAATTAAAGCTTAAAGCTTTGAGAGACCCACAGGGGGTGGCAGAGAAGTGGTTTGCTCCGGAGTGCCACTCAACATTAGGAGGTAAAACCAGGCGTATAACCACGGTCTCCAGTGTAATGCTTTGTTGGTTGATTTCCTTGTTAGGTTTCTCACATTTATGAATGGTTTATTAAGACATGTTTTAATCTCTAAATTCTAGTCTTATTGCCCTTGGCACCAGAGAGCAGAATTTCACTTTGGTGTCCCCCTTTTGACCACATCAAACGCTTTCTGGCTTTCCTTTTCTTCCCCTCTACTTAATCTTATTTTTTCCCCATGAAAACAACCGAGCAACCACAAGCTGGCGAGTCTCCTGTGTGACTCCGGTACCGTCACGGGATGTCTCGTGCCCAAGCTCCACGCTGGGTCATGTCCTGCCTGGGGACACCACAGCACTCCCAGCTTCAGCTCCAGGTTGGAGAGGCCACCACCAACTCCTGTTCTGCTCCGTCGGCCCCACCCTGATGAACGAGCAAAGCCATCACATGCCGATTACATTCACATCCAGCTGAAAGCGGATGCATTTAGCTGCTTAACGTCATCTCCAAGCAAAACTACAAGCGCTTCTACAAGAATCGCGATCAGCACCCACCGCTCCTTCCCACCGGGATGCTCTATGACCTTGTGCGTGAGCTGAGAATAAATATGAGGTAACAACATGGAAATACCTCCCTCTTGGTTAGTGTAGGAATCCCCAGCACCCAGCCGAGCAGCTATCTCCAACCCCCTCAAAAAGCCACAGGGTGGGAGGACACTCATCCCATGCCTGCGCACCCCAAGGATGGCTGGGGAGATGCTGTTTTAAAGGAGACACCAACCTCTTTTAAGGTTGCACGGTGCAGGCACTGAATTTACTGCTCATGTGCTCAAAACAGGACTGAGCTGTATCTGTTCCATTGTATCGACGAGAAAAATAGAGTTTGAGCAAGGATTAGGCAGCAGCACAGTGTCCTTCAATACCAAAAAGCAGCTGGGGGTGTCGTCCCCCACAAAGTGCCCGGCCAGAACAATCCTGCCAGCGCTGCTGCAGGAGCTCAGCCAGCAATCAAAGTTAAGTCCCTCTGTGTCGAAATGGTGGCCGGCCATCTGATACTAATCCGGCGCCTCCAGCAAACAAAACCTCCCAGGCGTTGTGAAGCAGCCGCAGCTATTTGCTGGTTTGGTTGCCTGGAGAAATTCCTCCCGCGAGGGCTGGTGGAGCACTCCGTGTTCTTGCACGACCCAGGCAGCAAAGGTTACGGCACATTATGGGAACGTAATGGGATTTTTAACTAGCGCTCTGGAAAGCCTGACACGCCGCTTTCTAGAAAATGTTGCAATTTAGGCTGCGGCAGGAACCACAGAGCAAGGAAAATATTATGCTTGGACCATCAGTCTTGTAGTGTCTTGCTGACCAGGTTCCAGATGAACTTGCTTAACTCGGCTCGTGTCTGAAAATGACTTTGGATTTGAGATTGTTAGAAAAGAGGAGAAGAGGCATGCTCTGTTCCTGGACTGCATATTAGTGCTCCATATGGGTGCAGAGCCAAAGCATATGGACCTCCATCTGCTAGGCAGGCCTGGCCTGGCCCCATGGATGGTTTATAATGCTCATAGATTCATCCAGATTTGGGATTCCTCCAAAGCAAGAGGCGAGCCAATGACTCAAATATTGTGTAAAGCCATTGAAACTAATGGCACTAAACAACAGTCGTTTGTCTCCTGTTTGATTTTACTTGCTCTAAAATAATGAATTAGTTACGGGGGTGGGTGAATTTTGTGTTACGGATGGAAGCTCTGAAGGAAACATGGCTAAAAGAAAACAAAACAAAAATCATCCTAGTTATTCTGTATCAGCTTACTGCAATGTGTTATTCCCCAGAAAGTAAGCTGTGTCCTTCACCTTCAATAACATGGCATTTATGCTCCATCTGTGATCAGATTTTAAAAGGCTTGCAAGCATAATTCACAAACCTTCAATGACAAATTCAAGAAAGCTGGAGAAGGGACTCTTCAAGTTCTTCCGTAACTAAGACAACTGTGGGAAAAAGAAACTTTGCTCCTACAAGGTCTATATTACCCACAACCCTGGACTTGGATTTTTTTTTTTTCTTTAAAACAAATGATGAGCTTCAAAAGACTCCAGGTCTTAGCATGCAATGCTGTTCCTTGCATCGAGAAGCCAGCGTGTGATGGGACACATCCTGATCTTGATGAAGAGGCAGCTTCCACCAGGCCCAGCGGCATCATGATTTCATCCACCGCTTCAGAAGGTCGCATCTTTATTTTGAAGGGTGGACCTCCGCAGCTTAATTTCAGGCACCACGCTGAAAGAATTTCTGCTGAATTTTTCTGCAGAATTGTGTGGGGCACATGATTAAAGCTGTGGGATACCCACCAAGGAGATGGGCTATTGTGTCAGCCCCTGGGAGAGCTCATAGCAGAGAAAACTCTTTCTCCACTAAAAAGAATTAATTACCATGCACGTTAGCTCTGTGGTTTGGGGAAAGTACTGTGGCCTGATTTCCTTCAGCACTTTTATTCCTGGCTGGAGACCAGGGGAGCTGTTGAGGTTGCTGACTTAAGACACCGTAACAAATGCCTAGAAATGACTGAGCAGGCGTTATGATTTGCGACCTGTGCGTCTCACCTGCCGCAAGTCCGGGCTTCACGGCATCTTTTCTCAGGATTTTATGGAAGGGGCCGATTTACAAGCACGCCAGCCTGCTCCCAGGCTTTCCAGGACACACCAGGAGGGCACAAATTTCTTGGCTGAAAACTATCTGAGAAGCCATGCAGGTCTGAACATCCCGTGGTTTATTTTTGGAAGAAGTCGTTTTGGTTGTTATATGTGTTAAATGAAATGCAATTAGGGATGGAGAGAAGGTGTTACGTGTGTGTTGGAAAAAAGCCCGTTCCTAGCCAAAGGATCTGTTAAAATTTTGGACCCCCAAGCGTGCTGCAGGGCAAAGGGTGTAGAGAGGAGCTGCTGTAGGGGGTGCGTGGTTATTTATGAGTGTTTAATATGAAATGGGGTAAGGAAACACTTGCATTTGTGATGTGCCTTTTATGGTCTTCCCAATGTTTTAATTAAAAAAGCAATAAAAGCACAACTATAGGAAACCAGGATGTTTTCAGAATCATCTGCTATAAACTGGGGGGGTTGGGGAAAGGAAAATCAAAGAACAATTGTTTGTATAAAAGCGTTCAGGACACTGAGTTCACATGGAGAAATAAACCCTTTGGGAAAGGTTTTCCTGTTAGGAAGCACGTGCTACACGAGACAATAAAGTGCAGGGGACCTGCCGAGCGGCTGGTTCCCCATCGGATACATCTGGCCACCGGGAACACAGTCCATGCCAGAGGATGGGGAGCAGGACCAGGCGCCAGGATGCGGAGGACGTTGGGATTTGGGCTGGGATGATCTTTGGATGGCTCAGAGGGCTTTCAGGTGTAATTTCCCAGACGACAGAGCACGATGCATTTTGTGCGTGGTGACAGACACCCTAAAATCATTTTGTGCAGCACCCGTTGCCTCTGGCAGAGGCCACAGGAGGGAAATGCTGGTACATGATGGGAGTTAGTGAGGCTGCTGCAGGGCATGCAGGCATCGTCTCTGCTCTTTTAAAGGGGTTATACGGGTGGTTCACAGCCATGGAAGGGATCAGGGATTTGCTGCCTACTGCTGTGGATGCCCAGTCCATCCAGAGATAAATGCAGTGAACATCTCTGTGAGCTGGACCCTTCCTCATGCCCCTGCGTATTCATGTTCCTCAGTGGAGAAACCCTGGGCCAACCACCCCAGCCCTCCCTGGCTCTTTCTCCTTCACTCCCCTCAACTTGGTACCTTTAGATCTTAGTTTTCACCGTGCATGCTACTTGGCTTCTTGCAGGAAAAGAACTGCCTACACCCCAAACCGGTCCTTGTTGGTCCTGCAGTTGGGTTTTCTCTCTGCCATCCAGGTGAATTCAATGAAAGCCCACAACAGTCGGTCCAAGCAGCCCCCCAGGACCAAGGTTGCCTGGGCTTGTAGTTTAAATGGAGATTAGCTTCTAAAATTTAACGAGGATCTCTGTGAAAACAGAGTCCCAAGGATAAAACAACAACCGAAAAAAAGCAGCCCATTGAATACCCATCCAATTAGGGCTTCCAACTGATTCTCATTAAACAGCCACTCCTGACATTTGACAGCGCATTTTAGATTAGAGTGGTGAAAAATCTCCTCGAAAAGGCAGATTGACATTTTGCAGAGGAGTGTTTTCATAGTAATACTAATGGCTTTAAACCCTCAGATTTTACCCTAACATGGAAAAAAACCAAACCAAACCAAAAAACCCCACCACCTCGGTGGGGAAACTCCCAGTGACCAAACTCCTCGCCACAGTGAACACAGGCAACCCCTGACCTTGGCTCTCCCAGCGCAGGGTCCTCAAAAGGGAGCATTTAATAAGATACAGAAGCTGGATTTTTTTTTTTGGTCTGAGTTGAATATGAAATCGCCATGGCAACCTTTCTTCTGAGGTGATCCGAGTCAGGTAGCGACAGCAGAGATGAGTTAAAGGTCATCCCTGCAGACGAAGACGGGCACTGATGAAGCACTTTAACAAGTCCCAGGGGAGGTGGCATTTAAAAGCCACCTGAAGGGCTCAGCCAGATCCGTGAAAAGAGAGAGATCCGAACGGTCCTTCAGGATGCTCCTGGACCAGAAGCCAGCAGTGTTTACCAGCTGGCTGGCAGCACGGGGACGTCACTCCCACGAGGGCACAAGGAGCCATCAGATGTGGGTCCAGCCCCTGGTCTCCCCTACCTGAACAAGGACTTGCTTAGTAGCTGGGGAAAACCTTTGCAAGTGAATGCTGCTGCTCCAGAGTGAGAGCAACATGTGCAAGAAATGAGACCTGGCGCTCCAGTGGGGAGATGCAGGGAGAAAATAATTTAAAGAAAACATCTAAGACTAATTGCAAGCTGATTTTCACCGGGACTTACACTTCCAAATGCCTGAGGTTCTTCAAGAAACATCCGCTCCCGCCTCAGATGAAGGGCTCAATGGAATTTATGATGATGAGCCAGTGTTATTATCCTCACTCCACAGATAAGGAAAGCAGAGGCATGGAGGGTTTTACCATCATCTCCATAGCTAAAGCCAGGCACTTAAAAATACAGCTTGGTGTTCAGCAAAGGCGGGTGCCCTGTATTTCTGCAAACCATTTAGCCAAGTGCTCGCTCGTGGCATTTTGGGCATTACAGAATCAGGGTGGTTTGGTCCAAGTGACCCACCAGAGATCAGGCAGCAAGTCGGTGGCAGGGCCAGAGACAAAACCTCAGGTTTCCTGGCTCCTGGCCCTCGGGTCTGCTCCTTTTATTAGGTATCTACCAAAATATCGTTTCTAGGTTGCGGCCACCTTGGCTGGGGACAGTTGGATCACCACAACCCAGGGTAGGGGTGAGAGGACTGGGCAAACACCCCTGAAAGACTTGGCCATTTCAGGATGCTTCTCTCTCCCGGGGAGGAAGCACAAGCTCTGGAGCTGGTAACTCCAGAGTTCAATCTTCCTCCCAAATCACAACGTTTTTTTGGAATAACGCCTGTGGGAATCTTTCTTTGTGCCATCTATTTTTAATTTTGTTATGTTTCTCTGGTTCTCGGGGTCTTTTTTCAAGCTTTTGCCCTGTAACCACGAGGGCTAGAAACTCGCAGCTTTTGTTGTATTAATGAAAGCTGAGCATCTCAAACAATGTCAAGTTCAAGAGCTGTGGCTTCAAAGGCCCCACGTATCATATGACCGGTGAAAAAAGTTGTGTGGGCTCCCAGCACTCGTCTTCCCCATCCCTGCAGAGCTCAGCTTTCACCCGGAGCTCACACCACACTCAGCCATAACTGACTTTCATCTCCTCCATGGCTGCAGCTCCTGGGTCAGGACCTTCACTGCTGGGAATCAGGTAGGAAAATCTCCATGGGGTAAACCCAACGACTGGGAGAGAACCCAGAGGTTCAGGAGATCTCAAAAGCTTGGTCTCACTGCTGTACGCTGGGAGCAGAGACCTTGAGAGCCAGAGTCTCCACCAGCAGCTTTAAGGAAGCCCCAAATGGAAATTCCTACCACCTCCAGCCCTGTCATCTCTAAGCCCCTGGGCTTGCTGCTCACATTTCAAATCCTGCTTGCACATATTACATCGGTGGATTTGTCCAGCTCGTTGTGTATTTACTTTTGGAGGGAGGAGATCAAGAAAAGGTGGATGTGAAATGAACCCCAACGAAAGGGCACTGGAGAAACCGTGGTCTGCAAAAGAGGTGGAGGTTGCAGCCTCCCCAGATCCCAGGAGTTTGCTGGTTCTTGCTGAGATTTCTGCTTCTCTAACCAAAGCCACGTGCTTGCTGCTGGCCCCAGACCTCCTGGCTGCAAACCCATCTGAACACGGCATTACACAACTGCTTTGTCCCTGTTCCTCTTTTCAGAAATTGGGACAAAATAAACCTTTCTGCCCTGCTTGCGAGAAGGGTCAGTCTGCACCTTCCTCAGCCATTAGAAACTGGAGTTGCGACTCGACTTGTCATCAGAGCTGCTCTAATTTGAACTAATGACTGGGAAACTCATTGCTGATTACAGGGCACTGCCAGCATGCAACTGCAACAGAAAAACAATTTCACCCCCCTCCCCAAACCTGGTAGGATAATATTTTATAGCATTGCCAAAATGGACTTCAGCCATTTATTTTGACAGCTGTAGTTTTAATTATTTATGATAAGATTTTACAATGTGCTGCTAAACAGACTGCAAGGCATTTAATAAAAAAAGAATGAAGTTTTGCAGTGGGCTTGTCTCAGGGCTGTAATAAACCAGGAGGGAGAAATGGGGAAAGGCTGTACCAAGGACTTGGACTAGCAATATCTTCTACAGACCAGAAGGAAAAGCTGTCTCCTTCTGGACACCTCAATAGTTATCATAAAGCCAAGCACATAGACAGTTTAAAACTTTGAGGCAGGACAGAAATGTGCTGCTTTTTTTTTTTTTTTTGAGAGTACAGAATTGTTGCAGGAGGGAGGGGACCTGTGAGTAGGAAAATCAGTGTTCTCCATCCCTCTGCAGCTTTAATCTCACCCAACCCACTGAGCAGGAGAAGAGCATCCCCACTGCAGTGTCTCAGCATTTGCTTTTTTGGGAAATGAAGACAAAAGCCACAATTTTCACAGAAGAGAAAGGTACACAAATGCATCAGATTTAGAAAGACTAAAAAGCTTTCGGCCTGTCCAACATTCACCCACGTTGTAGAAATGTCCTGTTGGCATCACAATTTGGATATAACGTGCCCTGGTGCTCCTCTCAACCACAGCACTGCACTGTGGGGTCCACGAGACACCTCACAGGTTAGATAAACATGCCTGAAATTTGCAGGTTGGACCACCTTGATGTCATTTGGTTTTTCCTCAGTGAAGAACATCTGTAAAATTCATATTGTTCCCATGGAAAACTTCAAGCACACGGAATTGAAAACTTCATCAGAAGTATGTTCAATGGGAAGTTTTTTCCTGGTTCTACTAGGCAGGCCTTAAAATGTGTGAACTTGAGATAATTTAGCATCTCCGCTGCAGCTCTTTGTTTTCTAAAGGAGAATAGAAACAGTAACCCACCTTGTTAAAGCTCTTGGAGATAGATTGCTGGAGAACATTAAATAAAAGCTCAATGCTACTGTTATATGAGGGAGCATTTGAGGTCTAGTGAGCTTGAATTTGCACCATAACTGGTGTTTGATTAATCTGTGCCCCATCGCAAAGGTTGTCCCAGAGATACAGCAATCATTGCTTTAGTATTAGTCTGAGGGGACCCATCACTTCAGAGGTGATTTTTAAAAAGAGTGTGAAATGAGCTGACTTAACACCTGCACATCAAGAGAAGATAGATGTTAAAAAAAAAAAAAAAAAAATCGGTGTCTCAGGCTAATCACCTGCAGGTTCTGTTTGCTTGGTGGTGTTTATAACGCAGCACTTGGACCCGATTTTGCCCATGTTAAAAATAAAAGCAAGTTAGCATGTCTGAACCTTTGACACAGGATTCGCGAGAGATCCTCGCTCTGGCAACTGCCTTCTGCCATTATTTTCCTCGTATGAGATATCCCTTTGCATTGAGACGAGGCTGTGACATACCCACATGTAAGGACAGCAGCTACACCCCAACTCCAATCAAACCGAACTTCAATGACTGGCTAAACCAGCCCTGAACAGTGTGGGCCCATCTCTGCTGGCCTCCATCTTCCACGGTCATTTACAGCAATTTAAAGTCCCACCAGGTCGTTTCCGTGAACGTATCAAATTGATATAAATGACTGCAGAATACGCGGGGCAGAGGAGACTCAGACTGGCACTCGGCAGAGCGTTTTGCAAAGAGGATTAGCAGCTGTGGGGGGATGATTATTATCATTAACAATGCCAGAAGGGAGGCAAGCGAAGAATTCAGTATTTAGTATTTTGACAAAAGCCACAGGATCCAGATTTGCAGTCAAATTCTACAAAATGTGCTATGCTGAGGCTTAAAAAAACAAGGTAAAATGTTTATTATACTAATAATTCTTCAGTTAACGTCAAGACAGGTGAACAGGGTATCTAACACTCCACTCCCTGCTAAGGCTTTGGCAATTGCAAATGCTAAAAAGAGCAATGAGACTACACAGGTTCATAGAATCATAGAACCATAGAATGTTGGAAGGGACAACAAGGATCATCTGGTCCAACCTTTCTTGGCAAAAACACGGTCTAAACAAGATGGCCCAGCACCCTGTCCAGCTGAACCTTAAAAGTGTCCAATTTGGGGGAAAACCTGTTGCACTGAGGTAGCAGAATGCAGCCTGCTGGGGATCCAAAAAGGGATGCTAATTGCCTGAATCTGCCAAGAGACTGTTTGTGCCCTGGCTCTTGATGTCCACACAGTCAGAAATCCAGCGTGTTCCATCGCTCTGGCATCGGACACGCACTCAGGAGGATGCGTTTGGACCGGGCACGGCAGCCCCAGCTCTTGTGAGATCTGTGAGCATCCCACACTGATGTCCTGAGCACACCCCTGCAGAGACCGTGATCTTCCTCTGAGCCTCATGTTGCTTCAAAAGGTTTCTTTTTTGTGCAGCTCCAGCTCCTGAATCTGAGACCGTGCTCAGTTTTCCCTTTCAATTCCCTAACTAGAAGACCTTGTGGCTGGCAGGGTATGCACAGAAGTGCACGAATAGTTGTCTACTGAGACACCCAAATTAATTAGGAGACAACACTATATAAAACACAATAAAGCACCAATGAGCAAATAAACAAGTTTAATTTTTGATCTTTTTAAATTCTTTCAAGCCAGCATTTTGGCTTTTGGGTGCTTGAGAGCCTGACGAAAGGCAGGAGAAGCCATAGTGCAGAAGGAGGCAATAGATGGAAGGGAAACTTCGGGCTGTCATTCAGGGAATGGAGCAGGACCTGTTGTTTTGTGTTCCCTAGAGAAAGATCCTGCTTCACTTCTTTGATCTGCCAAAAAATGGCCTGCTTGACCTAGGACAAGCCATTTAACTTTTTCCATAGTAGTAAGCCTTGATTGTTCCCAAAAGGGTAAGATGCACATCTCCCACCCAGGCACCCTTGGTTCCTCACCCACAGCCACTCCAGGGTGCTCACAGCCTTTTCAGTACCAGCACAATATTTGTTTACAGACCACATTTCCAAGGCACTCCAGTGCATCTCAGTTTTCCCTAACACAGGCCATCTCCCTCCCTATTCTGGACCTATATTCCTTATTCCCCCATTGCAGGGACAGAAGCAGGACGGTCACAGGACTCAGCGACTAACGTTACTCTGCAATTTCAAACCTGGGAAACGTAGGTCACCGATCTTCAGCCTGACCTACATCGACAGCTCCAAATAAGCCCGTTTTTTTGCCAGCGTTGATGTTTTCCAGCTTCAAGTTGAATCTGGAATACACACATGAATGGCTGTTTGGCCTGGGTGTCCAAGGAGGGAATTTATGACCGTGCACAAGCAGATGCTGCCTACTGCACACGTGGCTGCAATGATGCCCTGTCCAAGCCAAAAGCATCCTCAGGTCTCTGTGTGAAGATATCTACTCACACTGGACTATCTTTCTTTTTCCCTTGCAGGACAAGGATGGACAACAGAAGGAATTTTATCATTCCTGTTGTCTTTCTAATATGTTGGATGGGGCTGGCAGGAGCAAACAAATGTGCACCCAGCACATGGGCATGAGGTTTCTTCTTACTTCATATGGAAGAAAAAAAAAAAAAAAAAAAAACCAACCACAACCAACAAACAACAACAAAAACACAACCTGGCAGGTGTTTTTTTGTGAATAAGGGAATTCTTCGTGTGCTTCATCCATCTTTTACAAAAGAATTCCACTGATCTTTTCAGACGTCATCTTCCCTCCATCCATCATGTCACCTCAACAACTAGAATATCTTTAGTGTGGAGGAAATATGAGTAATACTGGCTGGATTTTG
The DNA here is from genome assembly GCF_036013445.1 of Caloenas nicobarica. Taxonomy (NCBI): domain Eukaryota; kingdom Metazoa; phylum Chordata; class Aves; order Columbiformes; family Columbidae; genus Caloenas; species Caloenas nicobarica. Next base: position 17,299,096 of record NC_088254.1, read on the forward strand.
TGCACAGGGGAAAAGGAAAAGCCCTCACGTGCCTGCTACATTCCCCAGGTTTGGAAAGACATTTTAGCCAGTGCTAGACTATTATTAGTAACTCCTTCCACAAGCTAAACATGAAAGACAAAATGAGCTGAAGGAAGAGGAATGGAGTGAGAAAAGGGGGGAAAAGAGAAAAAGGACCATCCTTGTATGCTCTGGGGACAAAGCACGGAAAAAAACCATCCTTCCTGGTGCCCACATACCTTGGGGAAGGCATGTAATAGCTGACAGCAGCCACCCAGGTCACCCAGCTGTGCTTGGTGGCCTTTGAGTGACACAGTAACATCTGGTAGGACAATGATGTTCACCCAGGACATGTCTGCAAACCCAGGATAGCCTGACATCAGGGACACAGCATGGCTTGAAGAGCTGGGAGAACACAAATAGCCCCAGCTCTCCCCCAAACTATTTATTTCAAGACTCAGGGACATCGGAAAAACCACCATCAATGCTCCTCTTCTTCCCATCAACAGCTTTCTGCAGCTGCCCAGGGAGAGCCGTATTTGTCACTGATTTCATCTTGTTGTTGGCTGATGGGAAACAGGTCAGGCACCTTGGTTTGGTTTAGGACCAGCACACTTGGTACAGCTCTGATCCCAAGCACCAAGCGTCCGGCTCCAACCAGCGCAGCTTCCCAGAGCCTCCCCGGGAACCACACACCCCTTCCCCTCCCTCAGCTCTTTCATCATGTTTTGTTTATGTTTGGGTCCCATATATCATGTACGAATGTAGGTCATTGCAAAGCCTGTGTCTCAGCAAACTGGGAAATCTCAGCTTAGCTTCTTGTCTTCCGTGCAAGAGGATTTTCTCACCTCCTATCGCTCCGGGCTGCTGCTGCTTTGAGTTCTTCCTTCTCAGTGAGCCTGTGCTCCCCAGCAAGCATCAGGAAAACTCATTGCAGCAGTAAATACCCTCTGACAATGTAAACACTGCAGGCTGCAAACCTCCTCGGGAAGAAAAGGAGGTTGACTTGTGACAAAGTCCAGCATCTCAGGAGAGTATCTTTCATGCAGCCACCTATCCACCATCCCCAATGCCATTAAAACGTCTTTTTAGTGTGTCTCCCTTCTGCGCGCTGTGGTGAAAAGAAAATCAATCTGTCTCGTATACATGAGGCATCGACATTCTTGCAAGCAGGGGAATAGCTCCACATTTGTGTTTCTGGCAGCGGGAGCAGGATCTGTCCTTCTGGATCTTTATTGCTGGGAAGGCAAAGTCAAAAAGGGACTTTTTACAAGGACATCCAGTGATAGAACAAGGGGTGATGGCTTTAAACTAAAAGATGGTATATTTAGGTTAGATATAAGGAAGAAATTCTTCCCCATGAGGGTGGTGGGGCACTGGAACAGGCTGCCCAGAGAAGCGGTGGGTGCCCCATCCCTGGAGGTGTTCAAGGCCAGGTTGGATAGGGCTTTGAGCCACCTGGTCTAGTGGAAGGTGTCCCTGCCCATGGCAGGGGGTTGGTACTGGATGATCCTTGAGGTCCCTTCCAACCCAAACCATTCTACGATTCTACGAAAAAAGCAAAACAACACATCCATGTACTGAGAATGAAATAAGGGCTTGTCAGCTGGGAACGGGCAGCACACGAAATCCACCTCTACCATTGTCTGGGCAGCACCGCAGCTGAACTGGCTGTATTTTTGGCAGGAACCTTTCCTCTTTCTTTCACTCGTGGTCAGTACGTGCTTCACTAAAGCCTGATGCAGACTGAATGACACCAAACTGTGACGCCCTCCGGGCTCTCAGAGGTGCCACGCTGCATTTCCAAACACCCCACTGACAAGAGCTGGCCAGCGAGATGTGGCAAAGAGATAAGATGGAGCCATCGAGTTAGATAATTTAATTTATTGCCCATGTTAAACGTGCAGCAGCAGGGTCTGAGTTGAGCTCCACAACAGCCAAGACGGCAGGAACAGATTCTTCCCCCAGCTCTTCAAGCCATGCTGTGTCCCCTGCACCTTCCTACCTCCATCCCAACACAGCTTCTAAACCAACAGGACATGTTTTGCTCCATGTCAAATAAAAGTAGCTCCTAACAAGGGCTCTTGGTCTCTGACCTAGTAGCTCGTGCATTTTTGGAAGGGTCAAAGATATGGGGTGCAAAAGCTCAGCACTGCAGTTCCACAACCCCTGACAAATACCCCACCTGCTAAAAACCCGGTATTTGCATTCTGCACACAGGTTTCCTCTGTTTGCACACATTCGTATTAGGCCTTAATAGGCTTCACTGAAATATGTTCAGGTTCTGCAGAAAAACAAAATGCTAAAGGAAATGCTGGGTTCCTAATGTCCTTCCGCAGATTTCAGCTTTTTAGACAGCACGTCAAAAAAGGAACATAATGAAGCTGCTGTTATTACTAATGCCTTCCACATTATTTGAGTTGCAGGAACAATTAACCGGCATAAAAGACATGCTGCTACACTTGGGTACGCTGCCAAACTGTGGCTCGATTCACCTTCTCTCCTCTGCTTCTGTTCTTCCCCACCTGCTCCCCAGCAGAAGGCAAGGCACAGCCGGCTTGCTCCGCTTCCTCTGAAATTCAAATCAAAGAAAACTCCAAGCGCTCTGACTTCCTTTCAGAAAAAAAAAAAAAACAAATAAAAATAAAATGAGTGCAGAAAACGTCACCTTCCAAAGGCTCTTGCTCCATAACAGCATCAGCCCCTTGACGCCTCCGGCACAGGGCACGTTGCAGAGCAGCTCCCTGAGATATGGAGAAGACCCACCTTGCACCCAGCTGCCCGTTCTGCCACTGAAGAGCCTAGCAGGTCTCCTCAGTTCTCCATCCAAGCTTTTATGAGCCAGACTCATTAATCGCCTCTCCCTTACCAAGACAGACCGTGCTACACACTCCCTGCTTGCCAGCTCTGGAGCAAAGAGGGATGAGGCTCCCAGGCTTTCGCCCTGAGGCTTCTTGGAGCTTTAGGTTTTGCAGCCCTCTGTGCAGGATGGTTCATGTCCTGCTCGCCCTGTGAAGCTCTGGTTAAGAGATGGAGCTCTGCGAGGTTTTCCCCGTGGCGCAGGCTGCACAGGTTGGCAGGAACACAAGCTCAGCCTCGCAGAAAGGAGCCGGGTGTAGAGCAGGTAGCAATGCCAAGCCCAGCCACACAGTTAAACAGCTGAATAATGATGCCCTGGCACGGGGGTGGCAAACGTCATTCATGTTATGGCTGGAAGCAGCCAGGAGAAAGCATCTTCTAGGGCTAGGAAATGCACACAACACCACTGAAGCTGTTGGAGGGGTTTGCCTTGCACAGCAGTTTAACCCCAGCCAGCAATCAAAACCAAAACAGCCACTCACTCACTCCCTCCACATCCCACCCCCAAATAGGGGAGAGAATCGAAAGAGAGGGGAGAAAATCATAGATTGAGATAAAAACAGTTTAATAAAATAACAAAATAGTACTAATATACTACTAATAATATATATAAAATGGAAAATAGAACATAAAATAAAAGATACTCCGGGCAATTCCTCATGCACCTCATGCACCAAGCAGCCAGGCCCAGGAAAGGACATCCTGGTCCCAAACAGCCAATCCCAGAGAGGAGCGAAAAGTCAAAAAAAGGCAGAAAGGCTCAGAGGTCAACTTCAAAACAGCAGAACAGCAAAAGGCTGAACTAAAGGAACTCCCAAACAGAACTCAAATGAAACAGAGCAAAACTAGAATGGGTCTCCCCAGCCAGAAAACCCAACTCAAAGACACTGGAAAGGTACTTGACGAAAAAATATTAACTCTGTCCTGGGGTGTTATCTTCTTGTTCTCAAACTAAATCCAAACAACGACCATGCTAGCTACAAAACAGAGAAGTTTCTAACTGCATGAAGAAAATTAATTCACTTTCAGTCAAAGGAGCACGATTTGTATTGTGAAGTTCTGGACAGACGGCTTCCAAAACCAGCATGTTCCACCAGTGTCCCAGGGAAACACAGCCATAGTGCAAGCACTGGATAACCTCAGCATCCTTGCACTTAAAGAGTTGTGATTTAGGAAATCTGCTGTGATTTAGGAAATCTGCATAATTCAGAAACCTTCGGCCCGCAGCTATGCCTTTACATGAGCTGTCAACTCTTGTTTTGGATGTGTAGCCTTGTGCCTTCTTCTTTGGGCTTCCTCCTCCACCTGGGTGTGACAGATGAGGACACAGGAGGAGCATCTGCAGCAAGGAAAGCACCTGGCAGGCATCAGGTCACTTAACCAGGAAACTATAAAGGGCACAAGTGGAGTAATCACTGCAAGTGGTGCAAGGTGATGTGGAGGTGCCTTATTAGCAAAAGGAGCTTGATGAGATCAGAGGAGCTCGATGCTTTTGACAAGGATGGAGCTTCCTAGAGACAGGTAAGTTTAAAAAGAGGAGGGTTGGTTGGTTGGTTGTTTTTTTCAGAGTACCTAGAAGGTGTTCTGTTTTCATCTTTAAGTGGAGTGGTGATGGTATCAGAAAGCGTGTGTCTGTTTGCTGCTTGCACCCGTCTCTGAGCATCTTCTGCTTGAAAAATCCAGCTTTGATGCTGGCAATGGGTGGGTGGTCTGTGACTTCCAGTATTAGCGGTGTGGGATGTGGGGAGCTGATGGGAGACCTGTATCTGGTCTTTTGGCTTGAATCCCCCAAGGAGTGTGTCAGCACTTTCTTCAAAACTCCTGAAGCTTCAAATACCTGGAGATGAAGTGGCCAAGTGTAGTAATGGCAACTTGGAGAGGGAGCACAGGGTGTGTAGGACCAGGGATCTGATACGGTCGTAGGGCTGTGCCATTTTCTTGTGGGTTTATAGCTAGCAGAGCAGGGAATTAATACATCTTGAGTGGCGTGTTCTGTATTTAACATCTAACGTGGGGTTTTTGAGCCGTCTTTCATGCGTGTGTGTATTCTTGCAAAAGGCCCTTGCCTATTTGCTTTTGCGCTAATGAGATATTCTCACTTATTGCTTTGTTACGCCAGCTCCAATTTCCAACTCTTTGACATGAGCAACCATTTTTCTCTGAAAGGCTGAGATCACATGGCAGGATTATAAATTTACTCCTGAAATGTTCCATTAATAAATAATAAAGTGTTTATAAATATGCAAAATAGATTATTAGTCAATTCTACAAAATCTTGGCTACAGGAGCATAAAAGTGTGCCCTGAAGCTTGTATATCTATTATAAAAAAAGAGGAAGAAACTAAAAAGAAATTTAGATTCCCTTTTTCGCTTCCAAGCAGCAAATGCTGAATAATTTACTCTCATAGTGATTATGTTAAAAGCAAATCATTTGTTTCCTTGAACAGTAACAAACAATGTGCTGCAAATATGTGATTTTAAAAATATTACACATACACAGAGGGACAGAGTAAGTGGTTCATTTGAACAGCTCATTAAATAGCAACTCTTCTGCAAAAACTTCCCTCTGTCTGTATCCTGAGTGGTACTATTGTCTTATTTAAGTTTAGCAAGCTTTGGGAATGCTAATACTGCTTAAATAGACCTGACTCTTGACTACAGCAGCTCAGACTGGAGCGTTGAATTAAGTCACGTTGACGTTTGCTTGTTAAGAAAGCGATGCTGGCAAAGGGCGATCTGTGGCCACGCAAGAGAAGCGAACGTGCCTGGGTGACTCAGGGCCACGCTCATTGCTGTGCACAGACCACGGCCAATGTCACCTCCGAGGGTTTTAATTTATGGCGCCGCACAGTCTCTGCATCCCATACCTGCAAACTCCGTACCTGAGCCTTGGGTGGTTTTAGGGACAGGGCTAGAGCTGGAGCATCAAACGCTTGACATGTGCCAGGGGATGGATATTCTTTGCTGCTTATTTCTCCATCGCTGTAGGTTTATCTACAAGGGCATAGCTAATCTGTAACAGCAGGTAACCAACAACAGCTGGGGATGGGAGCAAGGTAACTGGGAAGGTGGTGGCAGAAATATCAGAGGAAGCTGACCAGTGTTTGCTTCTGGGCTTTGGTAGCTTTGCTTCACTATCAACAAGAGGAATTCTTCCAACCGAACAAAAAAAAAATTACCAGATCAAGGAAAGCAAATAGTAGGAACTGCCCAAATATATTATTTTTCTGTTTACCCGAGAAACATCTTGATGCCACTGGGATCTGCACCATGGGAGGCCTCACACAGGGAGAGGGAGAGAGCTGAGTAATTTCAGATGCTGTCCAAAAGGTGCTGCTGAGACAACTCTGCTGACAGCCAGGCAGAAATGAAGTGGGGAAATGTCAAATGTTCTTGACCTGAGCTTAAACCTTTATGAATTGAGGGCAGGAGAAGAGAGAAGTGTCTGTAAAGAGGAGCTTCTCTTCAGCTAAATATATTTGTATCAGGGCAGAGGCAGTCTGGAAACTCATGGTAGGTGCGGGAAACAACTGAGGGAGGAGGCAGAGGTTTTAGAAGTGATGCCTCAAGGAACTGATGGTGATTTGAAGCATTTTATTTATTTTTGCTCAGCAGCAGTGCAGTGATTATTCTGGGCTGGCATCAGAGCTGACGAGGACTGGCCACACCAACCCAGACCCCCTTGTATCTCTTCTAACAGAACCGGGGCAGCAAAAATACTTGTTACCTGGTGAGAAACGCACCCCTGAAACTCCCAGCTGAGGTTTTACTGTGAGCAGGGCCAGCAAGTTTGGCTTCTGCGATCCTATAGCCTGGAGCAGGTCGTTCTCCTGCCTGTAAGTGGGAATGCTGCCAGTTATTTCACTGGCTTTTGGACTCGGCAGAGGAGTCCCCAGGGGGGCTCTGTGCTGCCCAAGGCAGGTCAGACAAGATGGCCAAACTGGCTCATTTGGGTTTTGCAACTGGTAAAAGTCCCAAGCACGTATGTGTTGATAAGCCAGAATAATAACTTGTACATTGAATTAAATTCTCTAGAAAGAGACGGTATAAGAAGCCCAGAGGAACCGGAAAGAGCTTTAAGTAGGTGACATGTGCTACCCTTAAAGTGAATTGATCTGGCTGAAATAGTGCAGTAGGTCATCTAAGCTTTATCCATCATCGTCTCTCAAACCAACAGTCCCCCATGTGCACAGCACAGAGCTGGAACCCTGGCCAGGGAGTTGCAGGCTGCCCTCATGTCACAATGCAGAAAGGGCCAAACTGACCCTCACCCCTCTTGCTCAGAGCCCTAGCTGCAATCATCATCTTCAGGCTCTAGCTTTTCAGCTCTTGGCTCTTAGTTAATAATTTACACCACATTTTTGGTCATTTGCTCGTCTTCCATTTGAGATCTCATTAGAAAGGTAAATACACCCAGAGACTGCAGCTGCTGCCTTTCCGTTACATGGAAAATCCCCTTTGCAGCCGATGCTCAGGGGTACTTGTCCTGTTTAGCTACAGCCCAGGGTTAGGTTGGGGCTCACCTTGATGGGTCTTGAACTTCCTACACAAACCAGCTTTGCTGCGCAACAGCTGGCTCATGCCTGAAGCCTAAGAGCATTTCTTTGAGTATTTTGAATTAGATCGAGCTTTATTTTACTGGCAGGACATAATTTAAAAAGCACTGGCTGGACAGCAGCTGCCTTTTGTCTGCAGCAGCGCATTACTCTTAGACTATTACTGAAGAGATGAAAATATCAAGGCAGGATCATTGGCACATGGGAGAGGAGGGAGGCAGAGCTGATTAATGCAGGGGGTAAAGGATCAGGCTGTCCTGTAGCTGCTCCAGGGTCTCGGAGTATCTGCACTCCATGGAAAAAATAGTGCAAGAGGAAAACAGACTTCGGAGTACTGCTAAAACACCCACAACAACAAACAAGCAAGACTCAGATTGCCCTGACCCTTACCTCTAGCACTTCAGCTTCTCACCATGCCCTGAAAGCCACATGGCAAAGCTGCTTCAGAGACAGAGAACTTGGTCAAGCAAGACTGAAGTGCAAAGAACCAGATCTGCTTAATGGCTGAGATGCGACCTGGGTGCCCCAGGGAGGGGATGGGGCTTGGTTTACCCCACGGGTCTGCAGTTTGTGGGCTCCAAGGTACTGGACCTGGTTGTAACCAAAGATTTTGTAATTAAACGTATTACTCTTCTGTGCTGCTAAAAGCAGTTTCTCTCCTTGTTGTGCTAATTAGGTTCAAGGTCACAGGACAAAGGGATTTGCACTGCAGAGATGTGTAACCCTCTCAGGAGGCATCATGCAAGGCTCCCAAATTCATCAAACTTCACCAAGCAACAGCCCTCTTCCCATTTGCGTCCTTAACGTAACACACAACACAAAGCAGGAGTCCAAGAACATGTTTAATGATGGCAGTTTGTACTGAAACATGAGAAGTCCATTCAAACTCATCAGTTTTTCTTAAAAAGAAGCTTTGGTCACAATGACAAATTCTCTTAAACATTTTTAAACAAAGTTCAAGCAACTGCACGAAACAAAATGCATGGTCCTGATAGCTCCTCACACACAAACTGCAGCAGCAGAAACTCATCTAGCAGGAGAGAAAACCCTTAATGAAAAACTGTAGCCTGCCACCCTGCAGAGATCACACTGCATACAGTGAATTAGAGGGAACAGTTACAAACAAAATGTTCAAATGCACTAGTGCTTGTGTGCTCAAGCTTTATTAGTGCTTGTGGACTTCTACAAGTCAGTTTGGGCTTAGGAGAAGCATTAGGATGGCACAAGTTAGTGTGCAAACAAGTGTTTGCAGTCAACTGCTCATCTTCTGGGCGGGGGGAAAATACAAAATTATCCGTGTTCTTCTGACTTACTTCTGCAGGCAAGCATGGCACACCAACTTCTGGCCTCTCAAATGCAATCTCTGGTAACAGGGCTGCGGTTGGAGCAAAGAAGCTGCAATTCTGTGCAGAGTTTTTCCTCCACAGCACTGCATGCACAAATAGGGAAGCCTCTAATTCACTTGCTCGGTTTGACTCTGCAACTAGTTGGTTGATTTTGTAAGCAGTGAGCTACAGGCAGACATCTGTAATAATGTTTGTCTTTTCCTTTTCTGTAACAAAAATATGCCTTTAAAAATGCTCTTGAACAAATCAAGTTTGACTACGCAACACAAAATAGCAGCAGGTACTAAAACACTACAGTCACAAGCAGATTAAATCTGTAGTGTAAGATACACAGAGCATTAAGGTAAAACATTCATGTAGTGGTTAATGGCTATTTCTTCTCCAATGAACTCCTAGAACTACCTGAACCAAGGAGTCCAAATTATTAAAACTGTTTTAAACTAAGTCCTACCATTAAAAAAATATTCATATATATACTATTAGATGAGTCACATCAAGTGCTCTTAAAGTCTTAACTAAATATAGATATAGAATATTTAACCAGACACTTTAAATCACATACAGCAACTTTTGTAGAGGTAAACATTGCCTCACATTTGCAACAGCAATTGAGTATCAAACAAAGCATTCAGATTATTTTCATGACCATGAGCAACTGGTGAGGTTGGCCTTTTATTTCCACCAAGCAGCTGCTGCTGCCCTATAAACACTTTTTAGCTTATGGCACAGGGTTTGGGACCTCCCCAAGGAACCAGAGCACCCAGTGGCTGTTGGGCACCTCTGTCTTCAACACCTTAAATACCTGGTCCCTGTCTATCGTTGATGTTTAGTCATATTATGGAAACAGTGGGATCTTTTAGCCACAAACATGGAAAGTGCATGGCCTTCGCCAGCCTAACTCAGCAAGTGACCCAAAGTTGGTGGGAAAAACTCCTGATTTCAAGAACTCACCCCTGGAAAAGAAAAGTGCCCTTTATGCACCTTTACCTCTCATCTCTCTCCCACATATCTTGGTCTCTCTTTTGTGCACAGAGGTTTCATCCCCTCTCCACCACTCCTCCAGCATGCCTGATGCCCAGATTAATGAGTTCAGCAGAAGAGTGGACATGACTGTGTTGCCATGGTGTCTGCTCAGACAGGGCAGCCACCTCACTCCTTCACCTCCTTCTGCAGATACAACATCAGCTTTTAACCTCTCTCCTCTCAGCATCGCCACTTCTCTGACTTCAGAAGAACTTGGTCTGCCTAAGAAATTCAATTCTCTGTCTTCAAAGCACTTTAGTCCTGAAGCAACACAATATTTTGTTCAGAATCGTTCAGCTTAAGTCTGAAGCCTGTTTTACCCAGGCAGGGAAAGAGTCCCAGATTTCATCTCAACCCACAGCATCGTTCAACCTACTGGTCCCTGTGATTCTCACCAGCCAGGACACAACCTCAACCCCATTCTCACCTTGCAGCTGAGACGTTAAATATTGCTTAGTAACAGTAATACGGAATGACTCAAATTCATTCCATGAATGAAAATAACACAGCATTTTTATATTGCCTTGATGACTAATAGCGACACACCAGTCTGCTGTGGGATTTTCTCCAGCCAGCCTGAGTGGGCTGTTTGCAAAGCCATTGCTGAAAACTGGAAGCAAGCTGTGTTATGGGAGTTCTTTGATGAAAGCGCAAGGCTGCTAGAAAGAGGAAAAGAAAAAAAATTTCCCCTTCACCTCCTTTTACCAACCACAGGGCCCAAGGGAACCGTGCAGAACTGGCGGAGGTTGTGGTATCATGACAAAGCTGTTCAGTGTTCTCAGCAAGCCTCAAATCCCAATTGGCCTTCAAAAAACCCCCCCAAACTGGCAGCTTGCTGCAAAGATGGTGCTTTGCCAGATAAGCCACAGCCTCCTTGAGGGGTTGTAGCTGCAGGAGGCTGGAAGAGGGTCAGGCAAACAGTGGGGCAATCCTGAAACAACTGGATAATGTGCATTCCCCAAGAAAAGCAACGTTCCAGCCAGCTTAAAAACCCAAAATAAAAGGTGTTAAGGGGTGCAGTAAACAGAGAATAAACATGTCGAAGAGAAGCCTGAACTGCATTTGTGGTTACTTTAAAGGAAAACCACAAAGCAAAGAAACGAAACCAGTTCGGTTTGCCCTTTCTAACGATGGCCTGGAAAGCGTTCATGCTTGCGGTCTCCTAAACCCAATCCATCCAGACGCGGCAATCTAATTCTCATAGCGTCAACCCACAGCTCTGACCTCTGCAGCACAAAGCACAGCAGGGAGCGATCGTTAGAAATGCATCCTTGAGTTAAAGGGGATTTGTCAAGCAGGTGGCAGGGGAAAACTTCCAGTTTGATACACATAAAGATCACTTACATGAAGCTCCCATGAAAAACAAGAGGTGTTCTTTCTGCAATCTAATCATTCCACATAAGGACTTATTTTGCTCAGGAAAAAGGTAATATAGATGAATTGTAGACAAGTTACAATAAGCACAGGACAATACAAAACACTGTTTTCACTCCCTGTGGAAGGACAGAAAAATTACAAAAATATATCTTCTTTAATCCACGACTGTTGTAGCTTAGGGCATGCCCAATTCTTCCTATTTCCCTGTGGTCTCATTTATTGAAGTTGGTCTGATCAGAGCTCTTTGGGACAATGAGAATGTTATCATGAAAGCTTAGTGCAATTGTTTTAAACAAAATAATCAGTAGCAAGTCAAGAAAATGTTTTACATGAGTCAGCCTCTCACCCTCTCCCCCCAAAAATCCTACACTAAACATACGGTGTGGCATTTCAGCATGGCTTACACATTTTTACCACCTAAGGTCATAAATCAATTCTGTAAGGCCCAGAAACATACACTTCTTGATTTTTTTTTTAACCCATGATTCCGTTTAACAATGACCAAAGTTTAACAGTGACTGAAGTATTGAATAAGGATTTTAGAAAATAAGTCCTTGGGGCAGCTTGGTTCAATCTTCCTTTTCTTCTTGCTTCTGCAAAACTTATTTGGACCATAATGAGCTGCAAGTCAGTACACAGGGCTGCATCTTGTCAGGCTTTAGTGACACTGCAGCCTTCCTAAAGCAAAAGAGAGCTGAGTTTGCAAAGAGGAACCCTGGTCATTCCAACACAGAAGTTTGGAAACCAGGAACTGAACAGTGATGTTTTGGCCAGAAGATCCATAGCCTGCTGTACAAACAGCACCTTGAGGAGGCAAGGCTTGGTTTGGTTGTAACGCTGCAGAGATGAAAGCCTCCCCTTTCACAGTTATGGTTTCAGCAGGTCCCTCGACAGCAGAATGACATCTTGCAGGGCACCAACGCTCCGTGGAGCTGCTTTACCTGGAAGGCAGGAAGAATTAGTACAGCCATAGAATTGCAATTAAATAGCTCACAGGCAGAGATGAGAACCCCTGTGCAAACTGGGGCGGGGGGTAGAATCACAAAGAAAAGGCAGCATTATTTACTGTAATATGCCATCAGTTCCCCCCAGCAGTTGATTTCAATGGTGACACTGGACATTGATATGTTAACAGCATGCCAGGAAAAGCCAGACCAAGCGAAGGAAAAAGCAGAGTTATAGCAAACAAAACCCAGATGCTGAGAGATCCTGTGATGAGCCGCTGTGCAGAGCAGAGAAGGGAGCATGCACAGGGGACCTGCTGTTCCACTGCACATGAAACAGCGTCTTGGACCTCGCAGCTTCTTTCACACCAGTGCAGCCCCTTACTAACCATCACACGTGGACTGTCCTCCTTGCTATGGATTCTCCTCCTGACACCCTGCTGCTTTAACTGCCTCAGGGTTCGAAAAAAAAAATAGTCTTAATAGGAGCTTGTTACACTCATGAAGGAGGCGAGAGCCCTCCTGTAGGACTGCACCGCCAGCATCTCATCGACCCAACAGGCAGCAGAATGTGGTGAGCTCTCTAACAACTGTCACAGTCACACGAGGAAAGAACCTGGCCTTCTAAAACCAAACGAAAAACGCTTTTTGACCATCTCTTTCCTCCCCTGCTGTGGACCCATGGGAAATCCTTAACTGCAGCACCAAAGCTTTGGCAATTTGTTGTGTTTACAGTAAGCAGCTGTGTTAGTGACTCGCACTCCTGCAGATGAGGATAAATGATACCCTTCCATTTATACGCAACTTCTGCCTGCTGGAAGAAAAAAAAATAAGCTGCTACAAACCCTAGTACAATTCACCTAGCATCATCCAGAACGGCCTGTGGCTTTTGCTGGCAAAAAATCCATTAAAGCCGCTCCCTTGCTGTAACGAGCAGACAATACCTTGCTCTGTTCAGTGCTGCACATACAGTCAGGATCTGGAAAGGACGTATTCAAAGAAAAGAGAAGACACCGACAGCGTAACTCTCATATTTCACAGGGACTCCCAAAAGACTTGAGCACATCAAAGGCTGAGCCCTGCAACTGTGATGAAGATGTTTTCACACACTTCAATGCTATCAGCACCTGAAAATAGGGATTAACCCAGAATCCAGCCTTCATATGTGGTGCATCTTTCCTCTACAACATCCTGCAAGCTCTCAGAAGCCCTTTAGTCCCATGATGGTGGAGTTCCTGTCCTTTTCCCTTTGCCTGCCACCACTCCTTACACATAAATCTTTCTGCTTTCAAGAGCACTTTGGAAGCTGCATTCCTAAAATGCTTCTGTGTTTTGCTAGTACTGCTGCTGTTAGAGGCAAAAATGACAATCCATGTGGAAAACAAACTGCGGAATTTCACTTAGCCAACAGGAAGGATGGAGCTTTTGATCTGCCCCAAGAAAAACTTCCAGTACTTATTTAGGAGCCTGACACCAGGGCTGGGACAATTCCAGCTCCGGCATTTAAATTCCAAGTTCTTCCCCAGCTCTGGGCTCTCACATGGCACAAATCAACCCGGACTGAGACTGGGACGGTTGTGAAACCCACCCAGCTGGGCCCAGCAAGCGCAGCAAGAGCGGAACGCGCGGCCTCCACCAGCTGCAAGTCAGCAGGGAGAGGAGACGCTGCTGGTATCTCACATTACTGACGTGCTCTCAGAACCTTTCATGTGCCAGGCGCCACAGAATTTATTCAGTACTTGTTTTCAGTTTTCTATTGAAGCTGACAAGAAATCCCCCAATGAGCTACGCTAGAGTTAATAAGCTTAATAAGCTAACAATTGTATTTACCTTTTCAGAAACTGGTTCTTTTTGCAGCTGTTTTAATTGCTTTTATTACACAAAACAAGCAGAGTGCTCTGTGATGGGGGATGGACACTAACACCAGTTTGTCTGGGCATTTGCCTGTAATCTACTTTATTTCACTCCTCTCTTCTCAAGTATCACATAGTGCCAACTTGTCTGATGAATCAATGGCTTAGCCCCATCAAGTAGAAGATGATGAAACCTGCACAATTTTCTCTTCCCTTCTTGAAAGAACGTGCTCAAGGAGCAAAAAGGAGAGGGGAACCTTAAAACAGAGATCTACTGATAGGATGAGAAAGAGCCCACTTGGAGGATGGGATTTAGCTTTCCACTAACTCATTTTCCAAGATGTGCAGCAAGCGTAATCCCATCATAAAACACAAAAAATACCTGACATGTGGAAAATTATGACCAATACAGTTCATATGGTCCAAAAAAATCAATTGGACAGGGATACTTTTCAACCTTCCGCAGCACAGATTGAACTGGCGATCAAGAAACAAACACCCTTTCCATGTTCAGTTTGCTTTCTTTGTGTAGCTCTATAATAATTTCACAACAACTCCTGCATTTCTCATCCAAATGCCTCTTCCAATACCAAATACATACAGAAAACCGTCCTCCATATTAAAAAATATGGTTTCCATGAAGCTTTTCAAGGAGGTGCTAATGTCTAAGTGATTTGGCATCTTTGCTCTGTGACAATCCTTGATTTACACTCTCAGATTCTCATCATGCAGAAATGGTGCTTGCAGGATTAGAGAAGCCATTGACAGAACCGCTTCCCTGCGACTGAAATGAGATCGCAAAGCGGGTATCTAATCCGGCACACACACGGTTCTGCATTTGTCAGAGCCAGGCAGTGGGTGGCTTTTGCATCCACAGAAAGGACTGTGTTTGGTTAAGATTTTGAAGTGGTCTCAATAGTCTGCTTCATGGGAAGAAGCTGGTTATTTCTCATTGCTTGGCTGCCCAAGGGAAGTGGGAGGTGGGATCTACCAGGAGCCCAAAACCCTAAAGTCTCCTGAAAAAAAAAAAATAATAATAACCTTCATCCAACAGACCAATTTACACTGTCTGCTGTTCTTTGATGCCTCATGTAAGATTGGAAACAAATGCACACAAGGACAAGCATTAAAGGAAAGAAAATTAACTGCATGAGAACAATTGGAGAGGTATTTGTTGCTTCTCCCCTGTTGCTGCTAGACACCAACTGCCTTAATTAGAGTGCTGTTTGCATTACATGGGGGAGAGAGCGGAGAATCTCAATTATTCCTCCAAACACAGATGCAAGTGCCAATATAGATCTTTCAATTATGGGAGGGGACCTCAAACAAACCAGCCTAGAGCCTCCTCACATCATCCCCAGCAAAGACTTACACCACAAATCCAAAACAAGACTCTATTTGTGACCTGCATGTCAGAGCAGGTTAATACTGGGGTAATGTACTTAGTACTATGCACAGGCGGTACCTAATGTCATGGGACTCCAGGCCAGCTCTTCAGATGCTTTCCTACTGCCATGCTGGTGGTAACTCTAGAGATCTGAAAGCATATGATTTTCTTACAGCACATAAGTA
Organism: Caloenas nicobarica; assembly: GCF_036013445.1. NCBI lineage: Eukaryota > Metazoa > Chordata > Aves > Columbiformes > Columbidae > Caloenas > Caloenas nicobarica. Next base: position 17,314,626 of record NC_088254.1, read on the forward strand.
ACACTTGAACTGACTCATGCTTATAGTCCATCACAGCCAACATGTCCCTACTGCGCTCCTCTTTGGAAAACTGGTTCCCTTTTCACTCTGTTCCCATGTTTTCTCAGACACCTGCATTTTAAAAATATTTTGGTGCCTTTCTAGTGGAAAGCACAGAGCAAACACCATGGCAAATCACAGCTTTATGGGGAATGGACTATTTTCCCCAGAGTTTCACAGCCTTTAAACAAAAAAAAATGAACAGGACAAAAGATTATACCTAATTTCGTGTGATATTCAGAAGCCAGGAAGACTTTGAAAATTCTAGGTTTAAACAGCTACAGAAAACTAGTTTCTGCTGTAGATATGGCAGCGTGTTAGTTACATGACTGAACAATGGGCAGTCCAGCCCACAGGCCTGTCTTTCAGGACCAGCATGTAAGATGATCTCTCCCCCTAAACTGATGTAGTTCTGTTTGAACTAAGAATCTATGTCTGAAGCAGCAAGGTCTTCAGAAAATGTGGAATTTAATATCTGTTGCACTGTGGCAGATAGGAGGAATTGCCACGGCTGAAAAGAGGACTGGTTGGGCAAGAACCAAAAACCCCCACAGTCCCCGAACAGAGCATCACACAAGGTGAAGAGCCATTTGTACTGGTAAAGAACCCACAAAGACCAAATTACTCTTGCGAAAGCATCAGCACAGCATGTGCTCCAGGGACGCACCGTCAGATAACATGACCACAGCTCTCATGAGTCAGATGGTTTCCAGCAAACTCTCTTCTTTGTTCATCTAGTCTTATACTATTAGACATCTTATCCTAAAGCACTGCAATGATCAAGAACCCTCTGGTCTCAGCCTTTGGAAAACCCCTCTGATCTCGCTACCAAAAGTTCACAGAGAAAGTACTAAGTTAAGAGGGACAAGAGACACTGGCTGTTAAAGCTGGCCATAGCAAGACAGATCTCTGCACTCGTGGTTTAACAAAGCTCAGTCCCAAAGTAAAAACTGCACAAGCTGAAATTATTAGACCAAACACAGGGCAGCTACAGAGAATGGCAACAGTCAGGCAAGGACTGATAGAAGTCTTCTAATTCGAGAACTAATTATTTACACATAAAGGCACAACTCCCACCCTTCATTGTTTCATATAGAGAAATAACGCAGTTGTTCTCAAAACCACCAGCAGAGCATGTGGTGCTATGTGTTTCAGATGATGGCATGCATGTGCTTAGATCAAATGTGCTGTTCTCCCTTTCCAAAGTTAGGAGATAGGCAACATGAGTCAAGTCTGTAAAATCTCCAGTTGGGAGTTGTCAAGATCTGTATTTTTATAATTAGGAGAGCTTATTTCAGCCCAAGTGACACAGGACTTAGAGTGGCCTTATTTGGATGAGAATGCAACTCGAATGCTGTGGATGGCTTGATGCAAATAAAAATAAGAGATGCAGATACCCTGATGCCATAAATCAATGCGCAGCATCTTTATGTGCCGAGTGGTTGCTATAAATCGCACACCCAGAATAGGCACCAAAAGTTTTGGGTTGTCACACCGCTTCTATCTCAAAAAGACAAACATATTTAAAGAAAGTTTGTTGCTAAGGGATAACCACTGACAACATCAGCAAGGGACCACAGTCCTCTCTTTGTCACAGAACAACATGAGAGCACTCTGGTATAAACCCAAAAGTTGGTGGAGATTCAGCATCGTTTCCCTCCCAGGCTCAGGGCAAAGGGAGCGCCTGGGAAAGCAGCTCCTGATCTACAACCCTCCATCCAGTGCATGTGTAGACACGAAAAGCGCACAGGAACGACTGCCAACAGCTGCCCGAGAGGGGAAGTTCAGTCTGTTAAACCTTGTGAGATATTTGGGGCACATGTTTCCTGTTGTGCTGCTCTGCAGAGGAAAGAGGAGGGCAGACAGTCTACAATGTGGTTAATACAAGAGCAGGAGAGTACAGAGCAACATGTGCTGCGAACAGGCAGAGGGGCTGTAAAGGAGAGTGATAATGCTTGGGCAAAGTGAGACTGTCACTGTCTCATCTCTGCCGAGCTGGCCCAGCAGAGAAGAAAAGAGCTGTCTTTACTAATAAGAGCTCAGTGAGCAAGTCTAACCGGATGGGCTCGCAGTAGTACCTGTATTTCACATCAAACACTGTTGAGTCTTCATCCTCATCGTCTTCTTCGTTCAGAGGAGCCATTTCTACTCGCTCAGCTGGAGTGGTGATTATGTCGTACTTCCTGGTCTTCTTAATCCTCTTGCCAGACCTAAAACACAGAGGTGGGGAGGGACGCATCGTTTTTATACAGAATTCCTTGGATATGCTGAACCATTACCACCAACACTGAATCACTGCCCTGTTTGATTCAGACCTCCCCAGACACAAAGGCTGCGTCCCCAGCCTGTGTCCCCTCCCGCTGCCTTTCCAAGGCCACCGTTTGTGCCCGTCAGTATAGAACACAGTTTCTCGTCAACTGCAATCCAGATCACCGTCAGCCTTTCGGTGGCTGACAAACCAGAAACCCGCTGGCATCCAGGGCAGGCATATGAGCGCAGCAGCCACTGCGTCCTCCTGCTGCCACGCTTGATAAGTGAGACGCGGGCTTAATCAGCAGAAGCAGCCAATGGTTTAGTGAACGTGTTTAGATGAGAAAGCCCAGGTTAAGCCCTGCTGAAACAAGGGAATGTTCTAGGCAGGAGTATAAGGAGCAAAGGGGTGGTGATGTTTGGGTACAAAACAACCTGCTCTCTTTTAATGCTATCAGGCCAAGCTCAGGACTCGCAGACCAACAAGCTTGAGCCTGGTCTGAGAAGTTTCATGCTCTGTGCTGTGTAAGTGCTATGAAAAATAATCAACTATCACTTGAAGCTGACTGTACCTACCACCTCTCCTCCTATAGACACCAGCCTGACTTTCTTTTTCAGACAGAGATGCTCAAGTGCCTGCATGTCGCATGGTTTTGAAAGACCTATTTTCTAACACTTGCTTTTACTTTCAATTAACAAACACTTGGTGTGCCACTTTTCAACTAATTCTCTGCCTGTGGCTTGAATTGTGTGGGTGTTTTTTACTTCACCTACTCCTTTCATGCATATTAGGAGGGTCACACTGCTCATGCATTAATCCAGCTTCATGATTACACAATAAAGAAGGTGCTGATGTGTACAGCTTGCCTTTGGGGTGAAAAGTGGATATTTTGGGTTAACAAACTGCAGAATTTTCCTCTCCACCTCTTATAAAACAAAACTGGCAGCTCCCGAGCACGAGAAGGGAGCTGGTGCGGGCACGAGCAAGCAGCCTCTAATTTTTGGTAATCACAGCTACCGCTCCGAGCAGACACTACATCATGAATACACTTTGACCATCAAGAAGTCTTGCCCTGGCATGTCCTGCAAGGTGTGCTGGATTCAACACTGACATTTTTGCAACAAGAACAGACGCCTTTTGCAGAGTTACACAGCAGCAAGAACCAAGGTGTGTGAGCATTACAGAGAGAATGGGACTCAAACCCTATGTTTGCATCTCTACCACAACGGCCCCTTCTAGACTTAAAGAAAAGGCAATTTAAATCGCTGAACAGCTCTGATGTGGAAATCTCAGTGCCTCTGCCTAGCACAGCTTTCGGGCAGTAGTCCAGGGCTGAACAAATAGGTCCCAGCCCTTGGGATGGAGCAGTTTGCATTCCCTCTCTGTTCTGAAGGCTCGGGTCACATCAGAAGCGAGAACAAAGTAGTCTCCTGTCGCCTACTCTTTATAGCAATCTGTGCTGCTGTGTCACGTAGAGCACGGGGTGGCTTGTTCTATTACTCCTGTTGTTGAAACAAGCAATTTTATATCCAATATAGGAGGACTCTTAACCCAAACACTTGAAAATCCTTTTGAAAACACTTCTCTGTGTTATTCTGCTTCTCAGCCAGGACCCAGCAGCAAAGTGATGCAGGGAGGTCTCATCTTACAAGTAATGTATTGCTTTTACAAAAAACATTTACTCATGCTGTGAAGCCTAAACATAGACCAAAACTAACCTGTGTCTGCCTGTCAGAACAAACTAAGCACAGCCTTACATGTACAATCCACTGGGGGTTTCCATAGGTTCAGTCATTTAAGACCTTACCTGCGTATCAGGTCCACTCTATTGAGAGACATCCTCCCTCACTCCCTCCCATTAGAAAACATAACTTACTCTACAGAGTTCATCTTGCAACAGTTAATATTAGAGTGTTTGAAGCAATTACTGCAGAATAGATATTTTTAGAAATGGAGAACTAGAACCCTTTAGCCTCCAGCCATTAATTAGCCTATTTGGGCTACACTTTAAAGAGGACGTGGAGCAGAACTCACTGTACGGTCATCTGTTAATCCTCCACAACCCTCACTTAACCACAGCGCTCATTTAGAGAAGGGAGGCAGCCCGGTGTGCTGCTGGTTTTTGGCTAAGCCGCTACAGTCACTTGTTTGCCATTGGCGGGGCAACAGCGTCTGCCCTTGCTTCTTATTCCTCTATTAATTCTACACCAGATTACCTAGCTAATTTGTCATTAATCTGCACTTTTCAGTGGTCTGTCTTCTCACAGTTGCTCACGTGAATGACTCCCCTAGGCTTCATAAATACTAGAAGAATTACCCAACCTAACTTTAAAGGAAAGCCTTGGGAGTGCCCCTGCATGCACACAAAATAAGCCTGCCCATCAGGAAACCATTGCGCGTTAAAACTCCCGAACCTCAGTAGGATCCCTGTAATCATCAGTGGCCACAACACAAAAGGAAAAAGACTTTATCCAGTGGGAGGCACCAGGCAGCATCTTTTGTTTGCAGACAGCAGAGTCAGCAGAGTAGCACAGGGCAGGAACTACAAGACAAATGTTTCATGAACTTTGGAGACCTCCTGGATGGGATCAGGACAAATTAGCGCTCATGGACAAAGAGAGGATCTCATTTCCAGCCACATTCACTTTGTGTGGATTTTTTTAAAGCAAACAAGAAGCATGCTGGAAGCTGTGGTCAGAGTATGCCCCTTGCATGACACGCTGAAATGCTCCCCAAGCAGTTTAGCCCGGGTAGAAGCAGTACTGGGTATTTCAGCACAGAAAACTGTTTTCCACTGCATAAAAAAAAGAAAATCACATCACTTCTGTCTGACTTCAGCCACCCCCTGCAATTAGCAGGGGATGCTACAGGTCTTGCACTGAACCATCACAAAGAGGATACAAAGTTAACTGCAGCCAGGGATATTAACCTTTCACTTTACACCCAGCGCTGTGCCCACCAAAACCAACTCACTGGTGTTAGCAGAAGGCAGGTGTAGTGAGCACTGTGCTTAACTGAGAAAAGATGAAGAAGAATTCATTGGGCATGGGAGCGTGTTTCCAGTTCCTCCTGAGCTCTGCAGGCTCAGGGACACTCGCACACTGGTACCACCCTTAGGCTGCGATACCTCTGGCACCATGTGCCACACCAGGGCCTGGTCCATCAGAAATCAGATTTTCTCCCTCCATCACACTGCACAGGGAGGGACGACATACAGAGTGGGGCTGGAGCATAACGCTGACTTTGTGTCTCTGTATTTTGACTGGGAGCTATTTTGATCAAGCACCAGTCATATGCAGCATTTCATCCTCCTTTCTGAGGCATCATGTGGTGGAATAAATGGTCAAGTCAACTCACTAGTTCATTATATTATTTACGCCTCTAATCTATTTTAGTCAACAACCCTGATATTCAAAGATAATGCTTTTCTTGACCCAGAGAGAGGTATCTGCATTTCTAATCTGGCATTAACACTTCCTGCAAAGAGATGCAGAGGGAGGGTACCATCCCCTGAAAAAAAAGAAAAATCAAAAAAGCCCTATCCCTTCTTAGCAAAGTGCTTATTGGAGTCTAATTAAGCTACCTATAACCTTCCTCCTAGAACTGCAGCAATGTTATATCAGGAATGGAATTGGGACCAGTTTATTTGCTGTTAATGGGCTCCCTTAGCAGTTAAAAAAAATTATGGAAATATAAACCTGCGGAAACTCCAGGCTTATTACCAGCTGATGAATTAGATCAGCGATATTTCATTACTGTTGCTCTGTCTGGGTATCTCTGCTCTCTGGGTGATGCTGTATACAAGAAAGTTAAACCACTAAGCTAAGCCCTCACATGTTTTCTGTATATATTCATTTTGCTGTAACAAACTGAAGGTGCTGTCTTTTCTAACACTCAAGTCCTTAAGATGGAATATACACCGCCACGAAGAGCAGAAGTTTCCCCTTGTTTAACTGCGCTGCTAATAGAAGGGATGGATCAGAGACTGCTACTGGGAATAACTTCAGGAGGACCTAAATGGGATATTGCTGTGGTTCAATGAAGCAGTGATGTCTGTAAGCAATTAAAATATAGCCACTCGCATCTGCTGGTCAGTACCAGTGCCAGCACACACTTCCAAACATCTGAACACAGTCACACCAATATTGTCTGAGATGTGCTTGGGAAGTATCCCTGTTTTATAGGGCAGAGCTATAGAGACTTTTATGATATACCCAAAATCTCCAAGGCAGTGAATCCTACAACAAAAACTGGCATTCATCCTCTGTTGTGACTGTTCCCGTGAGAGCTGTAAAGAGCCCAAGATAGTTCGAGACAACAATCCCCTCTCCCTTCCTTCTGCCAGTTTGCTGCCACGCTCACATCAAGACAACCTAGTCTTCCCAAAGACAGGACCTCTGAGACCCAGGACAAGTGTCCAATTTGTCATTCTCTGTGGCCCTAACTAAACCACAAGCAGCTTAAATGAAGCTTTCAACGTGGGTTACAAATACATGTTTTGGGGTTGATATTTTTTGTTGGAGTTTTTTCCTTCTCCATTTAAGGTCATTCTAATAGCGAGCTTTTCTGTTCCTGGCAGAGGTCTTGTCTTTGCTAGAGTATTCTAACTGGTTATAATACGATTAATTTTAAATCAGTCAAACTCTCTGGGGTTAAGCCTTGGATGGCCCGGAGCAATTGCCCAGCTCATAGAACAAAGGGTCTTGTATCCTATGATCATATGCTTGAACCTCTCTCCTCAATCTCAGTAATTTATACCAGTTTTGTAATTACTGGAAAACTAAGCTTAAAGTGGTATTTGAGGAAGAAATAAACAACAAAAAAGAATAAAGAAAATAAAGATAACAATGATAAAGAAATTATTGAAATTATTGAAATTATTAACTAAATTATTAATTTTTATTATTATTAAATTATTATTTATTATTAAAGAATTATTATTAAAGAAATTATTTCTTTCTTTAACAATAAAGAAAACAACAAGCAACGTAACAAAGCAATGAGTTAAGAAATAGGCAGTTAGCTTCTCTCTAAAAATCTAGATAAATAGCAGCCTTTTCCAGCTTGGGTTCTGTTCATTCAAGGACAGGTCAAGACATGTAGCTCACACTTAATGCACACAATTTTCTGCAACTAAAGCTTTGGGTTGCTGTCAGCTGGTCCATTTGAGCAGAAGTAACTTACCCAGTTTCCCTAGAAGGCAGATGGCCACAGCTGAAAAATTACATTTCCTGGGAGCTGATCCCAAGAATTGTATTGAAATGTAACTGAAATTAACCGAGCTGCACCAGGAGAGGGAATTAGGACAGAATATGGGGGTAGAAAGGCAAAATGAAAAAACACAGATCAAAGAGCGAATTCAGCCACATGAACTGTCCATAAACTGTTGCAAGACACTGTTTCTTGGTAATGCAACTTACATGACTATTTGATTCAGAGTAACATGAAATTTGGTCTGCTGTGGAAATGGTTTTGTTTTGGGACCGGACCATGCAGTGCCCAGGGGTATCGGAAAGAAAGCAAGCCCAGAACTGGGCTTGCAAAAAAAATCAAATAACAACTATAGCAAATTAGGCCTTGCCACATGCAGCCAAGTAGCAGAGTCTTGGCTGGCCTTCCTGGACCCCAGTAGCCACAGACAGAAAGGAGATTCAGACCAGTTTGGGCAATACCACATTCTGAATCACAGGACCATCAGACAGATTCAGAGCATAACATTCCCAAAAGGAATGTAGAGGAATCTCTGAGGGATGTCTTAAAAACAGAGGTGGTAAGCTGGAGAAATACATTGCTGTTCGGAGGAAAAAAAAAAAAATGAAAACAATATATACATAAAAATAGATTCAAATGAGATGTATTAAAGTATAAAAAAATAAATCCAATGCCTGTTACAAGAATATCTGGCCAATCATTACTTCATTTCATCTCTACAACCCATAGCTAAAAGGATAATTTTCTTCCAGCAACCCAGAGCAATTTCACAGTAAAGGTTTAATCAAAGATTGGATTTTAGCAAAATCTCTTTCACAGGAATCCACGACACTTCAGAAAAAAAAAATGCAATGTTTTTGACTAAGTATGAACAAAGCTCTTATTCTGATGGAAAAAAAAGCTTTACATTTACTGAGGGTAAATCCCTTATCTCTTCTGCAACAGAATCTCCTCCAATCTATGTTGTCAGCTACAAGTGTGACACTGTACAAACATACCTGTTGCTATTCTTGTCTCATTTGCAGCTGGGATAACTGTTTACAAACAAGTGCTCTGTCAGATAAAGAAAAATGCCATCAGAAGCCAGAAGCTTCATTTCCTGTTTTCCATACAGGTTCTATTATAGATATTGGAGAGATCTCAGACGGATTTTTTTTTTTTTACGTGTCTTTAATACTACGTTAACTCTGACCAGTTGCATAACAACAACTTTGGCATGGTAGAATTAATCCACCATTGGCAAGGTGACTTTAACCTGGGCCTGGTTTTGCTGATTATGGCACAGGGAAAGGTCTTTCATGGCTGTTGGTTTGCTTTCTTTGGCTAGAAATGCTCAGCCTTGTGCCAGGTCTCCTTGACACAAGGTCTCACTTTGTATCCAGAAGAAACTGAGGCAGAGGAAATAAACTCTCCAAGGTCAGAGAGAACTAGCAGCAGAAACTTAAGCTTTTCATTCTGCATTTAGAGACTTCCTAACTTTAGCTCATATACCTACTACTATTTTGCTGTGTTTGTCCATGACGACTTTATATAGCCGCAAAGTAGTTATATTGATTTTAAAAAATTATCTTCAATATTTTACCTGGTTCTCCCAAACCACCTCATTTTAACGAGCAAATTTATTTGCATTGTGTTCTGCCAGCTGCTGCAACATGTAAGAAGAATTCAGTTACATATCAATTTCTTTTAAAGATATCAGTTCTTATCACTTCGGTCTTTGTGACCACACTTTACAATATTACCATTGTGAACACTGCCCTTCCTACACGGAATAAATTCAGAAGTAGGAGAAGCAGAGCATTGAGCTGCAGCCATCATGGAAATACAAAGGAGCTGCTTGAAGACAGAACAAGGAAGAATTTGCCAGCTCCACCTGTCCAACTACGTGTCACCTGAGCCGTGGCACACACCTCCTCCCTGCTGCTCCTCGCTCCGGGCTCTCTCCCCTGACCTAGAAGTCAGATGCCTGCTAACTACTGAGAGTTTGCAATCTTCCCTGGCAATGCCGGGCACAAAAAGGCAACTACTTTTTATTTGTAGACTGCACAAGACAGGGGCAGCCTCCAGTGTACCACGGGGACTCCCACCACGGCTCTGAGATAAGTGATAATTAACACTAACAGTGCCAAATGGCGCTTTAATATTCGCTTTTCTTCTGCTCTGGCAACAAGCCGAGAGGACGACTGGCTTTCTAAAGGGATCCAGTGTAATTTGCTTGTGTCCCTCGCAGTGGGAGATGATACGTGAGTTTCAAAGGCCACCTGTGCCAGCGCCAACCCACTTCGGCAGCATGAAGGGCAGTGAATGAACCGTCCCGCGCCGGTTACACCAAACTAAATGGAGACGATAGAAGCACCAAGCAGATACAAACCTCTGCCCAGCTCCCCGCTGCTCACCAGCACTTCTCCCAACTCCATGAGCAACATTTTCTTCCTTTCTGTGCTGGGAACGTGAGCTCGCTCGCGTCCATCAGCAATATACCCAACCAAAACATCGGGGAGTTTGGTTATGCAGCACTAAGCATGGTTCCAGTCAAAGCAGGGCTGTGGTTTAAAACAGCGTCTACTTGTGGTTATGGTGGACCTCCTCAAGCCTATCTGCTTAGGCTTAATTAAAACCAGATTTGTCTTCCATACTCTGGATGAGTTACTACGACGAGAATATCTGTATGATGCTGTGGGTGAACACGATGCCCACGGCTGAGGTGGGACAGGAGCTCTCGAGGCCAAGCTGGACCACCCAGAGCCGGCTCTGCGGCTGGGCTTTGAGCATCTCCATGGATGGAGACCCCACAGCCGCCCCGGGCCACTCACCCCAGAAACCCGCCACCGTCACAGCGAGAAAAATAAAAACACGTATTCTGTACATTTAGACGGAACTTCCCGTGTTTTGTTTTGAGCCCGCTCTGGTCCCAGCCCCTCGTGCTGGAGCCTGCGTACCCCACACCCGAAAAAAAGCCGCTTGAAACCCAACTCCCGCCCCGTTTTTCTGCAGAAGTGGAGGAAGATGCAGATTTGTGAGGCCGGCGGTGCCCCTGTGACTCCCCAGGAGTTTCGCGAGGCATTTACACACGCTGGAAGCCAGGCTTTACAAAAATACTGGTAAGAGGCCGGGAGCTGGGTGCCGCCTGAGCTTCCCGCCTCTCCGGGGAAGCGCCCCGAGGTCGCGGGCTTAGCGCCGCCCGCCCGCCCCGGCCGGAGCCCGCCCGCCCCGGCCTCCCCTCATCTCCTCGGCCGGGGGCGGCGGGAGCCCCGAGGCCGCCCCGCCGGCACCTGCCGGGGGCGGGCGCGGCCCGGCCGGGCCTCACCTGAAGACGCGCAGCAGAAGGCAGGCGATGAGCGCGGCCGTGAGGGCGCAGGCCCCGATGACGGCGGCCTTCAGCGCCGAGAGGTCGCGGAGCAGCGCGGGCAGCGGGCTGAGCTGGGCCCCGCTGTGGTTGCCGGGCGCCGCGGCCGGTTCGGCGGGCAGGCGGCTGCCGTTCACCGCCGCGGCCGGGCCCGATGCCGGCTGCTGGCTGCCGTGCGCGCCGGGCGCGGCCGGGAGCAGCGCCGGCAGCAGCAGGCAGGCCCCGAGCAGCAGCAGCGGCCCGGCGGAGCGCATCCTGCCCGGCTCCGGCCGCCGCGCCGAGCCCCGGAAGGCAGCGCCGGCCGGCCCGGCCCGCCTCCCCGAGAGGCGCCGCCTCCCGCGGCCCCGCTGCCCGGGGCAGGGCCGGCCGGTGCGGGGGAGGCCGGCGCCGCGGCCTCCAGCGCCTCCTCCCGCCGCCCCCCGGCTCCTCGGGGCGCCGCCGGTGCCAACGCCGCTTCCGCGCCGGTAACGAGCGCTGTTAATTACAACGCGCGACATCTGCCCAGATGCGGAGCGATCACAGGGCTCAAACTGCGCACGACGCGGCGCAGACCCCGCTGCGCTGCTGGTTCGGCACGGCGGAGCTTGAACTCCGGAGTTTCTAGAAAATTTACAGTTCTGTTCGTTTTCCACTGGTCACCTTGGCTTTGCTTCCAGTTTAGTTTTATTTACCAATATTTCACATATTTAAAATCGTAAAAATCACGGCCACGGTTCTGTAAACCATCCCAGGTGTGCCGAGCTTGTGAGTAGTGCCATCGACTAAGCCAGGCAGGGAGAAAAAATAGGGGAGCGGGGGACCTTTGCTACGATACCGCTAAGATGTAATTTAGTTTTGCTCTCCGCGTTTTGTGTTAGCATGAGCTTCACTGCCACAAAATAATTGTGTCTGGGAAGAGGGGCACGTTGCCTCCAAAATGAAGTGAAGGGGGGAAAGAAGAGCAAGCTGATTTCCTTCCTATTAAATTCTATACTTCAGGGTTGGTATGGCAGGGTGTCATCTATAGGAACGCGTGACTAAACTGTGAAAAAGATTGCAGAGAGGTATTCCTGCTGCAAATGGCCCGTAGGAAAGGTGGCAGTGAAATAACGCGTGGCTCATCGACTTTCCCCGCCAATGGCGATGCCGTATCCAACGCCACCCACTCGGTAATAAAAGCATCCTGTGTTTTTTGCAGGAAGTTATTTGGGATGAGGAAATTTCGACGAGGACAATGTGCAGAAGGCCCCCTAGACTGTCTGAATTGGTCATTGTTCCAGCTTTATTTCGTTGCTTACTTTTGCATAGTTGCCCAGTTTCCAACATAGGGCCCCAGTTTATTTCTCTTCAGGGAAAAGAAAAAAAAAAAACATCCAGCTGGGCAGGAGGTCAAATTGGTGATGCAGACTCTTTCCCAAACATCGGTGTGAGCGCTGCTCACATGATTTATTATTTGTAGACACTGACCCTGCTGTGGGCCCTGCCTGTTCTCAGATGTTTGCCAGCTGCTGCTCAGCCTCTATCGGATTTCCCTTGTTTGCACCGTGCCATTCCTCTTGCAGTGCCGTGCTTCTCCGTGAGAAAAAACAAGAGGCATAGGGGCTTCCAAACTGAGAAGAACCTCCAGGTGGTCACCAGTCCAAATCCACTCTACCATTCGCCTTGTCTGTGCGAAATCAGAGCTCCACGGTGCCTTACACTGGGCACGTACCCAGTCGAAGACACTTTCCACCCTCAAAAATTAATATTCACAATCACTGTATGGGAATCCGGGGTGTGAATCCACTCAGGATTCTACCTGAAGTGCTCAGCCATTTGACAGGAGTGATGGGTCAACGCTAGATGATGAACCACATTGACCTTTACCTCCGTTCCGTTGGTGTTCCTCGGACAGGGGAGATGAATGGCAAACAATCCCGCTAAGCTCGCCCATAGTCAGATACTGCCAGCTCTGCCGTGGGGTGATGCAGGATGGGTGTGCAGCACAAAATCCTCCTTGAGCATGAAAAATGGACATCGCTGGACCTACGATTTTCCTGCGATCGTCTTTGATCTTATCTCAGCATTGCTGCTGTGGTGCTGGATGGGCAAAGGGACACTGTAGGCTTTGTAAGCCAAGTCATTTTGTTTCACATCCATTTTTTTTTTGTAGAGCCAGACTTATTCCTGAAATAAATATTCTGCAAATTTGCAACAGGATTTGCCGTATTGTATGAGTGTATCAGTGTAATTTCCTCTGAAATGCACAGCCTGAAACATCTGTTACTTGACTAGCATAAACCAGGCAGTGGTAGATGCTGAATCTGGCACTTTTGTTTGACTTTTATTGCTACTTTGGATTTTTTTTTTTTTTTTATGTTCCTGTGGCAGATATTTCAATCTGCTAAGATTTAGACTGAAAGCCAGCACAGGGAATTAATATTTATTGTCACTTCAGAATTCCTCTGTTTGACAAGTTGCAATTGTACCAGTACATGTGGTGTCAAAGATATTCCAGTCTAGAAATGATAAAGCTCAGGATCCTTCTGGCTTGTTTCTGATCTCCCTAAGAAGCAGACTTATGCTGTTGGGATTTTTGGAGCTCAGGTGAGAAACTGCACAGCAGGAGGAAGAAGAGGAAGGTGTTACCCATGTGCAAAGTGCAATTAATTTCCTTTGTATGCTTGCTCTGTCCCCTGCCTTCTAAGGATCTTATTTATGCCCTCTTCATCCCTCGGTAATCTGGGTCTGATCATAATTGGGTTTAGGCAGCCTCCCTGCAATGACAGTTAATTATTTGGATGCTTTTTATTGCATTCCTTGCATTCAGTTAGTTTCTGATCAGCATCATCCAGGCATGTGGGGGTAGAGGCTTGACTGTGTTTGGAAATGGAACCTGCAGAGTAGGGGGCATCCCATAATTCGTACCTCTGTGTAGCTCTTGCATGAACCCCGTGTGTCTTTTCCACTGGAAGATGTCAGAGAAATGCAGACATGACCCAACACTGAGCATTTCAGGAGGCTGGTGCTGAGGTTATACATCAGCAGTGCTTGGAGCCACATCTGATGCTCTCTGGAAGAAACAGGAATCTTCCTCTTGCCTTAGGTGACCCTTCCCTCAAACCCTGCATTGCTTTGAGAGGTTCAGCATGTGCCTGGAGGCATCTGTGACCTTCTGTGAGGAGACGGAGCAGAGCTGCTGGCTGGCACTCTGCAGCATTCGACCCGTGGCTCACCAAGTGAACCACAGAGAATGTCCCCTTCACATGGACAACGTGGGGTGGGTGGGCATGTAGCGCCCAGAAATTCTGCTGCTCCTTTGCCTTCTTCTGTATCTGCCCTTAAACAATGTACTTGGAGCCTGAAGGACCAAGATTTATTCCATGGTGTCTCCATTCTGCAGTGCAATGGGACATTATGTTTCACCACATCGTGCAGGATGCTGAGGAACTGCTCAATTGCAATTTTAATTTGGTTTTGTTCTTTAATTAGGACAGATTGGGCTTTGTTCCCATCTGTTCAATAGACATCTTAAGTGACTGATTCTTAAGAAAATAATATCTAAGCTCTGATCCATTTTTTTTCTGAGCTATACAAGGTATTTAGTGTTGTCTCTTCCCCTTCATATGTTAAAAAGGCTGAAACAGTGGAAAATGGCTGAACGTGCTTGAGAATGAGGCATAAAGCACCAGGAGGTAATGGATCTCCTGAGGACTTCCCAGCATCTCAGCTAACTTTACACAACATAAACTGATCCAGCTGTCCTTGCTGTCTTAACTTCGTTTGGAGCCAGAAGAGAGAAAGTTTACCCCAGAAGTGAAAATACTAAACCAGCCTCAAGAAATGCTGTACTGGAAAGGAATCCCAGAACTGTAACAGGGGAGGAAAAGGGCCCTCGTCCCAACAAAGGTCATGGAGTAGGAGCTTCCACGTTTTTAACCTTGCAATAAACTGCAGCCATTTAAAGCCTCAACTTCCAGAATAACATTGTACTTGCTCTTCATATTAACATTCAAACAGGTAAATAGGCTGTTGGAGTGCAGAAAGCTTGGAAGCTTTTTTACAGTCCGACCCCTAAAAATGCCATTACAGGGAGAAGCAAGACATCCAAAATCTCTGTCAAATGGCAATAACCAAAGGAAATATTTGCAGATTGTTGCTATATAAATAATCTGTAAATATCGCTCCGGAGTTTAAAGTTAACTTTGCAATCCCAGCTCCATATTCTCAAGATACCGAGGACTTTTTGAGTAAACGTATTTGTGATGAAGAGTCATTAACATGATAGTTTTGGAGAGCATAGTTTGTTTCATGTAACCTCAGATTTTTTGGTTAGGGGTTTTTTTTGTGGGTTTATTTTTTTTCCTTGTGGATGCCTTCCTGATATTTCGCATGTCATTTGCCTAATTTGGGAATCATTCCTGGTTCCTGGTCTGGAATGCTGGATTTCGCAACTCTGTTCTTCAATGACATCATGTGGTTTGTTCTGAGCAGAGCAAGGGGAGTTTACCAGCCCTTCTGTAATAAACATTTTATCTCAATAATCATCTTTGAGGGATCGGAACTAATTTACGGGGTTTAGATTTTACCTAGTAAATCACATTTTCCATGTATATAGGACAAAGAGTCCCACTTGGATAAGAAGGAAACTACATCTTGGTTTCATTTCCCCCTTAGCAGTGGTTGATGTGAAAGCCTGGCCTCCCGAGAGCTTTGGTAGAAGAACGGGACTTTGGAAAGTGGAGAGGAAATTCACAGTGAAAAAATGCAGAAAATATTTGGTTTCCTTTCCGATGAGAGCTTGCTTTCCTTTCCCGATACAAACATGAACCACGAGGAAAAGGCTTTGCTGGGGGCAGCGGTGGGAGCTGGTGTAGCTTTTCTCCCTGCTGAGCTGTTCTTCCGGTTTACACCTGTTCGGTATCATTATAACTTTGAGCTCTCACTAGCAATTGCATTTTCTGTAGAAGAGTCTGGCACTGGCTAAATAGAACAAGCAAGAGGGCTTCTCCATGCAATAGCTTCTGGGAATGGCAGATTTCTGTATTTATGGATGCCTATTACAAGAACATCCCCATTTGTGGGGAAGGCTTTTGATGCATTGCTTAGCAATGCATATGAAACTCAAGCTGCCCTTCCCTTTGTGCTCTCTGATGGCCCCCAGGCAGCACCTAAATGTATTTTTAGCACTCAGAATAAGGGAGAATTTGCAAGAAATTGTGCAGAGAAGAAATAAGCAAAACAGTTGAAGCTGGCTCAATCACTGGATTTATGCAAGCTGGGTTTGCAGGAATGAATACGTGTTTCTGTGCGAGAAATGGAATGTATATAAAATGAGGCAAACTACCTTCCCAAGGATTTTCTGCAGAAGTAATACACGTTCTGGACACACGTTCTGGACAAAGACTGGAGTTCCAGTCAAGGTAGGAAATAAAGTGTAACGTGTAAGGGATCAGTGCTACATGAACACACCTCTGATGCCTCAAAATCCAGGCTACCAGCTGAGATATAAATTCAAGGAGTGACAAGGTCTCAATCAGAGAGTCTTTGGGCATGAATGTCAGACAAGAGAGCACATGGTAATTGCAAGGATTAATTGTTCTTCCAGTGTCTATCGACCTCAACCAGCAGTGCAGTAAAACTGCAATGCCTCTTCTATCACGAGTTGTCTGCGGGCTGGTCTGAACTGCTGTCACTAATTAAAGACCAGTGATCTAGAGCAAGCAGTAGCTTCAGATATACTTGGACAAGTCTGACTCCTTTGCACATTCCTAGTTAGCACATTATATTAGCCTGTTATTCCTATAACCCTGTAAAGCATTTATGGCTTTTTACAGACACTTGAAAGGTGGTGTTATTGCTGCAATTTAAGTCTATGATAAGCAGCAGATTTCTTTTAAACAAAGGTTGGTGCAATCATTAAGCTGGGGTGCAGAGATTATCTCTTGAACAGGTTCCTACAATATTGCTAATATACACAATGTCACAGTATAGCAGTTAATCTGAAAAAAAATAGGGAAAGGAAGGACACCACTAAACCACAAATCTTTGTTTAGTTTGGATAACAATAATCAAAGAACACAAAAGCCGATTATGACTTTGCCTCCCGCTGCTCTGCTGCCTACTCAAGCGGTATGTCCTGGCTGGCCTGCTGAAGTGCAACCTGGAGGAAGCTGACAAATAATTCATTTTTTTTTTTTTAAGATAATTTGCAGATTGTGTCCATAGACTGTATTTCTTCATCTCAGCTGCATAAAATAAACTCAGTGGGATGGTAGCTGCTAATATTGTAGCATCACATGGCTTTGGAGGTTTATTGATGATGTTAAAGTGGCTGCCAAGGAGCAGGACTCCATCCAGAATTACAAGTGACCTGTATGTGAAGAAAAACAGAATTGGATTTTAACCTTTACTGATACTATCTTGTGGTCCAGCTGAACTATTGTTGCCCTCAGACATGACATTTATTTTGTCATCACATGAGAGAGAAGTCAGATCAGGTCAAAGGAGAAATATGTGTGCTATAATAGTATTTCTCATCCATCAGTACCTGCTTACCTACGTCTTAAAAGTCCTGCACAGGCATAAGAAGCAGAGAATCCACCCGAGCCCTTGTAGGATGCTGCATTAACACATCATGGTCACTGCCACTATGGAAGCAACTCTGGGATATCTGCACACCGTTCGTCATGCAGACATCCCTTTGGAGGGTGAAGCTGATCTCCAGAAAGCCTGAAGCTCACAGTGTGACTTCCCTGGAACATCTCACCTTGATGGGTGCCTTTGGAGAGGTTATTCACTCTCCCCATGCCGCACTGTGCCTGTGGATTGGGGTGACCCTGCTGATCCTGGGTGCTCTTTTGTAAAGCATGTACCATGTCAAAGTGCTACAGCTATTGAGAGCAACATGTCTTGTCAAACATCTGCTTCCAGTTCACAGGAATCCTAAAGCCTGATGGAGCAGGGATGAGGCAAACTGCCTCCTGGCTCTACTGGAACATTCCCCTTTAAGCAGCAGCAGACTTTAATTCTGGTTTAATGGAGCAATGCCTGTAACTGTCATCCCAGCACCAGCCTTTCCCCTGGAATGACAATGATCTTGAGTTGCCTTGAATAACTCTCTGGGCAGAGCAGCTCCCCTGGCAGCTCTGAGACTGAATCCTTGTGGCATCTTGTTACAGGAATCAGCGGATAGAGGATTACAGATGAGCAAGTGGCACCCACATCTGTGAACATCTGCAGCCGGGCTTCCCAATCCTCAGTGTGAACCAGACCTAAGGCTGTTCCATGGCACGATGGGGACCAGGAGGAGGACATCCCAAAAGCTGTGCTGACAGGGGAGGGTCCATGAGCTCTTGCTACAGTTTGTTGCATTCAAAAAGCACCAAACGCTGTGGCTTATTAGTGGCATTTTCATTTGGCTGGTTTTTGCTGTGATTTCTAGAGAAAGATTTATCTGTTTTTACTTTAGAAACATGAAGCTTTATCTTTGTTTGGCTGGAGGGTCTCTAAGGATGAGCGGAGGAATAGTAGGATTATGACCTTACTAGATCAAAAGATAAAAGATAAGCAATCAGGAAAGGAAGGACTATTTCTTAAATTGCTAGAAACTTGCTGTTGCTTGTTATCATCTATTTAATTCAAATATCAGAAAGACACCTCGGGTAAGAATCTAGATGTTCAGAAGATTCAAGTATCTCATCACTTTAAAAAACCTCACACCTACTTTCTACTCTGTTTAAAAAGCAAAACAGAAGGCGAGAATGTCTTGATAGTTGTCAAATAACAAACACATTTTTTCAACTAAATTTTTAGCCTCTATTACACATGAAGAGTAGGTGTAAAACATTTTTGTTTCCTTACAGAGTACCCTTAAATCAACTAAATAAATGTCACTTCCCACTACACAAATTGTCACTTAAGCCAGCCTTTGTGAGCTGCAATTTCTACCCATCTCTTGTTTTTGCTGCCCGAAACACCATTTAAAATATTTTCAGCATCACCCCAAATACAGCTGGTGATTTTTGGAAGCAAGCGTTTCAAATGAGGTTGGCTGTAAAGAATTTGCCCGGCTCTAAACATCTGCTGTCGGTGCTGTTATCAGCACAGTGCCACAAACCCTTCCTCACCTGTGGGATGCTAAGAGGTTTATTGCAGTGGAGATGAAAGATGTCTAGTCCGTAAACCTCTCCTGTTTCTCCCCATTTTCTTCCCCCAATCCAAACACCTGTGAAAGAATATAGTGCTTATGAAGGCAGAAGTCTAATAGCGCTTTTTGGAGCCCAACATGACATACAATCCTCCCTAAGGAGGCTGATTCACCATGGTCCCAGCTATGAGGATTTGCTGGTCTAGCCTCTACTGCAGCTCCTATCACCTGCCAAATCTGCTGTGCCTCTAAATCCCGAGCACCAAAACCTCTACAAGCACTTGTTCTGAGCCAGATGTACTTACTATCTTCCAGCGTACCATAAACTTCATCTCAAATCAAGCCCCTTAAAATTTCAGTCCTAAACTTTAAGCAGAGCTCTACCCAGTGAATCCTTGCTGGTAGGATGAACCTTGTTGGAGCATTAACCCTCACACAGTCCAGGGAACGGCATACCCATTCTCTAGAAGAAAGGCTGATAGAAAAATCAACTCATTTGAATTCAGCTTGGAAAAATTTCCACTTTATGTCACGCTTCCTGCCAGCAGAATGCAAAGCCTTTTTATCAGCCTAAACCTTCTCCAAATCCCTGAGCCCTGGGTAATAATGTCTACTTCTATAGTGCACTTCAAAGCATTTCTTCAAAGCCTTCGCTACCTGCACAACACCATAATGACCTTTATTTTACAGAGAGATAAAGCCACACTCAGGAGCAGTGTAGGCCAATGGAATAAGGTGCAATGGCACAGCATGCTCTGCATGCAGATCTGTATTGTAGCGCTTTGGCTGAGTGATGTCTGTGGTGAAATGGAAAGTACTTCTAGGTCACAGAAAAACGAAATCATGCAGACAGTTGCTCCACAGGCTAGTGGGCATTAGCTAATGCCAGACAGAGGTAATCCTGGAGAGGGTCCAGAGGAGGCTACAAAAAATGATTAGAGGGCTGGGACACCTCTGCTACGGGGACAGGCTGAGAGAGTTGGGGTTGTTCAGCCTGGAGAAGAGAAGGCTCTGGGGACACCTTATTGTGCCCTTTCAGTATTTAAAAGGGGCTGATAAGAAAGATGGGGACAGACTTTTGAGCAGAGCCTGTTACGACAGGACAAGGGGTGATGGTTTTAAACCAAAGGAGGGGAGACTGAGGCTGAACATGAGGAAGAAATTTTTTACACTGAGGCTGGTGAAACCCTGTGCCAGGTTGGCCAGAGAGGTGGTGGATGCCCCGTCCCTGGAGACATCCCAGGCCAGGCTGGACGGGGCTCTGAGCAACCTGAGCTGGTGCAGATGTCCCTGCTCATGGCAGGGGTTGGACTAGGTGACCTTTGAAGGTCCCTTCCAACCCAAACTATTCTGTGATTCTATTCCTCTGCTCCCATGTAATACAAATCCTTTAGCATTGCGTGCTCTGGGGCCACCTATAGCAACCTGGCCTTGGGTCCTCTTGCCCCAGCTCCCTGGCCACACCGCTCCATCCTGCCCCTCCTTTAGAACACCCTTCCCTGGCTGCTGGCGCAGGCTCTCAAAGGGAGGGATACCACAGCATGGCAGGGAATCCTGCACAGAAGAGCTGGTCTAGACTGGCTGAATTTGCCCAGTTTCCCTAGGGCTGACAGATCAATGATCCGTTTGCAGTTGAGAGTGTCCCTGTGAGTCCTCCTCCTTGCTCCTTGCTCCTTTCTCCCCCAGCCAAGAGATCGATTAATGGAGCTGCAGGCTACCTGCACACCGCAGCAGATTCTGAGTCCTAAACCCCGTTTACAATCCGTAGGATCCCTCCTTAAACAGAATTTTTAAGTTTAAATCCAGCCCCAAACACCTAAACCAAAGGAAGGACAGCAGACATTTTCACTTGTGAATTTTCAGCTGCCAGCAGAGGAGCGAGTGTAGATTTCAGAGGAATAAGAGAGAGTTAGTTACGCTTCCTTGAATAATCCACTCTTGTCAACAGAGGTTGCTAATAGAGGCTCTGCCTGGGCATTTGGATGGAAATTAATGCGCTGAGGAGACAAAGCTGTGTGCCGTTTGCAGACATGACACTAGCTCAGTGAACGGAAATGATACACTGAGTTTTATTATAGAAGATTCTTGGTAGACATGTTTATTAAATGGCTTGCCTGCTAAAAGTGCTGACGGATTCTCCGTTTTTTTCCTTCTGGCCTGCTATATCATGTATCTCTAAGGCTTCAGATGGAGCATCTCCCCATATACTGCACATTTCAGGCTTTTCCCCCATCGCATCATCTTAATGAGCATCACCGTTAAAGCCTATCAGCATCAGCAGATATGAGACTTTCAGACTCCTCAGCTCTGGGATTCATTGCACTGAGATATTTTCATTCTGAGTTTCTAGTCTATCCAGATTCCTTTGCACTATCTTTCTAGTTTCCCTGGTGTCTGTGATCCCTTTCAACTTCATGACACTTTTGTGAATGCCTGTCATTCTCTTGTTCAATCCTTCTTTAGAGTCATCAGTAAAAATGTCAAAAAAGACCAAAGACCTGATTTCTGTGATGCCCTAATAAACATAATTCTATAATACAATAACTCCCTGTTTAGTATTCCTCTTTGTTTGCAGCTGCTCAGCTGTGATTTGGTCCATGGGCTATTGCGTTCAGATCATCCAAAGAGCTAAATTTTATGATACATTATCAAATGCTTTACTAAATCCAAACATGCTCACAGATTTTTAAGATCAGAAAGGAGCATGAGAGCATCAAATCTGCTCTTTTCAATCCTCGGTTGAGCATGCTAATGGCTATCACTAAAGCATCTCTTCTAGAATGTCTGGAGTTGAAGACTGTGAGATGGGAAATCAAATCCTTTGCTTCATTAATCACACATATTGCTCTTTTTTTTGTTTTAAATAACTTACTGTTAAAATTAATCAGGCTTTACCTTCTAGATGTTGTTTTTCTGTCTTTTTTTTCTCTAGATTAAAGATTGTCTAGTACCCAGGTGTTTCTTGCTATGCTTATTGATGTTTCATGCAGTGATCTTTTGGGTTTCTTTTTGTTACTAACACTGCTCTTGATTCTGCAAACTCTTCACATGCACCTGCGTGTAGAAGTCAGCTGGTGTCTGTGATGAGGAAGA
This sequence comes from Caloenas nicobarica, assembly GCF_036013445.1. Taxonomy (NCBI): domain Eukaryota; kingdom Metazoa; phylum Chordata; class Aves; order Columbiformes; family Columbidae; genus Caloenas; species Caloenas nicobarica. The sequence goes on from NC_088254.1 coordinate 17,336,673, forward strand.
TCTGCTTTCACAGGGCGATTTGCAGACTGTGAACTAGAGTTTCTAATTCTACCCATAAACAGATACTTGTCAACTCTGGCAAGTCTCCCTTTCCTGCACATCTTCCTATCGCTTGTGGGGTCCCTGATGTACTTTAATTTTAATCTCTCCGTACATAACTCATTTTCAATCATTCAAAAGCTTAGGTAAGGTTCAAGACTATCTATCTTTAAACAATGGTCTTGACTCCCTATTCACTGAAATGTGGGCAAATGCAGAGTAACTGCTTTGAAGTCAGAGATGGAAAACAGGTACAAATGTCAGGGGAGACAGACACAATCTCTTTTGATATCTCCGGAGCAGGTCATGCAGAAATAGCGTCTCAAACAATATCTGTGACCAGCTGTTCATCCTGTGCCTCCAGTCATTCTCCACATACCTCACATCCCATCTCCCAGCTGACAAGAAAACCAACTAATCCAAAAAATGGAATTACCTAATTTTCTTCTCCATTATCTGAGGCTCATAATAGAAATGTGAAATGAGCTGCTGAATTTCAGCAGCGGAACCGAAGATGCGAGTTGACTCTCAGGTCTCAATTCTCACTACATCATACTTCCATTTGCAAAGGTCAGGGTCAAGCCTGGTGGGGTATTTTGCTCAGGAAAAGCTCCCTACAGATTAAATGGGATTCTTTCAGAGTTAAAGAGGGAAGAGGGGAAAAAAAAAAGGAAAGAAAGAGCCACAGGATTTATTTAATGGATAAAGCCTACTTCTCAAGTGATATAATTGAAGGTAGTTCTGCTGACTTGCACCAGTTGAAGCCCAGGATCACCGTGTGCCCCACCGCCTCGTCCCGTAAATTGTGGCCAGGATGATCTGGGCTTAACTCTGTCCTTCCATTTCAGCCAACAAGAGCTGTGTCCTGCCTTTCTCCGCGGGAAGGACATTGACTCGTCTGCCATGGTGTGGATTTGGGCTTTCCCCAAAGCTGCCGGTGGAGGAGAGGCAGGCAGCTCTCTCCTCACACTCGTACCTGTGATGAATAGTAATCCCACAGGCAGGGAATCAAGAAGAGGGAGAGCTATTTAAACATTTTTCTTTACTTGCTCAACATAGCTCTGAGTCCAAATATATGGGTGTCTAGGTCTGGGCTTCAGCCTGAGAGCCGTAGATAAAGACCTGTAAGCTTGTAAATCTCCCTGTCATCCTGAGAAATCAACTGACATCGTCAGTCAGACCTGCCAGAACACACTTCGTTACGCTCATTACCCAGGGTCGAGAGCAAACCCCAGCACAGCCCGCGGGGCTCGGACCTCGCGGAGCAAACGGGGCGAGCGCAGCACCCACGAGGAGCCCGCAGAGCCGGTGTCACCACCGAGGAGGTCACCAGAGCTGCGGTCCTTCCTCTGCTGGGCTGTGGCGTTGGCTGCGGGTGGCCGGCAGCCGGCTGCGATGCCGTGCAGAGCCGGCGCTGTGCTCGCTCTCCTGGCACTGAGGTTGCCGGGGAAGCAAAGGCGCAGGATCTCCTCCATCTGCGCTGTCTCGTAAGGCATCAGACGCGTCAAGGAGATTTCTCCCCTGGGCCCATCATCTAAATGCTTGCCGGCGTGTTTGACTTGCATGGTAGTGAAATGCCAGAAAGTTAAATGAATTATTCCAAAAGCGGAGAAGGTGAAAAAGCTCTCTGCTGTGAGCTCCGTGCCACAGCAGTAGGAAAGGATTTTGAGTTTCACAGTGTCAGAAAGTCCCACGTTTTAAATCTCAGTACCAGACCTCTACATCCTTGTTCACGTGCCTAAGCGAGTGTCAGCCCCAGGCTATGAATTCAGGCCAGGGCGTGTGTGCCAGGGCCCTGCTACAGCTTTTCGTAATGTGCTGCTCTTGGACCAGCTTCCCTGGTTGCGTGGCTTCCCGTGCACAGCACCGCGTTCCACGCACGGAGGCGATGGAGGGCACGGGACCTGCCTGCAGTGTAGAGACAACAGTGATGAAGACATCTGTTCTTCCCTGGCCATCCTTTCACAGCAGAGGCTGCAGCCGGACTGTGGAAGTGCAGGTTTTTCCCTCTGGGAACAGAGGGATGAAAGGGAGAAGCGTCTGTGAGGTGAGGAGGGGTGAAAGTGAGGCAGGAGCACTGATCCACGTCCCGCGCTGTGAAGCTGCTCCACAGCATGTCAGGGGCTTTTTGGAGAGAGAGGCCAAGCCCTGGCTGGCAAAGTGACATCCAGACAGTTGCAGTGATGAATGTGATTTGTGTAGCAAATGTGCTCCCGTGATGGAAATCACTTTGCTGGACGATTGATGGTGCTCGGCGTAGGTCAGTTCATCTCTCCTGGTTCCATAGAATCATAGAATAGTTTGGGTTGGAAGGAACGTTCAAAGCTCATCCAGTCCAACCCCCCTGCAATGGCCGGGGACATCTTCAACTATATCAGGTTGCTCAGAGCCCCGTCCGGCCTGGCCTTGAATATTTCCAGGGATCCTGTGGGACACAGAGCCCACAGCTCACCCTCCAGCAGCCCCAAGCATTGCTCGGGTTGTAGGAATGGCTCAGGGCATCTGCAGGGGGTTGGCTCTGTTGGAAGGATGAGTGGTTGTCCAGATCCATTTGCGGGCAGCTGAGAGCTGTTCGGGAGCTCCGGCAGCCTGGCCGAGAACAGCTTTGCAGCCCCCACGGAAAAGCTGCCCATGGCTGTAGGGAGGATGCATTGAACAGGCATTGGAACAGGCTGCCCAGGGAAGTGGTGGAGTCACCATCTCTGGAGAGGTTTAAAAGATGTACAGATGAGGCTCTTAGGGACATGGTTTAGTGCTAGAGTTTGGTTATGGTTGGACTCAATGATCTAGAGGGTCTCTTCCAACTGAAATGATTCTATGATTCTATAATTCTATGACTTTATGCCATAGGCATGAGCAGACGCCAAGGGAGCAGAGGGTCTAGAAGAGGGTGTTTCTCAATTTGGACTGCAAATAAGAGTGGAAGTTGCAATAGGGCAACTTGGTGGGAAACAGCAGGAGAACTGAAAGCTGGAGACTTCTGTCCTATCGTGTCAAAAGGAGTTTGGGACTCCAGAGAGGGGACTCCAGTCCCTTTAAGCTCCTATTTCATTCTGCGTCAGGGTGCAGTCAAGAAACAATGTGGGAACAGTGATATGACCTGGGGACAGGACTCCAGTTCTCAATAAGAGGTTAAATCCAACCAATTTTGTAAATTTCTTTTCTCACGTTCAGGACCATCTTGCAGAAGCTTTGGGGATAACAGAAGGAAATTTTCCTCCTCGTTGGAAGCATTGTTGCTGTGTGATACAGGCAGGCTGGAAAGAACCACAGGGCTGCGTGTGGTAGAAGAACAATGCCAGCCTGCCTTGGAGATCAGTGTGGCTGCAGCTTTCTCTCCCGATATATTTCAAGACGGTTTTAGTAACTCTTGGGTCCTCTTAAAACAGAATGTCTGATTCCTGGCAGTATATTTTGAGCGCCCAATTTGTTTCGTGGCACAGAAGCATTTGTGGACCATGATGTTTCTATATCAACACATGCTTGAGGAGGTAATTTTTTTCAGCAGAAGTGGCAGGTGTTAGAATCCAGATCAGAGCTCACTCCATATCATTATTTTTAGTAAAGGGCTTTTTTAATAAGACATGTTGATATGTTTTCTCTATGTGGGATTAAAAGCCCTTCAGGCTCATGCACAGAATTTTGCTTTATAAATCTGTGGGAGTGCAGATTTTCTCCACTCTTGTCCACTCTTGTTATATTGCCTTTGTGAAATGGGAATAATAAACCTTGTCTGCCTCCCGAAGGGGCAAAGAATTAACTCTTTGAAGTTTGTAAGACCATATAAATGCCTTGCTATTATTAAAGTTACTGCTACTCTGGGCTTTTAAACAGCTGCCACATTTCACTTCAGAGTAGGTTGCCTTGAACTGGGAGGTGAAGTGAACGCACTATATCAGGGTGTTATGCTGAAAAAAAGCTTTGGGATTTCTTAGGTTGAAAGGCACTATATAAATATGAGTTATTTGTAGAGACGGATTTTATAACCCCATCATTCTCCTTTGGTGTAGCTCTTAATCTAAGGGTTTCAGTATCCTTTATGAACACTTAATAAGACCTATATTAAGCTTCAAGCCTCTTCAGTGCACATATTTTACATTCACATTGAGTCAACGCAGCAGGGACAGGTCCTTTTTTTTTTTCCCATCTTACATAGCAGGTCAGCAATGGGCCTGACTAACCTGCTTTGATAATCAATAATTCATAATGACCTGCCACACAGAAAATGGTGAGAGAAATGCAGCATCTTTAGGAAGAGCTGGCCTCTCAACACTGCCATGGTTTTGGAAGGTTTGCTGCTTTTCCTCTCCTTGCAGATCTCCTAGGAATAGCTGAAGACCAATGGTCTCATTTAACAAATGTAGACTCCCGCTAAGGGGTTTTGGATTACAGGCACAAGGACCAGGCTCTGAGCCTGGTGTCTCTGTGTTTGATCTGCATACACCTGTTCCCATATCTTTCATAAATACTGGGACAAGAATAATAAATGAAAGCCTGTGAGTGTCCCAATTAATGCAGCTATGGAGACACAATGGGGACACTGAGGCAGTGAGGTGGTATTTCAGACTTTTGATTTCTAGAAGATGTAGGAGTTAGGCTCAGATAAGCATTTCTTGAAGGAAGATGCTGAGGACTTCATTACTCCTATTCCCTCCATTTCTACACCGGAACCCTTTGAATCTGCCTTGAATCTTTGTCAATGGAGCAAAACCATTTTTCCTAACCTTTGATTACTTCTGCTTGAGGAAGGAAGAATCTAATTTTGATCCATGATACTTCAGCAGTGCAGACCGATACTGATGGACAGTGGCTGTTTCAGCCTGTGTTTGGTAACTCTGAGCTTTCCAATATGCAGAGCAACAACAGAGCAGCGCAGCTCTCTGGCCTCTTCTCAGGCAAAGGCTCTTCTCGTGATGTCCTCAAGACAGTGTGTCTGGGAAAAAGCCGAGAACTTAGTTGCTTGATTTTTCTAGTCTCAAGCTTAGACCAAGTTCTGTAGGCCAATAGTGGCCATAGGGATACATGGACAAGCCCACGGTGCTTGTCTGGACATAAGGTAGCAGGGACATTCTCCATCCCTCGGTGACCCATCCCCTCTCTGTGGGAAGCTCCCAGCCCCGAGTGCTGGAGCAAGGTCTGTGCACACCATCTGTCAGGGGATGGAAAACATCAGGGTCAGAGTCCTTCCAGTCATCTCTGCAATTGGCTTTCCTGTCTCCCAACCTTGTCTTTATCTTTGCAATATTTTTAAAAGAGCAAACATTAGGTTTCCCCTGTGCCTGTTAATGAAGCCCATGTCCTTGGCTATACCAGATGGTAAATCTGCCCAGTTTTAACTCCGGTATCTCAACAGGTACATGCGGGCCATGAATGAGTATGTGCAAAAGAGATCATTACTGTGGGGAATGGGCTCTAAACCTTCTTGCCAGGAAGGTGCAAAGCAGGTGGTCACACGAGCAGAGGCTGCCTGTGCAAGGGGTTGCAGTCCCTTTCCTGCTGCCTGTCCCTGCCTGTCCCTGCCTGGGCTCTGCAGGCTCACACTGATGTGCCTCAGAAGGTGCCACCCTGTCACCTCCTCTTCCTCCTGAGTGGGAACAGCACAGGGAGCAGGATGCCCCTTATCAGCTCAGATCCATTAGCTTTGGCCTTATCCATGGCCAAGGGGAGACTTTAGTTAACAATCCTATTTAATCATGGACAGCTTTTTATTTTGCGAGTGAAGTCTCTGCTGGCTGATCTAGTTAAAGATGTCTCTGCCCATTGCAGGGGGGTTGGACTAGATGACCTTTAAAGGTCCCTTCCAACTCAAACTATTCCATGATTATGATTATCTTCCATGATTATGTGAAATTACACATCATGCAGCTGCAGACTGGCTCACTCCTGAATTGCAGCTGTAGCCACTGGTTCGTACATGATGCCCAGGTCTGGGACAGTGTTTTAGCACGGAATGGCTCTTGATCCTCCAGCTGCTTCCCAGGAGCCTCAGACATTCACTCATTCCCTCTCCTTCTGTTGCGTCTGCTAAAACTTTTCCCACTGCGCTGGCTCAAACTGCTACTCACTGCATCTGCTGCCTGGAAAGGAGAAACTGCTTGAGGCAGGGAAAGCCATGAGCTGGTTTGGGCTCCTGGAGTGACCCAGCCACCCCTCTTCCCTCATCTGGGAGAACTGCCAGTGCTTTCAAATTTATTATCTGTGTAGCAGGCGGCTGTACCAACGTATCCTTATCCTGCTGCAAGAGCACTGGGCACGTTTGCAGGGGGCTGCAGGGGTACGTGTATGGACACGTGTGTTCTTCTTGTGGGTCAGGACCAGGACGTGGATATCAAAGTCCCTCTGTGCGTCCACACCATCTGGCTCCCTTCACTCGTGTCTTTGCCAAGTGTCTATTGATTTCAGGCACACTGAACACAGCCCCTCAAATGCATTTGTTGCTTTATGTCTTCAAAGTACATAACAAGTATTAGCTAATTCATCTTTCTAGTGTGGCCTGTAAAACAGGTAAATATTTTTCTTGCTCTGGAGCCAGAGGAGTGAAAACAAGAAGATACAGTGGCTCCACCAAGCTATCCCAGAAAATTGTGTGAAGGCCAGCAGTGAAGACTCCTGACTGTTGATGGCAGCCATCATCTGTGCTGCCACAGGCATTCAGATGTGTGGCATCCTTTTCTAGAGGAATTAATAGTACAAACCTCATTTGTCTTCACAGCGATCTGCCGAGATGCAGCGTGAATTCTGATTTCTAGCCCTGTAACACACATGGGCTTCACCATGTGTGGAGAAGCCAGAAGGGACGAAGTGGAGCATGGTCCCTGTTCTCAGCATCACTGTGTATTAGATGTTCAGCTCTCCGCGCTCAGCTGCGTTTACAGGTGCCGTGTGAGTTAGAAAATGAAACACCGCGAGGCAACTTCTTCTTTTACAGTCTCTTCTTTTATAGCTGAGGAGTAAATCAGATTTTGAAGAGGCATCTGAATTTAGGATGTTTCTTCCCACCAAAGCACTGAAATTCCCAGACGGGTGAAGTATGGAGGCATGGAGGTACCCTGGATGTGAAAAATAAAGCAGCTTCCTATTGCCGTTCTCAGTTTGAACTAGAATTTCTAGATTAAAAATATGTAGCTGCCAGTACTGTGGGTGGAAATTATTTGCCTTACTTTTTCAAATAAGTCTTAATAAGAAAAAAATGCATCCTAAGAGCTTGGCATCGGTTTGCCCGGTTTGATGACCAAAAGTGCTTTTTTTCTTTCTGCTGCTCCTCTTGTTTTATACAGAGAAAGCTTCAGTAAACAGAGAGTGAAACTGCCCAGGCAGCAGCAGAGAAGAGGATTAAGCTCCAGGAGTGAGGCACAGATGATACCTGGGAGTGACGTGTTTCGTACTGCACATTTCATTAGCTCCCACAAAGCTGCCAGGCTGACACCCGTTCATTAGCCACATACATCCCAGCCCAACTGCCCGTGTAGCTCTGCAAGGGATCCCATCGCTTCATCCCAACAGTGCCGCATACAAAGCAGGAAAGCTCCAGATTTCAAGCTAGCCCCTCAGTAAGAGATATAACTAGGGAGTCTGGTCCATCAATATTTCACCGCATCTCTGCTCCGTGAGGGAATGGGCTGTGGGATGTTTCTCTGTAGCTCATGTGCTCCTCAAACTTATCTCCTTGGCAACTCTTTAGTTTAAACAAAGACTATTTTGGAACTGGAGCTGTCAAAAACCCCAGGCAGCTCCAGGAAGTTTTCTTGTTAAAATATGTTGGCTCGGCAGCACCATCTTCTGTTCTGCCCTTTAAACAGCCTTAGATGTCACACTTCAAAAATGAGCGTGTGCGCCTTGGTTAGCTCTGGGCAAAAGAACAGTTTGAAGAAGATTGAGTTAATGTTTTCCATGCTGGGAGTCCAAGCCATAAAACATATATAGCACAAGATGCTGGAAGCGCGAGTCCAGCTCTGCAGAACGAGGAGGCAGCGGGGACGGGTCAACCCTGCTCATAGCAGCACCTTGTAACCACGGGCAAATCACCCCGACTCGAGTGGTTTCCCCGGTGAGGAACCCTCACTGTGGTGGTTGTACTCCTCCTCATAGGGTTTTTTCAAGGGCCGTCACCCCCGCGTTACTGTGGTGGCTCTGGGGGAGCAGAAACTCGGTGCTTGCTCTGCACAGGCCATCCGGCACGCTTGCTGAGCCCCACTTTCCCTGCATTTTTGCTGCTGGGTTCGCTAGGCTTTGAGGCGAAGATGTTCCTCCTTGCCGGAAAAGCTGGTTTATGGCTGCTGGTGGTGGTGCATAAATGCCAGGTCGCACTCAGCAGAGCCCAGGGAGATCCAGGGACAGGAGAGGAGCAGGGAGAGGGCAGAGAGAGGCAGGACTCGGAGGAGCCGAGGCAAGCTGGGGAGTTCTCACACAACACCAAAAAATCAGGAGTTACAGGAGGAGCTGCTCCTCGCCCCACTGCTCCACAGCACATTGGGATTCAGGCAGAGAGTCGTGGCATGAAGGTTAAATTAGGAGGGCAGCTACAGTAATTTCTCATATCTTCTGGGTGGCTGCTGCATCCTCTCTACATTCTGCATACATCCTCCGGGCTGGCAGCTCACCTCACCTCCAAACACAGCTCTGCTTTTTCAGCCCACCATATAGGCAACTGCCTGTAGGTTTCACTATAGTGTGCCTGGGAGAAAGAATCTCAGTATTTACCTTTTACTTTAGCGTGTTGTTGCAGGTCCTAAGTAATTAATATCTGAGCACCTCAAATCCTTGTGTGGTAATCATCACACAAGAGAAAAGTGTTCTTATGAAAAATACAACAAAGCCCTTAAATCTAAAACACGGCAGCTTTCCTGTAAGAGACACTCTGTGGCAGGATTCTGCAACACAACAGTCAGTTTTGCTTTAATATACAGACCAGGGTAATGTAAGAAATACTTGGAGAGCAGCCACGGCTTTCACAGCAGCTGCTGCTACATTTTTGTCAGGATTAAGTTCATTTCAATTATAGAAAGGCTTGTGATCACCTGCTAGGAGGTTTTCAGCAGTTCAGGAGGCCGAGGGTGTGCGTACGGCTATATTTAAATACCAAACACGTAGCATACTCCAGGACCATCCCATCTGCAGACATCTCCTAATTAAGTGTTTAAGTATAGATTTCTCCTTCCTTTATGGCTTGATATGACTGGATTTTTTTAAAGATCCACCTAAATCCTAATTTAATTTGGGGATGGTTACAGGAACTGAGGAGACTGAATAAAATGGACATCATGCTGTGCATCCCTTTGTTACCGCTGCATTGCTCAGGCTATGCCAGAAGAGGGCTAAACCTGGTACCTTTTGGTGCTGCTTCAACCCTTCACTTTGTACAATGAAACCATTAAATGCTTTGTCCCCGTGTAAGTGCACAGATGCTAAGGCAAACCCCAAAAAGGGAGAATTTTATTTTGCACAGAGGTCTATGGACAATGCAGGCAGCAAAAAAGGCTGAGAAACCCATGTGGAAACCTAGAGCCACCCACGGAACCTCAGAAGGAGAGGACTGAGCCTAGGCCAGAGCCTAGCTGGCTGCAGTGTAAAAGGGAGGAGGTTTACGGGGCTTGTTCAGGGGTTTAAGTGAGCATTTTGCACAGTCCTTGCAGCCTGTGACACTTCCATCCCTGTTGCAGCCCAGGTGCAACCACAAACACAGACCTCTGGGGCTCCTGAAATTTAATCATATTAAGACTTTGCCTTTCTGTGCCCTCATCTGTGGGAGTTTTGCACAATTAGGAGCAAATGGCACCTCAAGAAACACCAGTATCCCTGTTTGACTGCAGGAGAAGGCAGCATGAAGAGGGGCAGCCATTCACCTCCTGCTTCTTCTGCTCCCCATCGGGTGGCTGTAAGGGATGTCACCGTGCAGGGCTGGCCAGCAAGGTCACCACCGATGCTCCCCCTTCCTAACATGCCTGTCTGGTCATCATCAGACCCCGCAATCACTGTGAAGGTGGCAAAAAGGGGACCGAAAACAGAGAAACCACAGGACTCTGGCAGGTCAGGCAGAAGGAAAACCTTGCAGGGTGACAACAGCAAGGGCTTGGCAGCTGTGGGAAGTGACTTCGATGAGAAGGTCTGGCACTCGTCTTCTGGCAGTGATGCTGGCAGCCAAGTCACAGCTATCATTTGACCTGGGGAATGATGTGGTTTGATTGTCCTTTTAAAAATAAATTAGGAAATGGCTAATGCCAATTTTTAACAAGTGTCAGAACAACAGCAGCTTCCTAGCACTTTCCAAAGTGCTGCCAGAAGGTTGTTCTCAAAGGAATTAATTTTGTCTAATTAAATATCTCCCCAGAGCTCTCCAAGAATCAAACCAAAACATCAACACGCAGCACTTTGCAGACTAATCGGAATCACAATGGAGGTTGGCACCGTGTGCTGAAGTGTTTAACAGATGGAGCGGGTGGTCACGATGGAGGAGTGGGAAGACAAACCTCCCTTTCCACCTCTGCTCCAAACAACGCGCTTCATCCCCCATCTCAGCTTACCCATCTGTTAAATGCATGGAAATTACTTCCTACAGCATGGATTTACCCAGAGGGCAAGCTGGCCGTGGTCACAGAGCGGCGCAGAAGAGGCTTTGTTGGGAGCTTTGTTTTTTTTGACGAGGTTCAGGGGGTAGAAGCCCTGGTGGGATCTGGAGACCACATCTCGCTCTGCACTACAGCAATGTGGCTCTCGTTGCTTGCAAACCCCGAGCATTCAGGCCTGCCAGAGGCTGGCTCCAAACCTCTCTGTTTTGCTGTATAATACGCTGCAGCAGAGACAGACCAGAGGGTTGAGCTGCATCCCCGGGGCTGAGCCCTGCCCTGGAGCACCCTCTTCTTGGGTTGCTAATTCACACCAAAAATCAAGCATTTTTACCTTCAGCCTGATTCAATTACTGTCACTGCCTTCTTTTTAAGTCCCTAGAAATTGAAAACTGCATGTTACAGCCAGCTCTGTTGCTGCCCCCAAGTTGTTGTTCTCAACTCCACCTCTTTATCGACGAACAGTGCATTTACATGCATGGCCATGTTTTGGACAGCCAGAGATATTTTTGACACTTGGAAAAAAAAGAGCTTTTTTAAAATATTTCTTACCTCTGCACCTTCCATTTCATAAAACCTGGACCATTCATTACAAATCAGGCTAAATGAAAAGAAGTGGGATACAGCAAAGTCCTCAAAAAAATATAAATAGTATATAATAGTTGAATATGCCAGTGCAGGTTGGTACATGGTATAACACAGCCATTCAGTGCAGGCTCATTTATTTCTCAAACTGGTCTGAAAAGCCCACTGGCTTTGCTACCTATTATGAGCATTTGCCCTATTTATAGGAGACGTTTGTACATAGAACAGACTCTGGATGAGATTTGATCTGGTGGCTGCCTGATGCTCCTGGAAAGTCCTCCCCAAGTCATCTGCTGCAGTTTGCAATGGAAACGTGGTGCCTTAGCACAGCCCGGGATCATCTGCCTCCTGACAGGAGCATCTCACCTCCTTAAAAACTGTCACATTACTGATCTCTTGCAGCAGAAAATAGAATTATCCTGGGGTAGGGTTTTTGTTTTGGCTTTTTTAGCGGAGTGACAGGCGCCCAGATGAATTGTTTGCATGCTGATCGACAGGGATAATCTTGCTGCAGTAGGGAAAAAAAAATATAATAATAAAAAACCCCAACCAACAACCACCACCACCACCAACAAACCAACCCAAAATTTGTAAAGCCACTGCAAATAATAAAGGAGATGAACATAAATGATCAGTGCTATATTTCTATATCCATCGAAAAATTTCTATTTAGATCATCTCACGTGGCCTGATCCCCAGAAATGCTGAGTAATAGCAGCGAGTCTCCCCAGGGTGTTTTGGGGCTAAAGATGATTTTCAGCAGGAGGGGGAGCTCTCTCTGCACCAACGGCCGAGGAACCGCCGCTTGCTGCAGGCAGGAAAAATGTGCTCACCATCTTGTTCCTGACGTGTTTTCTCATATGTTTGCAAGAATTTCACAGGCTATTTAATTGCAGTGATTTGATTTTATATATATATATATATATAGTAATGCTCCATAAATCTAATAGTAAAACAAGCTTCCATGCAAAGTGTGTTTTCATTTGGTCCAAGAAGAAACTGCATACCCACTTAAATGCAGCAGCTTAGGTTTTTGAAGAAGTTTGGCAGAGGAAGGGGAGAGCACACTTGTCACATCCCTTTTACAGGTCTGCAGGTGAGAACCTTTCCCTTATATTTTCAAGAAGTTTACGGAATTCTAAAAGCTGTGCGGGACACACCCACACTTGATATCTGAATTTCCTATTTAAAACAATAATTAAAAAAAAAAGATGAGATTGGATTATTGTTGCCCTTTTGGCCTAAATAAATAAATAAATGGCTTGCAATTTATTTGGTGAGAAGAGAGAAAGAGGAAAAAAAGAGAGGAGAGAAAAGCTGGGGGGGAAGGGCTGAACGATTCATTTCTTCGACTCAGTTCTGTACATTTATAAATACACAAATCTTTGTTTTCAGAACAAAAGGACTCAAACGACTGGGGGGCACTTTCTTTGTTCAGAGCTCCCTGCCCAGATCTTGCTCAGTTTTTTCAGCATCGCACACCATTTCTCACCCAAGCTGTTCTGGAAACCCCTTATTTCTCACTTTCAGCAATATTACTTCTTACTTTTCAGTTCGTCTTGCTCTCTTGTATGCCCTTTAACCACCTGAAACCAGAGCTAGAGCTTAGGGATGCAGGTTTCAACCCAGTTCGACCCCACTGTTGTATATTGGGTTCAATTCTGCGTGCTCCAGGAAAGCAAAACGCTCTTTAATTTTTTATTTTTTTTTTTTTTTTTAATTTTTCCTCCGGGAGCTCTCCCTGAATTCCTAGGTTGTTTTTCCTTTCCCCGTTTCCCCTTACCCCCCATTCCTGGGGGGGCCGGGGCTCCCACACCACGAGGTGGCAGCCGCCGGTTTCCCGCGGGGCCGGGCGGGCGGTGACACCGGCGGTGACACCGGCGGTGACACCAGCAGCTCCCCCCCCAGCCGCTGCAGGGACCCTCTGCCCTGGGGGAAGATGATTTTTCATCACTCCTCCCTCCCCGACCGAACAGAGGGTCCTTCGCTGCGCGTTGTAGCGGGGTGGGAATGAGCACGAGGGGTGTTTTAGCTCCAGCATCGCTAATTAGGGCAATATTATTAACAACTGGTGGTGTGTTCGGGTGGTTTAGGGTTCGATTTTGCAGGCCTTGGTTTAAGGACCCCTCGCTGCTCCTGCTGGGTCTCTCCTACCTCTGGGATCCCTAAACGTGTTGTATTTTCTATCATATTTTTGCGCTTCATTTCATCCTGTCCATTTGAATATCAAATGTAGTTTAATTCTCCTGGCTGTTAACACACTGAACAAGCACGGCAGATTAGCAGCCTTTTCATTTGACTTCCTAATTGCTACCTTTTTTTTTTTTTCTGCTTTGCAATAGGAGTGTCTTCACACATAAGTGAGAATTACTTTCCAATTTGCTGCTATGGTCAAAGCAGTGCCTGGCAAAGACGTGTTTCCTTTTTGCACGCTGTGTTGGTTTTGGCTGCATTTCAAGTCTGACCTCTCCCTCTATGTATGTAGGTATATATTGGATGTTTATGCACTAGTGTGGTTGGTGCTGGAAAGAAAGCACCGCCAGAAAAGCAGACTTTTTTTTTCTTCCTATTTTGCAAGGGTTTTATCTTTGGCTCAGAACAGGAGGGATTTGAGTCTGCTGGTATCAATTTGATTAAGAACACAGAACATTTTTCATTATTTCTTTTTTGTTTGTTTGTTTCTTATCTGTTGGGATATTCTCAAGCACTAGAAAATTATGCAGCCAAAATGACTCTTTAACTCAAAATTGCAACAACTCATAATTGCAACAGCCTTCGGAGTCAGCTTATGCCTGACTGCTGAAATAGTTTTATTTACTGATATAACATTCCTGTGTTTAAAGAAGAAAGCCTGTGGTACATACTCTTAAAGCCATGACTTACGCTTCAGTCTTACAAACAGATGGGAAAAGCCATGGGCTTTGTTTTGTTTCTTAGCCTAGGAGAGCCATATTCACCCCTCAGCTTCGGTCACAACATTCCTGGCCGAATAATGGCATTTCAGGACTGATTTAATCTCTCTGTATTTCATAGTTACTTCCATGAGGCACACAGGGGACCTCAGCATTTAACAGAGACAACAGGTCTGAGATGTGGACCTGCCTGTGCAAATCTCCCTCGGCCAGCAGCAGATAAGGGACTTGGGGCTAGAGCAGTCCCAGACCCACCTAGAAGAAAGAAATGGGGCCAGCGTTCCACGTATTAACCAATTCCTGGCAAATCTCTCTCAAGAGAGGTCCAACAGTTTCTGAAGGTGCTTGTGCAAAACCTGCATTTACGCACACGGGTGAGATGGCGAGGAGACACCACACGTCTTATCATCGTAGGCCAGGCTCCAAATGCGTGTCGGGCAGCACCATGCCGAGTGACTGCCTTTTTATTTTTTTTTTACTGATAGCTTTTAACAGAAGCTGGAACAGCAGGGATGAAAATTGATGCAACTCTTCCAGCAGGTCAGTGGTCTCATTAGGTACATATTTAACAGGAATAAATTCCAGCGCTGAGCCAAACCACAGTATTAGAGGTGAAGTCAGAGTCCCCCCGAAACCCCGTGTCCTCTGAGCACTGCTTTAATCTCTCACCTACCTTTGGTATTTGCATTCATCTGTTCATTAAAGGTTTTTGTGTTTACCCAGAGGGACGTGTCATTCTTCCCAGTGGAGCTCAGATTTTAGCCAAGTGCAAGTCCAGTGCTTTGCCAAGTGACCCGCTGCACTGTGCATCATGACACAGGGACAACTGCAGTTCCCGGGTGGGAGAGAAGCAGCCCTGGTGCCACCACCGCTGGCATTTACTGGTGCAGACAACCTCACAGCAGGACACAGGGATAAGGCTGGGATGCTGATGTTTAACCCAGCCTGTTGAGAGACCTCCCCATCTTCTGATGCCCTTGTGAGGGAGGGCATCAGCCAAAATACCTGCTACCCCCTCACGAATGCACCCCTTCAGGAGTGCTAGATTTGCATTTTGTGTGTTCTGCAATGGAATGTGCATCCTCTAGTGTACCGCTCCAGATTAACACCATAAAGCAGACAACTGGGACGTGTTTCTCCATGAGCAGGTGGTCTCGTTTCCTGCAAACTTGTGTCCTGCATCACTCCAAAAATGCCAGCTCCCCCCCCACCATGTCTCCCATCACACCCACACCAAGCAGAGAGCATGTGCTGGGATGATATGCACACTAATTAGCAGGCAAAAATGCACGTGCAGCCTGGCCGGGCAGCTGCCACCGAGCAGGGTGGCAGATGGTCACGCTTGCAGCCTTTCTACCCTGAGCTCCCTTGACAGGGAGACACACAGAAACCTCTCCTTCATTCTTCTACGTATCTTTTCAGGTGTGGTTGGATTTGGCAACGGAGCTCCAAGTGTTGTAGGAGGCACTGCCAGATTGTGCAGCACGACGTTTCCACAGGAAAGCAGGATAGCAGGGCTGGGCTGAGCTGAGCTGGCTGCTGGCTCACCTGACTCAACAAAATCTCTTCCTTCTGCATCTCCTAAACATCCTCAGCAAGTCTGGAGTTGCAGGTGTCGTCATACCAGAACAAGCTGCTGTTGGCTGGAGCCTGTAGCAGTTACCAAACTTTGCCTTTTCTGGAGTAACACGAAATACATGCTGGAGTTAGAAAACATATAAATACTGAAACCAGAAGTGGGGGAACTTCTTTGTAAGAGTTGGTAGGATCCCTCCTACAGTTCCTCTTCCTATAGTTCAACTATACCTACCTGACCCCTACATGGTCATTTACTCCAGCATTAAGGCAATGCAGAGTAAGCTACAGGCTCTTTTTCCTCCTCTGCTGATTTTGCTTTGTGCTAGCTTAGGAGAGAGGAACCAGCTGAGCTGTGGCTGTTTCGGGGTGAACATCCCCAACCCAAGCCCTTGGTGCTGCTGGCAGGAGCATCTTCCACTCCCCTGCCCTGGTCCCCTGTTCCCACTCTGTGCTCTGGCCCTTGTGCTCAGGGAAGTGATGCAGCCGAAAAGCAGAGAAGAAAGGAATAAGACAGAGTTTGAGTCTGGATTAATTCATGGGTCTGGCTGACAGCATGATGGGTGGGTTCAGCCAGATCTGAGCTGGCTGGAAGCTCCTGGTTAGTTGTCAACTAAATTAGTTCCCTGACCCAGCACCCCGGGTGGCCTGGTGTGGCTGAGGGTGGTGAGAAGGAAATCCGTCTCTCCTATTCAATGCTACTGTGGATTTGTGCCCAATTAAAATGACTCTTAAGTGCGGCCTTCATTAGTAGGATTGACAATGGCAAATTGTAATCAAGCGTTTGGCTTGCAGAAGAGGCAGAAGAGGGAAGGGATCTCTTCTCTATTTACCACAGACATGTTCAAAGGAAAAAAAAAATCCCAGGAGTAATTTGAGTGTGATATAGCTGGCTTTTAAAATTTAGGATTTACGTGTGGGAGGGATAAAATGTATTTTAAATCCCTACTTTTTCTCTCCAGCCAGATGAATTTTAGCAAACATCAGGATAAGGTGGTGACTGTTTTCCATGCTGGCTCTTGAATGTTTCTACCAGAACTGGATTTTTATGTCCCATTTATAATGAGGCTGGAGCAGGGGAAAGGTGCTGTAATGGAAGTGTTGACACCATTTTATCGCAGCCCTGCTAACGATGCCCACGGAGCTGGAGGAGCCGACTTGGCAGCTTAAACGGGGCCAAGCCTAACAGAAAAGCTCTTTGAAAATAACTTACTGCTCTAAAAATAAACACAGAAAGGCTAAATTTCTTCTCACTGAATGGGCAGCAAAATTGCTCTTAGATTTATCAAAATCCCAGGACATTGCCCAGGGCTTCCCGAGCCAGCGCTGCCACGGGACGGGGTTAATTGCCTGAGGTGTGGTGGGAATTGTCGGGTGTGTTTTATTAACATTCTTTATCTGTTACAGGAGGTACCTGAAGGAGACATGAAAAACTGGCTGAGCCAGAATAGCCCTGGCCTTGCTGAGGGTGGAGCTGACGTAGGTGCAAGACTAAAGGTGTCTTATCTACCTCTGTCCGCATGGTCTTCAGGGAGTTTCTGATCATGTTCTTGGAGGAGTTTCCTTTCTCTTTTCTCCCGTTGAAACGCACGTTGTGCCACAAACCGCAGGGCGAGCGGTCGGCGGAGCAAACCGGCTGCAGGTGGAGGCAGCAACCGCTCTGCTCAATGCAGGGCACAGACCCCGGAGAGGTGGCACGGCCGAAAATAAGTTGCTATTTAACACCATGTGAAAGTGCTTCAGCTGGGGACACCGCCATTTATCTTTTTTTCAAGAAACCGAGTCCAAAGCTGCGTTTTTGAGCAAAGCTGAACTCAGTTGCTGTTTGCAGTGGGGAGAACTGGGCAGAAATCAGGAAGTTCTGAAGCTCGCTGAAGAAGAAATGCTCGTTCAAACCGCAAAATCTAAAGGGAAATTTAAGGGAGCCTGGGGCTTTTAGCAAGAAATTGTTCTTTTTGCATAATGCAAGTTTCTCTTAGCCATGCACCAGTGTTTAGGCAAGGAGGTGACACCTAGCCAGCAGGACCCAGAGCATGGGAAACACAAGGGATGCTCAGGACATGGGCAATCAATAGGGGTACCAAAAGATCTGGGAAAATTAATTCAAAGTATGTATTTCAAGTGGAACTTCAAGAGTTTGGAAAAGTGTAGGGGTTGCTTGAAAAGCAAGCTACGAACAGATATTTTAAACTGAAATCACATTGAGGTGAAAAGCCCTGATGGGGCCGTGCTCAGAGAGGTCCCTGACCTTACTGCAGGGCACTGCCTCGCTTTGGAAAATGTATTTATTTAGTGGTGGCCAGCGGCTGTGTATACTCATTCCCCTGCGATGACAGAGCCCGCTGTGTGGAAACCCAGGTTGCATTAGTGAAGCCAGAGAGCTAACAAAGCTGGGGCATCTTTGCATTCGCTCCCTTGTGCCTGTTTACTGAGCTCAAACCCTTTGTCTCAGACCACAGCCTTGGAAATGAAGTAGAAAATTCCATCAGTTCCCTCCAGCCGAGCAGAGGCTGCCACGTGGGCAGGTCCCCACACAGCCACCGGTCCTCTCCACCATCAGACGTCTTCATGTTACCCCTGACTCAGACCAAGATCAGCTTTCACCTGGAATGCACGTTTGCAAGTCCTTCCCAGGAGTCTCTGTAGGAAGCCCCATGTGCTCAAGGGTTTCATTTCATTTCTCTGTACAGCTTGTAAAAGGCTTCTTGGAAACCAGATTTTTGCATTTTACTTGAGTTCACTTATCTGCCAAAAGCTGTTTCAAGTTACTCTTTCCAAGCCATATTAAATGAATCCTTAGCTAACAAGGAGGTAGCAACAAGTACTGTATACCTTTGTCGAGAAGTCCCCGCTTCTAATTATGTTCCCTCCTTATAAGCTTTAATATAGATGACTATAAAATGAGGTCAATCTCTATTAAATGTAATGACTTTCCCTGTGGAGCTTGCAATGAAAGCAGCTTCCCAACAAAGTTTTCTATTTTAGAGAGGGGAGTTTCTGTTACAAAGAAGTCCCCTAACTCAGTGCAAGGGCTTCATTTTCATTTGCTGGCTACAACAAAATGGAAAGATTTGGGTTGAGACTTTCACCAGTGCTTATCTGAGAAAACAAATAGGAGAAAATTGATCAAAACATGAAGAGGAGAAAGAGCAAAAGCCACGTTGCTGCCCGAGATGAGCTAGAACCGGTCTGGCAAGCAACACCCTAAACTGCAGGCAGGTCTAGAGAGGTCAGAGAGCACAGCTGCAGCTCTTAACCAAACCAGGGCCATCACGAGCCACAGCTGCATGCAGTGAGCAAAGAGGTTATCTAGAAGGAGAAGCAGGTTTGTGCTTTTCTCTTTGCTGTAGGCTGGTTGCAGCTCCCAATAGGCGCCCCAAGGAACAGGCAGTGTGGTCTGCTCCTTTCAGGAGCTTAAATAAAACTTGTAATGGATACAGAACTAATTTTAGACCTTGCAAAGAGTGCTGTTTGCGCAGCAGTGTTATGACCCTCTGGCTGGGCAGCTCTTGTATCCTTGTGCCCATCAGGCAGCTGCTGCCCTGCCCAACTGGTAAGTCTGCAAATCTCTGATTTTCACATGGCAGAAGTGCAGTACCTTGAACGAGCTGTTTAGTGTTACTGTAGCTATTTGTGTGGCTCTTTAGCTTGGTACTTTAAGCTAGGTGGGCACAAGTGCTGTCTTAAGAAATAGGTTCTCTTTTACACTAGAAACTGGAGGTAAACATGGCCATAATTTTTTAAAATTGCTGCTGCCCTGGTAATAGTCTAGCAACTGGCAAAGTAGTTTGCTTTTTCTTTAAAGGTGTTTTTTTCTTCCTGCAGCTTTGCAGGCAGATATTTGCCAGGCAGTTGTTAAAACATTGCGCCTGCCAAGTGGAAGAGGATTATTTTGGCATCGGCTTTCGGCTAATATTAAACCACCCTGCGTTAAGGTCGCCATGTTTGAGGCTGTGTTGAAAGCAGCTTTAGAAAGGCAGCTTCCCCCCGCCGACCCGCCCCGGCTGCTGCTTTGCTCTCTGCTTTACATTTTTTACCACCCCAGTCAGTTGAAATACCATGCAAATGATATCTGCCTTTATTAGCGCGCCAGTGACGCACTGCAGCCTTTCTCGCAGGAAACAAAAATTACTGAAGGGCGCGCCGGGAAGCGGGATGCGAACCCAACCTTCTCCGCCAGCGGAGGTTCTCGCCCTTTAAGAAAAAGCCCGCAGTAATTTTCCATTACCCTGCACGGTCTTGCCTACGTGGCAAGAATTGTTTGTGGAGGCTGGAGCGTCGCGGGCGAGGTGCAAGCCCTGATCCGGCCGCCGTTGCTTGGCTACCCGCTCGGCATGCCGGCAGCACGCCAGGCTCCTGGGAAGCACCTTTGTTCCCGAGGAGGGATTTGAGTTGTGTTTTCATGCCGAAAAGCAGGGGAGAAATGCTGCTTTTACTCAAGCAGCCTGGAAGAACTGGGGTTTCCAAATAGCGTAATTCAGCCAAGATACTCAGTAATAATAATATGCTTGGGGTCCATCTCCTGTGATGGTTTCTGTGCTTTTGCACAAGGAAACGTTGAGCTCGTGTCGCTTGCTTGCTGTTGCAGTATTGTAGTAGTCGCTTAATCAAGGCAGCATGTTGAATCGGGGAGAAATAACGTCAGCAAAATCTCCCCTTGCTTTTGCTGTTTCCATCTAATAAACGAGACAGAGAGTGGTTCTACAACTTAATAAACAGATTTTTTTTTTTTTAATATAAGCTCTAGAGTCCTGATGGGTGAGTCTCTGCTCCAGTCTGCGTAGGGTTGTCTGAAGTGCCTGAAATATTTCAAATGCCACCAGCAAAATGCACAGCAGCAGGGAGGATCGGGTTTGCGTGCTTTCCCTGCTTGCTGGGGCTGGGCTTCAAGTACAGCAGCAGCGTTAGTGCAACAGGCGTTTTCATGATGTCTCAGGCATGGCTTCAGCCCCGGGATAGCTTATTTTGTTTGTGTGAGGCTCCGTACTTCCACTAATAACACAGCTTAGTGTTCCTCTGCTAGCAGCCTGTGCTATCAAGGACTCTCCCTCCACCAGCAGCCAAACCTCTGCTGAGAACTGTAAAGCAAACAAGTCCTCCCCGTTACCTAACGCTGCCATTTGCTTTCTGCAGCAGCTCCAGGTGCCCTCGGGAGCTGGCCCCTAGGAGATATGAATGAACATGTCGTTTTGGGGTGTCTGGCTACCACTGGAAACCTGAGAATTCAAAAAAACCCTTGGTACGGGGTGGGACTCGCTGAACATCAGCCTTAATTTTGCTTCGTGGAGCATGAAGCCAGAGGGGAATTTTATGCCCGTAATCTGGCATCTTTCATTGCGCAGATGAATGAACCTCACCCAGAGCCCTGGCACAGCTACACAGGGGGCCACCTACCCGGCTCTGCTCCTTGTGGGGCTCCAGATGAATTCTGGCTTTGAAGCATCTCACCCTGGGCACTGGCACAGCCCCATGCCCACCTGCAGCCCTCCCTGCACCCCCGTCACCAGCAACGTTTGTCTCCTCACCACAACCTCTCTGAGGTTTATGCTGTAAAGATGTTGGCTTCCTGGAGGTTCTCTAGAAAATCAATGTTCTCTGCTTTCTGTGCTGCTTGTTTTTGGTGCTGTTTCCTCACATCCAGCATCTCTGTCTCCTCCTCATCCCCACTGCTGGTGGCTCTGTTGCTGCCACGCAGCAGCTCAGCCGATGTCCCTGTCACCTGGGGACCTGCGCAGCCCTCCCCATGTCCCCGAGAGCCAGGCAAGAAGGGTGGAGCTGGGCATGTTTAGCAGCTTGGTTGTGTGCTCGCATCTGGAACGTGCTTGCCCTTCATCGGTGAAATCTGCTTTGTATGTTGGGAATGACTGAGCAGAAGTTTAGGGTCATGAGTTTCTATATATCTAGGTCAAATTTTCCCATATGGATAACTTGATGCTTAGAAACAGCACCTTATCCACCTTACACACTGCTTGGCTCTCTGTTCAGTTAACTTTTTGACTTGTCTTATCTGTCCTTGGACTGGTTTTTTTGGTTGGTTTTTTTTTTTTTTAAAAAAAAAAGAAGTCAACTCCTGCCTCTTAGCAATTTTGGAAAACCTTGGTATCAAAGAAAAAAAAGAGTTTGGCTCTTGAAAAGCAATTGTTAGTAGCAGCCCTTTTTCTTTTCATTGTGTTTTCAGATGTGAAAAGCAGAGCTTCTGAACTCTTCAATATTTTTAAGAAGGCGAGCTAATACAGCGGCTTGCAAAGGAACGTCCCTTGCACACTTGGCCCTGTGCTGTCTCCTACAATGTGCCACCACCAGACTTGCCTTTGCTTGGGATTTGCTCCACAAAATAAAACACGGAGGATTTGCCAGGAGGAGGGTTCGCCTCTCGCGTTTGAGCAGTTTGGAATGTGGGTGAGTCGCTGCCTTGTTTGAGGAATGAAACCTTCCCTCCCAGTTTCTTTTGCCTTTGTTTGCTTTTAGAGCTGCAGAGTTGGCGAACGCAGCTCACGCTCCCGTGGCTTCTCTGGGGCTCGATCTCAACATCTGGCTTCACGTTTTGTATTTCCTTCATAGATGAGACTACATCCTTCTGCATGCGCTCAGAAATCCATAGGGTCCAGCAGACCTTATGAGATCAGAGCAGGCAAAACCACTTCTGTCCCCAGCAAGCAAGGTTTGTTTTCAGTGCAACCGCTGCGGCAGAAATCGTTCAGGCTGTAGTTCTTCTACAGCAACATTGCTAATTAAAATACTGGCAATTTCCAAATACAAAATTAGAAGTGCCTTTGAGGACAATTTGTTTCAGGAAGACAAGAATGTGCAGGAAAGACACAAGACAGCACAATTTTCAAACTTTTCTAGCTTTAAACTTTTAAGTTTAGGGACCTGTAGCCATTTGGGGAATGAATTATCTGATTTCAAAGGTTTCAAATACTTCAAATGATATTACTACCTTTGAAAATAAGGTTTTTACTTTATGTGAATGCTTAAGTATGACTTTAGGTTCTTTCTTTCATGCTTTGCAGATTGAAAAAAGATATTAAAAGACCCTTTGTACACACATTCTGCCATTTTCCTTTACTGCAATTTGACATCTAAAACTGATCTTTTTTCCTCATATAACAGACAGCTTTCTTTTTTTTTTTAATGTTTTAAGTTTGCCAGTTATTCCCAAATGCTCAATATTTCTATTTATTCCATGGCAAGCATGTGACTCATGTGACTGCATCATTATATCAAAATGAACTTGGGTTCCTTTTGTTGCAAAATGTTCTAAGGCTACAGATATGATTTGAATGCATGATAAGCTCTGAGTATTGAGATTACAGGAAAAACTATTTACAAAATCCTACGGATTAAGGTCATGCATGAGATATTTAATTCTCCCTCCTGTGAGGTTCGATTTCAAGATGTAGTTCGCTCCCACTGACTTCTTAAAATGAGAAAGCTTGAAAAAATTGATTAGATTCTGTCAAATTTCCTTTGCTGCTAGAGGAGCGGGAGGTGCTAAAGAAATAGGGAACTGCGAGGAAAGGCAGAAGCAGCGACCAGGAGGGTCAAAATCCCTGCTGGCTCGCAGCTTGAAAGCGAGGAAAGCCACTTAAATGACTCCGTTTCTGCCAGAATTTGATGCGCTACAGAATTCACTGTATCAGAAGGGGCAGCTCTTCCTCTTCCGTGTTGCTGTGATTGCAGCCGTGTTTCAAGGCTGCGGCTGCGACCACGGCTCCATCGCCCGGGCCAAAGAACCCGTGTCCTTGCAAGTAAAAGATCCAAGGGGAGGATGGGAGAAACGTGGAGAGCAGAATGGAGGTGATGGGGGAAGCATCTTGGCTCTACGGACATTTAGTCATAGGCACTGAAGACCATTGTTCACCTCTAAATCTGCCAGGAGCTGAGATATTTTTTTTTTTTTAGAGGTGACTATTCTTCTGTTTGAACCTGCCCTGAGATCACCCATTGTGTTTGTGTTTTGGTTTTTTTTTTTTTTTTCATAAGCTATTGGAAATCATCTGATGGGATAACTTCTAGTAACTGATTCTGACATATAAACGGGGTGTATCCCTATAGAGAACAAACCACCCTCTTTTTAACAGTTAAATATTGATCGGCTGCACGCATTGCCTCTTGAAACAACCTGTGGATGTAACAATTTCACCCTGTTGTGGACAGTATTAGTCTCTTCTGTCCTTCAGGATGCCTGTAAGTAGGGCATTGCTGCTGCGTGTCCCACGGGAGCCTGGTGATGTTTGCGCAAAACCTGATTGGGCTGAGAAAGGGGTGGAGAAATGCAGTTTTCTGCCCAGGATATATTTAGTGAATGCAGCTGTGGGAGGCAGCAGGAACAAGAAAGCTCTTCTACTGCCAGAGCTCTGACAGCTCACATGCCTAAATAATCTGCTGATTTCTTAGCCATACATTTTTTTCCCCCCCCTCTACCGTGTTTTTAATTTGAATGTAAAATTATACTTTAATGTAGCCAGAATTCTTCTTGGAGCTTAAAAGTGATATGTGTTATGGTGCCAGCCTTGTTATAGCCCCCCAAGGGGAGCAGCAGGCACCTTCTACGTGCACTGGACCTTCTCCATAGCAAGGAGGGAGATTTGACTTCATTTTCGTCCCTTAAAGACGCTGGTGCTGCAGTGATGTGCCTTTCACGTACACTGCAGCGCTCGCTGGGACTGGAAGCAGCCCTGCAGCACCAGTACGTCCCCTCCCATGCTAATAAATCAACTGCGCTTCTCTCTGGGGCTGATGAGCTGGGGTGGAGAGTCAGCTTTCGGTGTGCCAGGGCACGTCATGCTGTGCAGACTCCGCTGGTCTCCCTGGCATCCCCGAGAATCTGATCCGATATTCTCTGGTACGTCATGGAATAAAAAAAGAGCGCAAAAATAGGTTTGCTGACCCGCTGGGTCAAATGGGAGCGTGTAACTGTTGCTTTGCATTAGGACTAATTTGTCTGTACTCCCCAGCCACCTTCAGACTTGCCCCTGGAGAAAAAAACGAGGCAGGGAATTCCCTGTGCATCTTCTTCCCCGGCTTTGTTCAACAGCACACAAGTCAGGAGGTAGTCTGCCTCAGGCACTGAAAGTTTATGACAAATTAAACTGCAGAATATAAAAAGAGCTATTTTTTTTTGTCTCGTTCTAATGCAGTGAAGGGGTTAGAAAAACAAGGCTGGTGCAGGGAGGTCTAAAGTGTGTCTTTGTGTCAGGGCACAGCCCAGGGATGATAGAGAGCTGTACACTTAGCTGTACACAGAATATGTCATCGCTTTCTTAGAGCTTGCCCCACTTTAGGGTGTCTGTCCCCAGCAGAGATGCTGCCGTGACACAAACGGGTGTCCTCTGCCAGGGCAGCGCCCAGACCCCCCACCCCACGGTGGGCTGCAGGGGTCTGTCCCTCCCACAGCAGAGATTTGTGCCCACCCAAAATCCGCATTGGAAATGCAGCTCCTGTGGGTGGCTTCCATGGTTCAGGCACAGATCCCGAAGCACGTCCAGCTTTTATTAAAATTTTGCTTGTGTATGTGTTCTGGCTACAGCCGTCCCACCTTTGCGTGTTGCGAGCTAAGAGAGTTTCAGTGGTCGGTTTGTGTATCAAAAGTATTTAGTACTCAAGCCTAGAAAAATGCATCTGTGAACGAATCTGCACTGAGCTCGATGCCCTGGGTACACACACAGTCTTTTCCGTCCCTAATCTCGCAGAGTCCGTTCCTGAGACTTTTTTTTTTCCCCAGCAGTTAAATGGTTAACTTCAGGACTAATTGGCTCTGAGAGCTCCAGTCCTTTGCAACAGATTATTGGCATGCTGGTAAGAGCAGCTCCCTTCCTTCCCTTCCCCCATCATTATAAAAACATGTACTGTAGCGAGAAACCAAATACCACATGGCTCCCTACACGGAGCCCATCAGCGCTCCGGCGCAGTATTTAGCACAAAAGTCCCTTTATATTTGGGAAGCGGAGGGAGAAAATTCTGGAAATGCAAGATCGCGGTGATACCGGCTGCATCAGCAGATTTATTTGCACCGTACAGGGCACTGGAGTCCACAGCCCCACGCACCAGCCCAGGACGTGCCCACTCAGCCCACGGAACGTGGGGAAGGGTCCCGGGTGGTTCGCAAAAGCTGAAGGCGGCGGGGAAAGGCTGGTCCCCGCGCAAGCAGAGAGCTGCGTGCTCCCCGCCGCTTCTCGGTTTGTCAGGTTACGGGCTTTGCAGAGGGCTCCGAGGAGTCCCTGAGGGACTGAACGTAAAGAGAGAGAAATGAAAGCTTAAAAAAAAAAAAAAAAAAAAAAAAAAAAAAAAAAAAAAAAAATTGCATTTCTGGTTTCCCGCAGGGACGCGCGCGTTTGTAGGCAGCTGCCTACAGAGGCACTCGCCATTTCGTGAAGCGGCATTAACGCAGCAGGAGGAGACATGTTGTGTTCGTGGGAGCTTGTATCTCAAGGTTTTTCTCCTTGGTTTTAATCAAGAGGCTTATACATTCCACCTTCACCCTTTTTCAGTCCGAAGGCTTTAATTTTTCAACTTAAGGTTAAAAAAAAAAAAAAAAAAGTAATAACATGAAGTAAGAAAAACGAGGAAAAACGGGGAAAGTTCTCCTGAGGGGATCCCGGTGTGCAACCCAAATCGTGTCTCTCTCCAGATTTAAAAAAATTTGAGAGGTGTAACATGGTTCTGAAAATGCCACCAAGCCCGTAGCGAGGATAACCAGGATGATAACGCCCCTCTGCACCCAGCGTCACGGAGGCACAGCTGAGGTGTTCAGGGAAAATGGAGTATATTAGGTATGTTTTAAATAGTGTTTCTAGTATAAAAAGATGTGTGACGGGTCCGTGCATGCAGTACACCTGCCCTTTTTGACTAGCACGGGCTGACTTGACTTCCACGTATCAAGATATTAGTTTTGATCTAAAATGTCAGACTACTGTGCTGCAGAACTGCTCATCTGATCAAAAGAGAAAATGCTGGACATGGCAGGACTGAGGCCAGACTGAATCCCCTTCAGTGCAAAACTCTTAGAACAAGCAACAGCATTTTTGCGAAGGGTCTTCAGTGTTGGAGTTTACTTTCTCCACTCCTGGAGCTTTCCCTTGCAAAATACATTACAGGGCTCATTTGTTTTCCAAGGCACTGGGAGAGGGAGCATTAATGCTGGCGTTTGGGAATACAAGCGATCTCGTTGCATTTGATTTTGGTTTCGTGTCATTATTTTCTGGTTTCAGAGTCAGGAAAAGCTGCTCATTTATTTTTCATGTAGCTGTATTTTTATCTCGGCTTCTTAAGGAGGCAGGGCTTATGAAATCGTGCTGTTAGAGGCCTCAAGCTTTTGATCTGATGTTCGGTTTCAACAAATTTCAGTTCTAGAGTTTCTGCGCTTTGGGGGAGGCTGCAGCTTATAGACACAAATTAGCGTTCCTGCTACAGAAAGAACTACAAAATGAGTGCAAAGGCTGCCTTTTCTCTCTCCTCGCTGACCAAGCAATCAGCATCTACGTGCCAGCTGAGCGGTCAGTAATGTCTAGCTCAGAAACATCGCAGCCTATGCAGGTGTATGGTGCAGCAGCGGGGATGCTGCAGCAATGCAGCTGGTTGGGTGCGCGGGCTGTTGGCTGTTGGACGAACGGCTCTTGTTATTTCAGCTGCTCACAGAAGAGCTGACAACTTCTAGCCATGATATTCAAACCCCAACTAGGACTGCAAAGAGTAGTAGTTGTATTTAAAACCAAGAGTAACTCAGATTCCTCTGTGTTGGCTGCAGGTGAATTTTGCAAGGTCTTTGACCTCCTTGCCCTGGGTCTAAAAGGAGCGTCTTTGAGACAGCGATTCCTTCATTACTGAAAAGCAATGTATACAAACCTTTCTGCCACCTCAAGATCATTATTTTCTTGATTGCCCTCTTGTACTGTGCTAAGGTTACGTTAAATCCGCAGGTCACGTGTACCTGGAACACAGTGTGCACAGACGAGCAGCAAAACCTACAGCACAGAGCTCTGGTGTGACGTTAATGCACATCTTTGATTTGTTCGTGTAAGACTGTGCACTATAATGATAACGCATAAAATAGTTTTCATATCTAAAAATTACTTTTCCAGCATATACTAATATGCCTTTCTGAACTTCTTAATTAGGTTATATTTTCTCCTATGCTTAATTCCATTTTATTAACATCACTTGAGTACATTTTCTGCATTTAAATAATTGTTCTTCAACTTAATTTTTGGTTCCAATTTTCATTATCTTTAGTGTGTGTGTATTTATATATAAAGATAATCCTTTATTAATCTTTTGAACAGAAGAGTTTTTGTTCATTCAGCAAAAGTACTGTCTGAATATTCATTATCAGCACCTGATATGGTAGCCAGAAGCACAATATCTTAATAATTGGAGTTTAAGGGAAAAAATGCAGTTCTTTAAGTCTCAGTGTTTAATTTTTTGCTCATATTAGGATTCTAAATTATTCAAACATTTGGCTTTATCTCCTACACAGACAAACTCATGTTCCCTATACACTTTTTCTTCAAAGTGTTCTATGGTCTCCTTTATTTTATACAGTAGGTCAGAGTGTTCAAATGTACTGTTTGATACCAGTAACCTGTGTGGCTTGTTACAAGAAAATTTTAGATAGCTTCCCAATTAAATGCATTTTCTTTTGACCTATTGCTTCTACTTAAGTCTAACATTTGGTGTCTTGATAGTCAATATTCTGTTTTATGGAAAGGTTTTAAAGGTACAGTGAAGATGAGTAAGAGGTGAAGTACCCAGCAGAATTTAATGTATATTATTCCTCTTGACATTGTTAATAAAAATAGGCAAGAAAAAGGGATGTTGGGGAAAAATACAAAGAATAATGATGCAATTATACCCGCATGTGCAAAACTACACGCTTGCTCTTTCTCTTGAAATTCACAGACCTCTGCTTTATGTTCTCTTTCCCCTCTATGGACTGGGTTAGTTCATGGCAGTTACATTTTCCAAGTACTGACATACATGTTCATTCCTAAATTCATTTCATATGTTTCAAATCCTTAGGACAACATTCCATTTAGACATACCAAGAAAAAACACGGAGTGATTGCACTGACCTAAATGTAATTACTCAGCGCCGAATGAAAGGCACAGGCACAGAACATCTGGAGTAACAAGACGACATCAAAATCCCAGCTTTTGTTAGTAATCCAAATGCTTCTAGACCTTAAGATGCATTTGTAAAGAGAGGTAGTAACTTCTTGTTAAATCCACTATTAAATCTTGCTACAAATGAGTAATCTTTTGGGCTCATTGAACCTTGTTTGCATCTTCTGCTGGGTGAAATTGCCATGAAAGTTGCAGTCAGGTTTCCCACGAGAGCGATGGAGCGCTGTGGGTGTCTCACCCGAGATGTCTGGTGTTCCCTCTGCTGCTTTCATTGTACAAAAAGCCACGGCCTCATTTTGCAACAGGACTGTACTGACAGGGTTTTCTTGGGCTGCTCGCATTTTCTCACCAGTTCACCTTCTAATACTAATCTTTGACTATATATATATATATATATATATATATAAAAAATGCACTGTGAATGATTTCAAGCTGAGGCAAGATTATCACTGTTAATGGCTCTGTTGGAGAGAAAGAGTTTTTTGTTTCAGCATGCAAATCTGTTGCCTGCAAGTTAAAGCTGCTAATTCTGGAGTTTAGATGTCTGACGTGCACGAAACTGCTCCCGTGCTGAGGCTGGTGAGCTCTCCTGGCTGGATAAAGCTCCGGCAGGAGCCAGTTTATAGCAAATCGACCGTAGGCAGAAAATATAAAAGCTCCTGGGAAACATCAGTCTGACAGAGCAGCTATTTCTGTTCAGGTGACATTCTAATCCAAGCGTGTCCCTGATTCAGTACCACTACATCAAAAATTGATTGGACTCCACATATAACAACTGTTGACAAATATGAAGAAGTTTGTTTTGAGCTACAAATATAAGGGGTCTTCTCTTTTATGTATATGGTATATTACAACAGGGTGATTCAGGGCTCTGTCAGACTGTCTATAAAATTAAAAAAAAGTATATGCTTGTAAGATTTCAGAAAAAATAGGCATGGTTTCTTATCACTGCATGTGGCAATTTGCTGAATAATGCATCATTTTGTCAACTATTTTATAGCAATCAATAAAACGCCCTATGGTGCTACCTGCACACAAGAGACAAGAATGGAGATCATTATGGAAACAGTCTTGAAACTTGATTGAAATAAAAATCCCAGTTTTATACTTGGATTTCAGGAGGCCCGGGTTGTTTTTCTTTTCATTCTCGAGTAGCTGTAATTCATCTTGTTCAATTTGAGTGAAATTCATCATTTTTGCAAGGCTAATATGAAGCCCCTGTGCCTCTAAACCTCCAAGGAGATTTACCAAGAAAGTAAACTTGCAGTTCTGCTCATCATCTCAACTTTCCAAAGCCTTCACTAAAACGCAAATGGAGTTAGTAGAAGATAAAAATTAGAGCCTATAGGTTGTTTTGGTTTTGGGGTTTTTTTTTTGGTCCTTGATTTTGATGTGTAAACACATTATTCGTGCCATGTCTATTTTCCCTTTTCTGATCATATGCTCAAACACTTAGGCAATCAAGCTTTACTGGCTCATGTGTGCAGCAAATACATGTCAAGGATGGACAGATGAATGCTTTTGGAAAATGAACTTTAAATCTTCACAAGGAAGTAATCATGCTAGAACTTCAAATTATCTGTGTTTAAAAATATTATTAATTTCATTGCCTAGATCTTCTAAAAATATATTTTTTCCC
The DNA here is from genome assembly GCF_036013445.1 of Caloenas nicobarica. Taxonomy (NCBI): domain Eukaryota; kingdom Metazoa; phylum Chordata; class Aves; order Columbiformes; family Columbidae; genus Caloenas; species Caloenas nicobarica. Next base: position 17,367,110 of record NC_088254.1, read on the forward strand.
AGCTACATTTAAAATCCACATAGTCTGAAGATTTTGTTTAAAAGTTTTAAAATGTTATTTTCTGACTCTTTACATATCAGTTGTGTGATATATTGGAAAACAGGAGAACAATACCTTTATTTTGAAACATAAGGTTGCGTATAGCTCTCTTAATCTTGCCATACTTTTTTTTACAGGCTCTTGATAAAACCATGACCATCTCCCAGCTCAGCAGAACGCTCCTGTGATTCTGCAGAGCGTATTTACAGCCAGAATGGTAAGTTAAAGAACACTGTTTGCAGCTACCACCTTTTAAAAAGAGATTTAAACCCCTACTGATATGTGTAATCCTTGCGCATTTCTAGTCCTGCAAGTTTCCAAGCAGCAAACGTCACCAGTACGGAGAAGTTTAAGAGTCGCAGAACCTGCCTTTGCATGCTGTGGCTACAGGTATTAAAGTTCCTGGGAAGGTGCACATTAGTTTCTTACTTGCTTTCAAAGGTGATTTCATTAATAAGCAAAGTTGCATCATTCTTTTTCACGTAAGGAGACGTATAATACCATGTTAGCACTTGAATAAACTCTAGTGTCTAACTCAGTACAGGCAAAATGGTCAATCAGTGGGTGTTTTTTTTTCCTACCGTGTCCCAGTCCTCTTATAAAAGTTTGCCAAGCCAAGAAGAAGAATTTGTTACCTAAAAGGTGACCTTAAAAAAAAACCAAACCCAGATAATTTCATACAAGTGGCAGGGGTTAAAAAACGGGGAAAAGAAACAGATTAATTGTTCCAAGCTCCAGTGGCTTACTAGAAGAAGCAACTAAACATATTATTAAACAATCAGCCAAATTCTTTAAGTTCAAAACAGTCTAAAATTTTTAACTGTTGTAAGTTTTCATCAAAATAAGGGCTACTGTATCTTTTCCACTTTTCTTGTACCTCTAAGACTGCCATTTAAGGCAATTGCTGTCTGTTAAATGTTGAGCAAACACAGCATAAGTACCTTGGCTGAGATGGTTACTATTTCTTACAGTTAAGATGGCAACCAGGGGTAGTTTGAGATGATCTGTAATAACAGCAAAGAGCTTCAAATTTCAAAGCTCCTTAAGAAAAGTGGACTTGATTTCTCAAGAAAAATATATGTCTATTCCTTAGTCAAGTTAATATAAAGCACAATAATCAATCTTCTCACTAGGCAATAGTTACTGGGCTTTTATTTGCCTTATTGTATGCAGGTACTCAAGCAAAACTGAAATATGGAGGTGAGCAGGCTGTTCACGAGCTCCTAGATCTAAAATTTGAGCTCAGGCCACAAGATCACATGTACAGAAACAATACTGATTTTTTGATGTGTTGTGACCAACAAGTTAAAAATTTGCCTAGGCAAGACAGTTAAATCCCACAAAAGATATTGGTTCAATTTCTTACTTCCATTATGTCTTTATACTTCTATTATTAACTTATTTTTCTTTGAAAACAGGAATAAAAAGAGCTGAATCTTGGTTAAAATTGCTTCATTTTGAATAAAATGAAAAAGCTCTGGAGCTTGGCTTGGCAGACTGAAAGATTTTTTTTCTTTACCATATGTTTATGACACTGGAAAGAACTTGTTTCCAATTTTTCTTGGTAATAAATCTTTTTCTTTCTGCTCACAAGGTTCATTGTTGTAAACATGAGCACCATGAAAGTGCTAGCAAAATCACTGTATTAACATAATATTAGTTTTCATTGTTAAATCCAAGAAACAAAAAGGGTGTAAGTAAAAGTTTCGTGTGTGTGTGTAGATGTGTTTGCAATTATTCATTACAGGCTGGAACAAATTTCTGGATTTGTATTCCAGTTCCAGACCCAGAGCAGAATGAGTAGCACGAGCTGATTGCTAGAACTGTTTTTTATCTTTGCTGCTGCTGTTGCTTGTCTTATGACAGCAGCAAAAAGCTTTAGGTAGGATCAATAATCATCTTCACCAGTCACACAGAAGCTGGTTCCACACTTAGAAGAACTTTGTCTTTAATTACGTTTCTGTCTGTTGATGTAACTCTGTGTCACTGGTATGAAAAGTCCAGAGATGACGGCAGCGCAGGCACCGCCGCACTCTTAGAGCATCTTTGTGCACGCTGCTTCAAAACCCCAGGTTTTCAGAAGTGTAAGGGACGGTGACTTGGATCTGCCTGTAAAATTACTGTGATTTTTAATAGTGAATTACTGAGGAAGGAAAAAAAGCAGATTGGTTTAGTAACATATTACAGGTTACATACAAACATAGAAAATAGGACTATACTTTAGTCAGGACAAAGCGACAATTTCTGTGAACACCCAGTTTGGAGGAAGTTAAATGCCTACCACAAACCAGTGTGCTGTGTTCAAAGGGCATTTGATATCCTGTTTGCATATTCTCTATCGAAATAATCCAAACTATTCTGTTTGGCTTAGGGCCTAGGAAACTGTTACTGGTTTCTCCTGAAAAGTGATAGAGTTTTGGTTGAGGAAAAGTTTGGTGACGTTGTGCATCTCAATCTTGTTTCAGCTCCTGTTTTCCACTTTAAAAGGCAAATACAATACTTGACTATTTTGTGAAATATTAGCGTCAGATTTCTGGCCTTTCCTTTATATTTGTGTCTCCAAAGAGCTGGATGCTACATTTGCACCTCATGTATTGCCAACAATGAGCTGCTTCACCCATTTTTTGGTATCCTTGGGCACAGAGGGCATGTTGGGGCAAGCAGGGAAGGGACACTGCCCTAGGAAATTAGTGCGCTTTTCTGTGTCATCCCTAAGGGATAATAACAAGATTTATGGGAGCTGGGGGGGGGAAGGAAAAAAGGTTGTAGAAGAAAATAGTTTGGGTGAATACCAGAAAGTGAGGTTGTGTGCCTCTATCTGGAATTCTAGACACAGATGCAGTCTCAGAAAATAATGTTTCCATTACTAATTTGGCAACTAAGTTGTCCCACTATTATCAGACATGTGGTTCATAAAACGTGGCTGAAATATTTGGTCTGATACACAAAGCAAGAAAACATGTTCTCTAAAACAGAAGAAATAAACTGTATGGAGGAGTTTGCAGTTGTGTAGAAATGCTGAATTTAGAAGGGAAAAAATGGGGTAACTGCAGAGACATGGGAATGAGAATTTTGTGTTAATACAGAGCTGACCATGGGAGATAAAAATGTGAAAAAGGAGACAAGCACTGTTCTACTGTTTCATTAGGAAAGAAGAATGCAAACACACTGTTACTGGTACGCGAACAGCAAAGTTATCTGACAAATTCTGTGTACTTAAGTTCACATACATAAAATTCACTTGAAGCCAAGAAACAGAAGAGGTAATGGATACTTGTGTAAGTTTTTTGGAGCTGCTTTAGGCCTTGGTGGCCAGGAAGCAAAGGAGCAGCACTGAATATGTTTAATGAGGACATTAGACTTCCAGTACTTTTTTTATTACAGGTAGCAGCAATACAGTAAGTGACTTTCAAAATCATTTGTCTGTAAATGTACATGATTTTTTTTTTGAAGGGGAATAGTCTATTGTACTAGAAAAATCAAAATCAGGTAACCGTTCGAGCACAGAGGTTAGTTCTTGTTCAGTTACAATCTTAAACTCTTCTGGCTGGAATCACACTACTCTTACAGAGCACAATCATCTCTTGAATGCCTGACCTCCTTCCTCCCTTTTATGTGGTTATTCCAAGTGATCACACTTTATATATTTTTCGAGAAATGTACTTGTATTCTGGGAAAAAAAAAAAACAATACAAAGGCTGGAAATTGAACTTCTCATCTCGGTCCTTCCTGTTCAGTCATACCTTGCAGTGTCGGCTGAAAATACCGACATAAGTAGAAGTGCTTTTGCTGTGCCCTACTTTTATCTAGTTCCTGCCTTTTCCTTGGTTGCCTTTCTGCTTTCTTCGCTGTTGGTAGTTTTCCGAGGAGGACAGCATCTGGGCTCTGTCCATGCAAACACCTTTACGTCCTGTTACGTGTGAGTAGTTCCACTGAGAGCAAGAGGATTAGCTGAGCCTTTGCAGGGATCTGAATGGGAATGAAGTTGCAGAACAGGCTTCCTGTTCTCCGGAGTCTCTGTAGACCAGAACTGCAATTCTTCTTTTTTCTTCTTCTTTTTGCCCTCTTCCAGTGAGAGACAGGATCTGCTGTTTTCCTCCACCATTGATTCCTTAGCTGGAGGCTCCCATGCTGTGGTACCTTTCTGCAGGCCACCACCACCCCTCCTCTGAAGCTACAAGCCAGTGAACTTGTGCCTTCCTCCCCTGCTCTCCTGTGTAGGGAGGCCAGCTTTCCTCTGTATTTTTAAAGGAAATACATCTCTTGGCTCAAAATAATCTCTCCTCGGGGACACTAATGAGCGATTCTGTTCAGTTGACCAGCTACTTCTGAATTTCAGGACCCGGCTCAGGAGTTTGCTGCTAAAGTCCAGCTGTGTGATTTCAGTGCCAGACCAGCTCCTGAGACCTTCCATCGTCCTTTCAAGCATTGCTGGTTTAATTGCTGCCATAACTATCTATGTTATCAGTGTAAAAAAGGAAGAACAGGACACAGACAAAACTCTGCTTTCAATGGAATAAGCTGTGCAAATAAAAGGAGGAGAAAGGCACACATATCATTCAAAGTGACTGCTGAAGTATGTAAGTATTAATTATGCTGTTCTGTCAGGTTTGCTGGATGTGCCTCTTGCAGAGGAACATGGTAACTGACTGGCTGGGGACGGGCCTTTCTGACAGTGACTGAGAATGTGGGGGATGCCCCTCTGTCCTGCTGATATGTGGAGTGGTTTCTGTGGCAGCAGTCAAAATAGGAGACAGTGTCCTGGTGAGGTTGGTGTACGAGACAGTTTCTATGGCGTTGGCTAAAAAAAGCACCGTACCTAGTTTTATTTGGGTGTCTGTGGTGTTTTTGAGATGTGCTAATGAGGGCTGGGCTTGATGCTGCAGACACAGAGGTGCTGTGGTCGCTCTGGCTCTTTCCACTGGCAGGGTTTAGGAGCAGGTTGAGAATGTACAAGGCAGAGGAAGCCCAGGGCAAGAGAACAAGGGGTTTTGTGGCACCACTTCCCATGGTGAGGTGGAGCTGGTGCCCAGGCCTGGCTGGTGGGTGCTGCAGATCACGGGTTGATGAGAACAGAGGGTCTTTTTGTGGGAACGACAGCAAACTGGGCAGTTAGGTGAGGGGTTCTTAGAAGCCAATTTAGGAGAGTTAAACCTCACTGTAGACCAGTGCAGGCTGAGGTATGAGGAGATTTCTGAAGTGCGGGCTAGAAGGTGGTGCTCAGACCAAGCCGGGGTCGCGGCTGAGATGAGGCGGGGTGGAGCCGGGGACGCCCCGGCCAGGTGGGGCTGGGGAAGGGGTGTCAGCCCGGCCCAAGGCCGCCGGTGGGGCGGGAGCGCCGGTTGCTGCCCCCGCCTCCCTCCTGCTGCTGAGGGGAGACTGGGGAGGGCGGGGCGCGGGGAGGCGCGCAGGAGCCAATGGGGAGCGGCCGGCGCCGCTCGCCAATACTCGGCGGCGGGGGAGCGGCGGGGAGCGCGGCCAATGGGAAGCCGCGGCCGCCGTGCGGGGTGGGGAGGTCGAAGGAGGGCGCGGCGGGGCCAACGGCAGCGGTGCGCGCGCTCGTGGTGGGCGCGGCGGGGCCAATGGGGAGCGGCGCGCGGCGCGCGCGCAGCCGAGGGCGGGGCGGAGTTTGGGAGGGGGGGTGCGCCGCGCGCCGTAGGTAGGGGGGCTGTCGCGCGGGCCCGCCCCTTCCTCGCCGCAGTGAGTAGTGAGCGGGCGGCCATGTTGTGCGGGGGGAGGGGAGGAAGGAGTTGAGAGGAGACGGGAGAGACTCTCTCACACACGGCACAAGATGGCCGGGGAAGCAGCCACCGCTGCTGCCGGGCTCCCGGGCGCCTTCCCCGCCGCTCGGAGCGGGGAGGCCCGGCGAGCGCTCCGGGTGCCGGTCATGGGGGCCAAGTCGGGCCCGGCACTCTGGGGGTTCTGGGGCGACGGAGGGCGGCGAGCCGGGCTGCCGACGGGCGGAGGGCAATGGCGCCGGGCTCCGGAGCTCTGCCCGCGCCTCTCCGCCGCCGGGCGGGCGCGGGGCCGCCCTCCGCCGCGGGCAAGGCGAGGAGGGGGAGCAGCGCCCCGTTCTCAGGGCCCCGTTGCCTGCCGAGGGGCTGCTCTTCGCCGGGTAAGTGCCTGAGTCTCCTCGCTTCTCATTGTCCTTTGTCCTTGGGAGGAAAAACAAAATGTCCTTGGAGCCGGGAGGGGGAGGGGGCGCCTGCCTCTCCCTGCTCTCCACCCCCCCCCCCGCTGCCTCAGGGGAGCCTCGGGGACCCCCGTGTGTCTCCGTCACCCCGTTTGGATGAGGGGGGAGCCGCGCGGTTTTGGGGAGGGAGCGGCGGGAGAAGCGGTGCCGCCGCGGGAGCCCCAGCTCGGCGGCCGCCCCGGTGACACCGCTCGGCTCCCGGGCTGCAGAGCGCTCCCCCTCCCCCCTGCCCCTGCAGCACCGAGGGGGCTCCGCGCACCCCGGCCCCCCAAAACGCGGCACGGAGGATGGGGGCAGCGGCAGGCGGGTTCCCCAGTGCAGCAGTGGGGAAGGGGGGGGCTGCAGACCTGCTCCCCTCCGGTGCAGCAGGGAAGGGGGGCATCTGCAAACCAGCTTGTAACTCCAATGCAGCAGTGGAGGGAGGGGGGAGAGGTGAAGACTCTACTACATCACCAGTTAAATGTTTAGCCCCAAGTCCGTATCTGTTTAAAGAGCATTTGTTGCCCATTGCTGCTCGGATGGGGATATGTTTTCGTAGTTTGTTAAGAACAAAGACGCCATGTCCTTTTCTCTTAAAAATAAAACTTGGTGTTTTTTTTTTTTTTTCGTGGGGTGTTGGCTTTTAACTCTTTCTAAACCAGTAAGAAAAAAACAGGCTGCGGATGAGACAGCTTAGTACTTTACTGAAACAATAGATAGAAATTTTCTTCGCTTGAAAAACAGCAGTTCAGGTGCAGAACTTTAAAGAAAACTCTTAAGAATTACGTGCAATATGATTTTGCAATTAAAACGGCAATACAAAAACTTACAAGCTTAAAAATAACAAAGCTCGGTCATGCCAAGTCTACAGTTTAAAGTTGGCAAAATACTACAGTTATGATTTGGACGACACTACGAGAAGAAAAGGTAGTTACTTAAATACGAATTACACGATACGGAAACGAATGAGTTTGTGTGTGACATATAAAGGTTTTTAAAAGCATTTATCGGGTGTCGGTTTTGGTGTTCAGTTTATGCATTTTTGCAGGGAGTTTGGAATAATTTCTGTTTAGGTAGTATTTTTATCGTTGTTTTGATGTTTAATAATTTAGAAGTTGTCCAACACCTATTGCAGGACTTTCTAAAAATGCCGTTTTAAATGGAATGGCTGATGTTTGCGTTGACTCGCATTTTGCTGTTACCAATTTAAGAGTAAAATTGTAATTCCAAATGTGTAAAAAGTCACTGTAGTAGAGAAAGAGATAAATATTAAGAACTTTAGTTTTAACTGGAGACTGTGTGTAGTCATATTTGTTAGATTTATCCTGCTTGTACAGGATTATAAAACTGTGCAGGTTTTAAATTTTGCAGTTGGAGGTAGATCTACATTTTTTGGTACTTTCCTCTCCAAATACGAATCCGTCATTACAACAATGAAAGTTGGCTTTTTGTGGAAATATAAATACAAGTTTCAGCAACCATTGGACTTAAGTCACCTTTATGGAAAGTGCTTGGTATCTTTATTTTAGATTTGGATTATGGTGGTTTTATAACCCCAGCAACAGTTCTGCAGTGTAGAACAGGTTCTGACATACACACTTCGCTGAAAAGAAAGTTCTAGCTTTAGGTGGGTGTCTGCCGTATTTTTTTTTTTTAAATATAAGGGGATAGTTTTTTAAATAGCTTTTAACTTGCTTTAGCTCCTGAAAATAAAACAGCAGCTAAGTGTCTCTGAAAATAAGTTGCTCTTATTCTTAACATATTTTATTTCATTGTTCTGCGTTTATATATGTATAAGGTGTAGGAATTTTAATTTATAGTTGCTACCTTTTAATGTGACATTAAGATTTTTTTTTTAATTACCCACGTATTTACAGAATGATTCCAGACTTGTTCTAGGGTATGAAATAAATGGTGATAAATATAACTGCTGTAAAATAAAACGTTAAGCCTTTTCACCAAGGGCGAGAAAAGTTGGTTAGAGGTAGGGCAAATGTGGTGTTTCTTGTGTTAAAGAGCATAGTTTGGGATCTGATCAAAGGTAAAGAAGCTGGAGGTTTTATAACTATTCTGTAGGACAAAAAGATGTCTTTTGGGGAGATGAACTAACTTACGACTAAAAATTCAGAGAAGCTGATGACAGAAGCCATTTTAAAATTTCTTTGCTATCACTAGAGGTTTTGTTTAATTTTGCATAGCATTTTTTAAAGACTTTATTGTGAAAAAAGTATGAGGACCGAGAGCTGTCTTATGATAAATTACTCTTAAGAGAAAAAAGTCTTAAATTGGTTTGACTGAGTCATTCACAATTGAAGTAATGGGAGACAGAAGAGCAGACTGTAGTTATTCATGTAAAAATATAGATCGTGCATGTTGTACGTCAGTCACTCTTCAGTGTTTTTCTTCAGCCAAGTATGTACAGCCACCCGTACTTTTATTTTTAGAGTTCAGTTCTAAAGATACAGTTACTGCTATCAGAAGTTTTTCCAAACTTAATAATTACCTAAAGATCAATAAGGTTCAAGCATCTGACTTGTTCTGCTTTTCTAAAGCAAAATGCTGAAAATTTTCATACTTTCTTTTTTAGGTAGAATTCCATGAACAATACCTTATTTCCTGACTGGCTTCCAGAAGAATTGTTCGTACATTATTTTCTTAGGTAAGAGTGGTTATAACTTGTGGTAGTATGCTCATTTCCTTGTTACTTTTGTGATCTTGGGATTTGCCTTTTTTATACTGTGCAGACGGGAGGGAAAAAAAAAATCTTATTTTTAAATTGGAGGGGACACATTTTATAAATTTATCTGGACTTCAAGGTTTATTTGTTTTTTTCATATATGGGTAGGCTGCCTTAAAATAATGTGATGTTAGTGCTGCTACTTCTGTATAAAATTTAGTTTATTAAGGCTATTTAGTAAGTGGATTTTTTTTTCCTATATGTATATACATACATACAGCATTGTGTTTGGTGGGAAATGACAGTATTTTTATATAAACCCAGAAGTTCTTTATGTCTCATTTCGCTAGTGAAAATGTGACTTGAACCTTAAAAAATGTTTGGGTTTTGTACTTAATAAGTTTGTAGCATTAATGCTTGGGGATATTGTAGAATTTGTCTGTGAGACTAATAACCCTAGACTTTAGGAGTTCATACAGAAGGACATTTTTCGGGCCTGTTTCTCATTTTTGGAGACCTGAATGCTAGTGCTTGGCAAGGATAGAATATTACAGTTTTGTACCGTAGGTAAAGTTTGTATTAATTGTAAGACACCTTATGTGTTTTGAAAAAGTTTGTATCAATTGAGAACATTAGAACTGTAGGTAAAATCTATATGTGCCTTGTGCCTTTGTTTTCAGACAAACTTGGTTTTGTGTGTGGTGTTTTTTTTCTTTTCTTTAAAGGCTATTCCTGGATATTGTTCTTGCTTCCAAAAATTCAGATGGCTGGTTGGATAAAAGACCTCGAGCAAAATTCTGTACTGTGCATACCAGGTATGTTACACTGCATTAGTGTTTGTGTTGTGGTTGTTTTTTTTTAAAATTATCCTGTAAATATATTTTTAGCAAAATAAACATTGAATATTTAAACTACGATGTTTTACCTTGTTGAATTTTCTTTCAAGGTTTAGTACATTTAAAAACTGTTAGTATGTACTAAATACACTAATGTTAATATCCCCTTACACATCTCCTAAGATTTTTATAGTCACTCACAAGTAAGACATTTTTTAAGAATCTGAAATGACCGTGTCAACACATCGTAAAATAAAGCTGTGCTAATGAGGATTGTCATAGCCACTAAGGACATTCAGTCTAATAAAACTTTAGAAATGTTCTTCCTTCAGTTCAAGGTATTAGTTCATTAGCAAGTGACACTCATAAGCTTTTCCTTTCCAATAAATTGTTTTTTTACAACCAACTTAAAAATTCTCTTTTCAGTCTAAATTTTACTCTAAAAAGCTAAACCTGCACCCAGTCGTTACGAAATACCTTGCTGTTCTTGCCGTATAAACAAATAAGCTTTTTTTTTTTTATTTTTTATTTTTTACACTTTAAGGTTCTACATTTAGAGACAGAGTCATAGGTTACAATTGGGTTATGCTTTCACCACTGTGTAATTAAAAATTGGGGATCTCATTTGCCTGTATTAACTAGTTCCTTTTCACAGCTTACCATGCTAATGTACTTGAGCACATTCAGGACCTCAAAGCGTAAGGTGTCTTCATGAAGACGTGTATCATGAATCTCAAAAGTAATCTTGATTATTTTTTTTAAAATTACATAGTTTATCATGATAATTTAGAATACAGATCTTGTGAACCCGCTACCTGAGTGCAACTGTTCTCTTTGGCTGGGATGAAGGCTTCAGCCTGTTCATATGAGAGAAGTCATATACCAATTTTGCATAAGCTTTTCAAAAATGTCTCTTTAAGTTGTAAAAAATCCTTTATCTGCAGTAAGTCACTGCTGATGTGCAAGACAAAATCCAAATAATATTTATAGGTACTAGACATGTACTGTACACCATGGATGTCTTGCAGCAAAACAGCTAACGAACAAGGTTGTTTGGTACATTCTGGAACTTCATTGTGTAAGTGTCTGATATGAAGTCTGAGAATTAGAAGTTGTTTGTGTTGGAAATGATCTGGTACCTTGATAAGAACAACAGAACATATTTGAAATCCCACATGAATTTTCAATTTAGAGAATTAAAATCACCAGATATTGCACAGTCTATTACGAAAAGACAAGACTAGCCTGATTCACACAAAATTCTCATAGTAATCATGGGACCGAACATGTCAAACTCAAGATTTGTATTCCTAATATTAAATCTTTAAATATCTAAAGCTGCAACTTTTAATTGACCTGCTCTTAAGAAAAAAAATAAAAATACAGTACTCAAGAGCAGAATCATCTTGACTGACCTGACCGTTTAATGATGAATATGAAATTGAGCACTGTGATCTCAGTGGTCTTACATATTTCCTATATCGTCATGATGCTGTTTGTGCTGGATAGGTATTATAATAAAACCAGTTTTAAATGACCCTTATTGTTGTGAGCTCTTTGGAACTGCTTTTTCTGGTAAGAAAAACATTTTTCATCTAGTAAATGGCAGCTTGATCTTTAGGATAGGTAGACCTCAGTAGGCTAGATGCGCACTGCTGGGGACTTGAGGAAAGTTTTAAGTTTATGACCACCCTGCAGCACACTGAGGATTGACGAGGTCAGAAGAATGCTCTTAATAACTGTGGTGATATAAAGCCATATTAAATAGTCTCGTAAAATTAATTCGTAGCATTGACAGCTTATATGGAAAAACATTGGTATGGTGATATGCATCATCTTTGCTGAAATAGTTTATTTTATTCCAAGAAAGAATCTACTGTCAGGTAAATAGCTTTAAAGCGTGTGGCCTCATCGCGTCCTGTAGAAGGAGGTACACTCTCCTGATTCTTAGAGATAGCAGTGCCAGTCTTTTGGTGAAGGAGTCAAGGACCTATGATGCAAGGCATGTTTTTTGTGGCATAGGCTGTGTTGTACTTACGACATCTCATTCTATAATTAAAAAAAAAAAAAAGCCACAACTGTAAGACTACCTAAGAAAAAAAAAATCTATGTGTTTACTTTTAAATTGGGGATTTTTTTTTTTAAATCACATGGGCTACAACAATTACTGTGAGTAGTCTGATTAAAAGATTTTTTAAGCTTGTCACCTGTTAAGTGAATTGAATGTTAAATAGGAAATACAAGTGTTAATCTGAAAGGCTAACTTTTTTCAGCTGAAACTTGTATTTACTAGCTTTATAGTTCATGGCTTTTGGTGCAAGCCTTCAGTTTTTGTGATGCTTTCTGTATTTTGGCAAAAAATGTCTTTTGTGTACTAAAATTTGAAAACTCAAAATATAGTGGTATATTTTATAAAGGTAGAAAAATGATCACTGGTGTGATCATGTGAATGAAATGTAATACGTTATTAACATCTTGGTGCTGTTTTTACAAAACTCTTTGTTTGGTTCATCCATTCACTTCAGAGTAGAGAAGTCTTACTACTAGTAAGTGACACCACCCCGACAAATATTAGATTCCTTTTGCAAAATTTTGCTGAAGTCAGAAGAGCACACTCTGGTCAAGTCTTAACATTTTCAGTAGAGGAAACTGTTCCTCTGTGGTTATACAAAGTTATATTAAGTATCCTCATTAAAGTTTTTGTGAAATTACCATAGCTGGATGCGAACTCTAGAATTAAAGAAAACAAGAACCATCTTGAATGCAGATGATACATGTTTAACTGTACTGCAAATTATTAGAAAAGGCTGAGAGCTGTAAGCTGAGAATCTTTCAATCATTAACTTTAGTCTTTATATGTAAAATCATAGTTTCCGTGTGCCGCCCCCCCTTTTTTTTTGAGTTAAATGGTATATATAGGACGGAAGGACAGGTAAAGGGCATAAGTAAACCTCTTTGCCTAGTTTATGTCTTACACTTTGCATGACTGGTAGATGCCCCTTCGATCATCGGAGTCCTGCACCCATGTTGCATTTCTTCTACGGAGTGCCCGTCCACCATTTTGGACTTACTTCACTTTTGTGCTTCCATTTAATAGCAGCTGTTGGATCACATTTTAAATGCATGTTTTCAACTTCTAAATTTCATGTTCATTTGGATATTCTGCATGATTGTGTCAGTTTACTACTATAATTTTTTTATCTTTTCCCATTTCTAAAGTAATCTTTTTCCGTATTAATCATTTCAAGTAAATTACATGAACAAAGAAATTACAGTTCTGTTCGTCACAACCTTCTTTCTACACATCTGAGTAGCTATCAGTTTGAAGAGGAGAATTTAGAAGATCATAGATAGTTCTGTACAACATGATGTCACTGAATAGATTCTTTAATTTGTACATATTTGAGGCCATATTCCAATATAAGTACATTCTGAGGCTAGGTGGATAACTTGTATGGCTCATGATTCTGGATGACCTTATGCAGTTGAAATTTACAATTAAAAAAAAGAGAGGGATTCATGACCTGGTTTAGGTCCTATTTTAATCTTACTACATCTGCCTAAGGTGGTTTTGATTAAATGTTTATTGATGTGGATTGCCAACAAGCATTTTTAAATTTGGGCATTGCCCATATACTGACAACTTTGAGATGTAGAGTAGATGACTTCATATGAATGTATTAAATAATTTTGCTGCATCTGATACCACCTCTTAGTAAAATGAGTATTTTAATTACTTTTATGAGAAGGGCAGATCAGTTGGTTTCAGCATACTTCCATTTGATGACCCATTGATGTTTTTCAACAATTTCAAAAAAGTTTGTGGGTTTTTTGTGTGTGTGTGTGGCTTTTTTTTTTTTTGCGTGTTGTTTCTCGAGGGATCTGTGTACAGGAACGGATCTGAATTTGAGTGGTTTGCGCAGGTTCTTTGATAACAGGTTGCTTAGAGATACTTCACATATTTTATAAAATGCTTTGTACTGTATGCTGTGTTTTCCTGGGAATTTTGTTGTGTTTTCATTTGAGGATAGGGCTTTTTTAATAGTCTTAGGCTAGTGCTCTAGTCTTTATTTTTCAATTTTCTTTTAATACAAGTGTTTAATATATAATTTTCCCTACAGATGTATTGAATTGATTTACTCACTGTAAGCAAAATAACTTCTCTTGGTTGAAGCACTGGTAAGTTGCTATTCCTAATAACATTTACTTTTTAACTTTAAAACAAACAAAAATACTAGCACACATGGCTATGATGTTTAACTTGGTGAAGTTTTTGGCTGAATACATCCTGAGGTTCTTTCAAGTGTGTCTGTGTGTGCATGTGTGTTTCTAGAAGGGTCAGTTAGAAGGACACAGGAACATTCTTGCTGGGCTCTTGGGAAATGAAGCTACTTGAAGCTGTACTCTCAACCTGTCTTGCTTGAGAACAGCTTTCATATCTTAATTGTAGTTCTTCGGTCTTCTGCTTCTGTGATTTGACTCTGTATTTTGTTGAGAGCTATTAAATTATAGACTTGCTTGTTCAAAAGGGCTTGGTGCACAAATGTCTGTCTCTACAGAGAATTACTACACACAATTTGGATAACAAATAGTGTGGACAGTATCATGGCAGGAAGAACTTGTCTTACAACCAATTCATGTTGTCCTTTTGTGCTTCTGTCAGGATCAGTGAGGGTCTTTGAGCAGATAGTAACTGTCTTCTGTTCTATGATTGTTCTGTTTCTGTTCTTCATTCACAAAGCTTCAGCTCTGCAGACAATGGCACGTAATGCTGATACAGTTTCCTGTATTAAACTGCTAGCTGGTAGACTTCATTTGGGAACCATTCCTCATATAGTCAAAATGCAAAATTGGCAGACTTGACTAGAAAAATTCATTTGGTTCTGTGCTGGATGAATATGAGGATAAAATTTTTCTCCAGTTTCCTTTACTAAAAGAATTTGGTCTTGATGACCTTTTGTCTCTAGCACATTCCATGACTCTCTTGGGAGTTGTCTGTGGAAAGACCGAAGTCCTTTTGATTTCCTTTCTGCTTAACATTCAGATTCCTTGATTCTACATTTTCAATTAGGGATCCATTGCATTTTATGTACATGAATTAGTTTTTTTTAGTGGGAAGCTCTGTTCCTGTAGGTCTATACTTTGGAATAGATGCTTTAAGAGACAGTTTCTTGGAGACAGTTCTTTCAATATGACATGCTACCTGATTGAGTAATGCCTGCCTTAGACTGCAGGCAGCTTGAGAAAATGCTGTTCCAAGATGCAAATATTGTCTTGTGTCAGTGGATAGATGATGATTACTGATTTTTACCTGTCCAGTGGTGGTGTGTGTTTGCGGAGACCTGCAGCCACGCTCACCTTGTACAAACTGCCATCTATGCTGCCTTCAGGTGGTAGAAAAGCGATTACTCCCTGTTCGTACTCCAAAGTTGCCATGCTTGCTTCTAATCTACTCACGATGTAGAGACCAACGTAGGTTTCTTTTGAAAGCAAAAAGGAGTGTGTGAGGGTATGGTGCAAACCTCACCAGGCCGCGTTATTGTAGCCTTGTGCTCCCTTTTGGTATGTTTCGTTTTGAACCAATTTTTCAGTGCTGAAGCAAAAGAGTAGAATTTATGAACTTTGAGAAATTCAGTTCTTATTGTGTGTTCATGTGCTCTGTTTTGATGATCTTTGATTAGTGCTTTATCGCTTCTACTACTGTGTTCTGTAAATTTTACTACTTTGTTCTTTCAGAAGTCTTATATTTTTCACACTACAGATGTGTAAAACAGCATATTTCTTGCTATGTTAGGAGGAAATGTTACTCCTTCCAGCTATTCCTCAGAACTTCCTATGCTGTCCACTGTTACCTTTTTTCCCCAATCACTTGCTATAATCTCTAAACATGTGACCCATGTTCCATTTTTATATTAATCTTTATCTATTTCTACATCTTTGTGTTTTTTCTGTTTTCTCTCATGGGATTGTAAGTTAGCTGTTGTTGGATCTGGTTTCTTGAGCAGGAATTTGGCTTCTCAGTTACACACTAATTCTTCCATCCTTTTCTGTTGTATAATCCTTATCTAAAGGAAGGGATGAATATGAAACTCTCGACCTAAAAACAGTTGCCGTCAAAAGAAGTTGCCTCAAAATGTGTTTTTAAAAACATCCAAATGTATGGATCTTGAAAGATCTAATATTACCCTCTCTGGTTAACATAGATAATGTTTAGTTGAAGCACTGATTTTTATTAATTTATTTTTAATAGAAGGGAGGAAATACTTGAAAGCACCAGGAGCTTTATTGAAGTTGGCATACTTTGCTTAATGCAATAAAATTTATTATTTAAAAGTAATACCCACAACAGAGTGCATCTGTGAATAAGGTCACATCTTACCTGAAATTAATCTGTGAGAAACCTGGTAAACAGCATTTCTTAGATAAAAATACCTGATCGTACACGACTTATGCTTTACTGCTGTGCTTATTGCACATCTAATAGCAGTAAAAGTGTATTTAGGACTGTCCAGAGTACTTAGATACTTTTAAAAATTGGATAAAACATCGTTATGAACTTTAGATTTCAATAAAGGGCATGTGTGCTTTTTCCTCTAGTGTAAAAGTTACCAGAAGCATGTCTTTGAGAATAACATCTTGCTTTAATGAACTTTGAAGTGTAGAACTTCAGGTTTGCTTTGCTCAGAACCTCTTTCTGTCCATTCAGCTCCCTCTGTTGGAGTGAAGCAAATGCCCTTGCCTTGCAGTTATGTCACCTTTGTTTTTAAGTTTAAGCCTCAGAGTGTGAGAGATTTCACTCTGGAAAACTTTGTAAATGTATTGGTGTCTCACATGGTCTCATACCGAAAAACTGCAAGGTTTCAGTAGACATGAAACTGCTGAGGCCATGAGGGATGTCTTTTATTGCTGTGATCTAGTAATAGCGCAACAAGTAAGGAATTACAAAAAAACTTGAAGAGAAAAACTTTGTAAACCCATATGTTTAAAAACTGTTGCCTTAAGCCTTTGGGCAAGGTTGGGAATAGTTTGTGTCTGTCGATAGTGTCAATGTATTACAAGAGCTTTGAGGGCAACTTTGAAAGTACTACATGATCACTCAGGTACCTCATTCATCCTGACCAGAACACTGTGTTTGGAAACAATTACAGTAAAAAGTAGGTAATAATGTTTGCAAAACAGGATGATGCCTAACTGGTGATACAGAAGGAATTAAGTACTCATGCTCTCTAGTAAAAAAAAAAAAATTGGGATATTCAATAGCTACCTTAAGTGTAGGACCATTGCATATGTCTTCGTGGAGAAGGAGTGTATTTTTGCAACATTATTGAAGCTTGTTAGTAAAAAGTGCCTTAGTTCATAAGTAAACAAATGCTGTGAAGTCTTTTAAAGCAAATGTAGATTTCACATGAAAAATAGTACAGATTGCTATTAATATTTTGGCCATTACTGTGGCATCTTTTTGATGTATGAATAACTTTTAGAACAAGGGC
This sequence comes from Caloenas nicobarica, assembly GCF_036013445.1. Classification (NCBI taxonomy): domain Eukaryota; kingdom Metazoa; phylum Chordata; class Aves; order Columbiformes; family Columbidae; genus Caloenas; species Caloenas nicobarica. Next base: position 17,384,324 of record NC_088254.1, read on the forward strand.
TGTTGTAGCACGTTCTTAATTATAATGTATGTATCATCCGTTCTGTTTACTGCTAATTAATTTACGAGGTCAAGAGAAGAGTTTAAAATGAATGTGGCGGGGTTACTCGCAAAGGTTTTGGTACAACCAAATGTAGTTGAACCTAATAGGGAAACTTGCCCTTAAATTGCTTTTGGCAGATCTCATTAGTGTCTAAGGCAGAAAGCTAACCCAACTGAAAGGGGCCTTTCAAGGTTGACTAATATGTAACTAAATTATGTTTTTGAAAGATGAGTAAAGCTGATGCCAGTAATTAAATTTACTTAAGTTTCTTACAATAACTATAAAAATGATTTTAAAGGTCTTATTTATAGGGTTTCCACTGCACTCATGTTAGTAGTTCTGGATATTTGGATATTTGGTTGTGACAATAATGGAAAACATTGTGGTGGTTTATTTTTCATATTTTTGTACCTCAGTCAAGGCATTAGCATTAAAAAATACTTGAAGTTTTAATTTACCTTCAAATGCCCAAATGGATTTGAAATTAGGATAGTATACCAATAAGAACTGGGGAGGGGAAAAAACTCCAAACCAACAAACCCACAAACAAATAAAATCCCCAAACTTTCTTCAATTGAGTTTGGGGAAGAACATCTTGCAAAATATTCAATTCCTGTCTTAACTGAGGATGAGTTGAGTGCTTGAAACAAAGAATTTCTGCAAACTTTAACGTTCAGTTTCTGGTTCTGAAAATGTGAAGATCCTGTAATTAAATACTACTACAGCTACACATGTTGCACAGTGCGAAGCGAAGTGAATTTCCAGATCCTGCATTCCACTTTTATATGCTGTATTACCTGCCATTGTATTTAAAACAAGGAAGTCTATAGAGAAATATAGAACAGGACATATGGGCAGTTGTCAGACTGAGGTTTGTTGCACTGGTGCCACCACTGTTTGCTTTACTGTAAGTGGTTGTTTTGAAATGGGGATGGGGAACCTGGGCTGTTGAGGCAGAGACCACTAGATGGCTCCACTGATTTTTGCTGTACTGTGGGTAATTTCTGCTTCACTTGTGAGAATCTGCCCAGGGCAATCGGGGAACAACAGTGGTGGAGTTGGCTTTTAGACTAAAATGAGATTAGAGCTATACACATGCAAAATAAATTGATGTTAGAGTGTAAATACTCAAAACCGCGAAGACATTTTAAGACTGTTTTTTTGTATGTCAATTTCTTCTGCAGTTAGCTTTGGTTTAAAATGAAGTTCTTAACACTTACTAACTTCCTGTGCTCCATTTTTGCATGTTAGGAGGGTTAGTATTTTTTTTTTTTTTAAATATATGAGCTTATTTTTCTTGGGAAGAAAATATAAAGATGGGGACATCTGGTTTTTATCTATCCATCTGGAAGTCATTCAATTAGTTTGGTTTGTCACTCACCTGTGGGCTTGGTTTCTGCTACGTGAAGAGTCAAGTTAGAATATGGATCAGGAGTAGTATGGTTGCCTTGTTAAAGGCAACTAATGTAACTTGTTATCATTTCATCTGACTTCTGACATGTCCTTTCCCACTGCTAACTAAACCAGTCATTCTGTTTGTTTCTAAGCGTGTGTTTGCTGTTGCACTGTGTGTCTTTCATGAGCTGGAAAACTAGGTTAAGATGGTGCAATGTCTTGTCTCCAGTCACCATCTGAATATAGGAAACCAGTTTTCATGCCTATTACATTGGTTTTGATGAATCTATGCCTTTGAAGAAAGGAGCTTGGACAGTAGTTAAATTTGGCTTTATTATAATAAACTGAGTTTTCCACTAAGCAATGTCAGCTCTAGTAGATGGGTCAGTCCAGTAAAGATGCTTGCCAGAGCAAATATATCAGATTTCTCACTATTGGTTTCTCTAGTGTTTTAACACTATGGAGAAATTTCAAATGGAATTTATGGAGCCTGAAAAAGTTCCTGATCTTCTATTAATTTCTCCTCTACTTCTCTGTAGGTTTTGTTAAAGTTTATATTTTTGACTTTTAACTGATGATTTGACCTGGTTTGTTCAAGGTAAAAGTAGATGTTCTGGAATGTGTAATACAGAATGAAGCATCAGTTATATGTTTAAACTATCTTCAAGGTACAGTAGTTGACTGTCTTAGTTTAAAGATATGATCTGTATTCCAACAGCATTTTTCTTTTAATTTTCCATAAAGAATCCAATGAGATGAAGAGTGTCAAAAGGAGTCTACGAATGAGACACCAGGATGGCAGTTCCACTGTTGATTGAGAGGTTGAGGAAATGGACTAATGCATGAGTGCTGTGATATGTCTGTCCAAGAAAAGGATGTTAAAACGTGGACTCTCATGTTACTAAACCAGAGAAGATCTGGGTTGTGATCATCCTATCAAAATGGACTTTGCACTTGAATTAATCAGGGGATTGTATCAGTGACTATCCAATGATGGATCTGTTTGAGGACTGGGTGGCAAAATTTTGCTCTTGGGTTGTGTATGCATAACAGGCAGATTCATTTGGTAAGAGATCTGTTGCTACCCCTTTGGAGAAAATGTAATGTTTTTTTAAGTGACTTAATAAAAGGTTTTGTTTTCTTTCACACTTTGTCTTTGTCCTTTCTGGCTGAATATTTTTTTCTATTGTGTTGATATTTAAGTGGATTACATTTTTGGTTACTGTTAAAGTGAGAAATACTTAAGCTGCTAAGCACTAAAGGCAAGGTAAAATTTTGTGCTATACTTGATTTAAAATGTGGTTTTCATTTGCAAATTATCTTCACTTTGCCATGACTTCGAATGAATTTTTATTTGCTGGTTTGGTCATTCAGGTGCTTAATATTAGGGGTTTTTCAGTACTTGGCCTATTGTCAGGGTTCTTCTGCTGAACTTTCTGAAGTTATTTTAAGATGAAATTGATATCAGTTGAAGGCTGAGCAAATATGACAATAAAGGAGTGCTTGAATGTTTTGTGTAACTTTTTTAGACATGCTTCTTCAGTTGTATGTGGGTACAGAAACTTCTCAACAGATTTCCTGGACAACACACTTCCTAAACAGTCTGTTCTTCCATAAAATTGTTCTGTACATGTGTCCAATCTACTTCACCACTATTTAATGTAGACTTGGCTGCGTGATACTGTACCACGTATTTGATGAGAAAAAATGGAGTTATTTTTGATATTGCTACAGATGTTATATTGACCTTTACAAGTGAATTTTAAAATGGTTCTAATGTTCGAAAACCAATTTCTTTTCAAGTTCCTTGTGGATCAGATAGTTAAACTGTAGCCACCTTCCTGCCTATGTTTCCACCTGAAATTCATAGTTTTCTTTGTTTCATGCTGGAGGGCCAGGGTGACAAACCTGATGCTGAGATAATCTGGGTGTTTTCTTTTAAAACCAGCAAAACCCAACCAAACAAAACCCTGTTGTGTGTTTATTTGGCTTGCTCAGACTTCTTCGTAAATATCCATTTTTACCATGATGAATTGTTCGTACCTGTTTAATCTGGCTATTTTGATGATGCGCGCTTGCTTGCTCAAGTTTGGTTTTGCCACGTGTTGTGTGGTGGAGTTGGATCCTGGGACCAACCTAAAGGGATCTCCACTGAGATGGGTGGATTTCCTTGGTGTTGCCCAAAATTGCTTGGAATGATCTTGCATTGTGTTTTCTAGTTCTTGTAGTTGAGGTGCAAGGGATCTTCTGTAAATAATTGGTAAAGTGAAATTCTTTAAAATAGACTGTGGCCACAGAGTGCGTCTATTCCAACTTCTTGGTGTGGAAGGTGGTTGGAGGTTGTTGGAGGATGTGAGTAGCAACTGTGTGGAGCAGTTGATGAGGACTGTCTTGGTTCTACTGGTAGAAGCCGCTGTTCCCAGGCTGTTGGGATGCTGTGCCATGGATGTCCCCATAGGAGCCCAAACTCAACCCATTACCCCCGCAGTCCCCCAGCGTCTGATTCCACTGTCATGTTGTGATGCTTATGAATATGCAAGGTGTCCTCGCGCTTTAGAGGATTGTTGCTTGTGGGAGGACAACTGGTAGTTGGAATACAAGAGGTTGGGGGATGCTTGGATCTCCTCCATGGTCCATCTTCTCGGTACTAGGATGTTGTATTTGAGATGTCGCTTGATTTCCAGTTCTACAGCTTGGCTGTTGTGCAGCTTTAAAATTAATTTGTTGTGTTAAAATCTGTTAACAAACACGAATGGGTTAAGAATGGGAATTCAAAATAACCCTTTTAGCGGTGTCAGACTTGTTTTATGGTAGTGCCTTCGCATAACTGCTGAAAGTGGTGCAGCTGTTGGATTTTTGGTTTTGGGGAAGACCAGTAGGGAGGCGCTGTCGAGCTGGTGGGGCTGATCAGCAAGACAGGGCTCTCCTCGGAGCGCCTAACGCTCTTCTCCCAAGCTTTAAGTGCCACTGTTGGGTGACGAATGGAGGAGCTATTGTCTGGGGATACTGCCACCAACCCCCAAAAAAGCTACCCCTTGGGTGGGGTGAGCCCCAAGGTGGGTTTGTGGTGGCTGCATGGCTGTCAGCTCCACTTCCATTCTTTCAAAATGGCTTTAACAGCACCACTTCCTGTCCAGGGAGGAAGTAATTTTAGCCCAGGCACTGAAATATTTAACAAATCTTTAAAACAAAAGGCACAAATTCCATTTCTTTCTGGTTTCAAAAGGGTGCCTGAGCCACATGGGGTTAAGGTGCCCCTTCAGCTGGGGTAGTTGGAAGAAGCCAGGGCTGTGAGGGGTAGCAAGCACCCTTTAGGTGGAGGCTATCTCTTTTTTTGGTAGAAATGAAGGGGTGGGTCTATGGTACATCACCTGAGTTGTGGGGTAAATGTAGAGAGTGTCAATCAAAGGCAGAGCTCAGAGCTGGGAAGGAGCTCTAGATGGCGGCTGTGCCTTAGAGAGAGCGCGCTCAGCTCCCTGCCTTCCCCAACACTTTACGCAACTTTCCCTAACTTTTGGGCAGCCTCAGGGGGCCCCCACAGCCCCTTGCCTCTCCTAGGCACCGATCGGGGGCCGAGCAGACCTTTTTCGGGCAGAAAAGCAGCTTTTGAGGGCTCCCTTTTCGTGCCTTGCTGGAAAGAAGAAGCCGTGGAGAGAGCCCAGGTCGTTGTTTTTCCAGCTTAGAAGCCATGGCGTACCTCCATTTTTGTGCGCTCTCCTAATGAGCTTTTTCCCTCGGACATTTTTGGTACTAATTATCGCTTCTTCTGCTTTATCGGCAACATATTTTTGGGATTAGAATATATATTTTTTTTTCATTCTCTGAAATTTATATTTTATCGTTATAACTCTAAATATTTTGGATCTAATGTTTTTCCACTACCCGAAACTAATATCGACTTGGTCCTGGCGGCGGTGCATGGATCAGGTAGGTGAGCAATTAATAATAATAATTTTTAGATTTCTGCCGTTTTTAGCACTTCGATTTCTGACCGATTTGAGCCGTATTGAGATGACGCAATAAGATACAGAGATTATTTGCATTCAGTGTTACTTTGGGAAAGTTTGCAGGATGCTCCTCTACTGTGTTTATTCTCGGATTTTTCTTCTAAAATGATTATTTGTTTTAAATCTCCGTTTTGCCGTGTTGATCAGTGTTGTATATTGTTATAACAATATCGTTGCAGCGTCAGGACTTTGTTCCTGATAATGAAAGCCCGTGAAATGAACTGGGACCTTACCTTTCTTTCAACTTTTGACAGTAAATACCTGGGCACAGGACTTCAAAGCAAACAGACACCCCTGACCCCCTCTTAATATTTAAGAATAAAAAGATGATGAGAAATAAGGACAAAAGCCAAGGAGAGGAGGGTTCAGTCCACAGCAATGCATCGAGGTATGATCTATCAACTTACTTTTTTTTTTTTTTTTGGTAAAACCTGTGAATACCCTGTTTACTTTGACAGCCTTGGGTTACTGTCGGTGCTTAATACAAAACATTTTACTGATTTTGCTTCCTTTTTAAGGAATGACCTTGAGATTGTTAGCATGCCACACCCTAATTTTTTTTGGTAGCAATTTCTGAAAGTTGTGTTGTGACTTAAGGGCCCATGTCATAGTCAAAAGGTACTGTACCTTTATTCAGGGGAGCCCTTTCCTCTGTATTATGTTTTTCCAGCTTTTGAATTTCAGTTTTTAGGTTTTTTGTGCTGTGAAAAATGACCTTGTCGGTTTAGCCATTGCTGCATTGCACCATTTTACATACAAGGCAAATTTTTCTTTGAAGAATCTCAGAAGTCTAAACTTTAACTGAGGGCCATACAGAAGCCTGGTGTAGTAGTAAATTATAGTAAATAGACACAAGAAAAAGTTACATGAATGAAAAAAAGCTCATTTTAAAATATAAACTGGAAAGTGTCTGTTTGTCTGATACCCCTTGCTTCAAATTTTATTTGAGCTTGTAGAACTTTTATACTGTTTAGGTATTTTAGAATATTTTTATACAATTTAACCAGACTTTCTCCTGCTGGTGATAGCATTTCGTATCACAAAATACACACTGGGTCTGTTAACAAGAGGCTCCAAATGCTTTGCTTGTTTGTTTAATGTATTTTTGCTCAGAGTGTTTTTATTTACTTTTGTCAAGTGTTGAGATTCTTTACAGATTTTTATAAGCTTAACCTTGATATGGGAAAAGTATGAAATATTGGAAATGTTTGTTTGCTAGGAATGCAGAAGTATAATTACTGAATTGGTCATTTTGTATTTAAAGAGTCGGCTTTTTCAAAAATTGGAAATTTAAACTATATGCATTTTTGTAAATACACTTGATTTTTGCATTTTGTTAATTTTAATTGAATCGTGGCCTGTTTATTTTTCTCTGGTGTTGTCTTCAGTAATTTTTAACCAATATTAATAAAAAAGAATTCTGAACTGTCTGTTGTATCACATGTGCTCTATGTGATGTTTGCAGGTGTTTGAATAGTATTCTTGATGCCCAATATTTAACCTTCCTTAAACACATGAAGTTGAAATACTGTGGGAATATATATAATTCAATTACTGTAACCTTCTAGCGTAAACTTGGATGATATTCTGGATGTATTAAAATTTCAGTCAAATTCTAAATCCTAAAATGGATATGGGTAAGTTTGTTTAATTTGAAATTATTATTAACTAAATTAGCCTCAGGGACTGTTGAGGCATTAAATATAGCACCTGTACAGGGCTTTATAATAATGCAGTTTAAAAACTCATCACATTTTCAAACTGTGCTATCTTTATATTACTGTAAATGCTGCACACAAAATATTGCTTTAAAAATTGATTAAAAAATTACTATTCAGCTTAAGTCCTTGTGCATTTTTAAAAAGTATGTATTATCAACAAGAGCAATAATAGGTGTAATTTGTTCAGGAAATCTAAATTAAGGTATTTTATCTGCGTTATAAATATTATGCTAAATAGGAGATGAAATTGGAGACATTCAGCAGTAGTTCCACAGAAAGACCTTTGGGGTTTTTGTCCTCAGGGGTATTACATTTGCATAGTGTTTCATGTGTGCTTTTGGTGTTTCCATTGAAAGGTTATTCACCATAATTGATCAATTTACATGTAACACCTGTTCTGTGAGGTTTTCCTTTCTCCCCCTTCACAGTTTGTTGGTGTTTTGTTGTTTTTTTTTTTTTTTCTCTCTCTCTCTCAAAATAAACTTGCTGTGGGTATCATCCACTCACCTGAAGTGTGGGAACAATTGAGCACAGGATATTTGTAAGTGAGCCCTGTCGAGCTTATTTCTGAGCTGTGAGTCAGCCGAATGTCGTAAAATGGGCTTTACTTCCTGAGGTTGACTCGAAGTTGTAGGGGAAATGATTTCTAGGAAGTAAAGCCACCACTTTGCTTTCCTGTGGCCCAGAAAGGGGTTGATGGCTGCACTTCATGTGCTGCTGCGCAGCTTTCTCCTCCCCGGGTGTGGGACCAGCTTGGCATCCCTGGAAACACATGAAGTCCTATCACATAAACATGGAGACAGGTGGAAAAGGTGGATGTGGCCGGTGCCACTTACCTGGGCTGGAGAAGCAAAAATGGAGGGCTAAAGGTGTTAAAGCAAAATACAATTCATATACAGCTCCTTAGTGTCCTGGCTGGGGAATTTGTTCGGAATTGACTCCTACCTTTCCAGGCCTAAGGAAATGCAAAGGCGGATGCTGAATAAACAAAAATACCTGAGAATTGTCCCAAAACAATGGATTATTCTTGAGGAGGGAAATGGTGTTAACTCTTTAGTTTGTAAGCTGAGGGGTGTACCTGGTGCCTTTCTATAGATTGAAAAGCAACACCTGCCCTTTGTATATTGATGGTAAATCCTTCCAAACTTGGAGCTGATTGATTCCATGCGACTTTCTCCGCCTGGGATACAAGTTGGGGATGCTGGAGTTTCTAATACCCACCACCTGCCTATCTGGGACTTGCATTAAATAACTGAACCAAAACCCTGGTGTGTTTTCTAGCATCTTCTGTGCTGCATTTCTGAAAAGCAGGTGGTGTGAGAGGGTCACATCCATGGTGCAACCCCAATGTGGATGGACTTCAGTGGTGAGAGGCAGGCTGGGGCGCCCCTGGGGTCCCCCAGCGAGTTTTGTAGGGGGCGGCAAGTAACACGTGGTGGATACATTGTTCCTCTTGTTTCTCTGGCCTGCAACTGTTGGTTTTGCACCTCTCTTGGTACCCTGGTGTGGAAATGGTTTCTGCTACAGAAGCTGCAGAGCTGGACAAACCCTTGCATCTGTATCCAGCTCTTGGTTTCTCTAGCACTAAAACTTTTTTTTTTTTTTTTGGCGGGGAGGAGGAAAAAAAGGGGTTTTCAGTGCGTTAGATCGCAGCTTGTTAGAGCTGGCGGTGCGGGGTCTGAAATGGCGTTGTTGCTCGGTGGCCACCTTACCGGGGCAGAGCGCGCTGCAGCGTGCGCCGCAGCCCTGGCGGAGCAGAACACCCGCGTTCTACGTGGCAGCCATTTTATGAAGATGTAGTTACATACGAAAGAGGATTTGCGGGGAGGGGAGCAGGGAAACGAAGGCGTTAAACAAAAACTGCCCTCCCTGGCTGCTGATGAAAGCAGGGGACATCCCCTTCTCGTTTCGGCAGCGCTCGGGAAGCCCCGATTCCCCGCAAAACGCGAAGGGAAAGCCGCCCCGCCTGGCATTTTGGTGCGGGTCCAGTTCAGTCACAAAATGGCTGTTCCTTTGTGCCGCAGAGCTGACAGGCATACTGCATTGCACTGGGTGTACGCTGGGAACAGCAGGAAGTTGCTGGTGGGGAGTTCAAAGGCCACCTTGTGCTGCTGGGGCCGGGCATTGGCTGCGCCGGGCGGGGACGGGCGGGGGCAGAGCTGCGCATGCGCGGAGCGCGGCGGAGCGGCGGCTCCCGGGCAGCGCCGCCCAGCGCGGGCTGGGCCGGACCGGGCCGAGCTGGGCCGGGCTGGGCTGAGCTGGGCCGAGCTGGGCTGAGCTTGGCCGGACCGGGCCGAGCTGGGCCGGACTGGGAGCAGCGCGGCCGCCTTCCCTCGCTTCCTCACATCTGGCCGGCGCGGGCTTTTATTTTATCATTACTATTATTAATAGTTCAGGCTAATTCGAGAAGCAAGTAACTTGAAAAGGAGCAGGGCTATTTTTGGTGTGTTGTGTTTTTTGTTTTGTTTTGTTTATTTTCTTTTTAACTTTGAAAAGAATTGCAGAATATCGTAGTATTCCTGGAACATCTGGCCGTTTTTTTTTTTTTTAATAGCATTATGGCTTTCAGCATCCTTAAATCACTACACCCCTTGCCTTCAACGTGCGTTTTGCAACTGGTTTTCTTTGACCTGAGTGGAAACGTTAAAATATATTTATTAAAATGCCTCCGACTATGGTGTCCAGCTTTTCATCCAGGCCGATGGGTTATTTTTTAGCTGTTGCGGCCATCTTGTATGTACCGAGCCTTTCAGTTTCATTTGCACTGCTGGATTCTTTAACAAGGATTTTTTTTTTTTTCCCCCTCTCTTTTTTAAACTAACTCTTTATGAAACTGTCCCGGAGGCTTTTTTTGAAAAGGGAAAACGCTTGATCAGTTTGGAACACAAAAGGAATAATGTGCAAGGAATTCACATGCATAATGATGTAATCTGTGTGCAGCACAAAGGAGATTGTTCTTGTTTTGCTTTGTTACTTCTGTTTCACATTAGCCTCTCGAAGGAAATGTCTCATCTAATTACGAATGCACAATTCTGAGACTTTCAACTTCTCTGTTTCCTGTCTCGTGATTGCTGCCAGGAGTGGAGACAATATACAGTGCTATAAAAAAGACTCACCAACTGCAAGAAGCTGCGTTTAGCTGAAATTTAATCTCTTCTTGACTGTTCTTGTTAGTTAAACATCTTAAACTAATTAATGAAATTTTACGTGTTCTCTAAAGGCACGACCATTTTGCTGAATAAAAACGGAAAAATAGGACTAAAGAGCTCACCTGGGTGATTCGGTAACCCTGCCGAAATGCTGCCGTGGCACAGCAGGCGCTGCTGCACGTGCGCGCACACAGGCTCCCCAGCTCTGCCTGAACTCCCTGGTGCCTTCAGCCAAGAGAAGCTGACGCGGTTGAGATGGCAGATTAGAGCCTGTTCCGCTTTCTCTTGGGTTGATGTTTCACCTGCTGTACTTGAGGGCAACAGTTGCTCTTATCTGCACCTTCCCCCATTTCCTAGATGAGCCGAAGCCAAACTCTCCCACGGCTCGGGGAGAAATAACATCGTGTGCCACAGGGTCGCTTCTGAGAACATGGGATCTCACCTGTGTGTGTCTTGGGAGCAGCGTGCCTGGCCGCATTTGGGCTACAGTAATATATTTTGCATTAAAACAAACGTTTCTGCTGTTAGCTTCATGTTAAACCTTTGAGAGGGCTCAGAGGAAGGGCCAGGAAGGCAGTGATGTGTAATTTTAATCTCTCCAACTTGAGATAGAGAGAAACCAGTCCCCGTCTTTGTTTTCGTGTTTCGGCCCTCGTCTTGTGAAGCTGTTCATGCAATTAGCAGGTTACTGAGTTGCTAAGCCTGTCTCTGAGGAATTTTTATGCCGGCATGTCTCTTTATTCAGGCTCATCACAGCCAGTTTTAAGGAGCAGATGAGGGTACCAGTGGCAGATGCAGTGAGATCAGCCCTGTGGTTAAGTACCTGGGACTGTGAGCAGGCATATAGGGATGGAACTGAAGCTTCTGGTACCATGGCCTTGCTTCTTTTGAACTTGAAACAGCTATGGAAAACCTACTTTGGGTGGGTTTGACAGCTTATGCTGAAGTTGCATCTCCTGATATATATATAACCTGGAGGTGTCTATACTGTATCTCCTTTCGTGTTGCAGACAACAATTCCAGCAGGAATTGCAATGTTGAATTAGGCTGTTAAGTTTGCCCCCAGCTGAAATCCAGCTCAAAAAGATGGTGATGATGGAGAAAGATTCTGTTCTGCGTTCTCTCTTCTCTCCTTCAAGGAAAATAAATACAAACAGAACAGCGCTGGGGGAGGGGAAGGCCTGGATTACCCTAATTAGATATAAGCAGCCTTCTAGCAAAGGATATAGTGTTCTACTGACATGGTGTCTTAGACAAATTTTTCTGTTGTATTTTTATTAAAAGATGTGTGCTAAAATGCTACTTGAAGATGCTCTTCAACAGGTGGTGGTGTGCTCATAAATTTTGCCTTTTTATCCTGTAAAGCATCCTTGAAATGAAAGCAAAAAAAAGACTAGATGAAAAAAATCATATCTAGTGACTTGCAGTGAAGTCCGTCGTGCTCTTAATGCCTCATTTTCTTGGGATAGGGAGTGTCTTTTGGATATAATCAGAAGCAAAATGTTGATGAGTCTTTCCAAATATGCAGCAGCTCTTACTACATCGCTGCTTGTGCAGCACTGTTGCTAGATTATAATTTTCAGTATACAAATGGCTTTATATTTACCTGTGGGCTGAGGTAATCTATGCTGTAGTGCATGTGTTTTTCTGGCCTTGACTTCTAAGGTTAAAAAAAATCAAAATTTTCAAACAGTGATCTCAGATTCCCTTCTGGTATTGTGCTGGTAACGCTCGCGTGGCCTTTCGTCTTGGCAGGGCTTCTGTGGAGCATGTTTGCCAAGCTCCGGCTGCTTCCCAGGCAGATGCTGAACACTTCATTGCTCATGAGCCTTTACCCTGGTATGAACAAGCGTGTTGCAATGTCAAGAATCCACTGACTCCAGAACAACTGGCTCCTTAGGAAAAAAAAAAAAAAGTTGCGTTGTAACTATGTTTCTTGCCAGTTTTATTGCTAGGTATGGATGACTTAATAGAATTGCTAATATATTAATTATAGGAGTAGTTTGCATCTCTTTCATGGGGAGGAACCTCTGTTCTTAACAAGAGTTGTCACAAGTTGAGAGCTTTGCATGCCATGTGCTGTCTGTAAAACGGAGGCTTAATGATGAGCCTTAAATCTCTCGGTTAAAAACAGCTTTTAACAGTCACCTGGAATAAAGCCCTCAGGCCAGGTCAGGCTCCCCTCTTCTGAACTGCAGGTCAGCTGGAACCAGAAAGGAATTTGTGTACTTTCATGTTCTCGTTAATGATTTTGTGTCCATAATTTCCATATTGCTGCATTTCTTTAATCTGTTAGGTCTTAAAGGAAGTTTGCAAATGATAAGGGAGAAAAACCAACCACCCTTTCAGTACAAATTTAAACCAAAATTGCTTGCGTGCATTCTAGTCCCCGCCCCCCGCCTCCATGCATCTATACACCCTTCACAAAAAGTGGGATGCTGCTTTTGTGCTGCACTGAGCTGTGGCCTGGCTGTCCCCTGCTGTGACAAAGCCGGAGCGGCAGTGGACAGGGCGAGTGAACCCCTGCCACCCCCCCGGGCTCCTTCACCGCGGGGTGCGAGGGGGTTGTGGGCAGTGGGTGCTGCCAGGAGCCAGCCGGGTCCCCTCACGGGTGGTGGATGTGAAGCCCCGAAACCTCCCTGCCCTCCCGGGAAGGAGAGAACAGGCCCTTTTCAAAGCCCTGAGAACCTCATTTGTCCTTCCCTTTCTGTGCAGGGAAGGGGAAGGATGTTGCCTTTGGAGATTCTCAATGGTGCTCCTTAATCAAGTGGACAGGTTTTGACTCCTTTTGTCCCTCTGCTGGTTTTCTTTTATTTTCTTTTTTCTTTCTTTTCCCCGCTAAACATCCCAAGCATTTTCAGCCTCCGGCTCAAAGATCAGAGAGCAAGAGAGCCAGCTCTCCCAATCATGAATGAACTGCTCGTTTTGTTTGCTTATGCAAGCGTAATGTGGTGTCTTTGTAGTGCAGAAAGAAAAAAAGAAAACATGCCACTTTTGGAAAATACTTGTCATTCAAGATAGCCTTTACAGGGAGCTGCAGCGAGGGATATTATTTAGCTCACTGTGTGCTTAGGATTCCTTTGGCACTTGGGAGTCCTCTGCTGGGGCAAGCAGCAGTGGCCAGAATGGGTGCGAAGATTTTTCCCTTTGCCTTCTTCCCTTCCCCTCCTTTGAGCCAGGCTGGAAACCCGCATGACCCAATTCAGATGGTTATTTAGATAGGATACCTGCTGAGTGCATAATCCCTCCCTTGTTATAGTCGCACGGTGGCCCTGTTGTGCCTAGTGCTGTGTAAATGTAATTAACACCCAGCTTCTGCAAGCAAGGTTTGCAGTCACATGTGGAAAATGTGTATATTCTCCCTGGTAACTCTTCTCACTTGCCTATTTAAGAAAAGTTGCCATCACAAAAATGAGATTGGAGAAATATTTTTATTTTTTGAAGGATGTGTTGATTATCTGTTACCCTGTAACCTTGGGAGTGTTGTGCCCATTGAAAGCCTGCTCAGAGTTGGCCAAATTATATTGCGAGTATTCAAAGTTGTTCAGAACTCGCTTCTGAACAGTATGAAGAGCCTAGCTATGTTTAGTATATTCTAGTTTAAGTTCCTGCTTTGAGAGAGATCGTTGTTAGAAATATGTACGGTGCATGGGTGCGGATAGTAGAGTAACCAGAATATTTTTCTTCCCCCCACTTCCACTTTTACCTGCAGGAAATAAGTTGGGACAAGCTCTTACACCGACTGACCCTTTCTCAACACTTACTGCTCAGAAAATCTTTGCCTTGTGAGACAGGCAAGCACCAATCACTCTTTTTAATAGACTATCAGAATAAAATATAGGGAACACAAAAAGGTAGGAATGAATTTATCTTCAGTATCACAATCTGAGCGTCACTTGGCTCTCTTGCAAGCTCCGCGTACTGTCTATATGGCTTTAGTTACGCTTACTATAGCATTTGCTCCTGTTTTTTTCCCAAGGCAAAGGGATAGGTCCCATGAAGTTCTCAGTCCTCTGTGGTCCCACCCTTTTTATCAAATCTTATCCTCTCTTCATCAGATGGTCTATAGCCAGAATCAGTCTTGCGTTTCTTTTCCTGGCTTGTTTAGCCTAGAGATGGAATTTAATGTGGTTTGGTGCTATTTTACAGCTACTGTGTGACTTGGGTGCGTGCATCAACATTAACTTGACAGTGCTTGTTTTTATTTGCAATATATGTAGGCATTTCATATATGTTTATATATAATAATAGAGAATACAACATGTATAGATCAAATATTCAAAGGAAATGTTTAACAGCAACATGGTATCCCGTTGAGTTGGTGTGTTAGCATCTTCCGTGGTTTGTCACCATCCCTTTGTGTGTACAGCAGTTTGTGTGTAGGTCACTTTGGGAAGACGCATCTGTTTAAATAGTTTTGAATTGGCGTCCTGCACTGGCTTTGCTGATCTGGGCTTGGGAGTAAATCTAGGGCTGGTGCCGCTGGTGGATGGGTGAGGCTGGCAGCCCTCGCTAGAGAGCTGCGGGGGCTGAGAAGCCTCTTTTACTGGTAGAGCTGGATTTAACGGATACGCCTGGTCTGGAGAAGACATCTCAGCCCCTTCAGAGAGTCGCATCTTGGCTGCCCGCGGCTGTGCCGTGGATCGGCAGTGCCGTATGGCAGCAGGTCCGGTGGGCTGCCCAGTGGTTCCAGCACATGACCCTGCTCCTGCGTGTTTAAGGGTTGCCATGGAATTGGAATGTTTGGGCTGGTCACAGACAGTTGGCTTGGCTCTGCCAGAGAGGGATCCCGAGGACCCAGGGGTGGCCAAACAGAGCGGCTGGCTCACACCTGGCTTGCTGCTGCCCCAAAATTGGGGTCTTGCTTGCCCCTTTTGTCCTCTACAACTCGTCTGCGCTACCCAAGGTAGCGTACTTGTACTGTTGCTGGTTCCTGCGAAGCCTTGGTGCTGATCTTACTCGCTAAGCCGGCAGAGACCTATTTTGCTGCTTCTCTGGGCAAGTCTTGGTGTGTTATCAAGTTCAAGAGGATCATGGAGGAGCCCGGCGACCCAGTCAGTGCTGGTGTGAACACCAGGTGAGTACTGGGAACGTGGGTTGTTGTGATGGATGCATAAAGGTTAAGTGTATGTTTGCTGGAGGGGAACAATAAACTTGGTTTCTGATATTATCCAGCCCCAGGATTTAGTGCCAAGGACCTTTTTGAGCCTGTGTGGCGTAGTTTTGCTGGCGCCGAGTCCCTGCTGAGCTTGCGATGCCCTCTGGAACATTGCTGTTTAAATTCAAACTGTTTAGATTCAAAATGTTCATGACAACTCTTAAAGCTAGGAGGAGCTTGGCTTGTGGGAGGGTCTTGGGTCATTAATCCTTCTTTATCCCCCTGGCTGAATTCCAGTTCTGCCCACCAAAAGCCAAATTTCAAAGGCTGGGGCGGGATGGTCCCAGTTAGAGCCATTCCCTTCTCAGCTCTTGGTTCTAGAAACATGTATCGGGTCATATTTTTCAGCTTGTCTTGCACCTTCTGGAAATATATCTACTGTTGGTACTTGTTAAGAGCTTAGAAAATGATTTGTTGCTGTTAGCAAAGATGATCCCTATAAAATGAAGTCATATGTGAAATATTAAATGCTGAGGCAGGAGGCTTCAGGCACGCTGTAATTGCCTTGTAAACTTAGATGCCTGATTGTAAAGGGTCTTATCACTGCCGTTCAGCTACTTATTTCTTGGAAGGAACATACCCTTCTTGGTAAGGGATGATTTGGTTTTCTTCCCCCTCAAGTCAGAAGCAGGCTCTTAATTAAAACAGAATCATAGCCTCAAGTATTTCTTAGAAACCAAGAGAACATATTTGGCCAAGTCTTAGCAGATCTCAATTTTTATAGGAATTTCTCACTTCAAGGAAGTTACCAACGGTCCAACTGGAGGTTTCTTGATGTTCATGGGTGTTTCTCTGCTGAATTTGGAGGAGGGTGGCCTGGTTGAATTGTGATTTTTGCGACAGCTGATTATAGCGTATCCCACACTTATAGTTCCATTGATAGTAGGTCTCGTTTAGATGTTAACTTAGGGGCATTAAAGCAGGGTGTATTCCAAAAATAGCTTCTGGAAAGAGGACTTAAATATCCAGTTACATACAGCGTAAGGTCTGACTTGACATATGATACTGCTAATCCTTTATATGCTACTCCAGGTAGAAATGCTTCCTGATTGTCTCAGTAATAGTTAGAAAGGATTATGTTATTGAATTAGCCTTTTCAGATTTTTTTTTTTTAATTCTATCAGTGTAGAAATAAAGACAAACACATATACTTTTGCCTTGATAACAGGTGGTTTATTAAAATATTATTTAATAAAACAAAAAAATAATTATTTTAAAATAATATATTTATTTTAAAAGAATTATTGGACACAGTTCACATCTTGAAAAACAGAATTATAGTGTCCAGATGATATTGTGCATAAAGCATATGAATTATGGCTATCGATGTGCAGAAAGGCTGTGCCCCTGTGTTCTTGAAATAAAGCTTAGGGCCTGGAGAAACAAAAAGTTCCAGAGTGGGAAGAGGCCAGTAATTACTGTTCTGCCTTTAAACAAATACTGCCAAAGCTGTCTGGCCTCAGACTAGCCTGGGTTGTTATAATTTCTTCCAGCTATTGCTAATAAATCTGATTGAAGTGTCTTCCTCTCTTGCGCGTCCCCATGGAACACGGGACGCCAACATGACTCGACCAAAGCCTGGTGCTGTCACTTCCCATTGTGACAGCAGAGGTCTGGATGCCTCCACGTCCCATTCTTTTGCGGAGGTCGAGTCCCCGTCCCCGTGGGAGGCTCTGCGGGACGGCGTCCTGCCGAGACCTGCCCGTGGAAACCGGCTGTCCCCAGAGCTGCTGCCGCATTGCTTCCTCGAGCGGTGTGGCAACGCTTCCTAATAAATCCCCTTGGTTTTCTTGAAAAAAATCCTGAAAACGCTCCAACGGAGAGAAGTTTCATCACTTGCTCTAAGTAGACTCAGTTGCAAAGTGATGTGGTTGAGCAGGACGTTGGGAGCAGATGTCAGCGGATCCACGGCCACGCTCCATAAGAGTTGGTGGGGAGAGCTGCGGAGGTGGCGGGCGAGCGGGGGACGTGGTGGCTGTCAGCGGGCTGTAGCTGGAGAGCACGGCGATGGAGAGAGCCGTGCTGGAGAAACGGGACTGGAAGTTGCAGAAAAGGGAGAGGAATGGCCAGGCGGCGGCAGGGTGTAGCGAGACGGCTGTGCCTTTGGTTGTTGTGTTTGGGAGCAGGACAAGGAGGAGTGACCCGGCAGCCTGGAAGGGTGGTAGTTCAACCCGAATTTCCAGCCCTGCGAGGAGGTAGCGATGTGATACCCCTGTCTCCTTCAAAATGAAGCTGGGATGAGGAAACCAGCAACCGGCAGCGACATCGCCCTGCTCTCCTTGCTGAAAAGGCTCCGTTTCTGTTACTTCAGCCTTAGAAATTCTCTCTCGCCCCCGTTTCGTTTTTCCCTGCGCCTGCTACACGCCCCTTGTGTCAGGACTTGGTGAACAGACCCAGAGCGGCAACCGCCACCTCACGCGAATCGCAAGATGGTGGTGAAGGAGGGATGGCTGTAAAATGGCGGCCGGGAGACGGCTGAGCGCCGCGGGCAGGAGTGGAGCCGCTTCCCACGGCGCTTGGCTGCTGCCCCCTGCCCGGGCCACGGCAGCCGGGGCGGGACAGGCCGGTGCGGGACAGGCCGGAGTGGAGCAGCCGGGGCGGGACAGGCCGCAGCGGAGCAGCCAGGGCAGGACAGGCCGCAGCGGAGCAGCCGGGGCCGGGCAGGCGGGGCGGGAAAGGCCAGGGCGGGACAGGCCGCAGCGGAGCAGCCGGGGCCGGGCAGGCGGGGCGGGAAAGGCCAGGGCGGGACAGGCCGCAGCGGAGCAGCCGGGGCCGGGCAGGCGGCAGCGGCGCTGCTGGTGTATGAGCCCAGCCCCCTGAGATTTCACCAGGAGAGCTTTTATCTGAGAAAAGAAAACTTACTTCACGGTGTAAATTAGCCCTGTTTGCATGTGGTTATACCTATGAATAGTAGCTGAGGCTGTAGTGATCCCAGCTCTGTAGCATGCATTGATTTCCCTAGATTTCTATGCAATTGTACACGTGCTTTTGCCTTTTTGTCTGTATTATTTATTTCTTGCGTTGTGAAATCTGAGCAGAGCCTTTGATGTATCTTCTTACTTTTGTAGTTTTGTACAAAAGGAGAAAAATTAAAAATCTGGTTTCTCTCTGCAAGGTTTTCCTGACTCTTCTTTCCTGTTGTGATATCGGCAGTGTGCCCTTAAATATTACAAAATCACTTAACTGCGGATCGAGAGTGGAAAAAGCTGCTCACTTGTTCGACACTTTGTAGTATGCCACACTGCGTTTTGGTTCGTGACAGGGTGGGATTTGTACTGTTGCCTTGCTAATGTGTATGTTATATGTTGTAATGAGTTTTCAGTTTTCTTTAATTGGATTTTAAACGCAAAATAGATGTTGAAGTGGTTGAACAAAGGTATTTGAGTCTTTTGGCCACCAAAAATAGTTTGGCTTCTCATTGTTTTCTTGAGGGCCCTACATTTAAGTGAATATTCTATATATTGACCCATTTAATGTAAAAAAAAAATACACCTATGTGATGTTCTGTTCTCCCATTATTGGCTATTTGGGAAATGCAGTCTGCACAGCATTGCTGTAATCCTTTAAACAAGAACCGCCCCAGCCATGTGCCTGTATAAATGCCTTTCTGCTGCTTTTTTGCTGAATTTATTTGTTTTGAAGAAACATGATATTTACTATACTGTACAGTGTCATGTATACAACGTTTGATGCTGGTCTCTTTCAGAAATTGGATGTCAGGTTTTTGAAGCACTGGCCATACTAGGATGTAGTGGAGAGCAATGCTGGAGCAACTGTTTATCTTGATATAGCAGGATGGTCTCTGGACACTCCAGCTCCAAATATTCCTTATTCTTGTTTGCTCTGAGCAAGTAGGACCTGTACTGCTGGTATTGCTAATGTTTCTCTTCATGGTGCCACCACTCTTTGTGTTCTGGTTGATGAGCCGGAGATACCGGACAGTGACTTTTGAGGCCACACTCTCACCCATGTGTTCAGAGCCTGTCCTGGGACAGAATTGCTGCTGCTTCACTGTGCTGGTGCAGGGTGTTTGTTTGGGACCTGCATGGTTCACACTTGCATTTAGGCTATTCCAAACCTGTCGTTGTAGGCACAGGTTTGCTCGCTGCATATTTCAAAGCTGTGACAGTACAGTTAAAATATAATCTCTTCTTTCTCTACCATCAGTCACTCGGCATCCGAAGAAGCCTCTGGCTCTGACTCTGCAAGCCAGTCTGAGAGCGAGCAGGGCAGCGAGTCAAACAGCAGCTCGGAGTCCTCTGAAAGTCAGTCTGAATCCGAAAGTGAATCCACGGGTTCAAAATCTCAGCAGACCCCTCCTGAAACCAAAGAAAAACCAGCCTCTAAGAAGGAAAGGATAGCAGATGTTAAAAAGGTATTGCCGCCACTGCTCTGCACAGCCGTGTTACCCCTGTACCCACCACGAAAGGGCACACAGCAGGACCTTACCGAAGCCGCCTTCATCTTCTCTGCCACTTTGCACATTGACCAAACAGCCTCCGGCTTCTGATGTCTAAGATGCTCGTTGGCTGTTTGTTTGTGTGTTTGTGCCCTGCTGGTGTCATCCTTGTGAGCAGGAGCTTGTGTGTGTTTGACAGGACAACCCTTTGGGCACCGCATAGGTACTGATGGGGCTGACGGGTGCCTTTGCGGGCAGGTGCTTGTCATCAGTACATGACCCTGTCACTTCATCCTCTGCTTTTCCACTCCTCTCTCCTGTATCTCCTCTCAGCAGTAGTAAAGTTTCCCCATGTGATGTATAATTAGGAGAATGCCTGTTTGGGATTTGGGCTGCTTTGGTTTGTTTCTATCACTGTCTTCCTCTTTGAAAAAAATAAAGAGAAAAAAAGGAGGAGGAGGAGGAAAGCTATTTAACTTTTATTATTTATTAGGTCCAGAATAGTGGTTCTTTGCTGTGTTGTGGGTTGTTTTTTTTTTTTTTCTGAAGCTTCCCAGCTACCCCTTAGCAATATCCCCCCCCAAACAGCCAGGTTTGCCCTCCACCTGTTGCTGCACAGGAGGTAAAGGGATTGCAGGTGTCCCTCTGGTTGGTAAGCACCTCCCCAGTGCAGGAGCTGTGCCTTGGCCACCTGCTTTACACAGGGGATGGAGGTACCTGAGTAACAGTGTAGTATGAGGTGAGAAAGAGGAGCCAAAATACCCATTTGGAGACAGGACCTGAGTGAACCGAGTTTATGTGGAGGGAGGAAAATAAGGTTAGGTCAGTTATTTTGTTTGTTTACGGTGCGTAACTATCCTGTTTTTCTTAGCTGTGGTTTGCACTTTGCACAGCTTGCTCCTGAGAGTGAGTTTTGTGGAGAAAGTTGCTCTGTACGTAAAGGCTGAGAAGGAAGGGCAGTGCTTTCAGCCTGCCCTCCCCACACACCTGCAACGGAGAAGGGAAGGATTTTGTTACTGGCTTCTCCATCTCACAAATCTCTAGGCTGCTGGCTCAAGTTGTGGCTAAATCTCCTGACTGGCAAGGAATGATGCATTTCTAAGGCAGTTGTGGTAACACAATATTCAAATTCCTGTTTTATTGTTGATAGGTGGGGACTGAAGGAAGATTTCTCTTCCTCTATGGGCTTCTAAGAGCATGTCCCTAACAATGAACATTAAAGTTATCCTATGAGAGAGCGATATGCAGGGTGATAATTAGCGTGGATGAAACATGAAAAGGTCAGGGCACTCTCTAATAAGGAAGCCTCTCCCTTCCCTAATTTCTCTGTTAATGGGTCTTTTCCTTAACTAGGCCTGACCTAGGCGTGTTGATACCTGTTCTCCTTGATTATCCAACGCAATTAGTTATATTATTGTTTACTTTGTATTTCTATCTAGATACACCCATGAAGGTGAGGTTAATTTGCATTAGTAAGATTTGTCATGGGAGTTAATCCCTCATCCGAAAACTATGCCATTTAAAAGATGAAAAGACAAATTCTTCGTACGGTTTGGGGATTATTTTGAGTTTTTCTTTCATGTGCATTTACCTCTCTGTACTCGCATGCTCAACAGATATACACCTTCAAAATCTGTCTGTTGCAGTTTCATTCCATTACCACTTTATCAATAGCAGAAAAATTGCTCAGCTGCAGCCTTGTATTCATCACACCCTCAATCCCAAGTCGCTGCTGCATCTGGCAGTATATTTTGATTTTTTTTTTCCTGCCAGTGGTTTGCAGAGACATTTGAGGACTGGAGGGAGAGAGAAGCAGGAGGAGAACGAATAGTTTTAGAAAACTGTTAGAGAATGAGCTCCGCTGAGTTAGAGAGGGATTGTTGGTGTGGGTGTTTGAAAGGCGTGTTGATGATTTGTATCTGCGCTGTGAATCTCTTGGTGTCACCAACACAGCTCTGCATTCATGTCCCTCAGGGCATCAGTTCTTGTCTCCCCTTTCTCCTCCTGTCCATCCCACAACAAATGCATGCTGTTATACAGTGTATTTACACTATTTAGGGTCTAGTTACAGCAAATAGGGCACATCCATTCCCAGGAGCTGGCTCTGCACATCCTCCTGTCCTGCGCTGCCAAACTGTGTTCACATCAGTGCATTCAGGAGAAGGAACGGCAGCACCACCACCTTGCCTTGCCGAAGGACAGGGTGCCCTGGTCCACTTGCTGTCCAGGCTGGGCCACAAAATTCACTTTTGAAGTTGCTGCTGGCGACATCTCATCACTGAGCTTGTCAGGCAGCCGGTGGGGTGTTTCCTATGGAAAGGAATTGTGGTGGAAACTGTTAGTGGCAGTCAATTGTCCTTTTTGAGTTGGTAGGTCCACTCATTCCATGCGCAAGGTGTTGTCTCCTGATCTTCAGCACCATTGCTTGCAGCAGCTGCTATCCGAGCACTCTGTCCTTCAACCTGAGCGACCTGGAGAGTAATTTGTACCTTGACAGAAAGATGGCCCACTGTAAAGATAGTGCTGAGCGAAAACACGCTACTTTAGAACGGTACCCAATATCCCAAATTAGCCATAATCCTCTTCAGCCAGGTTTTTTAACGTGTCCACCTACTGATTGCTAATTCCTGATGGTTTTATGTTTTGTAAAAACATTCAACATCAAACTTCTCTAAAATGTCAGAAATAATTGGGGTGAAGCAGGCCTTCTGATGGTCTGTTTATTTTGCAGATGTGGGAAGAATATCCTGATGTTTATGGGGTTAGGAGGTCAAACCGAAGCAGACAAGAACCATCGCGATTTAATATAAAAGATGAGGTAAGAAAAAAAAAAAAGGATGAGGGATTACTGAACATATAAAAAAAACAAACCCGAAGAGCGAAGGCAGGTCTTGTCTGCATTGCCTTGTAAACACCAAGTTCCAGCTTGGTGCCTGGATGTTGGAGCTCAGAAAAGGTCTTGGTCCTGCGGTTGGATCTGCTTGGCCAGAGACCTCGAGTTGGTGGGACACTGCTTGGGCTGAGGTCTGCGGGCACAGGTCTGAGTGCTGGAATGGGGCGTAACGCAAGCCATGCCCTGCTGTAGAAACATCTTGGAGAGAATGAGACTGTGTAAAACAAACCAACCGCACAGACACACACAAACAAAACCAAAACCAAACACAAAACCAAAACCAAGCACAAGGTAAGTCCAACCAGGAATAAAGGAAACTTCCCAGAAACACCACAACAACAAAACAGTCATTGTTACTCATCCTGGAATGCTGATAAGTGCATTTTCTTTGGTTGAATATTGGGGAGTCTTATGCTTCAGCTGGGGTTGACAGTGGTCAGAGCCTGGCAGACAGACCTTCCAATTGTTCCGAATGTTGTTTGTTTGTTTTTCTGAAGATGTAGGAATTAGCTGCTGCCTTCATTTACATCTAACGGGCTTTCTGTACAGAGCTTTTCATCTGCACGTCTTCAGGAGGGCTGAGTAGTTACAGAGAAGAAAACCAGGGAGAGGCTTAGACTGAAAGTAAAGCTTGGAGCTTAGAGCTAGGTTCAAAACTGTGCAGTTGGGAATCTGAAGATAAGTAGCCACATTTGCAGCAGAACAGGAGCCCAGTGGTGCTATTTGTGTTTCACTGCTGAAATGTTCATTTGGATGCTCAAGAGGTCTGAGTCGTGCGGCAAACGTGGGTCTCCAGCTCCTTGCTCTGGTGCGTTACTGAGGCTTTTGGCACCCCCGGTGCCACCACCTGTGCTCCCAGACTCCTGTGCTGGTTGTCCCGCAGAGCAGCAGGTTAGGAAGGGGCTTGGGGCACGTCATTGACTTAGCTTTTGTTTTCCTTTTCAAGTTCAGCAAAGCCCAGGCTCGCTGGCCGCCTCTCTGTGCGATGCCCCGGCGTGCACTGTGCTGGCAATGCCACACAGCCCTCTGCTGCAGACCTCAGTGTCCTGTTAGGGGCTCAGGTAAGTCCCGTCTTTTTTTGTTTTACAATATTACGTGGTTTTGCAAATGTTGTTTTATTTTTCAATATCTTTATTTCCTACTACTTAAGGTATTATAAAGTTTAAAAAAAAAAATCTGAGATGTGAAAACTTTGCTATACCACAGAATATTGTAAAAAAAAAAAAAAAAGTCCTCTAAATGCCCCCCCTGCCGCTTTTGTGAAACGGAAAGCCAAAATTAACAAAATTGGGCTACCCCCTTCCCCACTCTCTCCCTAAAGCAACGCTGACTGGTCCCCATAGGGCAACTCCCATCTGCAGCGGAGTCCGATGGAGGATGTGACGTGTCAGGGACACAGAGCTGGGGACTCGCAGAGAGCAGGAGGACATGGAAAGTCTCTCTTTTGGAAGACCTAAACACCAAAAGAGAGGAAATAGTGTAGCTGGAGCCTGCATGGTGCTGAGCACTCCTTGCTGCTGCTGGAGCTGGCAGAAACCCAAGGCGCTTGACACCTCTTCAGATTGCTTTTTCCCTTTACAGGGTTAATCCTATCACCAGTGACCTGCTTTTGTCACTTGCTCCTGCTTGGGACTTCCAGCACAGTGTCTAGGGGCTTTTAATTGCCTTTTTCCCTAACGCTTCTTTGCAGTATTAGCAAACAGCATCGCCCAGGCAGCACGACGGGCTCAGACAGCAGAACCAGCATCAGCTATGGTGCCTCCCCGTGTGCTGCCCCAGGACTTGCCCTGCTCAGGGGAAATGATGTGTAGGTGGAGGGGGTTCAGTTTTTGGGGCACTGTTCAATCACTGGTCTGTCCTCTGAGACAGATTGGGCCGGGTTATTTCTGTGTTGGAAATTATTACCTTCTGGGAACTGCCCGGAGGTCACCGGGCACCCTGTGCAGGTCTCCGAGCTGCCCTCAGGGAGGTTGACAACTTGTGACCGATGCTGAGGTGTGTGCTGAAAGATCAGGAAGCGAAAGTGCGGTTTTGCATAGGGGTACAGAGCTGCTCCGAGGACTAGAACTGTCTCCAGGAATAAGAGCACATGTGAGTATTTTACTAAAAACAGTACTTGCCCCACGCGTTTTCTTTGCAGTCAATAAGTCAGCTTCAGGTTTCAGCCAAGGGAAGTGAGACACGCAGAGCCAGGTGCCTTTCAGAGTGTTCTGGGGCAGTCAAAAAATAAATGTGCCCAAAATAGATACAATATTTTTGCTGTAAAGAAGGTGGTGTGAGATTGGAGTTAGTAATAAATGGCATGGTGCCTCTTTTCTGTGAGAGAGACCACAAGTCATGCAGCAGAGGTGTCCCCAAAATACAGTTGGTTTTATTATTGAAAAAAAAAATCTGCTCATTTGCATTTTGATTAATGCCTTGCCTCACATCGTTGCTGAAAGTTCAAATGCTACTGGTGTGACTGGGAGAGAGAACTTCAGAGGACATAAGAAAACTAACCTGGCAAGCTGAGATTCCCCAGCTTTTCTGGAGCACTAGAGCTTGGCCACTGTTAAGCCTGAAATGAGCAAATCCTCGCTTTGCCTTTCACCTGAAATATTTTTTGCCGCTGTTTAAGCAAGCCTTCATCTCCTAGTAGGCAGCATGAACTCAGGAGTCTCTCTTGGGCCATGCCAGGGGCCTTGAGTCTGTGTCTCCTGCCCTGGGCTCACAGCGAGGACACTCGTGGGCAATCTGTAGGACCAGAACTTCAAAGCTGCTGCTTCGTGCTACGTACGCAGCACCATTATGTTTTGTACAGCACTGGAAAAGAGTATAATTAATCTAGTAAAAATGTGTGGGAGAGAGAAGGAATAAATTAGATGGGAAGACTCAGCGAGACATGGAGAGGAGAAGTCTGATCCCTTCAGCTGGAGGTGGGGAAAGTGAGTTGTAAGAGGCCAGTTCCCAGTCCAGTTGGAAACAGTGGTGCAGGAATTAAGTTGGGCATGTTTATAGTGTTTGGTCGGGGAAGGGGGATCTAGGAGATGCGAGTAATCTGTCCCCTCAGCCACAGCAGCAGCCCCGAGGGGCAGCCTGGACCCAACAGAGTTTTGCCAGTGCTGGTACTGGGACTCTGAGAAAAAGGGGCTGTGCAGCTGGCATCTCTTGCTGAGCTGACAAAAACCCTGGTGGGGACTGGAGATGGATTTTTTTCAGCTTGCTTCGTGGCATTCGGGGAGGTGATGTTACTAAAATTGAAGTTGCATGCGGTGCCCAACTGCTCCGCGTCCCGAGGAGGCTGGGTGACAGGCTGGAGGGCACATGGGACCTCGGGGGCACACTCAGGGCCTGGCGTGCTCCCAGCTCCCCGGTTATCATCAGCTGAGGGATTTACCACCAGCCAGACTCTGTGGGTTGGTATTGATAATGGGGTGTCACAGCACAAGCTCTGTTTGTGCCGCAGAGGCACAAATCTCCCCCTGGGGTTGATTTGAGCAACGCAGCGGAGAGTTTTGCAGCTGGGTCCTGAAATGTGGATTTAAGCAGAATTAAGAGGTGGCTAAAACATGCTTACGCTTAAAATATATATACATATATATATTTATGCATAAAATGGTAGAAAGTGGCTTTCAATTAGGGGCTGGAGCCTGGCAGCTGAGGGTCAGGATGCCAGGAGGAGCTGGTGAGAGGAAGACAGGGGTGGGTGGAAGGCGGGGGCCAGAGAACCCGAGTCCCCGGCGGGCGCAGACACGGCGCTTCCCGGCACTGGACAGGGAGGATGTGGGAGCACAAGGCGGGCGGATGACTCAGGCTGGGCCTGGCTGTGTCAGAGGAGACAGAGCTGGGCTTGACGCGCATCCAAAAAAGACAATGGTGTCTTTGAAAAAAATGTAACTGAAGGCGGCTGAATTGCAGTCACAAGTTGATTTTTTTCAAGGCTGAGAGAGATGAGGAAAAGAGTAGTTGTTAGAAATGAGTATCAGCTTTGTAGAGACAGCGACAGAGCAGGGGAAGAGTAGAGGCATCAGGAAAATGGGCACTATGAACTTGGGAAGTGGGATTTTGGCAAAGAAGTGGAGTTCATTTCAAAGAGCCAGAAGTTTTATTTGGTTTTCTCCAAATCTGATCTTTTCTGACACAGAGCAGAAGAAAAATCCACCTTTCTTTACTTGTAATTTGCCACAGGACAGCAAAAAGCAAGCGTGCCTTGAGGGACAGCTCTTAAAAAACACGCCAAAATTAGGCAACACACTTCAGAAGGTGGATAAGAGATTAAAAGAGAAAAAGAACACTGAGGACTTCTGGACTTCGCTATGTCGAAACTGAAATCTGTGCAAGGCTTGGCTTATGTCACAAGGGTAGGTAGGGCTCACCAAGGTGTTCACCAGTCACTTGCTTCCTGGATACTTGGTCTGTGAGACAGAGGTTTCTTGCAGGGCTGTGAAACAGGTCGATGAATATGCATTTGTAGTGAGATACGGTGCCAAAAGGTGTTATTGTGTCAGTGAAATTCAGCAAAGCTTTTGGTCTAACGTGACATCCAGTATTTCAGTATATTTTAATGGAAACACTGATGCAGGCGAGAACTGGGTTTCTCTTGGTGGAAGGGAAGCTGGAAAATGGAAATAAAGGATCCAGAAAGAAAGCAGTGGGGTGGACCAGGGCTCTCCAGAGCCTCGGCTTTTTCATGTTGCAGCTCACACCATTTCACGAAATTCTTGTGTAAACAGCTCTTAGCTGTAAGCTTTGTGAGCTGTAGCTAGGAGGGTGGCGTGTGTACCGGGAGATGCAAACTAAGGTACGTGCGCTGATGGACAGACTTTACCTAGAGCCAAAGCTGAATCCCGCAGCAAAAGGCAGTATGAAATGGAAGATTTCCAGTAAACGTGTAGATCAAGCAGTCTTGGAGGCTGCTTCTGTCATTTTAATGCTCTTTTAGAAATCTCCCATTGGTGTCTTCAGTTTTCTCCGTGCTGATTTGTGTTTTCTGGGGCAAGTGTATAAAGTGAAGTCATCTGTTGGTTGAGGGGGTGTTATTTGTGTGGTAATCTGTTTTTATGAAAATGAGATTGTGTACAACGTGCCTAAAGATATTTTTTTTTTTTTAGCTATCTTGGTCTGTAGGAGTTAATGACACCCACATTTAAAATAGTACATCGAGCGGTTAGAATATCTCTAGATATATTTAGCCAGAGACACCTCACTGGTGGAGACTAGAGGATGAGGGGGAAGGAAAGCAGCAGCGCACGGCTCTGACCCAGGCAGGTCCTCAGCGACTCAGGAAGGCAACAAAGCTCTTGCGAGGAGAATATTGTACTTTTAGAAGAATTTCCTGCCTTACAGGAAGCTTCTCTAATGAAGGCAGAGATCATAACGCATTTGTGTGGCTGCGAAAGTTTCTGCAATCACAGAAACTAAGCCTGAACGCCCCCAAATGTTGCAGGATTCCTGCTGAAATAGCAAGTATGGACACTCACAAATGTACATTCAGCCACTGCGCTTCCAGTTAAAAATTTTGTAAAAAGGCTGAGCTGTAGCACTGCAGCAGGACCTGGAAGCGCTGCCCAAAAAGCCCAAATTCCCGCTGCTACCTGTTTTCGGGAGCACCAGACAGGAGCGATGCTCACCTTGCACCGCAGGCAAGGGCAGCAGCAGTGTGAATTTGTGCTTTTTGGGCTCGAACACGTTTTGCCTCCAACGCTGGGTGATATGAGGTTTGGTGGGTTAAATTCCCCCTGTGGTTTTGTAATTCATGGGGTCTCACACACACTGCGGGTCCATGTGGCCACTGCCCCCGCCAAGACAGCATCTCCCAGGGGTTGGAGGTTGATGCTGAGGGGTTGGTGGGTCACAACCTTGTTCATCCCAAGCTCAGGGGCTCCAGAACAGATGTTGTAGTAGATGATCTCTCCAGCCTTTCTGCAGATTTATGGTATCTTATGCTGAGAGCACAGCGGCATTAATCCTGCAGCCAGGGAGCTGGCTGCTCTTTTGCAGCTCCATCCCACCAAAGCATCCTTCCAGCGCAGACCACGTGCATGCCTTTCAGTTGCATCCTTGAGGGGACAGTCCAGAGTGAAGCCTACAACCTGATTTTCTTTCTTTTCAATTGAAGGCAAGTAGTGAATCTGAAAATGAGAGCCCAAAAAGAAGAGGCCAGAAGCAAATGAAAAGAACGTAAGTTTTTAGGGAAAGGGTTGTGAATGGACATGCTTTGTCGTGTCTTATTTTTCGGAACGGTAGTATTGGATTGTTTGATAGGCATTGTCAACACAGAGGGCTTGTAAAATAAATTATTTTACTTTTCCATTAGTAATACTTCGGATTATTAAAATTGAAGTGTGAATAGGGGTCTACAGATGAATGCAATTTCCAAGCTTTTCTTTTGTTTATATTTTCTCACTTTGCCTGTGACAGAATCTGAACAAATCAGGTTCACTTTCTGTTGTCAGTCTTTCACTTCTCCATCAGGTTACTTATTCTCCTTCAGAGATACTTAAAACAATTTAATCCCGGCTCCTCTCCCCTTTTTGATTGATAGAGTACAATACCAAAGCATTATCATATTTTTTCTTTCATAACCCTCTACTACAAAAAAAGGCCTTCCCTAAAGGATATTTTGGATGTCTGATCACCATAACTGAGTTCACTTACAGTCATATTTTACTCCATTTTCCCACACAATAAGTACCTTTTAGTTTTTCCATACACTGGAGGGAACTACAAGCTGCCGGATGGAGAAAACTTAAAATACAGCCACGTGACCCAGCTCCCTTTCTCCTGTTTCATGTCTTTTAATGTTTCGTTCAGTTGTACCCACCAGTGCAGGACAGGAGGGGAGGCAATAAAGCTCAGGGAGGACTGTGGTAGTACAGACATCTCATGGGCAAGAGGAATAATCCATCTGGACTCCTCTTTCCTCCTCCCCTTGGAGAGGGGAAAAGCTCCTTCAAAGTGCATTTAACAGCTGCAGCTTTGCTCTGAATTGCCCACAGAGAACATGCCTCCTTCCACTAACGGTACAACACAATTTGGCTTCACACTTGGCAACTTTAATTGCCTGAATTTAGACGGCAGGAGACTTCTTGCTCCATTTTCTGGGCTACAAGGAGATCACGTAGCTGTGCATGTTGTGGCTCGTGCTCCGTAAGTGAAAGCGAGCACTTCTCTTAAGATTTTTTCCAGCTCATTTCAGAAATGCGGAAATGGACGTGAAAAAGAAATAAATTGAAGCGCTTGCCCACCCAGTTGTAAGAAGGTACAGCTCTGCCACAAGAACTGTTGTAGTATGTGTTAAGAGCCACTGTCGCTCAAGATATACATGAACTAAAACCCAGGTGACTGAGGCGTCTTCCTAAAAGCAGAGAATCACACCATAAAATCCCCCCTGCATTGCACTGAACAACCAAGAGTGCAGTTTTGAACTTTTTCTCGTATTTATAGCTTGCTAGTATTAACCTAAATGACTTGGATGTCTGCTTAGCCAAGTATTTGTGTTGAAATATGATTGCCCTTCACGACCTACGTTTCTGACTGTAGAAATAAATGGAAGAGAGAGATCTCTGGTGAAGAAGAGGATGAAGATGGAGGGGAGCAAGGCACTAGTGGAGACAGTGAGCCTGAAGCGAAGAAAGTTAAAGCAAGACGACCTGTCCAAAGGAGGTAAGGAGTGGTTGTTTCAGTCTGTCCCTTTTTCTGGATATGTTCTTTCTGCCTGTGCTGGGTGGGGAGGTGATCTCTATTTGTTGCTAAAGAATGTTTGTTTCTGCAATATTACCCTTGTTTACAACCTAGTAAACCTAGGACCTAGTTACTCTCTCATCTACCCATTTCATGCTCTGGTAAGTGATGCAGTGGTTTCCATGGTAGTTAGAGCTGACTAAATCCATAGGAGTCTGATATTTGAGATGTATGGTTTCTTAAAGAGTTAATAAAATTGATGTTTATGTAAAACATGCTGTACTATGGCTTTCTATTAATTCTGATTTTAGAACAGTGGCCAAAACCAATGTTAAAAAGCCTCACAAAACCCAGCGTGGGAAGAAGAGAAAGAAACCGGACTCAACTGAAGATGATGATGATGATGAAGACGATGAGACCCCTAAGAGACAAACTCGACGAAGAGCAGCCAAAAATGTCAGGTATCAAGAATTGTGGTGTTGCTTGATGATGAGAGCTGGCTGGGGAAGAGGGAAACACTAGAGGACCTGACTCCCTGTGTGATCCTGCAGAGAGATTCTCCTCTGCCCTGAAGATATCTGCTGGCTGAGATGTGGGGTTTTTAAGAGGCTCATGCTTCAAACATTTGAGTTCTCTTTACCTTGTTTTGCTGTCTGTAAAGGAGGGAATATTTAGTAATCCCTCCTAGAGAAACATGAAGGAGTTTGCATAATGTTCCTAAAGCACTCTCCGATAAGATTAAGAATTGCAGAAAATACAAAATGAGTAAGAGGGAGCAGCTGTGCTAGATTGGACCAGTTGTCTGAGAGTGGCTGATAGGTGATGCTTTGAGACAGAACATTGGGACATGGTGGAGGTAAAGCATTATCCATTCCCCGAGGTACCTTCTCACCTTTTGGCAGTCCAAATAAGGGACCTGCAAAGAGCCACCCAAAGAATAATTTTTGGTGGTTAAATGTTCATCAAAGATGAGAAGTGTAGTTCCTAGGGCAGTGTAGGCACCCATGCAGCCTTTTGGTGCTCTGAAGCTTCCATTGTTGAACATAAAGTAATCTTTCACTCAATAGAGGAGACTTTCTTTGTTGGTGAAGGTCTCGCTTTTGCTGTGGGGATTGTTCTACCTCCTTATGAAGTATTTGTTGTCAGCCATGGGCAGAAAAAGCTATATGGACAAGACAGAGTGTTAGTCTGATGAGTGTAGCTATCTGAGTGTCTCAGGGAAAAATTCTGAATGGCTAACTTCACAAATGCATGTGCTGAATGAACATGCACAGAACTTCAGGATAAATGCTGGAGAAGACTTGCTCCAGTGCACACCGTCCTGTGTGTTCCTGGACTGGGTAGAGTTAAGGGCTTTTTATCGATTTGGTTTTGATCTCGTTCAGTTACAAAGAAGATGATGATTTTGAGACGGATTCTGATGACCTGATAGAGATGACTGGAGAGGGAGCTGATGAACAGCAAGACAACAGTGAAACTATTGAGAAAGTCTTGGACATCAGACTTGGAAAAAAAGGAGGTGCGTAGTTCTGGAAAAAGCCTTTGTTTCTGATATCTATCATGTGTGCTCACAGCTTCTTTTGAGCTTTTGCAATTTCAAAGTGGGGCCAAAGGTTGTTTCATTGCTCTTCACCCTTTTCTCTCTGCCT
The DNA here is from genome assembly GCF_036013445.1 of Caloenas nicobarica. Classification (NCBI taxonomy): domain Eukaryota; kingdom Metazoa; phylum Chordata; class Aves; order Columbiformes; family Columbidae; genus Caloenas; species Caloenas nicobarica. Next base: position 17,416,399 of record NC_088254.1, read on the forward strand.
CTTATTTATGTCTTCTAGCACCTTCAGTAAAATCTAGGATTGAAAAACCTAAAATGTGAAGCTTATGTGTTTGGCAGCTTTCATTTAGTGTGCATGTATTTTAAAGACATAGTCATTGTTCTGTGATTCTTGCTTTTCTCTTTTGAAATATAAAATAGATCTTCCAGTAGAGTCAGTTTTTGTAGCTCTATTGACAAAAGCCACAATGAAAATAAAGCTGATGTTTTGTTCTCATAGCCTTACAAAAGTGTTTTTGTAAAACTAAATAGTTGTGAACATTTTCAAGAGACCTTTGAATTATCCTTAAAGAAAAAGCATTTATGAGAGAGAGATTTTAAAAGATTCTGTTGTAGGGAAAGCTGTTGTGTCCCTGCCTTATTGGGTTGCAGAATCTGTAGGATATTCTTTGTGCTGTCACAAAAGGTCTATTGGAAAAATAACTTTCTGCTCTAATGCAATTCATGTCCAGTGCTTGTTAACAAAGGTACCGACCGCAGCCTGATTTCTTTTGCAGCCACTGGTGCTTCCACCACCGTGTATGCGACTGAAGCCAATGGCAACCCCAGCGCCGACTTCGATCCTGAAAAGGATGAGGGAGAAGTTCAGTACCTGATCAAATGGAAAGGCTGGTCGTACATCCACAGCACATGGGAGAGCGAGGAATCCCTGCAGCAGCAGAAAGTGAAGGGCCTCAAAAAGCTGGAAAACTTCAAGAAAAAGGAGGAGGAGATCAAGCAATGGTACGCTTTCCTTCAGCCAGTGATTTGGCCTTGATTTGATTTCTTCTTGCAAAGCATATTTCATCCAAAGCAACTGTTTTCAGTGCACAACACTCACATCTCTCTTTGCCTACTGATGAACATCCCCCCTCATAGAAATTATGTCTGTGGAGGAAGAGGCATGAAATCCACAATATTGCCACTTGCAGGCTTAAGAATTGGGGTAGCTGACAGCAAATAAATGGTGCACAGATTCACCTGGCGCAGGAGGTGACATGAGGGCTTGCAGCCATATTAACCCTTGTTAAATATGGGTTGTCTGTGTGCAAGATTTTGCATCAATTTATGTCTGACCTCCCCAGGAACTAAAAGGGGAGCTGTGGTGTGTTTCCAAAGTGATAAATCTGGAGTAGCAGCTTCCGTCTCTGATTCTGGTTTTGTAACTGATTCTTGCAGCAGAACAAGGCGTCATTTGACAGGGAGACAGTACCAACATTTATGACATTTGCTTCTCAGTAGTGATTGATAATTATAGGAAGCTTTAAGAAACATGTCATATAAGCAGAAGTCTGCTTCAATGACTTGTCTGAATGACAGAACCATATAGGAAAGTAGAATTTCCGTATGTGGCCTCCACGAGTGTTGTGACAGAAGCATTACAGTGGTTTTTTTTGTTTTGGATTTTTTTGCATCTAGGCTGGGCAAGGTATCGCCTGAAGATGTAGAATATTTCAACTGCCAACAAGAGCTAGCTTCAGAGCTGAACAAACAGTATCAAATAGTGGAGAGAGTAATTGGTAAGTGAGTACGTTTACGGATTTCTATTTACAAGCAATACACAATACAAATCGATCACTGTCCTTGCCTGGAGTATGGGATGATACACTGGTTTCCGAGGGGATGTCAGAATTGCTGCTGCTGAAGTTCTTTGACTTCAGCCCTTTGGATGCAAGGTGTTTGCATCCAAAGCAGCAATACAGGCCTGGCTGTTGTGAGGACCACTTTCCATGATGTGGTTGAGGATGAGGTTAGGCTGCAAGGCAGCTCAGGGCTTAGATTTTCATGATTATTTATTAAAACTAAAACCAAGACTTGCTGAGCACTTCAGTAATATTATTATCATGTCAGTCAGAGGTGCTGGCATCCAGTTATTTGGGGAATTGGCTTGGAGAGCTGTTTAACCTATTTCTGTACAATTCTGACAAAAACGCTTGGGGTGAGTGGCAGGGACAGCCCTCCTGCCTTGCTCCCTCTGCCGGCTGCCAGCCCTCCAAAACCTTCCTTCCCTTCTCTCTCCAAACACAGCCATGAAGACCAGCAAGTCTGCGACAGGACATTCGGATTTCCCAGGTAAAGGAGCATTTTTTTTTGGTCCCTCTAAGCTTGTCATACCAGCCAAGACCTGTCTTGTGGTTGTATGGGTGGTTCAAACTCCCCCTGTGAGCCACGCTCGTGGTTCAGCCACAGAACCACAGTTGCTGAGGTTTGGGCTTTTTTGCATATTTTGCAGCAAACAGTCGCAAAACATCCTCGAATGACCCCGAGTACCTCTGTAAATGGATGGGGCTGCCCTATGCCGAGTGCAGCTGGGAAGATGAGGCTCTGATAAGCAAGAAATTTCAGCACTGCATTGACAGCTTCAACAATCGTAACAACTCCAAAACAATTCCTACCCGGGACTGCAAGGTTTGTTTGCTTCGCTTCGCTTCGCTTCGCTTCTCTTCTCTTCTCTTCTCTTCTCGGGTTTCTTCAGGCTGGGTGATGACACAAAAAAGTGGGAACGTGAAGTTTTGTCAGGATAAATGTCAGAGAATGTTTTCCCATCCTTCCACCAGCATTTGGATGGTTGTTTGCTGTACTTGTATTGTACTTTATGCAGAGATGTGAACCCCTTTTGTTCTCATTTGCTCTGTGCACAGTGAGAATGTTATATCTCCCTGGGGAGTGGGAGGCTTAATTAATTCTTGCAAAGTGCTTCCTCCTCAGAAGGTGCTGCAGCAGAAATGCAAAGTTTTAATATCAGTTGGATGAAAAAACAGCACACGTGGGAAAAGAGGAAACCTGCAAGACACTGATGTAGTAGAGGAAAGGGACAGAGATAATGCGTGAAAAAACAAGTGGAGAAAAAAGAAGGTGGAGCTTGTTCCATCTAGTGTGCATTATGTACAACTAACAGCATTCCTGGGGGGATTCACAGCCCTGGTCATCAGAACCAGAGGACAGCAGGCAAAACACGACACTGTGGGGTGGCTCTCTGAACTGCAGACATGAGCACTGGCTAGGAAAATACGGAAGGACTTTAACCAATGAACAGATATACATTCATTGCTGAATTTTCAACCTTACTTTGTCTTTTTCTTCACTGAGCTTACAGCATCTTCTTTTCCAGGTATTAAAGCAGAGACCAAGGTTCGTTACCTTGAAGAAACAGCCTTCTTACATTGGCGGTGAGAACCTGGAGCTGCGGGATTACCAGCTGGAGGGCCTCAACTGGCTCGCTCACTCGTGGTGCAAGTACGTACAGATTCGTTTTGTCTCTTGATTTTTGGCCCAGTAGGATGTAGCCCTCTTGTTTTCAAACGAGGCCTCTACCTGTCCTGTTTCTGCAGCTTGAAGGATTTCAAATATTGTCATGCCCAGTTCCTTCGTTGCAGATACTGCAAGCAGGAACTGTCTACAGCATGAACTTAAGAAACCATGTGTGAAAACAAAAAGGTTGTTCCCTGTCTGGGCCTGTTCATGTGCTGGACTTGGCTGCTGTGTGAGCCTAGAGCATATCAGCCCTAATTTTCTGTTGTCCTGACTGGAAAAAGAGTTCTTGGCTTGGCATGCTTACACACTTGTTCAATTCTTTGAGAAATGTCCTGAAATTAGGCCGCTTGCTCCCCTCTCCCTTTGCCTTTGTACTTGCTTGCCAATTTGGGGTGATCATTTTCGCAAATTCCTTTGCTGTTCCTTTTTGCAAGTTGTTGTGGCACACACAGGCCAGATGTCCCCAGGATCCACTTGGAAGCATTCAGATAAATGTATTTACAGTGCCCCCTCTCTGCCCTGTCGCAGGTTGCTGTTTGTGCTGGTGCACAGTGAATTAGTAGTGGCCGAAACAGTCTCTTTGACAGGATTTATGTTTCTTCTTTTTCAGGAACAACAGCGTGATTCTGGCTGATGAAATGGGCCTGGGCAAGACGATTCAGACAATATCATTCCTGTCGTACCTCTTCCATCAGCACCAGCTCTATGGCCCTTTCCTGGTGGTGGTGCCCCTGTCGACTCTCACCTCGTGGCAGAGAGAATTTGAAGTGTGGGCACCCGAGATCAACGTGGTGGTTTACATCGGAGACCTCATGAGCAGGAACATGGTGTGTAATCAGAAAGCAAGGGGTGTGGGGCTGGGTAGAAACGCTGGGTGCAGAGCAGGAGCTTCTGTGTAACGTGTGAGATGCAGTCTGCTGGAGAGGCCGGGGGACGGTGCTGGCAGTACTGCGGGCAGCCAGAGCTGCTCTAGCTGAGCACTTGGGTATAATTCACTGCTGCAGGGACTTTTCTACCTTATTTCTCCCCTTAGAGTGAGCACAGGAGTGCTGGCTTCCCTCAGAGGGTCTGGAAACCACTTCTGCACTGGGCTGGAACATGCTGCAGTAAGGTTTACAGCAGTGCAAAAATGCTTGACTCCTCTGTTCTGAATTATTTAGGCAATGAGGCACACAGGTGTTGTGAGTCTAGTGCCGTCAGCAGTGAGTGATGTGATGGATTTGTTTGGCAGATGACAGTTATGTCACCACAGCAAGTTGTTTGACCTTATTTTGTTACCTGTGCAAGGGCTGCTGAACCATGTGTGCACTAAAACAATCTGGTCCTTGGGCACCCTGAGCTCGTTAGGTGGCACCCTGAACTACAGGGGTTGGACTTGGTTGGAGTCTCTGGCTATAGCTACATTAAAATAACAATTGTTAACTCTTTCCTTTGATAGCATTGGTTGAAGTTAACTTTTGCCTCCTCTCACAGATACGTGAATATGAGTGGATTCACTCTCAGTCTAAAAGGTTAAAATTCAATGCACTTATCACAACATATGAGATCCTTCTCAAGGATAAGGTGAGTAATGGTCCAAGGATTTTTTTATTTAGAATTTTTCTCTCTTGAAAGGGAGAAGCCAGCCCCCAACTGGTGGGTTTCCCCTCCCTTTCCTGTGTGGTGATGGAGATCGTGTAGCTATTATTTGTTTTTGCTTGACAGTGATGCAGAGAGAGTGCGGAACACCCATTGCAGTGTCTTCACTCTCGTACTGTAGCAGTTGTGTTATTCTTTATACTTATAAGACACCAGGCAGGGCAGTAGTTGGATTTTACCTGGTTTAATTTAGGCTAGTTAAAAGGACAAAACATTACACTGAACCACAGTGTTAGGAATATCTGGATTTTTACACTTAGAAGAAATCAGTCTCCTTAGGAAATGCTTATCAGCCCTGTCAGTGCATCACTGAGTTGTAGCAGAAAATAAGCAGCTTACTACTATTGAAAAAAAAAAAAAATCCAAGCTCTCAGCTTAAGTGCTACAGCAGGGCGCAGGGGCATGGGGAAAGGAGGAGCAGGAGGCTGGGGAAGGACTGTGTTTTCTGGTTAAAGCAAAAATGGATTAAAATAGGTGTACTTGCTAAAAGACCATTCAGATATGGCAGGAGCGCTCTACAGCAGGGCTAATTTTCACCTTTCCTTTCTGGGGAGGCAGAATTAGTGTAGGCATCTTGATCCCAAGATTTTGTTAACAAAAAACTCTTGTGAGCCCAACTCCCTTGGTGGTGGGTCGGGCACTGGAGCTGGGTCAGGACACCCTGGGCAGGACACCCTGTGGTGCTTTCTATGCAAGGTGGTGGGGCTTGCCTGACCCAGCATCTCCTTGGGACCTACTTGTGGTTTTTTTTTTCTTCTTTTCCTCCAGGCTGTTTTGGGAAGTATTAACTGGGCCTTTCTAGGCGTGGATGAAGCCCATCGGTTGAAAAATGATGACTCTTTGCTGTACAAAACGTTGATTGATTTTAAGTCCAACCACAGGCTGCTGATCACTGGCACCCCACTTCAAAATTCACTCAAAGAGCTCTGGTCCCTGCTGCATTTCATCATGCCGGAGAAGTAAGTCTCCTTTTGGTCCTTCAAAAAACACCTCTGTGTGTCCGTTCTTGTCTGTCAAATAGATTTGAGGGAGTATAGAATGATAGAAATCCCTGAATGAAATCCCTGAATTAAACTCAGTGAGCTTAGAGCAATGAAAGGGAAACAAACATTGGTGGGGAAAATCAGAGGTTAAATGACTGTGTTGGTATTTCTGGCAGCCAATTGAATGGGGAAACCTAATACGTGCCTTCCAAATCTCTTTGCTGTCTTAGAGCCATGTCTAAAAAGCTAAACTTGTTTCAAACAATCATCTCAACGATTTCTGAGTTTTCCAGTACATTGTGGTTCAGCCAGCCTCACCAAGCATTTTATGGCAGTCTCTGGGAGTATTGCTCAAGGATGGTGCTGTCTAGCTGATTGTTTGCGTGTCCACATTATCACAAATGCTTTGTTTTCTTTGAAACAAAATGGGCTATGTGCATTGCTAAGGCTAAGACAAGCATGTCCCAAGACTTACTAAAATGATGTTTGACTGTAAAAAGAGCTGTCTCCCAAATTCATTTTGTTGGATCATAGAGTGAAGGAGATGTCTGAGGTCTCCCCAGTGGAGGAGAAGAGCAGCAATCCAAAAGAACCTTCAGAGCAGTGTAAAACATAGTCCAGTTGTCAAAACTTTGCCTAGGGGAGCGCACTGTGGAAAGTTCAGAAACTGCTGCCAGGAGACAGCAGAGCAGAATACTGGAAACCCTGGGATTTTGGGTCCTGGAAGTCAGTGTGGAGCTCCAAGATAATACGTTAGGAAGGCACCTAAGCCCAGAGAGCTTCAAGTTTTACCACCAGTCTGTTTAGTTAGCCGGAGCAGAGTGAACCTTTTGTCCTCCAGTGTGTCTCCATCATGATCTTCTCTCTTGTTGTGCAGCAGGAGCATATCCAGTAGATGATGTTTGGTGTGATAAGACAAGAGGTAATAACCCCACTCTGCTCCTCGTTTCTGTTTCTAGGTTTGAGTTCTGGGAGGATTTTGAAGAGGATCACGGGAAAGGTAGAGAGAATGGCTACCAGAGCCTTCACAAAGTCCTGGAGCCGTTTCTCCTACGCAGAGTGAAGAAGGATGTAGAGAAATCTTTGCCAGCCAAAGTGGAGCAGATCCTCCGGGTGGAAATGTCTGCTTTGCAGAAACAGTATTACAAGTGAGTCATTTATTATGTTACTGGGAGTGCCAATAGAAATGGGCATGTCTTTCTGTGTGGGAATATGTTTCAGTGTGCTCTGTCTTTCATAACACAATGTGACAGCCATCGGTGTAGTAGCAGGGGCTTCACGGTAGGAATTTGAGTTACAGTTTTGTGGTATCTTTTCCTCTAAAAAAGCCTCTCCAGTAGCCTGGAGATGCATTTTTAGAGTGATACAATTCAACTAGCCAGCTTTGCAGGACAGGGGCTGTGTCTTTCTTGAGGGAGTAAAGCTCTCCACAAAATTGTGATGCTGTTTAATGTTCACCTGTAATAATATCTAGAGGAAAGTAAAATCAGCGTTTCTAGTGAGGAAACAGCAGTATCCTGTAGAAGGGAAGAGAGTAGACTGATGCCATAACGAGATATCTCTGAAGGTTTTGTGTGGGAACAGCAGGGTGTGCAGTTCCAGCTAAAGGGCCTTGGACGGATTATACAGAAGTAGGTTTTTTGAGTGTAAGAAGTGATAGCCCAGGCCAGCGAGAATGACATCTCGAGTGAGAAAACCGCCTCCATATGTATGATGTGTGAATGTTGGGCCTGGGTGTGTGGATGAGTGGGTCGGAACGCCACCCACAAGATATGCATGGGAACGTGACTGAAAACAGTCACAAGATGAGTGTGATGTGTTTAGAATAACATTTTTTGAAAAAACTGTCTAACCTCTTGGTCCAGCCCTGTATCTGTAAAGCTCTAAATTGAGAACTGTTAATAAAAGAGAGCTCAGCTCTGCCTGGCTCTGCTCTCGCTGCTAACAAGAACTCTGTGCCTTTGCATCTCTGTCTGCGTCTGTATGAATTGTTCTCATCGCCGCAGTTTGGTTCCTCCCAGGCTCCCGTATGCCCACTTCACATTGTGAAATTACCTGAACTTTTTATTTTCCTGCCTGCAGGTGGATTTTGACAAGAAACTATAAAGCTCTTTCGAAGGGAACGAGGGGGAGCACATCTGGTTTCCTGAACATTGTGATGGAGCTGAAAAAGTGCTGCAACCATTGCTACCTTATCAAACCTCCCGAGGAAAATGAGAGAGAGAATGGCCTTGAGACCCTGCAGGTGGGCAGTGTCTTTGGTTACCACTGGTTTTCCGTAACTTTTCCATTTCTCCTGTCCTCACACCAAGTGTGAGGTGAAGCTTTAGCTTCTGCTGCTCCTCTGTTAGAAATAGTCCTCACAGCCGAGCCACTGAATCTCCTGCCCTCCCATTCCACTGTGGGCAACATTTTCTGGCCATCTAGAGTGGGAGGTGCATGCAATATAAGATCTATTCTTGATTATTCATTTTTTGTGTGGCCTCTACTGTGTAAATCCAGATGATTTGATTAGAGGTATCCAGGAGAAGCATGGCCCCAACAGAACCAGATCTCTGCGTGTCTCTGTGTAGTGTACATAAGGTAAGGTTGGAAAGCATCAGCTAGAATGATGGTTACTTCTTCAGTCTCTGATCAGGAGCAGTGGAAAGCTAATTCTCTTGGACAAACTACTGACCAGGCTGCGGGACAGAGGCAACAGAGTGCTGATCTTCTCCCAGATGGTGAGGATGCTGGACATCTTGGCAGAATACCTGACTATCAAACACTACCCTTTTCAGGTGAGAAACATCAGCATGGAAACCAGCTGGGTTCATTTGAAAATTCAAGAAAATGCAGAGGGAGCCTGAGCAATGGGACTCACTGAGTTTCCCAGAGATTGGTGGCTGGGATCACACGTTACGCTTACTGAAACACACTGGAGGGAACTGGGAAGTCCCTACATGCCAGTGTGGCCTCATCTCCACAAAACGCTTCCTCTGACAGGCCCCTGCTTGGGGCTGTGTCCTGTGATGAACCCCGAGGAGAGGACAGCGAGCACAGAGACCCTGGCTGGGAGCCTGTAACGGGAGCTGCGGTGTCACCCGCTGTGTGACTGAGCATTCCCCCAGCCTGTGGGCTAAAGCAGGCCCGTTATTTTTAATTGGCGGCTATTTTTAATGATTAAATGCTGCAGGCAGGGAAGGGGGCTGTAGGGCTCCCAGGACTTGGATGCAGCAGTTCCACAGGGCTGCTTCTTTCGTTTATCGTTATTGTTGATTTTTCCAGCGCTTGGACGGCTCGATCAAAGGGGAGATCCGAAAGCAGGCGCTGGACCACTTCAACGCTGACGGCTCCGAGGTACCGCAGTGGGGCTGTCCTGCACAGGAGGGGCCGGGGGGCTGCCCGAACAGCGAGCGTTAATGGATGTGACTGCCAACAGGGGATTAGTTCAGTTTATTTCTTTTTACAGAACCCCAGATACTTTTAAAGACACAGATATAGCAGGTTTTGCAACTAGCCATATTGCTTATTTTTAAATCCCTCATCCAAAGAACAGGGCTGCAAGTCCCGTCTCCAGAAAGTCCCAAAGATGCTGGGAAGAGCCAGCATTTAGCAATTCTCCCCCTGTGGTCTGGGGAATGAGGTGGTTGCTAAATGATTCCTCTGGTCTGAAGCTGGGGTTTGGATATGAAGTGGTAGAGGCAAAAGGAGGATTTTAAGTGTTGGCAGGCAGTGAAGTCTGGTGTTGGAGGTGAAAGTCTCCAGCGTAATAGGAGAGGGTGTCTCAAGCCTCTCGTCTGGGCTTGCTGACTCACAGTGACTGGTGTGAGGCACTTGTTTTGTGCCCCAGTCAGCCCAGTCTCGAGAAATACCCGTCCTCGCTCCAGAGGCCTGGACTGGGGAGGAATCTTGGCTGACCCAGGAAATACAGCCAGATGCTTCATGGCAGTGGGAAAGGTAACAAATAAAGGTGAGAAGGAGACAGCAGAGCGGGTGGGAAAGGAGCAGGAATGTCCACAGAAGCTGCAGTTTCCCCTCTCCTGGGCTCATCCATGGGGGCTCAGGCATCCTGGCTCTAACCTGGCACCCTGTGCCCTTGGGCCGTGACTCAAACAGTCTGTTAGCTGCTGATCTCACTCCCTGCAGGCTTCAGACGACAGAAAGCACGTGTTTGCCTGCTGCCTTTGTAGGAGTTTGGTGGGCAGTGGGGTCTGACCTTCAAAAGTGACTCCAAGGTGCCGTTGCCCTGAGCTGTTTGAGTTTGCTCTCCAAGAACAATGCATGACAGGCCCATCTTGGAATCGCACAGCTTTCACCCCTGCCAGCACTGCCTCACCTTCTGCTTCTGCTTGAAGACCAGTGGTGTGTGGGGAGGAAATCCCTTTCCTGCTTTCTTAAGGAGCATCAGTGCAGCAGAGCCCTCCCTACATCTTGCATAGCTTTAAAGTCACCACTGCTATTTTGTGTCCGCAGTCACAAGCTGGTGTAACTCATGGATGCTTTTTTTCTTTCCCTCAGGACTTCTGTTTCTTGTTGTCAACACGAGCTGGAGGGCTGGGAATTAATCTGGCCTCTGCTGATACCGTTGTTATCTTTGACTCGGATTGGAACCCTCAAAATGATCTTCAGGCTCAGGCTCGGGCTCACCGGATCGGACAAAAGAAGCAGGTCAGAGGACTGACCCTGGGTTGTTTTCTCTGTTGCTTCAGTGTGTGCATCTAAATGGGCTCCCAGCTCACCGGAGCTTCTGAAAACATGGTCTTTTTGCCCCCAGTGTTGTGCCAGAAAGTACTGCCAACCCAAGGGAAGCTCATTTAAAAGCCAGGAAACAAAAAATCAGCTCAAATTTGCCAGATGTCAGGTGTTTCTGTTGGCTTTGGGTTCTGGAATGGTTCAAAACCAAGAACCCAACCAGTGGCATCGCCATTCTCAGCCTTGTGAACTCTGTTCTTTCTTGCCCTGAAAAACTTGGAAAGTAGAACATCCACCTTAACTAGGGTTTTATTAAGTATGTGAAAAGTTTGATGCTAATTTGGATTTCGAGTGATTGTTTCAGAAGATTTTTATTCTGTGCTTAGGCACACTGCAAGATCTGTGTTAACCAGCCTGATTTTACCTGATTCCTCTGAGATATAAAAAGAATGTGCCTGTTTTTCCTCTAAAACCCCACATCTGTACATGAAGAGACAATGTCAGCAGACCAGTATTCTGTGAAACAATGAGGGCTGCTCTATAAGCAGAGCGTATTCAGCTCCAGGAAACAGCTCTGTTCTCTTCTTGCCCTTCAGGTGAATATTTACCGCCTGGTCACAAAGGGCACGGTAGAGGAGGAGATCATCGAGAGGGCCAAGAAGAAAATGGTGCTGGATCATCTGGTGATCCAGCGTATGGACACTACTGGCCGAACTGTTCTGGACAACAACTCTGGACGATCCAAGTAAGTGATCGTGTCAGGAGGCAGAGATGTCTGGTACAGCATGTGGCATAACCAGCTTCACCTGCTGGTATTTCCCAATATTTATTGGATAGGGTACAGGGCAGAAGGCTAGTAAGTAATAGCAGCATCCACTGATTTAGCTTATGCAACTGTTAATTTCGACACATACGGTAAAGATGGTCAGAAATAAAACTCGTAGTTTTAGTGTATTACCTGTTTTTCCTTCTGTGTTCTTCCCTGAGGTCATTCTGGTCTGAAGGAACCTGGTGGTGGAAGAGCTGCAGTGACCTCAGACTCTCCCCATTTCCCCTACTTTACAGTAGCTGTCTGTACTAGAGCAGGAAAGAGAAGAATGAATAAAAAAGCTTTTTTATGGTGCTGGATAGAAAACTTCTTGCTTTAATTAGGAAAAACTTTGGTATGTTTTTGTGCTGTAGCAGTGCTGACTTAACAGCTCAAAACACATTTTCCTTCTCATTTCTTCTTGCAGCTCAAATCCTTTCAACAAAGAGGAGCTGACAGCTATTCTGAAGTTTGGAGCTGAAGATCTCTTCAAGGAGCTTGAAGGGGAAGAGTCAGAGCCTCAGGTAGTTTGAAATTGAAATCACGTAGCTGTTTGTAGTCTGCCTGGAGGACTGTGTGTGTTTCTTTGCATTTGGCCTGTGCGTGAGAGCAGGTGAATGAAAAGGGCATGTGTGAGTCTGGAGAAGCTGAAGTACGAGAGCTCTGGAGTTGGGGGATCAGGAGGTTGAGGAGAGCCTTGTTTAAATAGTAATGGTCACTACGAGAGCCCCTTGGCTCCCGAGGATTCATTAGCTGGTTATAGCACAGCCTGCTGAAAGCTCCTCTCCCCACCTCTTCTGAGCACTTCTCAGCATCCTTTTTGGGTTGTTCTCACAGGGAGGCAGGAGTCAGCACAGGGAAATCGAATAGGTCACTCTCTCCTGCCTCAGTGCATTGTTGCTTGACAGTTCAGTGCTTTGACCAATTCTCTTAATGGTCAGAGTAGCAGAGCTTCCCCTGCGGGAATCCACAGTTAATACATCTCACTGCCTGGAAGTTTGCCCTGATGTTCCTTTTCTTCTGTCCTATCACCCTTATTTATACTTTTTTTGTACCACTTGAGAGAGTTCATCCCTGCCCTTGGTGATGACACTCTGCAGATATTTACACTTTATTTAGCTCCTATCAGCACAGCGCGTGTTAGTCTGTTCTCAAAACCTCTCTATTTCCCGCTGTGCTCCGCACCCTTCACTTTATCGTTCTTTCTTTCTGACTGGTAGGAGATGGACATTGATGAGATTTTGCGTCTGGCTGAAACACGAGAGAACGAAGTGTCCACCAGTGCCACCGACGAGCTTCTCTCCCAGTTCAAGGTACGGACCCCCAGGCTCTGTAGTGGGATGTGGGAATGTGGCTCCCCACGTCTTGCCACGGTGGTAAGGTCAGGAACAAGCAGGACAAATCAGGCCCGGTGAGAGGTGACCTGTACAAAGCAGTCTGGGTTTGATAGCTGGGGAGATATGTGGGTACTAATGTAATTTCAAGTAAGTGCTTTTGAAGGCTGTGAATAAAATGCAGAATTTACCAAATTTGGAAACAAAACCGATAACTTAGAGAGGCTCAGCAGTACTACTTAAACTGCATGTACTTCCTCAAAAGCTGTTAGCCAAAGATGTGGCAAGGAACCAGGAATGTAGTGACATAGGGATCAATTATAAAGTAGTTATGGAAATGTTGGCAAAATTCCTATGAGGAAGGAGTTGAGGCTTAGCAGACAGCTCTGGGATATTCCTGCCAGGGAAGAGAATTTCTAAAAGTGTTTCTTTGCTTATAAAAGGTGGCCAACTTTGCAACCATGGAGGATGAAGAGCCAGAGCTGGATGAGCGGTCCCAGAAGGACTGGGACGATATTATTCCAGAGGAGCAGAGGAAAAAGGTGGAGGAGGAAGAAAGACAGAAAGAATTGGAGGAAATCTATATGCTGCCTCGAATCCGGAGCTCGACTAAAAAGGTACAGCTTGTCTCGAGGAGCTGAGAAGCAGGAGGCGAGAGCTGGCAAAGGAAACGCTCAAGGGAAGCCTTCTTGGCATCTGAGTGCTTCTTTCCCTCCTCCAAAGTTGGTCAGGAGTGAAGCACAGAGGCAGCACATGAACCTCTTGTTGGCATCGTGCATTGGGCCCATGGTTTGTAATGCAGTGTGAGGGCTCGTGGTGGATCTGGTATGACTTATCTTAGCAGATGAAATAAAGAGAACCTGTAGTGAGCACAGGGCAAAATATCCAACTGTTTAATGCAGATTTTACTGCGCTTTATGCCATTTTCTGGCTGTTTCTTTTCTTTGGCTTCTCTAGCTCCCTGGGCTCCTTTTGCCTAAATGTGTCTCTTGCAGGCGAAAGAGATGGTGTCTTCCCAAGTTATTTTTTAGGTGATGGGATCTACCCCAATCCAACAGAAAACAGACTGTACAAGGAAACTCTTCTGGGATATGGGACTTTAAGGGGTTATGAACTGTTCTCTGGGATAAGCTGGGGAAAAACATTAAAGTGGAAACTAGAGAGAAGGATAATTCATGTCGGTTGATTCCAGATTTCTGAGGAGCCCTGTTTTTTGAAACAGCCTAAGAGACTGTGGCACAAAACCACGGTAATCAACGTGTTTTAATGGATCGTCTACCTTAGGAAATCAGAATGCAATTGTGAAACTGCTGTCTAGAAGGCTCTAAAGGGAAGATCACCACCAGAGCCTTAGATAGCTGGAAACTGGAAGGGTGTGCAGCCTCTCTGGGTTGGTTACTTGGGCTTCTGCATCGTCAGGAAGAGACGCCAAGGTGTTTTACAGTCTGGACATGAAATAGTGCCAGCGCTTGGGAGGGACAGAAAAGGTTGGCAGATTAGCAGTTTTTAACTGTACTGCTTTTTTTCTGGTACATACAGGCTCAGACAAATGACAGTGAATCAGATGCAGAAACTAAGAGAAGGCTTCAGAGATCATCTGGATCAGAAAGTGAGACTGATGATACCGATGACGAGAAGAGACCAAAGCGCAGGGGGCGTCCTCGGAGTGTTAGAAAAGATACCGTGGAAGGATTTACTGATGCTGAAATCAGGAGGTCAGTGCTGTGCACAAGAGACAGTTCAGAAAACAAATATAGAAATCCCATGCAGGTGGAGAAGACAATCCAGGAGGAGTTCAGCTGTAAGCGTGCCAGTGGTTTAGGTGGAGCTGGTTCACTGGGTCAGCTTTTGCACCTTTATAGAATCCAGTTTGCTCCCAGCTGATGACCTTAACATTCAGGTCCTTGCAAAATGGACTGGATTGTCTTTAGTTAGGCTGCAGTGAAGCAGGTACCTTCCCAAAATTAATCCCTCTTGTAACTGCCCTTCCTGGAACAAGTGAATCGAACTAATTCCAAATTACATGTGAGGTCTTAGGTGCCATGAGACACAGAGCTGGAGAAGCCAAGGACTCCGGCCTTCCTGACATTTTTCTGGCAGCTGTTCTGCTGACTTAAGCTTTAAGTGAAAGCCAAACTCTGGCAAAATAACCCCATGAGAAGCACCGGTCCAGCTGATCCCAGCAGTTGTGTATCCTCTTCTGCACTGTGTCCCTGAAGTCAGCTGGGGACTGAACTCCAGAGCATTATTTTCTTCTCATGTCTCCTAACTCTTGAGCCTTTCCCAAAGATCTTTGTCTTATGGCTCTGCCCAGATGTTCAGCCGAAGATGGAAAAGAGGGGATTTTGAGTTTTCCTTGACTTTCTCTGTATCTGAGTTGATGTATTTTTAAAACAGGAGATGGTCAGACTTTTCAGATTGTGCTAGCTGCCCCATATCGAGGCCGAAGCCATAGAGAAGGAAGGAAGGGTTGTGATGTGAATTATAGCAGCCATTTAGGTTATTGTGGTGCAGCAGAAAGCAGCTGAAAGAGCACAAGATGGAAAAAAAAAAAAAGGAAAAAATAACTCTTATTAAAAATAATCTGTAGTTGAAGCCATTGGGTTTACTCCCAGCACAAGGCACTGTTCAGCTGCAGCAACAGTGTCTGACTCTTGCCCTCACGTTGTGTGTTATCCATGGCAGTGATTTTCGCGATAAAAATAAGACATAAAAATAAATAGCAATCCTCGTCTGAAAACCTCCGTGATGGATTGCACCACATTTGGCTTTTCTATGAGGGGTTGTTATGCTTATAGCCTGAGCATTAAAATTACAAATGACATTGACTTAATGCCTCTTTTCTTCTTGGAAAAATGAAGTTAATAATTACCAACATGTTGTGAGCCAATGCTTTCTTTCAGATTTTTTTTTTACACTACACTTATGACTTTCCTCTTCTTTTTTTCTTCATCTGTCAAACATCCAAGATTCATAATAATGCTGTGTTCTTCTCCAACCAAAGTCACAAAACTCTTTGTGGGAGCTAATGAATTAGGCTTCCCAGTCCTGAGTGATGCTTAACTAATCAGCGTGGAATGCAAGGTTGATAATGTGGCAGGCTGTAATTAATACATTCAACCGTATTTGTGATACTGTAGTTGGTTTAGTTTGTTTTCTTTTTTTCTTTTTTTGCTTAGGTTTATCAAGGCTTACAAGAAGTTTGGACTGCCTCTTGAAAGGTAAGTCCTAACCTGGCCCTGCTCCAGAGCGTTATCGTGGGGAGTCGTCCTATTTCTAAGCACAGACATACACTGTGGGTGTTGGACACAACCTCCATGGATGGCACAAAGCCTCGCTGTCATCTGATCAGTAACCCAAGCGCTGCCATACAGTCCCTCACGTCTCAGTTGATGGGCATTGATGAACGCTGGCCAAAAAGCAGCTTAGAGCAGTGGTGGCGCCGGGCCGTACACAGCATCATCATCCTGGCAGAGCCTGGCCCTTGGGGCGTTTCCACTCTGCCTAGAAAGGAGAGGGAGCAGCTATCTGAACAGCAAAAGCTGCCCAAAGCGTTTGCCAAGCTTCTCTGTACATATTAGCTTCACGACTGAATTCAGAGCATCTTTCTCTCGCTGTTGTATCCCTCCTGAAGGGAAGGAGAGCTGCACACAGCGTCCTTGAGCGTGGGTCTGCAGAGCCCGGCACAGGTTCTGTGCCCCACCATGAGATGGGCACGTGCTGGGTCTGGAGAGCTGTAGCCCTCGCTGAGGTCTCGGAGCCGAAGCAGAGATCCCTGCATGTGATAAATGACTGTTTTTTCAGCTGGTTGTACTCTTCTGTTGTGAAGCACAAGGCTTGTGTATGGGCCTTGACATTACTGACTTCAGCCAGGCAAAAGGGACAGCAGATGGCAGCTTTGGACCATCAAAGGGGGTTAATATGGAACTGGGAAGGCACAGAGGAACACTGGACAGTCACAGAGAGTGCCTGTTGTGCCCAAGCTAGACAGTTCTCAGCTTTGCTTTAATACTAAAATATCCAAAGGATTGGAACAGTTAAACTGCATCTGCACTGTTCTGCAGCTGTTAGACCTCAAAAAAGACTAAAACTGTGTTGTTTCCTGCACAAACTCAACTCTTGCAGGTTTCATATGTTCATAAATACACAGCATTGACTAACAAAAGCTATGAAACAACTGCTCAGGAAGCGTCTGGGAGGAGATATGCTGTATCAAATCCAAAACTTGCAATTCTTTTTTCCCCTTTCCCAGGCTGGAGTGTATTGCCCGGGATGCTGAGCTGGTAGATAAGTCTGTGGCTGATCTGAAACGATTAGGGGAACTCATCCACAACAGCTGTGTGTCGGCAATGCAAGAATACGAGGAGCAGCTGAAAGAAAATCCAGGTGAAGGTAAGCAAGGTGACCTTCAGTAGTCCCTTCCAACCCAAACTATTTTATGATTTTATGTGTGGCTGTTCTGTGCTGTTGGTTTGAAGATACAAGGGGCTGGGCTGGATTTCCCGCTGGGTCTCTGCCTGTTGCAGCTGAACGAAACTACTAAAGCAACAGCATCAGCGTACTTAGATCTATTTTTTAAAAAATGATACCGAGAGGTGTTTGCATTGCAGATCTAAGTGAGTTACTGAAAAAAACCTTATATTTTGGGCCTGCTTTAGCAGACAGCTTTATGCTTAAATAAGAGGTTGCAGGCAAGGTCTTGATCTCTGTGTCTAGACATTTTTACTGAGACACATCTTTTTGTAAGAGTTCTCTTAGTTGCTGTGTTTTATTGTTGAGCAGGTAAAGGCCCTGGAAAAAGAAGAGGCCCTACTATCAAAATTTCTGGTGTCCAAGTCAACGTGAAATCCATCATCCAGCATGAAGAAGAGTTTGAAATGCTGCATAAATCCATTCCTGCAGATCCCGAAGAAAGGAAGAAGTGAGTTTGGCTAAGTAGGCAATGCAAAAAGAGGCTCAGGGAATTTGAATTTTGTAGTGGAAAGAGAATAGCCTAGATATGTGGATTTGCTTTATCCTCCGCAGCATTAAAAGTAGCTCATGTTTGAAATGCCTTCAGGTACCGCCTGACGTGCCGTGTCAAAGCTGCCCATTTTGATGTAGACTGGGGAGTGGAGGAGGATTCCCGCTTGTTAGTGGGAATTTACGAACATGGTTATGGAAACTGGGAGCTAATTAAAACAGATCCGGAATTGAAGTTATCTGATAAGGTAGGTCGCTTTGCTTGTTGCTTGCGTTGGGTCCATTGCAGTTATCATAGAGAATATGTTTGATTTACTCCAGAAACAGACGTTTACATTTGTAACCACTCCAAAAATAATAATAAATAATAACGAGGAAAACAGTGACCTCCACAGAATGTTGCATGCTTGATGGAAAGCAGAGTTGTGTTATTTGATTGGCAGTAAATTTTCTCTGAATATTACCATATGAACCACATTGATGCAGGAAGAAAATGGTAATGCTGACATGTGTGGTTACATGCACAGTATAGAGAGTGCATTGCATGATCATGACTTGATATTTCCTTGAGCATCTCACAAGAAGCTGAGTCTGAATTTCTGTGTGGAAACAATATTTCACAGATTTCAAACTGCTTATGTCAAGACTGGTCTGTGCTAGCTTTGAGGGTCTAGTTACACAACTGGCTATGGCAGCGAAGCCAACTAGAGAACCTCCATCTGGTTCCTTTGTTCCTCACTCATTCCCATCAGAACTGGTTTTGGGGGCCGCATTGAAATAATCCAGGCTAAAAACAAGCTGCCGTCTGTTGTGTCCGCACAACGAAAGGAGAGTGAACTGCAACACAGGGCTGGGGAACATCACGAATCTCTACACCAGCTTTGCTGCCAATATGTTACATTCCCATGACATCCCCACTAGTGTTTTTAGCAAAGATCAGGCTGTGGCTGAGAGCCCTCCTACATGGAGCTCAGAAAGGCATTTTACAATGGAAACAATTGCCTGAGACAGGCCACCCAATTTCCAATGAAGTATGAAGATAACCTAGTTGGCAACTGAGATACTCCCTCCACAAAGCGGCACCTTGCAGCCGCCTTTTCCCCTAAAAATTTTGCATCTGTATCATCGCTGTAGCAATGTCTCAGGTTAGCAGAGGGACCAGCCTGCTGTGACAAGGCTGTCACAAACAAATCTGATGTGTCAAGGAGAGTGGAGTCAATTTTGCAACTCAAGGTCCCAAATATAGTTTGCAAAGTTTTTTTTCTTCTTTTTGCTCACCTACAAGAAAGATCATAGAGAATCTAGAGAGCTGCCTTCTGCAAAAGGCCAAGGGGAGGGATGCTTGCTACGAGCTTCGCTTTTGGCTACACAGGGAGAGTCTGTGTGGAAGCTGCAAGAAGTGCTTGAGCCTTCTTGTTCCCTGAGAAGATGCAGCATCTCAAACCCTTTGCTGGGCCTGGAAGGACTATTACGAGTGTGTATCTCTTTTGTCGAACTTTGATGGGTTCATGTGGGTGTATTTTTTTCCCTTCTTTGTCAAAGATTCTACCTGTTGAGACAGATAAGAAACCTCAGGGAAAACAGCTCCAGACCCGAGTTGATTATCTACTGAAACTGCTGAAGAAAGATCTGGACAAGAAAGAAAACATGAAAGATGGGGAAGAGGTGAGTTGTGGCTGCTGGATTCTGGGGGTTTCAGGATGAGAGGGGTTGGCTGATGGCAGGAGACAGTCTGTGTTCCCAGGTCACTGAACATCATTTATGTGAAAAAACAGGGACTTGTCTGTTGTCTGATTGCATTGTGGTACTTTAATGATAATTAGTATGGGGCAGGTAATTATTACACTTACTGAAGGACTCAGGCTCATGCAAGATGTTCGGGAGATGTATGTCTCCAGGAAGAAGCTCTAGCTCTTTGCTTGCCCTGACTTTTTCTGTGTTTTCACCAGGGCAAGCTGAAGAAGAGGAAACCACGAGTAAAGAAAGAGAACAAGGTGCCCAAAGTCAAAGATGAGCATGGGAATGAACTGTCCTCTCCTCGGCACTCTGACAACCAGTCAGAAGAAGGTGAAGTCAAGGTGAGTCAGCTCGGTGGGTAACGGCTTTTCCAGATCTCCTCGAGTGATGTTGTTACTGCAGAAACTCAACTTGAGAAGCACCCCTAGCAAATGCCCTGTGGAATTGGGGAGAGCTACATGGTGCTTCCCACAGGAGATTGGCAAACTCACAAAAACATATGTACAGCTCTCGAGGTGAAAGAAGGACCTTTACCAGTCACACTTCTAGTGCTTTAAGTGTTTTAGGAGATCCTAGAATGGCCACACACGTCCACATATTGACTTGGAGGAAAGGTTGTCTCAGGGCAAAGCCTGTTGCCCTTATAAAGGAGAGAAAGAAGAATTGTTTCCCTCTGCTTGTCAGTACGTCAGCCAGTGGTGAAGCTGGAGTTCATCAAGGTCATGCTGTTGCTTAGAAAACCTTCTGTCTTTGAGTGGTTTGGCTTGTAGTCTAAGGCTTTTTGTTCATGTGCTGATCAGTATCTACCTTAGGGGCTGAGCGTTCTTGAGCGTGGCTGGCATAGGAAAGCAGCACTTATCTAGTTTGCCAGCTTGTTACAGATTGGGGCTCATCTATTATATCCTTTTGTCAAGGTTTGGGTGGATTGCAGCTGGTTAAGCAGGGCTCGCTGTCTGGTTAAGGAGGTGTGAGGGCAAACTTGGATGGAGCTCAAAAATTGCCTGCATTTCAAGGATATAAGTTTTATGGAAGAAAGTGTACATGAGGTGAGGGACTCCAAGTCTGACTGTGCCATGACTGATTTTCTAGGAGGATGGCTTGGATAAGAGCCCTGTGAAGAAGAAACAGAAGAAGAAA
Organism: Caloenas nicobarica; assembly: GCF_036013445.1. Taxonomy (NCBI): domain Eukaryota; kingdom Metazoa; phylum Chordata; class Aves; order Columbiformes; family Columbidae; genus Caloenas; species Caloenas nicobarica. The sequence goes on from NC_088254.1 coordinate 17,436,923, forward strand.
GAGAACAAAGAGAACAAGGAGAAACAGACAACAACTAAGAAAGAAAAGGAAAGTGATAAAGAGAAAAAGAAGACAAAAGACAAGAAAGAGAAGGTATGTGGTAACTCTCAGGAGTGGTTTGAGAGCTAGGAAGTTCTCTGAGCAGAAGGGCAAGCTATGAGACTTATGATTCATTAAAGACCTTGTGTGAAGAGACATCAATGAAGCACTGTGGGGTGAGGTGGTATCCCTTTTTCAGCCCTCCTGAATTCTTTTTCTGAAGAATTGCAACAAAAAGTGGAAAAGGCAATGTTATCCTAAAGCCTGGTGGAATGTGAGCAAAAAGAAAGAGATTTTGTCAGACTGCCTTTAAAATACAGCTGTTCCTGTGACAGCGATATGGCCAAACAGCTAATGTTAAGGAAGAAATTGAGAAGAGCCTGGAGCACTCAGATCAAAATTCTGTTCAGCTGTGATTTATCAGAGGGTTGGCAGCTCCTTGTCTGTATTCTCTAGTTTAAATTCACCCCAAAGAACCCAGCTGTCCACACCATCGAGACTGTGAGTTGTCCTTTTGGCTGTTGAGGACTCACCAGAATGAATGTTTCAACATCGATGGTATGCTGTGGACTAAAATGACCCTTGAATTTTGGGTACAACTGCCCTGAGGCTGGGTTCAGATTGGAAGTGGGGTAAAGGCTTCTGTAATAATGACCTGAAGTACCTGCCTAAGGAACAGGTATGTACTACATGCCCACTGTGTTTTGACACTGAGGTCATAAGCGCAAACCAAGAAGTTGTGTTGCCTATGTAGGGGAAAGTTTGCTTTCCTGTGATTTTTGGTGTGACTTTGACTCTAAAGGGCTTTGACTGCAGATAAATAAAATAAGTCAATTTACACTGACAGGCTGTGATTTGGGGTTACTTTCCAGAGGGTCTGAGGACTAGTGACATGACCTGAAGTTGCAGATTCTCATACACATGAGACTACTCTGAGCTCTGTCCTTTGCAATGGATATATATTCTTTAGCTTAACCTCTCTTCAAAGTCTCCAATGTTGTTTTTCTCTCCTTGAGTATGAATATTGTATTCACGTCCAAATTGTTGGCTCTAATTTCTCTCAGCTTCATCAGGGATGACATAAAGCTAAATAGAGGCATTGCAGCTGAACAGTTTGAGATCTTGGGAGGAAAGTTGTAGGAGCAGTGCCCGGGATTTAACAGCTCCCAGTAACAATATTGTGGAGGTTGTTGGTTGGATCGCTTGGGATCCTGCAGTCTGGCTCATCATGCGATGTGTGTGATTTGTCCTTGTAAAGCCTAAAGGTGGTGAAGCCAAATCTGGAAGTAAAGCGAAGAGATCGCAAGGTCCCGTCCACATTACAGCAGGGAGTGAACCCGTCCCTATTGGAGAAGACGAGGACGATGATCTGGACCAAGAAACGTTCAGCATAGTGAGTATTTTCCTGGGGAGATGGGAGGGCACTTCCCTGGTTGTGTAAATGCTCCTGCAGCAAAGGTGCCTGCAAGGCTCATTGTAAAAATAGCCTTTTAGTAAAAGTTGTCACAGTAGACTCCTCTTGGCCTGACTTGCACAGGGAAACGCTGAAATACCACTTCTTAAAAACAGTTCTCTAAATTCAAATCTCTGTATTTGCTGCAGGTCCTGTGTTATTTTTTGTCTTTTTTTTTTTCTTTTTTATTTTCCCTCTATGATGCGTGAAAGGTCCAGTCAGGCAGCAGAAACCTGTCCGATTTATGTCTGCGCACAGTATTGATGCACACAACTGAAAAAAGATGGTGCTTTCATCTCATGTCTTTTAGTTTGGGTAAAAGCAATAGATTAAAGTGACCACAGATGGAGATGGACAGGGAGGCTATCGAGTGAGCACTTAGCCAGCCAGGGCTGTTGGTTCAGCACGCTGATGCTCGGTTACGCTTCCCTGCCTGCCGTGGGATCTGCACAGGAGCAGATAATGTGCAGTAACAAATTGTTCCCCTCTAAAAGGGGGAGGCAGTGGGGATGGGGAGACTCTCGTCTTTTCCTTATTGTTTTCTGCAGCATGTCTAACAAATTGCTGTTTTCATAGCTGTTTTCTCTTTGCCTAATGGTCTGATAAAGCTAATGTCTCATGCTAATGAACTTCTTCCAGCTCTGTCTGATTAACAAGGGAAGAGTGTAGAGCCCTGTGCCAAATGAATCACTTTCTGCTCTCTATTGCTTTTTCAAGTGCAAGGAAAGGATGAGACCAGTGAAAAAAGCACTGAAGCAACTCGATAAGCCTGATAAGGGACTGACAGTTCAAGAACAGCTGGAGCACACACGAAACTGCCTGCTAAAAATTGGGGACCGCATCTCAGAGTGCCTTAAAGCCTACACTGACCAGGATCATATCAAGCTATGGAGAAGGTGAGGGATCATTTTGTTTTCTTTGGCTGGTCTATGATATTTAAAAATGGTAGTCAGAGGCTGCTGGGTTTCATGTGGATGAGTGTGCCATTTTCCTCTTATTTAACCTGCAAAATCTTGCATTCTCTAGCCCACTAAGTCCATGACCAGCCTCAGGTGAGGGTTTTATCTGCAAGCTGTGCTGGTTTCATTTAAATTGATTTCAGAACTAGTTTAGATAAACCATTGCAAACCTCTTTATTTTACTTTGAAGAATTTTGTTCCAGCTCTCCTGATCATCCTGTCCTGAGCTGGGTTGAGACTGTTTTCCAGAGAGGACAGAACTGGTCTGATGTTGGTTTGAAAGTAGATGGCAGCTAAACTGCTGATGTACCAATTAACAGAAAATGTTCATGTCCTTCTAGGAACCTATGGATATTTGTGTCAAAGTTCACAGAATTCGATGCCAGAAAACTGCACAAACTCTACAAGATGGCTCATAAGAAAAGGTCACAGGAAGAGGAGGTGGGATCTGAAGCGCCTTCCCTTTGGTTGTTGTCTTTAATACTTGTTGCACATGAAGTGTCGATACTTTTTTCTCTTATCATGGGCTTGCTTTATTGTTGCTGGCAGTCGGTGATTTCTCGTAACATCCAAACAGTCCTGGTTGCCTTTGCATCCTCTTCCATGTGGCATTTCTCCCCTTACCTAACAACACTGGACTCTTTGTCCCGATTTTTCTAACCAGGAGTAACCATTGCTTGGTGTGGCACGTTGCGTTGACCTTTAGAGTGAAAAGCTCGGGAGTGCTGCTCTGTAGAGTTGGGATGTAGAAGCAGAGCTGTGTGGGGCGGAGCTGTGCCCGTCCTCCACCACACTTGCGCTGTTGTTGTTCATCCCACACTTGGGCACAGTTGATTCACAAAGCCCTCACGAAGGGGTAGGTGGCCCATAGCATGAAGAGTCTCCAGACAAATCCAGAGCCTGGCAGATGAGGCCATTGCTCACATAGTTTGAATCTTTTGGTGGAAGAGCAGTTGAGCTGTAACCCTCTCTTGCACCTTGCAGGAGCAGAAGAAGAAGGAGGACATGTCCAGCATGAAGAAGCCGTTCCGCCCAGAGCCTTCAGGCTCCAGCCGCGATTCTGTGATGTCCCAGTCTCACATGCCTCACAATCCTCATTCCCAGAAGATCCACCTGCCCCCGTCCCATGCCCAGCAGCAGATGCATGGACACCCACGTGACAACTACGGCCATCCAAACAAGAGACATTTCAGCAACACAGGTGAGCACTGGAAAACCAGGAGAAACCATCCCTTCTAACCTCATGGCTGTTTGCTCTCAGACACAAATCGTTCTGGCACTTGTGGCTGGTCAGGTTTAAAGGTGATGTGATGGAACATATATTATCGCTGTGCTTGTTGCTGGACTAGAAAACATGATGGTATAGCGATGAAAAGAGTATAAGAACAGGACAGAATAATGTTTGCTAAAATATTATCTTTCTTTCTCATAAAGAAATTCAAAGAATAAAATTGGGCCTGCATAGTTTAGGGAGGAGAAAGCTAAAGGGGCACAGCAATAGTTTTCATTTTGTAAAGAATTCAGCAAAGTAATGAGCTTAAACTAAAGTATGAAAGACACTTACTGGTGTTTTCTTCATTGCAGACCGAGGAGAATGGCAGAGGGATCGAAAGTTCAACTATGGTGGCAACAGCAGCCAGATGTGGGGTGGGGAGCGGCACCACCAGTATGAGCAGCACTGGTACAAGGACCACCACTACGGCGATCGGCGATCTCGTGGAGATCCCCACCGGAGCTCCGGGAACTACAGACCAAATAACCTCTCCCGCAAGAGACCATACGAACAATACAACAGTGACCGAGACCACAGAGGCCACCGGGATTATTACGATAGGTAATTAATTCATTTTCATCTCAGAAAGGCTGGGAGGAGTTTGCAACGCTGCAAACTCTGGTGGCCAGGCTTTCCTTGGAGAACTGATCTCCATCCCTTCTTTCTCTCTGCAGGCACCACCACGATTCCAAGCGTCGACGATCCGATGAGTTCAGGCCTCAGAACTACCACCAGCAGGATTTCCGACGGATGTCTGATCACAGGCCACCCATGGGATACCATGGCCAAGGACCTTCGGACCACTACCGGTCCTTCCACACAGACAAATCGGGAGATTACAAACAGCCGCTCCCTCCACCTCACCCTGCAGTGTCGGACCCTCGCTCGCCTCCCTCTCAGAAATCCCCCCACGATTCCAAGTCACCTCTCGATCACAGGTCACCTCTGGATAGGTCGTTAGAACAAAAAAACAATCCAGATTATAACTGGAGCATTCGGAAAGCATAAAGTGACTGAGAGGGGGAAAGTGAACGTCTGAAATACCTGGTTTGATGCAACAAGAAACTTTGAACATGCTGCTATCATCTTGCTGGGACAAGGAGGATTTTGGAGGAGCAGTTGGAGGAAGATTTTCCTTAGTTCTTTGTTCTGGTTTGGATTCTCATTTCCTTTCCCCTCTTCTACTATTGAACGTTTGGAACCAGCCTTGCTGCCTCATTCTTTTGTTTAGTTTTTGTTTTGTTTTTGTTTTCCCCATTCCAATGGACCCAAGGGAATTATACCCAGCCAGTGTTTCCCCAAACCGAGAAGGCGGATCGATGCTGCTTGGGACTGTGCAGAAGGCTGCGTGCCTGCTCTGACTTAATGTTACATGACAGATGCTGCTTTGGGATTGGGGATAAACTGGTTGGGCTGGGCTTTGTGTGTAACCAGCACAGGGCAATGGGAAGATATTCAAAGAGGGACAGGAGAGTCCCTCAGCAGCCAAGCTTGGTTAAAGGAGGGACAGGAAAGTCCCTCAGCAGCCACGCTTGGTTGAAGGAGGTACTCGACGTCCCTGCAGAGTGACTCCAAAGGAGTTGCAGCCATGCTGGCGACGATCCATTGCTTTTCTGGCCACATGATCATTTCTTGTGTCTTTATCCATTTCAAGAAACTGGCTCTGCTTTGAGTGCTGTTTTGTCCCCTGCAACAGAAGAGATGCAAGATGCAGGGCATCTTCCTTCCCCCTCAGGGCTGGAACTGGCAAATCTTGACTCTGCGGGGCTTTGGGATATGTGAAGACTTCCTTAGCAAAGGCTTAGTTCACTTCTGACCAGTAGGAAAGAAACTGGAATGAGAGCAGTATTTCCCAGTGGACAGGGCTCAGGAATTCCTAACAAAGCTCCTCTTCTTCTTCTGACATGGACAGCTTGGATGGTCCAGGAACTAACAGATGCTGGCTGGGAGCTGCAAGGTCAAAAGGTGGCTCTGGGCATCTGGGGATCCTGAAGCTCCTCATCTCCCTGCCACTGAAGTGCTCCAGTCTTTGGGCAAGTAATTCCTCTCTGCGCTTTGTGAAACAGTGGTTGCAAACCTTTCCTGCAACCAAAGGATAAGGTAGAGCAGAGTTAAATAGGGATCCAGTGGCCTGATCACCATGCAGCCAATGGTCACCTTCCTGCCACCCTTCCAGCAGTCAGCAGGAACTCGGATTTGCTAAAAGTACCTGCACTGAACAACCTTCTGTCTAAATTGGAAACGTGCCTGAGGACTTAGCACCTAAGTTAGCAGGGAGAGAATGAGGAATTTGGGACTGAGTCCTTAAAAATCCTGGAAGCAAATGTTTTGAGAGCGCAGCATGGCAGAGGGAGAAGAGGGATCTGCAGCCCAGCTCAGTGGACTTCAGAGCAAACACTCCTCCAAGTATTCGAGCCACAGCCTATGATGCAGAACAGTGTCCAGCCTGAAGACTGTGGTGTGGTGGGAGGGGTTGTGCACAGATTTGCTGGCCAGAAGTAGCTTGGGTGATGATTTTTCAGGTCCTAGGCCTTTGTTGGTAGAGTCACATCCTTGGAGACCACAAAGCTCTCCCAGCAGCCGGGCTGCTTGGAGCGGGGTGTCTGGGGACGCATCATCTCCCAGAGCTCAGGGTTAAAGTTTGGGTTGTTCCAGACTCCTCTTTTTGGTGGGGGACAGGACCTGGGCCTCATATTAAGATGCCAGTATCTGACCCGAATAAGCTGTGATGTCCTTTCCCCGGAAAGTCTGAGGGGAGATGGGTGTTCAGGGCTGGCTTCCCAACTCCAGCCAGCACCTTGGAAGGTGCAGACAAACCAACACTAATACCCCCATGTCCCCAAATCTCTTGCCGTCACTCACTCCTTTCTGAACCCACTGCTTTAATGGGACGCGTTGGAATTGTTTTGCTCCCCTTCTGTTTTTATTTTGCAAGATTTCCACCAAATGCAGGGCAGTTTTGCTTCCTTGGGGGCAGAACCGGGCAGTGCTGAATTGCCCTGAGAAAGTGTTACCCTTGTGTTTACCTGCCCAGGAGGAGACAAGTCTTCCACGGACCCCTTGGAGCTGCTGGGTGATATGAGGTGTTGAGATAGCGTGTTTTTTGTGACGTTTCTCACTAAGCTGTGATTGCAGGCGCACTTGCTGTGGTATTTGACAAAGAGGTCCTTTCTTTTCAGAGGTATTAGCTTTTAATGTGAAAATGGAAAAAACCTTGGAGGGGCAAAGAGAATTGCTCTTTTTCTTCACCAAGCGGTGCTATCGTGCTGGGAAGTTCGTGCCATACACTTGTAGCAAAAGGCAATACTGGCCAGACCAGTGTTACGGTTGATGCAGGAAGACTTTGAACCCCAGCAAGAAGCATTTTCTGTGCCCAGATATGGGGGTTTCTGCTCCTCCTGGGTTCCTGGTATGAGGTTGGTTGGGTTTTCCTTCTTGTGGAACAGCAAAAGCTTTACCCATGTCCACTGAAGAGCTGTCCCCGCTGTCACATTAGCCCGATACTGAAGTCACATAGTTTTGTTCACTCATGGCGGGTGGGTCTTTGCTGGGTTTGGCTTTAATGAAGCTGGAGGACTAGATTTGGGAGAAAGTCCTCCCTGAGCAGACACACACACGCATGCATTTGATGTCCCCTTGAGGTAGGGACCATAACCAGACACAGTCACTTGGGTGTGAGTGGGATTGGAGGGGACAGGTCCACAGCCATAAACTTCACTGCGGTGTTTGTGTCAACATCTGGTACAGCTCTTCCTTCCGAACCAGCTGTGGGATCCCCTCTAGCCTCTTTGCAGGAAAAAGTAGCAACTTGCTGGGTTTTTCTTTAACTTAAAGAAAAAAAAAAAAAAAAAAAAGGAATTTTTCAGCCTGACCCCTTTGGAAATGGTGTAAAGTTGTGAATTCACACGATGGAAGTCCTGCAGACCAAAACCTGCTGTGGACAGACAATGCGGTGCCCAACCAAAGTGGATCCTTAACATCTCTCTGAAGTCCTTAAGTGAACAGTGTAGGTGATCCACACAAAAATACTATTCTGCTTTCACCCGTTTCCTCCCGACCTCCGCCTCCCCTCCGGGGAGAGAAGGACTCTTACTGTAAAAATGTGGACTTTTAAACCTGTTGACTAAAAACAGTAATTAATATTAATTTATATTTGTGAAAAAATGCCACTGTCCTAGTGATTTCTGATGTAAATATGTTGTTTATATAGTATGTATTAAATTTTCCTACGTTGTAAAACTGCTGTACTTTTGATTCTTGTATATTAAAAAGTGTTACTGAGATTTTCAGAACCGCGCCAGCATGGTGTGTCCGCGGGGGTCCTGCAGCCCCTAAAACCGGGGCTGTTATGGGGTCCCAGGGCCCTTTCCTGCAAGCCACAGGCATGCTGAGATGGATATTTTCACTGAGCAGGAATAAGCATGTTCTTCTTGGCTGTTTTACATAGTTTCACAGTCTGCGGTGATAGAGACTTGGAAACCCCTTCGGATGGGAATTTCCACCCCATCAGGAGAAGCCGTGCATTTCCTCACCCATTTCCACCAAGACTTCACTGGAATGGTACCAGCATTTGTGTGTATATCCAATCTCCACGTTTTCTGGATCTCTGGGGGTGTGTAAACTTCTTTTTGACCCTTTCTGGGGAGAATTCCCCTTTCTCTAGAAGTGCTGCTCCATTGCATCGGTGTTCTCCACTCTGTTGAGCAGGACTTGCCTCTTCCCAGGTGGGATGTGAGTGGGATGTGATGGCATCTTGGGGACTGCTTTGGTTTTTGTTTTTTCTTCTCCACCCATTCACACTGAGGCCCACACAACAAGACACATTGCAGGTTTAAAGCCATTTCTCCCATGTTTATAAGGGCTCATTGTAAAAAAGGCTTTTCACACCTGGATCCAGCCCTTCCCACCCTCTCTGCTGCTGAGCCAAGTTTCAGACGAGAGTGAAAATTTCACAGCTGAGTTGTTATATATGCCTCTGAAAAATGGGGGTTCCTAATGGAAAGATTGACTGGCTGGTAGCCGTGGGGCTGCATCAGGGAGAGGGGGCTCGGCTGAAGGGGGACGCAGGGGCTATGGGGAGCTGGTCTGGGTGTCCTTGCCTGCAGCGCAGAGGGGTGAATTGAATCTATTTGAGGCAGGTGATGTTTTTAATTAGTCTCTTATCCAGGGGTACCCACAGGAAAGCTGGAGAAGCAAGGGCCTGAGGAACCAGAGCAGTGCAACAGGTAAGGACACTGGTACCTTGATGCTGGGGGACATCGACACCCCCCTGCCCATCACATCTGCAGCACCACAATGCAAACGGTTCAAACCTGACCCCCCATGAAAGCTGATGGGGAAATAACCCCTTAGTGTGATGCAATCTTCTCATCTTTATCAAATCATAGAATAGTTTGGGTTGGAAGGGACCTTCGAAGCTCATCCAGTCCAATCCCTGCCATGAGCAGGGACTTCTTCACCCAGATCAGGTTGCTCAGAGCCCCGTCCAGCCTGGCCTGGAATGTTGCCAGGGATGGAAATGATCTACCATCAGGACGGGGATGATCTTCCCATCAGGCAGGTCCAGTCGGTCCCACAGGAATGTCCCCTCCACGAGGCCACGGGCCACGGAGCACTGTGACCTCCCCAGGGTGCTGGGCTGGACAGGACCAGGGCTGGACCATGCCCATGTTGCACAAGCTGGATCTGCAGCCGCTGCCACCAGCTTATCCCATGGTCCAAGGTGGTCAGGGCAGCCACCTCACAGCCATGGACAGCAGGACCCACAGCCCTGTCTCACACCCACCCCAGCCAGGGATGGGGTGACAGAGAAGCCCCCCCTTTTTGCATTACGCTGTGCCAGAGCGGACCCTCTAGAGGGCAGCCGGTTCCCAGCAAAAACCCATCTTTTGGTGAATAATACTCTGCAGCTGTGGTTATTCCCAGACAGGCTGGCGTGAAAAGCGGCCGGGTGGCTGCAGTGTCCCCACTCAGCCCAAGCAAAGCTCAGAGCAGCCAAGGCTCTGGCCTGGGGCCAGGGGATGTGCAGGCACAGCCCAAACGGGGCTTGAAACCAAACCCGACACATCAGGCTGTGGCATTTTAGCAGTCAACCATCACAGGACCGTGTGCCTCAGACAGAGGGGTAGGATGGGACCTTGGAGCCCCCAGGGGCTGCACCCTCACGCGTGACCTGGAGAGCAACCTGGACCTCTTGGACATGCCATAGGGTCATTGCTGCCACCACCGCCCCGGTGTCCCTGCACAGCCTGTGCCTTCCCTGCTCACCTGCTGGGGAAGGTTCAGTGCTACACGTGATTGACGAGGACAGGGACACCCCAGTCCCTCAGGGATCACCATCCCTTTACATCCAGCTCTTTGTCCCACCAGGACATGCAGATGTGCTCTTGCTGCCCGCTCCCTGCCCAAGGCTGGTGAGCAGGGGACCACTAGTGACCAACAGAAGACCCCTAGAGCCCCCATGCTCTGGGCAGTTCTTATGAATTCACAGATTTGGCTAAAGCCAAGCTCTTGTGAGCTGGTGCAAGTGGTGGCAGAGAGAGTGGGATTGGATCTTTAAGAAAGCTACTGGTTCTTCAGGGCTCTGAAGGATGGAGAGGTCGGGTCTCAGATCTCTGGCACTGGGTGTCTTTGGGCTGGTTTGCCCAAATAATCTGTGTTTTCAACTGGTGTCAGTGTCCCGCCCAGCCTCAGCATCTCCCTGGCCCCAGCTGCAGGGACAAGGAGCCCTTCAGCTCTTGAAGAAGGGAAAATGGACAAAAAAATGTGCAGTTTTAGTTTCCCTCATTAGAGGGCAGTAACAGACCTGACTGGGGCCAAGAGCAATGCCCAAGAAAGGGGGGATCACCAGGGCGCAGGGGAAGGGCCATGGTACCCGCTTGGACTCCATGGCTGCGTGACTCCTTTCCCAGCGGTCTTCCAATGCGTTATTATCTACAGGGTGTTTCAAAGAAGTGGACCCAATTTCAAAGATATAGCGATTTCAAATTGGGTCCATATTTTTGAAACACCCTGTATATTTTCCCCTCCTGCCCCGCTCCTTTTTTTTTTTTCTCATTTGGCTATAGATAAATAAAACCCCAGAGTGAAATTCTCAGGAAAATTTAGGACAGCCCTCAAAGAGTCCTTGGGTTACAGATGGAAGAAGTGTGCTTTAGTGAATGCAGAAATGAGGCAGCATTTGCATCCTCCATGGTGAACAGCATCATCCAGCACAGAGAACAGAACGAGACCCACTCATTTATTGTCAAAAAACCTCAAACTTTACTTGTGTTTTTCTCAATAAATAATTTACAGTATATACACGTGGTGACACTCCCATGGGTCTCAACGCAGGGAGGAGGTGGGGGGGCCTTTGTCGTAACACCCCCCCCTTTGCCTACGTATTTCTTTTGTTTCCAAGAATTGGGTCTTTCTTGGCCACACTTCACCTTTAAACAAAACTGGGTCAAACACAACAAAATAAAGTGCTTCACTGTTTGCTTCTAAAATAGGGATACCCCAACCAGCATACGACAGCTGGCCACCACTGGACGCTCACCTGGACAGTGGGACTGAGCCACGCCATAATCAAAGACTTTCCTTGGATGGAAATCACCCCTAAACCACAGCGCATCGTGCCCTAGGGTGATTGCTTTATAGGAAGGAGAGGTCTTAAGGGAAGCATTGACTCGTTGGCACGCTGTGGCTTGGCCAGCTAAGGCCGCTTTCAAGAAGGTCCGTGTTTTCACAGGGGCGATTTGCACAGCTGCTGTTTATCTATGGGGTAATACAGCAAGAAAAAAATAAATGTTTCCTCTTCCTCGGTGACAATTTTTTACTTTCAAAATTTGTCTTTTGAATTTCTAGGAAACTTCGTTCTTTCTTTAACAAAGGAAACAAAAAGTCCAAACCAGCCTGGCTGGGAAATTAGTGCATTGGGAAGATAAACTGTCCTGTGCTGCGGTCCAGTGGTTGCTCTCCACAGCACCTCCAAACTGCGATATCCTTATTTCAAAATCTCCCTAAACAGAATACCTGGGGCACCAGCAAACAAAGCAAGGAACAAAGTAGTAAACACATCTTTTTGTTTCTTTTCTTTCCTTAAACATTTAAAAACCAGTTACATCTCTTCATCTGTACAGTCACACGAGATCAATGCCAGGGGTCTATATATTAAAGAGACAATATAAATTACATCCATTGACACAATTTTGCATTTCTGTGCTGCTTTACAAATGGAGCTCTAGAGCTGTTAGGACACAATGAATAGTCACGTTGAGTATTTACACCAGGCTGCTTCTTGGCACCCGTTCAGACTGCCAAACATAGCCTGTTCCCACCTCTTTTGGTGCTAGCTTGTCTCATCTCGCCCAGAGACCTCCCTTGAGAGCAGGAGGTGCGCCCAAGAGTGACACATGTTTTTGGGGCTGTTTTCTGGGAACTTCCCCCTGAGGAAAGGAGGGAAAACCCATCAGGAGGTCTCCAAAACGCAGAGCAAAGGTGGTCTTGCTGTTTGTTCAGCGAGCAACGAGGTGAACCACAGAGGAACATGGAGAGGAGGAGACGGGCAGCACTACATGGTAGGGGAAAAAGATTATCAATGGTTTCAAGGCAGGGAACAGACATTTGGGGGCAGTCAGGGGGTCCTCTGCTGCATCCCGTCTCCTGGCTGGATTTCTAACATTGCCCCATTTCCAATTCAAGCCCGGAAGGACTTAAGGTGCAACCGGTCTGCAATGGGGTTGTAAGTCGTGGCCCCAGGAGGAGGAGCGGAGCAGAGACCTAGCAGCAAACAAACAGAGCGTGATGCTCCTGCTCCATCCCAGGACCCGGCCGAGCCACGGGCAGGCGAGGGGACATGGGGCTGGAGGGGGGTGTGGATCAGGTCTCCCACTGAGCAGCCTCCCCGCTGCCGTTTTTAGGGGACTGGGCAGCAAGCGGCACAAGGAATTGATCCAATGCCAGGCAGAAGTTACAGAAACCGCTTGAATACTGGCCAGGTTTCTCCCGTTGCCATTGAGAGTCCTCGGTGGGTCCGGGCAGAGACAAAGGAGCCAGGAATAAAACCACTGAGTGAATCAGCTGAGCGAACTGGCTAAAATAGGAGATGCCCTTTGAACCACAGCAAACACCAGCCGAGGCTTGAGGAACGTGTCCCACTTCCACCCAGAAGATGCCTGGTACCAGCGGGGGGGTAAGTATGGGACCATTCCCCACCGTTTTGGCCGCTTGCACCACTTTCTGCAACAACGAGGCTTTGGGGAGAGCGGGATGCGCCCAAAGAGCAGCGCACAGCCCCGATGAGTAGGAAGCCCAGCCCTGCTGTGCTGGCCAGGCTTGGCCCCATCTTGCTGCTCTCTGCCGTCCTCGTGGGCACCACTCCACGAGGACAAAGCCACGTTCATGCACGCCAATGTCACAGTCACCACGTGCATTTTTGGGACCTGAGGGAGTGCTACAAGGAGGTGGGGGCTCCTCGGCACCCACACTACTGGGAGGACGGGGAGGAGGAGAGGGGGAGGTGAGGAAGGTCCAGACAAGGTACAGTCCAGACCTGACTTGTCCAACTGTCAGCATGTTCCTCCTAAGTAAGAGCTGTGAAGGTGGAGGACCTGGTGCCAAAGAGAGGGGCTGAGGTTTTAGGACAACCCGTGTGGCTCTGATATCCAACCTCCCGTTGTCCAGCGCCGCCGTCTCATCCCTGGTCCCCTCCTGCTCCACTTTCCCCACTCTTTGTGGTGTCAAGGAGCAAACCTCTACAACAAGCCCAACCAACACTGACTCAAACACAGCAGTGCTACCCAGAGGGCAGGGGGGGTCCCCGAGGGAGCCGTGTTGCCCGGGGCCAGGTCCCGTGTCCTTTCATAGAGGTGCAGCTTGTCTTTGTTGGAGTGAAGCATCTTCACGTCCTCAAAGGCATAGTAAGCAGCCAGCATGAAGTTGACATCTCCCGTGGTGAGGAGGTCAAAGACGCAGGACTGGAAGTAGAGGTCCTCCACGGGCAGCTTTTCCCTGCACTTGGCCGTGGCCGTTTCGTACGTGAAGGCCTCGGGGGGAGCCGGCAGGCTGGGCCCCTTCCTGCGAGCACGACCCTCTGTGGCCTGAGCCGAGCGGATGGTCTGGAAGTCAATCTGTTGGTTGAGCGGACAACCGCGGAGGCACAGGTAGAGGCCCTGACTGTCCCGGTCCTCCACGGCGTTGACCACCTCCTCCGGCATACGCACAGCGAAGGTGAGGTACCGGCCCACCTGCCTCACCACGATGGTGGTGCCAATGTACTTGGCCTGGATTTCGATGTGTTGGCCCGATACCTTCTCGGTGATCTTCAGACTGTTGGCTCCATTCTTGTCCCCACCATTCTTGGAGCCGTCTGCAAAGGCAGCAGGGAGCTCGTCCATCTCTGCCTGGTACACTTTCTGGTCTACGCACTCCTGAAAGCTCTTGAAGATGATGGTGAGCTGTATGGGAGGAAAGAAAGGAACAGGGTCACAATCAGCAATGACCACCTGAGAGCACAGGGCCACCACCAGGAATGGCATGGGAGGTGGAGGAGCCGTCTGCTCAGCCCAGCCAGGAGTATGGCCTTCAGCTCACGGGCAGATGCCTCTTCCTGAGAAGCTGCCCCAACTTTTAGGCACCCAGACAAGGATGTTGCCCCAGCTTTGAGGCACCTAGCTGAGGACACCCTGCTTCAGCACAGGGATTAAGATACCGTGAATGGAGTCAAGACCCAGAACTGAATGAATGTACTATCTGTTATTTCCATGTCTGATACAGGAGTTCCCTCGTAGCTGGAGCTGGTTGGATTACCGCTGCTCACGGGCTTGCGGTGGCGTGCCCATGCATGCAGCACCGTCTCGCCTCCAGGGCCTGGCAGATGGCAGAGGAGGAAGAGCCCTGACACTCACGGAGGTGGTTGGAGCTTCTCCTCCAGCTCCCACAGCATTTACAGGTTGTATTTACAGGTTGTAACCTCCACAGGTTGTATCTCTTCCTTTCTCTGGCCACTTGCAGAACAAGTTTCTTCCTCTGGGCCCCAGGACACATCATGCCCCATCTCAACCACACAGACACACACGTGTTCAGCATGTTGAGTGGGCAGGTCCTCCTGGGGAAAACAGGCATAGACTGAGCCCAACACAGCTCCCCATCCTCAGCTGGGCTCAAACATGAGTCCCTTGTTGGAGGAAGGACCTCACAGTGCTTGCTCTTCCCTTACTGACCCGGCTTTGGCAGGAAAGCTTGATGAGGAGGAGGAAAAGTAGAGTTTGCAAGTTGCTCTTCTTCCCATGCAAACTCTATGATTCCTCTTTCGCCTCTTGCAAACTTGCTCTTCCTCTTGCACCTCTTTCCATGAGGGAGAAGCGGTAAGGAGGATCTCCCCCCAGCTGCTCCCCATAGACAGACAGACAGACACACAGCCAGAGTGGGGCAGGGCTGGAGGAGAGATGGCTCCAACAGCTACAGGGCAGATACACTCAAGGGCTGAGTGTGAAAGGAAAAACTGAGGCTCCCCAAGGACTGGGCTAAGCACGGTGGTGGCCACCATCGCCTCTGCTCCCAGTGAGGCTGGTGAGGAGTCCAGAGCTGTCCAGAGCCCTGGCAACGTCCTCTCTCCCACCCACGCCTCCCAGCCCTGCTGTCCCCTCCTCAACCATGTCATAAGGCACCACCAAGCCCTGGCTTCCAGGCTGCGCTGCCCCTCACACGGACCTTCTGCTATCTCTTCTGGGTCCAGCTCTGCCTCTGGCTGGAGGAAGAAGGGTAGATCAGAGAACCTCATGCTAAAACACGAAGAGCCCCATGAACTGAGCAGCTCCTGTCCTTTCCAGCAGCACATGGTCCTCCAGCAACGACCCAGTAATGCTTTCCACAGCTCATGCTAAGATCTCATGACGAATCCCTCCTCACCACAAGCCCGTGAGGCAGATAACGGGTGAAAAGGCTCAATTAAGATGGTGATCCTGCGATCCAGCCTAGAAATTGCAGATTCCTGGTATCCTTAGAGACCGCTTTCCTCAAGCCAGACTTCCTTGCAAGCTTCAGCAGGTTTTGACGCTTTTTGGTAGATAAGGAGTTGAGAGCATCATTAAGTATCTTTAAGGAGGTTTATTAGGGACAGATGAAAACCAAAACCAAAGGTCACATCCATAGCTGAGAAGCAGCCCCTGCCCTACATGTGCATCTCTCCTCTCCCCACATACAGGGAGAAGCAGATCTCCCAGACACGCCGGGACAGGACATCTTTGGCACAAAAAGTGGCCCGTTAGCTTTAGAGCTTGGTGCACCACGGAGCAATATGACAGTTCATCAGCTCCAGGTCTCTCCTGAAGCCGAGGCCATGTCGCACAAGTCCTGCTGTATCACGGCAGGACAGTTTTCACTTGGGTTTTCTCAGTATTTGCCCTGTATCTTCAGGATGTTTACTTAGGTTGTCAAAGCACCACCAGAACAGCCTGTGCCCCACAAAATGACTCAGCTGCAAACCAGAGAGACAATTATGAGCCTGGACAAAGGGGAAGGTGGTGTGAGGAGCTCAGCTTCCTCCAGGCTCTTCCCTGCAAGCTGGAGCCTCCCTGGAGGTGAGTCTGAGGTTTGCTTGGACCTCAGGTGCCGCCCAAAAGGTCCGGCTGCTCACAGTAACCTGGGGTCCCCCAAATGGGAGCCCTCATCCCCAACCTTGGCCATGATTGCCCTCTGAGCTGCGGCATCTCAGCCTGCTAACCGTGATGGGGCTGGATGTGCTCCGGGAGAAACCACAGGCCATTTAAGTGAAGCTGGGGACAGAAGAAGGAGATGGGCCTCTGATGTTTAGGGCCAAACACTCAAATTCAGAGGAGCTCCCACCCAGTCTTACCCTCCCCAAGGACATGTGCAAATGGTGAACGAAAGAGGTGCTGGGCAGAAAGGTTGTTCAAAAGCATCTCTGCCTTGTCCACCTCTGCTCATGGGGACGTGACCAAAGCTCACCTTGCTGGTGGCGGTGGCTGTGGAGCCAGGCAGCACCGGCGTGTTGGTGACCTGAACGTTCAGGTAGTTATTGTCTATGAGCGGCCAAGCCCCTTGCACCTTGCAAGTTTGGAAAGTGTCTGTGAAAGTCCTGAGGTGGGGGTCCCCGAAGAGCCCGCAGTGGGTATAGTTGGGGGCGGCCGTGTGTTTGTGAAAGCTCTTCTCGTAGTGGCAGATTTCGGGGCTGTCGGATCGCTCCTGGCTATCCCCGGGGGGCAATGTCCGGAGGCGGGGCTGGGATGTGGGACCATCCTTGGAGCAGTTGTGTTGCACCATGAGATCGTCTATGCCATGCACGGCGGAATGGTAGGCCAGGTCACCTCTGCAGGTGCGGGCGGTACGGCGGGTGCAGTGGGCGTAGGCACGCAGCGCCGTGCAAAATTCAGGTGTCTCCTCCGCGCCCAGGTGGTGGGAGCCCGACGTGGCCGCCCAGAACTCAGAGTTGCACTTGAGGATCTTGCATGGAGACGTCACTGCAAGAGGGGAGGAAAACGCAAGGTGGTTAAATGCTTGAGTGGCTACGTGTGGGACACCTGACTCTACACCCACCAAGAGGTTGGTGTCCTCCTCCCACAGCCCAAACTCATGACATCGGCTCTACCGCGTGATGAGGCCTCACTCACTGGACATGACCCTTTCACATGACCCAACTCTCATGCATCAAAGCCAAAGAAACCAGCAGGATCTGCCCCAGTTCAAGGCAAGAGAGGAAAAAGCATCCAGCCTTTAGATGAATGCTCCTGGGGGAAAACCAGAGGAGGGAAGAATGGGACACATTCATTAGCAAGGATAAGACGGGACCATTAATGTGAGGGGAGGTGAAATGGGGTTTTTAACACCTTTTTAGGGTTTGACATTCGAAACTCTGTGCGACGTGTCCAGACCGAGCTCTACCAGGGCAAAAATCTGCCTTCCTTTTCCTCCTCCACGGGCACAGGGTAGCCCAGCTCTGGCTGTGCCCTGGACGGACGCTGATGTGCAGAGGTCAGAGCAGGATCTGTGCCATGACCAGCCCTGCAGCAGAGCCCGCGGCCACCCCGCCACCCTCGCGGCTGCAGCGGTGCCGGCAGCAGCGCTTGCCCGTGTCCCCGGAAAGAAGCGGGAGCCAAAAAACCCTCTTTCTTGCCTGCCGTGTGCCTCTGCCCAGCCCTGGGGAGCCCATTCCCCGCCATGGCTCACTGAGAGAGAACAAGAGGTGGAGGAGAAAAACCGGCGCGGCAGGGTGCGGGGATGCCAGCCGAGCCCCCGCCTCGCCTTGCCCCTGCGGAGGCGAAGCCAAAGGCAGCAGAGCCGTCGCCAGGCTCAGCCGGAGCGCCGGTGCTTGCTGGCAAGGTGGAGGAAGGGAAAAAAAATATTCCAGATCCTGTTTTTTCCCCCCCACAACGTCTGCTCCCCGCGGCAGTGTGGCTTCCCTGGAGCAGGCTTGAAAGCAGCTGTGCAAAACGCACATGGCCATCGCCGAGCATCGCACAGACACCGCTCTGCCCCTGCCAATTTGGAGCTGTGCTGGGTGAACCCAGGCTCACATCACTTAAAATTCATGGTGTTTTCCTTCCTCTCCTCTTAATCGACCCCCTCAGAGGGCTTGGAGACAAGATGGGTTCAGGCACAGAAGGCAAGAGAAGGATGAGAAGAAAAGCCCCACCATTTCCAGATGCTTGTGTGGTGCCTCTCGCAGGCGCACACATATATTTCTGTCTCAGGTTTGTTTAGAAGGAGGCTGGCAAGACATCTGTGCCAAAACCATTTCAGATTTGTTTAAAAAGAAAGTTACAAAACCCAGTATTGTTTCAGGGAAAACAGTGTGTTTTAGTTTTAAACATTGCAGTGCTGGAAACCTAAACATAGTTGGTGCTGGAAAATCAGAAAGGGAGACTAG
This sequence comes from Caloenas nicobarica, assembly GCF_036013445.1. Lineage (NCBI taxonomy): Eukaryota > Metazoa > Chordata > Aves > Columbiformes > Columbidae > Caloenas > Caloenas nicobarica. The sequence goes on from NC_088254.1 coordinate 17,455,516, forward strand.
CGCTATAAAACACTAAGCAGTCCGGCTTTAAGAAACAAGCCTGTCTCCTCTCCCTTTCCAAGAAGAGTGAAGTGCAAATAGGAAATGGTGACAGGTTCCTTGCAGTTTTAAAATTCATGTTTAACAAACTCAGATGCTAGCAACAGCACCAAGAACCCAGGAGCTGTTTCGTCTTGGCAGCATCCCATTTAAACCTGCAAGACGCACTGTGGAAAGCCTTTAACTCATCATCGACCAGAGGTGACTTGATAACAAGCTTCTGACTGCTAAGCCATCTGCATTATGGGTCAAATTTAAAAATAGTTATTATTTCATGTCCCTTTCTTTTCAGCCCCAAGAGTGTGGTTTTCCACCAAAGACACTTTGCTTATCGGTGGGTTTCCCATCACAGCCACTGGCTTGCAATGGAGTGTATCACTCAGTGTTTTCTCCTAGATGAGAGACGTGATGCAAATAACGCCTTGTTACAAGCACACAGAAAAGCCTGGCTTGCTGATGGTGCCCACCTTGGCTCTGAAGACTATAGGTTCAAACACGGCTGTTGCAATATGCTATAGCAAGCACAGTGCCGAAACTCCGAGGGAAAAGTAAGGGATGGTATTTAGTGCAGGCGATCGCACACAATAGCACAGTCAGAGTGACAGGAACAAGCAGGTTTTCTGGCACAGGAAATGCAAGCAGAAGCGTTTTGGGGTGAGATACTTGTGGTGTGGGTGTGGGTTTGTCAGGGTGGAAAATAAGGAAAATGCATCTCATTCCCTCTGATGAGGGGCTGTGAGCATAGCTTCACAGATCCCCCAGGACCCTCCTGGTGAAGTTACAAAAGTATGCAGGAGTGTGACCGGTGCCACCATCACCAGTTATCCCAAAACAGTTGTGGCATCGGGCAATTAAAATCATTGCTCTCCTAGTAGTTATGCTAATGTACAGCTCGAGGATGCCTTGAGGTTGCATGCAGCTGAAGGAACGGCTGCCACTGCAGACAGACTTGCCAGCACAGCCCCAGGAGGAGCTGGAGGACACGTCGAAACTGGAGGACACGTCCCTGGACATGCAGGACCCACACACCCCTCTTCACCCGACAGCTCGGTGAAGCACCAGGATGCACCGTGCAAAGCATCCCGTCCAGCGAGCAGCTTGCAGAGCCCGGGCTGCAGGGCTCTCTGGCTGCTCCAGCCCTTCAGCTGCTGTGTGGATGGGATTTTTCTAGTAGGAATAAAGCCACAGCCTGTTGCTCTTTAAGGAGATGCTTCATTTGCTTGGATCAGGATATGCAGTCGTGAGCTATGGCAGTCTACGGACAGAGCAGGCTGCTGCAAAACACTCCTCCGACGCTAAACACATCCTCATGTTGAGCATCCCTCACTACCGCACCGCTCCAGGGACACGCGTGACTTTATAAGGTATTGATTAAAAAAAAAAAAAAAAAAAAAAGCAAAGAAAAAGAAAAACACAACAAAACTGAAGGCAGAGAAGCCCATCTTCTTCCTCCCTGGGCCTGAAGAGGGAGCGTTCTTCTTTAAGATGTTATCACTCTGGTTTTGGCACCCGTCCCCTTTTCGTTGTTTTGCTCAGGGCCCCATATAAGGCCAGATTTCCAAAGCCAGGTGCCGCAGAGGCGGTGTGCGAGCAGAGGCGGTGTGCGAGCGGGGCCGTGCACCCTCCCGCCTGGGCTCTCCCAGAGGTGTTTCTCCAACCACACTGGTGGCCACTGGGTTTGCCAAACCCCTCGTGCCTCTGTAAAGGGACCACGGCTGATAAAGGCCAAGGAGAAGAGCAGACACAACCCTTTCCCACCCCCCAACAAGCACGTCTTGCCTCGTCCCCTCTGGCAGCAGCTTTGGCTCATTTGTACCCAAGCCAAGAAACTATGTTTATTCAATTTCGCATAATCTATTTTCCATCGACTCACAATGGATCTGTTTTTGAACCACAGATGACTTAGCACGGAAACAAACCCCTCTCAAGCAGGAACCCAGCAAGGCTCTCCTGGGATCTGTGTGACACTCCCAGGTCTGGGTGATGCCACCACCCTGGTGGGTCCCCCATCCCTGGGGACAGGTGACTTCAACCCCTGGTAGCCCGGGCACCTCCTCATTTTATTCTCCTTTCAAGGGCTTTGTGCCACGCAAACTAGGGACAAAATTTCCTTCGGTGTCTTGAAACCAATGGTTTTGGAAGGTTTAAAGTCAGAAGAAATCATTAAATCACTTGGACTAAGACGACTTTCCCCATGCATAGCCCGGTGCTCTGCGTTTGTTCAGCTGTATCTCCCATGAGGACTTCTGCGTCTGTGCAATCTGAAAAGCCACCCCTTTCCCGTTTCAGGAGTTTATCACCTTTACAAAATGCGGGTCTTGGGTCTAAGTGGATTTTATCTGACTTCATTGTAAGGACATAAAAAGAGCCAGCGATTTTCTCCAAAGCAGTAAAAGGTCCGTTAGTAACCGGTATGTTTCCCACAAAGATATTTACACACTGCAATCAAATCACTTGTCAATCCCCTAGATAAGCTAAACGGTTCGCACTTTTATGTTCTCACTGAAAGGTATTTGCCCAGCCGCACCATCAGACCTCTTCCCGGCAGGCTTGTTTCCTGCAAAACCTCCCAGCCCAACAGGCGAGACCGATGCGGGACACACGCTCGCCGCTCTCCTGAGGTCACCCCTTTCGCCGGGGCATCGCACCGCAGTGGGTGCCAAAATGTGCTGGCTGGCTGCGACCTTTCCCAGAGCTCCCAGTTTGCAAAGCACTGGTGCTCCATCCCGCGAGCACCCCGTGGTCCACCTGCCCCAGCGAGCTCCCAGGTGCGCGGGAGTCCGGGGTATCGCACGACCCGGGTCCCCCTGCTCTGCCTTCATCCTTGGTACGTTACATGACGTGCTGTTAAATTTAAGTGTTCAAACACATTACATCCACGCATCTAACTTTAACAGCCTTTTAATTATCAGTACCCCCCTTTTTCCCTTCAGCCAGTGTCAGGTTACCTGGACTTCATTTACCCAAATCCTGGTTTTTCAGAAAACTAGCACAGCAATTCATCTGTTCTCCTGTAATTTCTCTAGCAAAGAGAATTACTGGAAATTAATTTCAGTAAGCAAAAGCCAATTCTTTTAAGACTCTTGGGTGCATGTTAACCAAACCCGTTAATTTTAAAGCATTCACTGCTAAGAGATGTTGTTTAATATCCTCTTGGTTACTAACAGGCTGGAAAGTATTTCATCACCCACATGTGATGCAAATACATCATCCCGCGTCTTTCCAAATATATGGATTGAAGTGTAGATGTGCAAGCCTCACACACGCAGTAAAAGGCTTTTTCGGAGAACACAGTAAAATGTAATTATCTTTGGCCTCAGATCTGAGCACCTAGACTTGGGCTCCTAAACACATATTTATTTAAGTAATCTAAATAAGCATATTTATGCTGACACCTCAATAGGAAAGGTACGATTCTTGGAGGTGCTTAATACCAGCAATATCTACTAGCTTCCAGGAGGTACGGGCTGCTCAGCTCCTGGGTGGACAGCAGTCACCACCAGCACCAAAATGACCACAAGAGCTAAAAAAAAAAAAAAAAAAATCACATTGCTCCTCAAAAACCTGGCTGACAGGATCCCTTCCGGCAAGATTTTGGGAGTCCAAAGCAAAACCAGAGAGAATGAACGACATCAACCCTTTGCATCCAGCCCCTCACACTGTCCCTGTCCCGGTGGGGAAGACTACAAGAGCCACCCCACACGGCAACCATGGTGGACCCATCTCTTGGTGCCCACATGGGCTGCAAGGCTGACACGCATCGACTGGTGCCTTGTCACACCAGGGAGAGCCCTGATGGACGGGGTGTCCTGGGTAAGGGCAGCTCTCCTGAGCCCCAAAGGGCACTGTGGGGTGAAGAAGACCCAAGGGCCACCTGAGCCAAGCTTCGTGAAAGGATTTGTGCTCTGATGGCAGAGCTGGGCACTTCCAGCGACCCCCTTTGAACTGTTAATCAAGCACAATCTTGCAGAATAATAGCCTGGTTATTATTGCCTTGTTTGCATAACAAAGAGGCCCAAATAAAACTGATTTGACTGTGCTCAGAGGGGGTGTGAAAGATCAGCCCTGAGAAAAGAGCTGCAGGAATGCAGCAAACTGCTCCAAAGCCTCAGCCCAGGAAGAAAGACAATGCAATTTGCCATCAAGAAAAGCCCAATAGACCAATAAATTACCCATGTGCAAAGGGATTAGATCAGGTTTCAGTTGCACTGAAGCGGGGGGAGGAGAACCAGGAGGAGGGAACTGAAGGAGAAAAATAAACCTGACTCTCTTAAAGAGCTGGAGCTCATATTTTGCAAGGGTGTGCATGGGGAGGGTGGCTCGGAGGGGCCACCTTCCACGCTGGGGTCTGGGTTTTGTGCTTTCTTCCACTGGCAAAAGCAGCAGATGCATTAAATCCAGGCAAAGGATGTGCTGATGGAGTGACTCTGGATGTACTGGAGAACACACCTCAAACCATGCGGCTTCTGTTAACCCAGTCCTTGTCTGGCTCAAGAGGATGCTGTGGAAAGGCTTTCTCCAGTTAAGGCAAAAGAGAGACACAGAAGGAATTTTCTCGTTTCAACCTGTGTCCACCACTAAGGCATCTGGAGGACCTGCCACAGCCAAGTCCCTTCTGTCCTCAGTGCTGAGTTCACGGCCCCCCCGTCTCTCCTGGAGTGGTGAAGACACTGGGCAAGCACGGGCAGGGAAAAAGCAGACAGCTACAGCACGAACTGTTGGATGCTGCCGAAGGAGCCCTTGATCGTTCCTGTCACTTAGTCAGCTCTTTTGGCTCAGAGAATCAGCTTACCGCTGACCCGGCATGCTTAGCGGGGGCGAATGTGTCTCTCTCCAGCCCCCCCCAAGCCAGCATTGCTCCTCCACGCTCGCCTCAACATCCCCGTGCAGGGAGAAGGTTGAGCAGACACCACCTGAGAGGACATCACCCGTGGAGCTCATAGCTGGGGCCACGAGCAGCTGAAGATGTTGCTCCGAGAATTACCGGCATATCTTGCGAAGTTCAGGAGGCACCACGGGCTGAAAGGAGGAACCAGCGTTTACAGCCAAGGCAGCAACAGAGCTGCAGACATTGCTCTTAAAACTTCATCCTGAGATTCAGGCTTCAGCGTCGTCTTTGCCGCAACTGTTGAGCTTTCACCTGCTCGAAGGATGGTTTGGAGGACGCGAGTTCTGCTCCATGGACACAGACTGTGAGCTGGTAGATGGAGGATGAGGAGGGAGGAAGGGAAACAAACTCCTCTGATTCTCCATCTGCAGAAGGGTGCAAACAAAGCTGGCTCCCCGCCGCGGCGTGCCGCAGGCTGGAAAGTGATGCTGGAGCTGCACACCTGGGTTTTCCCAGCTGGGGAGCACTCGGGCACTTTCACCGACAGTTCTCATGAGCTGGCAAATCTCCTTAAGGGGAGCGGTCCATTTTACAGGTGAGGACGCTGAGGATGTGAAGGGTTTCACCCAAGACGAGCCCAGTGGGAAGAGGTGGATTCACTCACTTATCCCCTGCATGAAGCACCACTCTCAGCTTCTTCCCCCAGCCAACACCACCTGTGTCCCCATCCCTCTGAAACAGCGGTACCTGGACAAGGCCACCTCCGCTAGCCACCCCCATCACCGAGTGTTCTGGGTTTCCAGCAGACATCACTCTCCCCGTGCTGAAGCTGTTTTCCCAGGGTGCCTTTGAAGACACGGCTGCCACCCACCAGCGCCCGCGGGCCCCCCAGGTGTGGCAGCGGGTCCCTCGCCCTCCTCCCCCTCGCCCGGGCCGCGGCGGGGCTGGCAGGGAAACGCTTTCTGCTCGCAGGTGTGGGTTCCCTCTAGGAATAATCATCCCCGCCATGCTCTTGTGAAATTTCAACCCTTCAAACGCAGAGGTAAATGAGACACGAAACGAGGAGATGGAGAAAAGCCCGGAGCACATAAATCTGGACGAGGCAAATTTATACAATTAAACGCCTGCCAAAAAAATTGCGGCATCTCAATCGGAGGCGTTGGTTTGTGCGCAGGGCGGGGGGTGGCAGCTGCCTGGCTGGCAGGCAGCAGCCCCATGACCCCCCCTGAAAATCCATGCCAGCACCCAACTGATGCTGGAGCTGCACTCAGGGGACATGCAGGGATGTACTGGACCCCTCCTGCCTCCCACCCAGCACCAGAGTCGCTCGCTATCATTTGCACCCCGCGGAAACCACAATATCTGTTCTTCCTTCACAGCCACAGACTTTCAGAGGTTTGTTTATTTTTAAATGTAGCTGTTTGCTGCCCCCCCTGGGCTGAGGTTTTGATTTTAAGAGAAAAAGTATCTTTTTAACCAGAACCTACCCCTCCAGTCCTGCTGCCCCGCACCCTCCCATCCCCAGCACCATGATGCTCACATCTGATGATGGTCACATCACTGTGGGCTGGCAAAGCCCAGAGCCAGGGTCCATCCCTAAAACATCCTGCCGAATGTCCTCATCATCTCAGAAAGGGCTGGCTGGAGTGTGTCACACAGCAAGAAAAAAAAAGGTAACTTGTCCAAAAACCAAAACGTCGTAGATCATTACTAGGGCTTTGGGGACCCAAGTCAACAGCTGTCCAGGAAGGAGAGGAAACCGAGGGAGGAGAAAATACTTCAGGCTCAAGTGAAGCTTGCTCTCCACCTGACCCATAAAAACCTCGTCTATGCAAGGATAGCTCTGCTTGCTGGGAATTAAATGGCCAAACTCCCCTGGATGCTCATGTGGCGCAAAGTGGGATTCGACACCCTTCTGGTGCTCCACCCTGAAGGACTTACTGTTCTCGCATCTGCAAGGACGTCAGCCTCCGGCTGCCCCACACGGCACGGCCAGGCCGTTAGACAGAGCGGCTCAGGCTGCGCCTACGAGGGCTGCGTGTGTGTAGGAGCCAGCTTGTTCTCCGCAGTAAGAGCCTGATGACTTCATCAAGGGGATGGCATCTGGTTTTGCAGTTGGCCATAATTCAATTCTCCCCCTTGCTGCAGGAATTTCAGCTGGTGAAGCAGTGATTTACTCAGCCGGGCTGCACTTGAGTGCAAAGCAATCTCGAGGCTACAATCGAACGCCCTGTTATTTTGAGAGCTCATGGAAAAGGGAATAAATATCCTGTTCTTTTCATCCCAGTAGCTGCCAAGTGCAAGGTACAAAGCTTTTTAAAGGCATTTAGAGGCTCTCCTCTTACAAGTGCACTCCTGGTGCCGTACACAGTCAGGCATGGCCCTGCCTGCAGAGATTGCTCCTGATCTGCAGCATCAAGACAGGATTTGCCAGGACAGCCAGAAAAAGGCCAGGCACCCCCTCACCCGCCCCACCACAGCTGCATCTCCGAGCATCTCCCATCCTCCCTGAAACCCCTTTCTCATTGCCACAGCACACATCACTCCTGCCTTGCAGCAGCCTCAAGTCCACACCAGCCCCCTTCAAACCACCTGGGACCCTAATGCTCTTTTGGTCCCGGGTTGCCACACTCCCCCTTATTCCAAGTTTGATACCTGCTCCGATGGGCAAAGCAAATCAAACCCGTCCAGATGGACCAAACCCCCTCATGTTTGACCTTCTTTGCTGTGCTGCAAACCCTCATCCCTTGGGAGCTGCAGGACTCAGCAGGGGGGTCTCCCAAAGGACTGATGGGTTGAGGAGGGGCTCACTTGGGTCTGCCAGAGCCTACGGTTGCTTTAGGGGACACGCACATCAGGGAGACAGAAGAGAGACCACAAAACCCGTTGTGCTGGGGACTGATCCTGCACTGGAGCCCAGCTCTCCGGGGACAGCAGGTTGGTGCAGAGACCGAGCAGAGCCCCCAGGTCAGGAAGTTTTTATGGCTGCCCAGCCCTGTGAGCACTTCCATATGCACAACCGACTCGACACAGCTGTTCAGGCCAGTAAGAAGGAAACCTCAGCTGCTGCCATGATAAACCCAAAGTCACTCTTAACAGCCCTCCCTTTCCAGTAACCAAGGTCTGGGAATTTCAGGATTTTCTATGGAAAAAAAGCAACACGTCCACCCCATCTGCACAAAAACAAGGCGCGTCCTTCCAGCCCCACAACGAGCCTTGCTGGCAATCGCAGAGAACTCCCTGTTCCAAGTACGAGACCAGCTCCGAGCGAGCAACAAAACAGGGAAGCCAAAATATTTCCAGGTTTACGTTTGAATCCCTCCCTTCTTCTCTGCCCTGACAACATCCCGCACAGGCGTGCTCCTCCCCTGCCGCCACCTTTCCCGGCCCCCAGCCCGGCTCCCCGTTCCCAGCGTTGGGGAGGTGTTGTTTTAACAGCCTCTAAGCCCCCCTTCTCAATTTCGGCTTAATGCTGCGATCACGTCTCTCCCTGCCGCTGAGACAAAAGTCGTTTATCAACCGATCCGATACACCTCCAGAAGGGACGGATCCTTATCTGGAATCAATCTCATTGCCTGGATGGACCAAGGGCAGTAGAAGCGTGTTAGAGCCCAAATGGCAAAGCTGAAGGCAAACAGGGAAAGCCAAAGCAAACCAGAGTATGAAGGGGAGAGCAAAGCTTGACATCTGGGGCAAAAGGCCAGATTTTGAAAGTACAAAAGGATTTGCAAGAAAACTCAGCACAGCCATAGTGGGAGGCACAGGTGGGGGTCAGCTGAGCACCAGGGTCCCAGCCGGGAGGGGAGAGCACCCATGAGCATCCGTCACTGGGACCTGGCACAACCTTGAGCAGGACTCCTACCACGGAAACTGTCGGCAGTGTCCTGCTCTGCCCAAAGCTCCCTCCCCAGCTGCCCCACGCTCAGGGGTCACCCTGACCCATGCAGGGGAGACCCACACCGGTGCCCCCAGTCCAAGGGTGCTCGATGGTGGGGGCTGCCCAGGAGGCAGCGGGGTGAAGCCATCAGTGTGAGAACAGCACAAGCGGGAATCCAGCCCCGGGTGTGTGCATGGCGGGGGGGGTTAAGCAAATAAATAAATAGGGCAGGACTCGGCGAGGCACTGATCTGACACGCTGAGCGCTGGCTTGGGCAGCCTCCAGCGGCCCCGCTCACCCGGCGCTCTCAGGAGGGGTGCGAAGCTTTCTCGGAGCCGGGAACCTGCTGAGAACCCACAAATTCCCAGGAAGCACATGGAAAAGAGAGGCAGAGCATATGCTAGGGAATCAACCCCCCCTTTTTCCTGCCTTCCCACCCCAAAAAGCTTTTAATGAAAGCCCCCAGTGTGCTCCCAGCCCTGTGCACGGGGAGCACCGTCTCTGCCTGCGCCCCGTTCCCGCGGGCTCCGGATCGCCTCGTTCTGCCAGTTCTTTGCACCTTATTTGACTGCTGAAGGGAGAATCAAACAAAGCAGCCAGATCTCCTATCAAGTTCTTTCTTGCACCGTAAATCTCACAGCCTCAACGCTTTGCAACTCAGACGCTCCGAAAAGGGCATTAAGCAACACATATGGGAGCAGGTCCAGAGTTTCCATTAAAAAAAAAATACAAGTGGGGGTTCAGCCTCCAGCCTGCTGGGGTGCTGGGAAGTCCCCTGGGGAAAGTGGGGTCCGGAGAGACACCTCAGTGCTAAGGGCGGCCCTGAAAAGGCTCGTTTTCCTGCAATAGGGCTAAGAGGGCAAAGGGGGGAGGAAGGGCGTAAAGCAGTTATCAGTTATTTATTTATTTACTGCATGTGTGTGCAAGACTGCTTCACCTACGGTTATGCAAAAGAAAGGCACAGGCGATTTAATTTTTTTTTGAAAGGGAAAGTGTTGCTAAACTAAAAAGATAAACGAGGAGATTTAAGCATTAGGGTTTTCCTTTCTCCCTCCTGCTTTCTCTCCTTTTTTTTCCCCCCCCTTGCAAATGAAAAAAAAAAAAAAAAGGAGGTAAAGAAACTGGAGAGTTTTGGAAGGAACAAATCCGCCTCTGTGGACTGGGTTTCCCCTCCCCCAACAAAAACAAGCACTCAGGGCTTGAAGGAATTTGCAGGCAGAGATCTGCCAAAAACATTGTGAAAAACTATGGGGGATTCATTGGAAACAGATGGCGTTTTCAGCTGTATTTCTGAAATTCTCTCCTTTTTCTGACACAATACAAACAAACTGGGGATGGGGAAGGGGGAGGCAGAGACCAGCGATAGGTGCGAGCGGCCGGGGGGGCGCAGGGAAGGGCCGGCGGGCGAGGGCTCGGCCGGGGCAGCCGATGCTTTGCGGGACCATTTGGTTGCCATCCCGCCCTCGGACAGCCTAAAAGCTCCCGGCCCGGCTCGGGTAAATTTTTCCAACGAAATAATGGTGCTGAGCCTAAAAAACCCCAGCCCGAGGCCGGGGAAGGGGGGGCGCTCGGTGCCGCCCGCGCATCCTCCGCCGCGCTGCCCGGCCCAGGTGCGCCCCGGGGCCGCGCTCCCCGCTCCGTGCGGCCGTGCAGCCCCCCCGGGACACACGGTCTTCCCGAAATCACAAAGCAACCACCCTCCTTACCCTCTTCGCAACCTCCCTATGGCTTTTCCCTTCGCGGGGGGTCGGGAGCGGGGACCCCCCACTGCATTTAAGGGCAGAAATTTGGCAGCTGGGGTGTTAATGTGTGGGTCGCCCCTCTCCCCCCTTTCTCCTTTCAAGGCACAGAGCACACCCGGGAATGGGAGAACAACGCAACCTGCCTGACACTGTCAGAAACAACCCCCGGCTGCCTTCGCCGGGAATTGCTTTGATTTCGACCATCTCCTTCCTTGTGGGATGAGGCAGCGGGAAGACAAAGAAGATGAGGTCAAGGAAAAACACCCACCGCAACTGCTTGGGGGAAAAGGGAATGAGGGGAACACACGCACCAAAACTGAGCCCCACTTGCTTATTTCAAACATGTGGCAAACTGCTGCAAGGAGAGGCAGAAAGAAAGAGGCCCAGAGACAGGGGGGACTGAGGCGGCTATCCAAGGGCTGCGAGAAATACAGGAAAAAAAATTCTTCAAAATAAAGAGGCTGTTCCTTACCTGAAGGGAAGATGCAGAGAAAGACAGGGAGGATTTGGAAAAGTCCCAGGGCTGTGGATCCTGCCCCTCTCCCCATACCCATCCATCCAGCTCGAGCTTTAACCACTATCCTCTCCCTGGAAGAAGAGTTTAAAAAGAAAAAAAAAAAAAAAAAAAAGGAGAAGGGAGGAGAGGAAGAGAAGAACAAAAGGGGAAAATAAATCAATCGAAAGAAAGAACTGGAAAAAAAAAATCAAAAACCCCACATGGCTCCGCGGAGCGATGCAGGGACGGGCGGCCCCAGCTCCGGGCTCCGGTGGCCTCCGCACTGCAATATTACACAGACTTTTTTCTCCTTCTCCTCCTCCTCCTCTCTTTCCCCTCCCATTACAAAACAGCCCAAACCATCAATCATCCCGGCTGCCTTCCAATGTCTGCATCCTCTCCCTGCGCCTCCTCCTCTCCCGGCTCACCGCCCGCCTCCCCGGCCATGCTCCTCCGGCGGCGTGGAAGGGGCGGAGGAACGAGCGCCGAGCCCGGCAGCCATGGAAGGGAGAGAGGAGAAGAGAAAGCCTGGGAGAGCCGGACAGGGGGGTTATTGCTGTGGGTCGAGCCACCAAACCCTCCCGTGCTCAGTGGGGAAGGGGGCCGGGGGCGGTGGTCCCACGCAGGATGGGCTGCGGGAGGGGCTGTTGTGATTTCGCCCCGTCTTCTGCTGTCTTGCATCGCGGCTCGGTTGTGATCTGGGAGAGGGGCTTCTTCCCACCCCCTTGGGGTCTCGACACCTAGCACGCCCTGCTTGCCCCTTTCCCACAGGCCTACCAAAACCGCTTTGTATTTCCCCCAAATTAAGGAATTTGGGGCAAAGGGGCCATCGTATGGCAGAGGGGGGAAACTGAGGCAGGGAGACACAGGGCAGCTCATGCGGGGCAGGGATTGCGAGAGCGCTGCCGTGGCCTCCAGCCTCCTGTGCCATAGCCCGCACCCTGGCACCAGGAGCTCCTCCACACCGCCCCAGCCCCGGCTGCGCAGGAGATGTGAGCCTTTCACAACCTTCCAGGTCATTCACCCCGCGCTGGCAGCGCTGGAGTAAGCCCAGATGACTCAGAAAAAAAAAAATCTCATAGGTCCTTATTATTAGGCTGACACTCCTCAGAGAGGGGGATGGCTGTTGGGGGTCCCTGAATCTGGTTGCTAGCCCCCTGAGGACTGATGGACGGGACTGACGTATATCTATGCTCTTTCAGGAACTCCAGCACAGCCCAGTCTGCACCACCAGCCCGCGTATAGACCTGGATGTTCAGCTTTCTCTGGGGGAAAGTCTCACCAGTTGTGCTGGTACAGTTGTCCTGGGGGTCTGACTTAGAGACCCTCTGAGCAGCCCCTGAACAGGTGGCAGTCCCGGGGGCCCCTTCCCTGCTCATGGGCCACGGGGATGGAGCGGCAGCTCGAAGTGAGCAAGCATTCGCCTGCTGGGCTTCAATATCCTGCCGTTCTTCACCTCCTGCGATGCCCCAGTGGATCTGCAGCCCCGCCATCCTGGGGGCTTCTCCACCCAGGAAAGGGCTAAGCTGGGAGGGAGGCATCCCTTTAACAGCACACCTGGATCTCTTGAAAATTTGTCTTGAAGGGTGTTTTAGCCACCGTGAACTATGACAACTTCACTCTGAGAGTGCCCATGAGTGTAATATTCTTTATTTAGTATGCTTTAACTTCCCTGTTTTAGATCATTAGCCCTCCTTTAACTGAATGCCCCCTTGCTATTCTAACGTTTCATCTCCTTTCTCTTGGGGATCTTATACAAGTAATAAAAGGATGCTGGTGGTTTTACAAAACCCTTCTCCCAACTCTAGAAATGCCCTTTAACAACGAATCTTTCCTCCTACAGCTTGGTATAGGTCAGGGATGTTCCTTGACTCTACATCTAGTTGTCCTTGGAAATCTCCTTCTCTTCCGCCTTGCAAACAGCCTTAAGGATGCTTTTTGGAGTGATTGTAGCTTAAAGTCTCCAAGAAGAGTTTGTGATCTCTTCCCTGTCAAGGACCGAATATGTGGTTCAGTTACAACAAATATCCCATGGAAGGTGAGCTTCAGAAGAGGAGACGGGAGGGAGCGAATATCCAAAAAGCAAAAGCATCTCTAACACCACCTATCTACATCTCCTTGCGGGGTTTGAGCCCCCTTGCCTCCAAATGAAAGAGGAGTTTCACTGGGGCTTTATCCAGTCTGCAGCAGGAATTAAAATGCTGAAGCTTTTCCATCTGGGACCCAGATGGGATCCAAAAATTCTGAGGCTTCGCCTGCTTGACTGGAGATCTGTCTCGGTCCTGATTCTCCTGCAGCTGCACTCAGATGATGTCCACTAAAGTCAGAAGGAGCTCTGTTGTGCAGAAAGAGCTGCCAGACCGGGCTGAGCTGGGCAGGAGATGAAAGCTGGCAGGCCGGATCCAGACCTGTAGCAAAGGCCGTGTGGGAGGAACACCCACTCGAAGCACCTCTTTGTGGGGGGATGTCAAACAGGGGCAAATATGTCCAAACCCTGCCAGCTGCTGCTACCACCCAAGAAGAAATGCCTGCTGATGGGCTGTGTAGGCAGCTGGAGCTGGAAGGGGCCCGGAGGGAGGGGGGAGAGGGTCCATGAGCTGGGGAGAGCTTAGACAGGGGAGAGAGAACCAGGGGATGGGGTTTCAGACCTCAAATCCCTTCCTCTTGCGCTTGCCATGTCCTCTTGCAGTGCAACTTTTGCTTTTGTTTCAATCTGAAAAACGTCACTTCTGCTATTATCCCAGCTGATGACATATAGCATGATCTATTTATTTTTCACTAAAAAAAAAATCTGAATTATGAACTTTTAAAATCCAGCTGCTGCGAGGCTGGTTTGATTGTTTAACCTAAAGCGTCACTTTGGTATTGCCATTTTGTGGCAAGCTGACACAATGCAATGATGGACTAGAATCTGGTTTGAAGCATTATTTTTAAAATAAGACTCTTGTTGGAGCTTCTGCCTCCGGTGTGGGGAAAACTGTGCTGCCACAAAGCAACGGTCCAGTGCCTCTGGATCCAGTTTGTAAAAATTTCTCCTTGATTTTGCTCGGTTGCATCATGCATTGCAAATGGGATTGCTGTTTTTGGCACCGATCAAAGCAGCGGATTTTGCTGGAGAAAACAACAGATGTGTCCAAACCGTAACTGCAGAGCAGGAAAAGGCCCCAAATAAGGTGTGTTTCTCAAATCCCGCTCCCCCTACCACATTTTTCAAATAACCTCCACGTTTCTGATTAGCTGAATCAAAGACCTGGACTTTAAATCACCTACTGAAATGCAGGTTGTGTGAAATTCAGATCTCTGCCTTGCTTAATGTGGATATCTAGGCTTGGAAATGCGGAGCAACTGCATTTTGCCCAGCTTCTTTCCTTCTCAAAGCCCGGCTGGGGCTCCCCGTTTAGGCATTGCTGAGCCCGATGCTCTTTGCAAACACTATGTGGGAAACCACCCACCGCTAAAATGCAAACACCTCCCAGGCACAGCGGAGTTACGCTGTGCAGCGGCTCAGCTCCGGGGGCAAAGGCACCTCCGTGGCCACATACACATTGATCCTTGTGTTTGGTGTCATTACGGAGGGGTGACGCGCGTCTGAATTTTTTGGGGGTGACACAGAAGGAGAAATCACAGCTGGGCTTAGCTGATAACGTTCCTCAAGGTATTTGCTGGAAGATCGCAGTTCCCAGGGGAAACTCAGCTGGGATCACCGGTCTGAATTTAATTTTCTCTGCCCTGTGCCCACATGGCTGTGGGCTTCAGTGGGGCTGAATGGACATGTCTAATTTGAACCCTCAGGTTTATAGATGATACCTCCCCTTACAGCCTTCTTAATGGAATTATTCACTACCTGTAATTATATGGCTAAAATAGTAAACATGGGTATTTCTGAGGATTGTTAACTCGTAGTTAGAGGAATGGATGTCAGGGCTTCTGGTCTGCTCCTGACTCTCCCATGAACTTTCTGCATGGCCGTTCTACACGCAACGATCTCTGGACGGCTTTGCCTGCTCTGCCTCAGGACAAGGCGTTCAACAAACGCTGCTCGTGGCCTGGCTCGGATAAGCCGTGGTTGTCCATGCAGGAAGCTAATTCTGAAACATTCTGCAGTGATATGTGTTGGAGGTGAGCAGCAAAAAGCAAATCAGTTCCTAAAGGAGGAAGAAAGGAAGCTTGGAGTGGAAACCCCCCAAATTGTTATCTGGGGAGGTTTAACAACTGATTCCAAAATGTTTGTGGAAGTAAAACCAAACACCTGTGCTATGAACGGTTCCCTTATTAAAGAAAAAACCTTCTGAACAATGGAAAAAAACCCCTTCATCTTTTGCAGTAACAGCCACATCTCTCATGTTTGCAAACTGGAAAACACTGCATTTCGTTTCTTAGACACTCCTTTTACTCATAATTCAATTCTTTTATAATTTTACAATCTCCCTGGTTGACAGCATGAGTAGACCCTCTCCCTGAGCTGTGCACCTCAAAACTACCAAATATGCATCTAAACCACCTTCCCTCCTAACCTGTAGGGTTACTAACCTACTAACCCTACTCACAACACTTGTAAAGCAGCCGACAGGGAAAGCGTCCCCACCAAGGTGTCACTAGTGCCATGCACTGAACTCTGCCAGGAACTGAACGGGGCAGGCAGAGGTGATGGCACAGAGCTGGGCTTCGAAGGTCGACCTGCTCCTGCACAGCAAAGTGCAGAGAAGAGTTTGCTGGTTTGGCTAATCCACAGCTGCCCCTGTGAACATTAATTAGACTCACCAATCTGGCTGTGTAAGAAGAGGCCAGTGGGTTGAAGGTGGAATAAAACACAGCGATAAATAAAATAGCAAGAATGCTTGGTTGACCTGCATCTCTGCATCTGCAGATTAGCAGATTAACGGCAGCTCCAGATGAAGTCTCTGTGGGGTATCCCTGCTGTGGGCTCTCTCTCCGAAATGCCTGCTCGAAGCTCACAGCCATAAAAATCATGTCTAAACGCTCGCAACCAGCCAGGCTGGACAAGGGGAAGGGAAGATGGGCTGGTGGAAAACTTCCCGTCTCACCCATGACAGCAAGCAAAACAAGCAGGGATATTTTCAGGCAAACAGAGTTCGTCACGTCAACTTTTTTTTTTTTGACTGGTGGCATTCATTTCTGTCTCCCTTTCCCTGGCTTGCAAAGCCCTGTGGGGTGAGCCCTAACTCCTCCACATGGGAGCATGTAACCGTCCCTTGTTCGGCAGTGTTTGGAGGGCTGGCTAGAATTCACCATCTGTATATTTAGTTCTCTGCAGGGAGATGGTCTTCCCAGCTCAGTCTCCTCTTTGGGGTAAATATCAAGCAGTATCTCTTTAGTATATATTCTTCACATCTGTGCTCCCCTCTAAAAAAAAAAAAAAACAAAAAAAAGAAAAAAAAAGGTGGGCTGGGAGGTACCTAAGAGCAAGTCTGAATGGCCAAATGTGAACTCAGCAGAAAAGATGGATCAATCTGAACTCCCGAAAAATAAAAAACCAGAGAACTCTGTGTTTATCAGCAGAGACAGAAACCCATCTGTGTTACGGGACAGTCTTTCTCTGCTGCTTTTAAAAACTTCTGGTATCTAGAGAAAGTACAAACATAGCTCCCTAATTCCCCCCCTCCAACCAACAGGTCAGCTAAGGACATCTCCTGGCTCTCATTTAAAGGTGGGAGATGACATGGAGTGTTTGGAAATCTACATCTTCAACTCGTTGAGAAAGTGGTGTTTGAAAGATCCTATGGAAAACGGTCTGTGAAAACCAACCGCCTTGCCCAGGTCCCTGTATGGCAATTCCTGACAGCAATATCCAGAATACAACCCCAGTGCAGGACACCTTTCCAGTGCTGTCAGTCATGAAACAATAAATTACAGTATCATCAGCTGATTTAAAACTTTTTCCTGAATATGTGGGAGACGTTCCTTCTTGTGGGAAAAAGCAAAAAAACCCCACCAAAAACCCAACTTTAATCCAGCACCTCTATAGGTATTTTGGCAAATGAAACTAGGAGTTTTTGTGGAGGGGGGAACAGCTTGGAAGTGGCACCTTGAGTCCTCTTGAGCGAACTTGACTTGGGCTGGGGATGGGACTGGGACTGGAACTGGGGCTGGGCTGGGACTAGGGCTGTGGCTGGGACTAGGGCTGGAACTGGGATTAGGGCTGGGACTACGGCTGGGGCTGGGGTTGTGACTAGGACTGGGTCTAAGTCTGGGAGTAAGGCTGGAACTAGGACTGGGGCTAAGGCTGGGGCTGAGACGAGGGCTGAGGGTAGGGTTGGGACTAGGGCTGTGGCTGAGGCTGGGACTAAAGCTAAGACTAGGGCTAGGACTGGGGCTGGGCTGGGGCTGCGGCCCCACTGGGTGGTGCTGTTATCCCTGTGCCGTCTGCAAAAATAGCCAGTTTATAAAATAAATGCAATCCAACGCCGCCTTAAACCACATGACATAACAGCAGCTTGCGAGTTCCCATTAAAATCTCAATTTGGGGAAATTGATTCTACCTCTGAGCAATTGCGATGCAATTACTCCAACAGGCAGCAATCAAGAATCACATCAAAACAACACCAAACTTTCATCTCCTGCCTCGCAACCACCACCACAACAAAAAGCACCTGTCTTGCAAACACAGCCTGGTTTCCTTAAATGTATATAATACTTAAGAAGGGCAACGTGCAGGTCCCGGTGTGGAAGCAAGCCTCGACAGGGGTTGCTCTGGCTGGTGCCTCCAAAATGTCCTGACCGGGGGCTATATTCTGCCCCCCTCCCGCCCCCGCTCCTGGCTGAGGTTATGGGCTATTTACAGACCCAGTTCATCAGGAGCAAAGTCTCCCCTAGCCAGACACACTCCAGCTGCCCATCCTCTCCCTGCACACAGATGTGGCCGTCCCTGCCCACATCTGTCCAGCTGTTACCCCCTCACCCCGCTTCCCCTCAGAGCTTCTAAACACCCCAGCGCTTTGCAACCACGGGAGTGAGGGGAAAGCTTTGTGTCCTGGCAAAAGAAGCGCTCCTGTCGCGATAGTCACGATCAGCCCCGTGATGAGCTACGCAATGGAAAGGGGAAAATATTGGGGAGGATATTTTCCGTTTTCATCCGTGGTCTGCAAGGAATTATTCGATTGACTTAGCCCAGCAGGGTGCATTTTTAGTGGCAACCATCAGAAGGGAGGATAAATGAATAACCGCATGCACGCCAGGCTGGTATCGAGCCGGACAGAGGGAGCGAGGTGGGTAAAGAAAATGAGAAGAATCGAGGTTTCTTATAAAAACGGCTCGGGAGGGAGGAGGCTGCCGGGGACCGAGAGCGACAACCTCAACAGGTCCGGCGGAGGAAGGAAGAGCCATGCAGGGAGCCGGGGCAGGATGCGGCCGGGGGGACCCCGCGCAGCCCCCCCGCCCCCGCTTACCTTAGCGGCCGCATCAGCCTCTCCAGCCCGCCGCGGGGGTGGGTGCAGGGAGCGGCGACTTTTTTCTTTTTTTTTTTTTAAATTTCCAGGCAGGGGAGATTAAACAAAGATAAAACCAAATAAAAGAAAATCAAATAAAATACAACCAAATAAAATAAAACAAAATCAAATCGTTAAAAAAAAAAAAAAAAAAAGCCCAAAGGCAGAAGGGGCGGTGGCGGGGGAGGGGGAAAGGCCAAGCGCAGGGCGGCCCCCCCTGCCCTGCGCAGGGCAGCCCCGGCGGGGAGCAGCGCGGCCTCGCTCAGCGGGACGCGGGGAACCGCATCGCCCTCCCGGAGCATGTGAGAGGCAGCGGAGGAGATAGAGCCAGATAGGGAGGTCCCCTCCCTCCCTCCTCCCTCCCTCCCTCCCTCTCTCTTCCCTCCGCACACGCTGAGCAGCGTCGTTCGCATGTAGCGGCGGAGGGAGGGCAGGAGCGGCCCCCGGCCAGGCGGAGGGGGAGCTGGGGGGGGTCCCCGCTGCAATCCTCCCCTCTTCCCCAGCACCCCCTTCCCTGTGCAAGGCAGCCGGGGCTGGGGGAGATGGAGGGGGGCTTGCAGGGTACACCCCCTCCCGGAGGGGTGGGGATGCTCCACCTGCAGCGGGAGGGTATGGAAGGGAAGGGGAGGCTCGGGGGAGCACCCGCTCTCCAACAACTCGGGCATGTATAGGCGCTGAGAGCGACTTTCTGTTGACTGGGGATTGCAGCGAGGACTGAGGTTGGGAGAGGGAAGAGGACCCAGGCAATGGGGACTGGATGGAGACCCCAGGCTGCCCTAACAGACCCTTGGTGTAGCCCAAATCCACCCCGGCTGCCCCAGCACCCCACATTGCCTGGAGCTGGGCAGTGTGGGGTGAGCCGGGGGTGAGCATCCCTCTCCCGTAGACCCCTGGGGGGACGGATTTTGGCATGCATGGGTGCCAGGGTGCCTGCTTTTCTGCCGCTGTGATCGGAAAGCTGTGGGTGCAAGGCTGTGCCAGCCAGAGTGTCAGACACACAATTAATTACTGCAGCCCCAGAGCCACAAACGTGCTAAATATGCTGTCGTCGTAGTGTGCGGATAATAGCAGCCCTTCACAAAGTGTTTCTTTCTCTCCTTTCTTTTTTTATCCAGCACAAGAGACAATTGCAGAGAGCACACAGCAGCTCTCTGCTGCTTGATTAAGTCAGCAGCGAAGACAAAATGTGCCTGTACAGCTCGGTCTTAAGGAGGGATTTGAGTGTGTGTTAGGTACAAATTAGAAAATGGATGTGATTTAATCACAACAAATCTAAACAGCCCTGCTACAGAAACCCTGCCATCAAAGAGGTCTTTTTCTTAAACGCGGATAATACGGGTTTATAGTCCTGACAAAGGAACAACGTGTTTGGGGATGGATTGTGAAAGCAAGAACAGAGAAAAGACTGGGGAAAGTCTGATGTATACCAGATAAGTTATCAGCTATAGAAGGAACAGCTTCCTTCCGTCATAATTATTCGCAAATCAGTTAACAGTTCTGGATACTGTGGTGTCTGGATACTATAGGACAGGCAGAGCTGCTTCTGTCAGGCCTGAGACGTTGCACAGGCAGGAAACCGGGCACAAACCCTGCCTGAGAGAAGTAAACAGCTTGTTCAGAGAAAAGCCCAAGTGAACACAGCAGACAAAGAAGAAGGTGGGGGGAAAGTGATTGCAAGCTCAGGCCTTCCTGCAGGTGTGCACCATGGGTTGGGCTTGAGTCCCAGGCTGTAAAATACTGTACGCTGGAGCGTCACTAATCTGAACACTTGGGGACTGTGCCACCACCGTTTGGGGGGCAAGATCACCACCGTAAACACACCGTCTTTTGTCGTACTGTGGAAGTGCTTCTCTGAGAAGACAAAGCACAAAGACAGAAGAAATGCTAATGCACGGGGTTCTGGAAGTGCCTTGGTAACAGTGGCAGAGCATCGCGGCGGCAGCAAATTGGTGCTGAGCTTGGTTCCTGTTGGGAACCGACAGCCCCGGAGCTGGGAGGCTCCCAGCAAAGCGCAGCTGTGCTTGCGGGAACTCTCAGAAGTCTCCGCCGGCCACTTTCCCCGTCTCTTATCAGCGTGACGTTAATCTTCGGCATCGCAACAGGAGTTGGCACCTTCGGTTCCAAGTGCAAGGTGCATGTCTTTGACCTTGACATTTCCTCCGCAAACACCCAGCGAGGTGTAGAGCGTAGGTGGAGGTGTAACAGCACCTCTCTGCGGGCACCCTTCTGCAGGAGCTTTGCCCCTGGGGCGACAGCAACAGCCGGCGAATAGGGCATTGCTGTAGATGCAGCAGAGATAACTGCGGATTGTGGGAGAAGAAAAGGACTCAATGGAGAATGGACTATGGCCTTTGAGATATGCTCCAAGAGCAGTGTAACTTTTCTCCTGGTCTGTAAAGTACATCCAAGTGAAAATTAAATCTAGACTATTCGGATTTCCCTTTTCTTTGCTTGTGCTGGGAATCCCCAATTTAGTGCCAGTGACCCGTTTCACCTACTTGCACCAAAGCTGAATTTTCCCCCCTCCCTGCACAGGGACCTGCTTGGCCACGGACCAAGCAAAGCAAACAGTGCCAGTACACTTTGTCCTTCCAGAAATGATTAAGACAACACAACAGAGTTGGCAGTTAAAGGAGGAGCTTGGCCGTGGGCAGTGCAACATCCATCATCAGCAGGCAGGTGGCTGTCCTGAGGAGCAGAAGGGTGCAGGTGACCTGGGGAACACTGATGGGTTGGGACATGTGGCAGAGATCACTCCACAGCTCACTGGAGCTGATGGAAGTCATCTTCAAGGGTTTGTGGGCATCACCAGTTCAAGATGCAGGGGCAACAGGCATCTGGGACACATGAGCTTTTAATTTGCCATTTTCATCCATGCACAAGAGTCACCTAAACCTATTATCTTGAAGGTGTTTTCCACACTGCAGCTATCTTCCTTGACCTCTAAAAGATCTGGCTGATCCTGATCTCAAGATGAAAGATTGCCACCTCACAGGCCATGAACACCCGTCCGTGAGATTAGGCTCTGAATTATTAATACAATCAATGACTACCTCTTTTCATCCTAGAAGAGGCACAAAGGAAAGCTACGGGGGCCCTAAAAGGGAAGGTGGATTCTGAGCAAGGGGGGAGAAGCCACCAGTGGAAACTGGTTTTCTTTGGGTGGAAACGCCTCCTGTTCCTGTTTTATTTTGGAGGCAGGCACAATGGCACCATTCAGGAGATGGCCTGACCTACCTATTTGGGACATTTCAGTGAAATTGGTTCCTTTCTGCTCCTTTCCCTGTTGCGTTTGGGAGGAAGGTACCATGGCCCCATTCTGATCCAGGACCAGGGAAAAGGCACAACTCCCCAATTCTGAGCCTCATGTAGAAAATGAAGCCAACTGGAAACCAAAAATAAAATACTATCTTCACTCAATTTTTCAAGAAGTTAAAAAAAAAGCTATTGTGCTAATAGAACTATTCTTTCTGGGTAGATAACACAAAGAATTGCTTCAGAGCTGGCCAAAATGTCTGAGAAACTTTTTTCCTCATTGTCATTAAAATTCATATCAACATTGCAAATACGAAAAGAAGTGTACAGTTACAATTTAGTGCTTTGTGATCACAAACAGATTCTGTAATCCCTACTCAGGGGGATTTTAGAGCTGAATTTAGCTTATTTCAGAGTATAAAATTGAGCTCAGCCAAGACTGCTCTCCTGCTCTGTATGATCCTCATCTGCGCTCTGGTCACACGAGACACCCATGGAAAGCCAGGCTGCACAGCCAAATCTCAAACAAAATCTCACAGATGCATCAGCGACCCTGGCCAGGCACCAAACTGCCTTTTTTTCATATGCAGCCATTTAGTAATAATCTATCTATTGCTTTTAAACCAACGTTTGCTTTAAGTGTCAAAACCCAATACCGGTTCAACCACGGCCTGAGTAGTAAATGCACAGCATGGCTATTGAGAAACACCAGAAGTCCTTTCTGTTCCCAGGTATTGCTAGAGAAAATATTTAAGCCTTAGCTCGACAGAGAACATGTCAGGAGTTCACCACTGCTGAAAAGCTGCATGTGGGCACATCGCTTGTCTGCCAGAGTCCCTGGTGAAAAATGTGAAGATTTGGCAAAGATACTGTGGAAAAGGCTGTTGAGCTTCACATCTCTTGTCTGCAGCCGAGGAGTCCTCCCCACCATGGCTAAAAGTGAACATTTATGGGCTCTGACCTGGTCAACGTGTCCTCTCCTGAGTGGGGCCACGGCCCATGGGCAAAGGCAGGATCTTGAGCAGATGGAAATATTCCTCCTCCCTTGACTGTGCTTCTAAACCATCTGACCCCAAGGTATTTGCAGCAGGCATGGGAGTAATCCCTTGGGTTCTGTGTGGCCATCCCACATTTAAATTTAGACAAGAGTTGAAATACCTGGCCTTAGTGTAACATTTATAGCAGGGCGGCCCCTGTCAGTCAGATGGACTCAATGGAGTGATGCAATCCACAGGAAACATTAAATTCCGTGCCAGGCTTCGCACAGATAAAGCTATAAAGACTGGGAGATGGACAGGAGTCAAGTGCATCTGGGCTTCTGAGGAGCAACCCCACCTGCTCATGGCTTCTGCTGTCATTTCTTGACTTTACATCATAAGATGGGAAGGGCAAAGGGTATAAGGTTAGTGGCAAGAGGATGCCCCCTCAGCAAAAATAGTCCCTCACTGTGGTACAAAGCTCTACCCCCATTTCCAGGCAGCTGTTAGAGAAACATTTTTGTATCATTATGTCTCCCAGAACAGTCTGCAAAGAGTAGCTTGGGGAGACATTTGGTTTTTATGTGAATTTAGGTTGCAGTTTGCAGAAGCGCTTCATTTCTAATGTGCTGATTAGGTTTCCTGCAGATACTGGTGCTTTAGAGGCAAGTCTGGTGAAAAGGTCCATAAAACGACACCTACCAAGCGGTCTGGAGAACGTAAGCCTCTCTAGATAATTCAGTTCCGTTTGATGCCTCGGGCAAGAGACCAGCCTGCACGGTCTTCATTTCAGAAGGCTACAGCTGAAGAGAGAGTTGGGGAAGAATTAAATTCGGTTGAAAAATTCAGGTAAGGATTTCGGTGTTGTTCCGGAGGGGTGGTGTTAACTTCACTCTCAATCGCTTCCAGAGTTGATGACTCATAGCAATAAAGAGCAATGGAGATTGAAGCTCCAAAAAGCAAAGGGGCCGCGTGGAGGGGCTTAGTGCCAGCAAAATGGCATAAAACCCCCCAAGAAGCATTAAACAATTAACACCGCTGGGTGAAGGCATCTAAGACCCCTCTCTTGCAAAGCGGCTTGTTTCATCCTGTGTGCTGCCCGCCCCAGCAGAGATGCCAGCCCAGCATCCCCATCCCATGCACGGCTATGGTGTCCCCCTCCCTGGGACCAGCCACCCTCCCCTTGCTGTTGCTGCTTCACTATCGCTTGCTGCTCCGCTCCATTGCCTCCTCACCGGGGGAATACAAATTGGGCACCACTGAAGCATATGGAAGGGAAGGATGCTCAGCTGTGAATTTCGGGGCTGGGTATTATACAAAGCCAGCCACCAGCACATCACCTTTTCAAAAGCTTCAAATCCACTGCAAATTGCTTCTGAATGACAATGGGAATTTCTCGCCCTTCACAAAGCCCCCCATATTAGCATCTTTATTGGAATAAACTAGCTAATTTCTCCAGTTGGAGGGCTGTTCTGGAGAATTCCTAATTCCAATTAGGTGGGTATTCATCAGCACCCTGACTCTTGTGGGGCAGCAGGGAGGGCTGTCTGGTGCAGTGGGTCCCTCGCCACCTGCTCAAGCCCATATCAGAGACAAAGAGCAGGGGAACACTCAGTCCCCAGGGTCAGCAGCAAAGCTGGTCATCATGGGGGGGACACACACCACATCCGAGGGGTCCTTTTAATCCTCAATTTCTTCTTTGTACCGTTTGGCAATTCCCAGGCACAGGATGGGGAGGCTGGACCTGTGCTTGCAGGATTAATGATAAATCTGTGCCCTTCGCTATCCTTCAGGTCCCTGTATGACAAATATACCTGCGGCTAAGCCAGGCTGACTGACTGCAGCTGGGCTGAAACATGCATGGGCTAGAAGGAGGTATAGTCTGTCTGTCTATCCATCCTGAACAACCATATGGCAGCTTGTCATTAGGTTCAGCATTTATCTTGTAAAATGGTTAATGGGATTTCTCCAAACCAAGGGCTGATACCTTGCAGTTGGCAGTGTTGCAAAGATGAATTTTCTTCTTTCTTGCTAGTGATGAATTCCATAAAGAAAAAGGAAAAAAGAAGAGAAAAGCCAAACTCTGTAACTATAAGCATCCCAAATTTAAAACCTGATGACCTTGCAGGTAAGCAGAGCTCATTTCTCATTGTGGATTGAAAATATGAAGACTTGGGAGGGTTTTTCCTAGATGAATGCTCCTCAGAGCAGGGTTTATTTGGGCATTCACAGCATAGCACTGGCCTGGCCCATAGCTGGGATGGCTCAGGACTGTCCCAGGACTGTCCCCATGAATAAGCCTGAGCTATAGCCTGGGTACCAGCCATGCTGTAGTAACTGCAGGGTTATCAGAGGGATCAAGGAGAACGGGCGATGTGCCTTTTTGCCTGTAGCAGGTATCATTAATCTCTGATCTTTTTAGCTAGAAGTGGCTCAGATCAGTTGGATTCAACGGTGTTGACTGTCAGCAGGACGATATTTCCCCTTTGTTCTTATGTTAAACTCTTGAATTTAACCCATAGGGCATGGTTGTCCAGGAGCACCGATGTCCCCATAGTGTCACTCATGGGGGACAGGTCCTTTGGACTTTATTCTCTTACAAGGTCAGGCTCGGTGGAGGAATTCTGAAAATGTCTCATCTCTGTGCTGAATAAACACAGCCCGAAGGCACAGAGGGGCTAGTTTTGACACCGTCTGTCTAATCGTCACAACAGAGAAATGCCTCCCAGATGTGCGACATCAGAGGCAAACCTGGGGACTTCAGAGTCGTTATCAACGCTCTGTCTCTCCCTGTGTGCTGTATACCAGGCAAAGCAGCAAACCCTCCTCGGGCTGCTGTCCCCACGCTTCCCCCTTCAATAAATATTGGCTCAGCCTCTGCCGGCAGTGTTGCCCTTCGTGCAGAGCACCCACCGCCCAGCGCGATGAGCCCATTCTGATCTCCCTCCCATCTCCTCCGAGGGTTAATGGAAACAGGAGATGAGCTGCCGAAATGCCAGCAAACAAGGCTCAGCTGCCGAGGGGGGAGAGGGTCAAAGGACAAAAATGAGGACAAGTCTGTACACAGCCACTGCGGCTGCTGCTGCCACCTGCCCCAGCCCCAGCATGCAAATTGCTGCTTGACTTTGCCTTCTTCCCATTGAAGACATCACCCTTTCTCCAGCCTGTGTTTATTTGAGCTAAAAAATGTTTCATTATGTTTGCTAGAGGGTTTATTCTTCCTTTAACATGTGGCTCATGAAGGCCCCATGGATGCAAGTTGTCTTATTCTGTATTTTTTTAGAGACAGAGGCACAAGGGTTCCTGTAGAGCAGTGTGCATTTGCTGTCCACCACCTACACCACCGGGACATGTCCCTGCCCAGTGTGATACACGCTACACAGGCAGCTTGTGGAGTCTGAACCACGGTTTGTGGTCATGTACGAGCCTTGCTGTGGGCTTATGCTGGACAAATTATATTTGAGAATTGCTTCACTGACCACTGATAGGCAGCCACTGCTTGGGTGCGATGTAGGAGCCTTCATAAGACTGTAGGCTTTCCTACGCCTTGCAAGTGCTCCTGTCCCAACCATCAACCATCTTTCAGCAGTGCCCCTGGTGATGGGATTAACATGCATTAAGAGTTTTTGTTCTCATCTCTCCCAGGGAGGATCAAATGCAGTGAAATATCTCATTTTGCTGGTTGCTTTTTTTGAAAAATGTGTGGTATGTGTTAATGTCAGAAAGGCAAGGTCAAAGGAACAGGACCATGGGACACAGGGTAGGAAAAACCCTTTTAGCACACGGAGTTTGTCCATGTCATTGTAGCCCTATTTGCAGTGTTTTAAAAGCAGTGCAGTTGTTTACCCTCTGCACATGTGCTGCAAGGCTCGTTCCTGGGTCACAACCGTTTTCTGGGAAGAAATGCAAAAGAAAAGCTGTGGCTCTTTGTGTCTCTTGTCCTTCAATGTAAGATCAAACCCTGCACCATCTCTGTCTCCTGTACCCACAGGCATTTATCCTTCCTGGGGAGGTTTCCACTCTGCCCAAAGAACAAAAGTTGTTGCTGATATTTATCCTGGAGTTTTAAGCTGCCATTTAGGCTGGAGGAACATGAACTTGAGTTTGAGCAGCAGAAATCAGCACTGGCCGGAAACCAACTTCGGTTTACTGGAGACAACTGTGGGATGGTTTTGGAAGGATGTTGAGAATATCATATCCAGCTGAAAGAAGCATCAGTACGAGCAGGTTTAAACACCAAAACCCATTTAGCTAGCATGACTATATGAAGTATACTGCTGCTGGCATCAGATACAGCTGTTAACTGAGCCCTTTGATGGAAAAAGCGTCTAATGCGACATCCCTACCAACTACCTCCTGCACACCTGGATTCTCCACTGATCTGTGACCCATTTCTCTTATGGCAACGATACCCCCAGCCTGACCTGCTCAAGTTCAGTCACCTCAGCCTGAAACTGCTCCTCATGTAGATTCAAAAGTGTTTTTAACTCAACTGCTAGGGAATCGTTTATGCTATGCTACTTCTAGTTTGATACATATGGTACAGAAAGCTCTGGAGAAGTCCCCTTGTAATGGTGCCTCATATATCGCTTTTCTTGGATTTCTCTCTTGAAGTTCATCCTCCTTCTGGGATAACAGTAGTGCTGGGGTGAATCAGTGTCCAAAGAGGCTGCACCTTCTTCGAGCAGACGTGAGGCTTAGCAGTGACTAGAGGTGACCACCAAGTGGATCTGGGTCACGCACCTCCCATGTGGCTTGAAGCGAGTCCCACACTGAATGGTGCAAACGGGAGGGTGATAAACCCTTTCCAGAAACAGATTTACAAACACAGGAGTTGTTTTACAAGCAGTGGAGTGAAATTAGTGGTAACAATGTCAGAAACACTGTTTTTGTGGTGAAGAAAACATTGTGTGGACAATGCCAACAAAGCTTGACCAGCTTCCTGCAAGACTGTTCTGAGCAGTTTCTTTCACTTTGCCGTTGGCACCATCTCCCAAACTTGTTTGGTTCTCTAGTGTTTTTAGCTGAATTTTCAAAAGCCAGGCCTCCAAACTCAATGTTGTTGCTGAATAAGAGGTAGATTTGTCCAAAATGCCTGGACTCTAACCTGACTGTGAGCTCTTTCCAAACTGTCCTGGACCAAAACTGATGTCCCACTCAAGTCAGCAACCATAGATGGAACGAGGATGGCAACGGGCAGACCCTTCTCCAGGCATTTTTTATAACAGTGATGCACTTCATATATCTTTTATGCTCTTCACACCCACAGAGCCTCCGCTACACTTGGGGGTTAAAATTCCCTGGGGTGGAGAGTTCTTGGGGAGACATGACCTGGATCTGGTGCACGCCAGCAAACCGCACAGGGTTTAAGGGGATGAAATAAAGGAGCTGGTGTTATTGCGGGGATGGAGTACAGTCCTCCGCAAAAAACCCTGAAGGCAGGTGGGGCAATGAAGGGAAACTACTCACACCAGCGTTTGTCAGGATGCTGTGATTAGCAGCCATGACTCTGCTCGTGGGAGATTTCCATTTACAACGTTAATAATGTACTGACAGGAGGGGAGCAGGGAACGAAAAGCTGATTTTTTCAGCTGTTAATTATCAAGGTCACATTTCATTTATGTTGGGTTTTCCTGCAATTGTGTTTTAATTTCATTACAGTTGTGTTTGCTACGATATAGCTGGTATAAGCATGGATGAGCACAGTGAGAATGCTCCCTGCAGAACATGTTCTTTTTTCTGAACAGGCAGTTCATACATTGCTTGTTCGTAACAGCGTGTTTCTGGAAGACAAGCAATTTTCTTCCCTTTAAAAGGACTTGGGGGAAAAGGACCATCATTTCCAGGCAGAAATTTTTCTGAGGAGGATATTTTTGTGCCTGGCTAAGGAGAGACACGAAAAGGTCAAAGAAAATTAAAATCACATGCTCAGAACATTTCAGGGCAGGTGCTTTTCCTAAGACAGAATTCAGCCTTTGGAAGGTGTAACCCAGAATTTATGCTCCTCCTAACATTTCACCTGTTGTTCTAGCACTGAAAGGCAAATGATTTCATAACCTCAGCAGCCTGGTTTCCCTGGACCCAACTCAATAACTTTGCTTTAAACACACTGCAATTTCTGCAGCTAGAACGAAGCCTCAGACAAGCGCTCCGGTCTGGCTTGCTCATCGCTGCATTTCACTTAGCATGTAGGCTACGGATGAGGAATGCACAGAATTTCCTTTTCCACCCTGTCAGATCCTCTGTCTTGAGCCTGGCCCAGCCCCAAGAGCACAACGGATGCAGCTGGAGAAGGGCAGGTCCAATCTTGCTGCTAAGCTCTAGTGACACTTAACCTCCTCTGCTGTGCAAGCAGCCAGCAGCTGGAGGTGGATGCTAATAAGTGGCTGAGCATCAGCTGCTGCCTGTTGAAATGGGTCGTTTGTGAAGGAAGAGGAGTTTATTTCCCAGGCTGGAGGAGGTGGTGGAGGTTGGGGCTTTTGTGGGAGAAGAAGGAGGTGACCTTGAATCTGAATGAAGGTGGTTTTCTGATTTTGCATGTTGATTATTTTTTTTTTTTTTTTCCTTTCTACTGATGTTGGTCTACTTGAGCAGGTAATGGGACTGTAGGCTTCCCATCTCCCTTTTAAAGATTGCTGTTAGCAGGCTTGCTCCTGTGTGCAAAACTGACTGCAACTCATTATAATTTCTTGGTGTCAGCACTAGGTGGGAATCAATAGGGAGCTTTGAGCTCTCAAATAATGAGACCAGTTAATGCCTTGTGTGGCTCCAGGAAAGGTGTTAGGGAGGAACGTTGGCCCTTTGGGGCAAGCTGTCTTCTCAGGAACACCTATGCTCTGTAAGACGATGAGCTTTTCCCACAGGTCTGTTAGCTTGGCCTTGGTTGCAATGGGAGCTGTAAACATGGGATCAGATTCTGTCTTATCTCATCCCTAAAAATTATTTTTCTTGGCCTGGAATGGAACACTAACTGGCTTCTTTCCTAAAGCAGCTGTACAGCAAAGATGGGATAGAACAAACCTCTTTCCCTTGAGATTAGGATCAACTCAAGATGGGTAGAAAACTGCTATTGTATCAGTGATACAGAAATAACTATAATTCACACCATGTCCAAAGATATCAGAGTCTGATTAGTGGCAGCAATGGCTGTAATGGTCAAAACTATCTTTATTGCATCAGGAAAACAAGTTTTATCCCAAGGATGCTATTAAGGAAGAGTTTTGTTTTATTTTTTTTTTTTAAGGCATTAGAAAATACTCCTCTTTCTCCCTGGACTATAGATCTCCTTTATAGGAAGAACAGTTTCTCGAACACAGCCTGCAATGAAATTTGTTGTTTAATTAGTGTTCATTTTATTTATGTATTTAATTTTGCTGCTATGGTTAAAGACAGTTCAGGTTGAGCAATTTTTTTTTTCTTTGTATTTCCTTATCTTGGAATTTTTAGGACTGTCAAACATTCTCTTATGATTTTGCTAGGAGGTCTTCCTTGGCTATGCAGAGGCAGGTTTGCCTAATAATGTTTATTAACTTAATCAAAATATTAACAAAGACCTCTTTTAAACAAAGTGCTGGCTAGGCACTGGAATGAAATAACTGTTAACAAAACCTATGAGTTTAAACTAGAAAGGAGCTTTCCTCAGTCATTCAGCTTTGTGTTCCTAATGGTGTCATTATTTTGCTATTCAGTAACCATATAGAGCTCAATTCTCACTTGAAATTTTCACATCAAAAATCAAAGAGAAATCAAAAGTAATTTCTGGGGAGAAGTTTTTCAGGCTTCTCTCTCCAGCAGAAAGGAATCTAATCTTAATTCTCCTATATATTACTGTCTCTGGCCTCTTGGCCAGTTATGTTGGGTTGGATTTAGTTTAACCTGAAGCAATCATTGGGTCACGGTGACTCTGGAAACAATTTATTTTTTTTTAATGGAACTATTTTGTTCTTTTCCCTTCCGCCTCCAGTTGCTATAAAGCAAAAGTCTTCAGTTGTCTTTTCTCCAGAGAGAACAGCAGCAGCATGTGGAGCAAGTGCTGTGACAATGAAACCCTGTCTTGGTTTAATCTCAACAGGGGTTTTGGTTAAACTCTGTTTGTTCAGTGACCCCCCAGCACAGAAATGCCCTGGGGATGGCTCAGGGTATGGGCCGGTCCTGGAGAGATTGAGTCTTGGGGCTGAACTCAAGTGATGATGTCCAAGTGCTGGTGTTACCCCCAGCTCCTGATGCTTTGCTGGTTATGATGGGGATAGGGCAGGTAGGAAAATGTATCTCTGTTCTGCTTGGACTGCCATCCTGTTGCTTGGCAGAGCATCCTAGGACCCCCAGCAGCTTGGGCAGGTTGTATTTGTGCTGTAGCATCCTGTCTGCAGCTGGCAGGTAAGAGCACAGCCTCACCTTACCAGTGCATGGTGTGGAAAATTCCCTCCCAGACTCTGAAGCATGTTACAGTGATGCAGGATGTACAAAATGGGCAGTATTTGAAGTGTTTCCTTATAGGATAATCAGAGGAAGTGATTGTATTAAATATCCATTTGTGTCATTAGCCTTTTATTTGGTGCTTTGTCCAGACATCCTGTTTGCTTCCCCTTTGAAATAATGAATATATTTCCTGTGTGCCAAGTCTGATCCAAAGTTCCCGTGTAGAATTGAGGGACCAAGCTGAGATCAGGTGTGTACTCAGTGGGGAAATACTTGTCTAGACTCACCTGTGTAAGGAGTTTTGGGATAAATCTAGAGCAGCATTCATTGGCTGCCCTTAAAACCACGTTCTTTGGGCTACCCTGTCCAGAGGAGGTTCTAGGTGTCCACTTCCCGTGGTGCAGGGAGAAGTTTCTGGCATTTGAGACCTCACACCACTGTGGTGGGACATTACAGCAATAACACTGTGTCATCCTGACTGGTTCAGAGATCTGGTCCAGCTCCCATGGTGCGCAGTGCAAATGCTGAACTATAATTTCTTCTGTTAGGAGGTATCGAGTGTGAAGAATGGGGACCTTCCTGTATTTAAACCTGGATAATGGCAAAGCTGCTGCACACCCCTCTCCGCTCCTGTTCCCTGTTCGCACAGAGAAAGCTCTGACTGCCTTTCATGTGGGAAGGATCAGTGTCCAGCTACTCGTTTTCAATAATTGCTTTATATTTGCTACCTTTGTCATCCTCAAGGGTTGAGCCTGGGATCTCCACAGCTAGCAGCAAAAGTTTCTAAATCTGCATCTGGGAAAAGAAATGGAGGTTTGTACATAGGGCATGGAGGTGGAGGCATGACATATGCTGATGAGTAGATTATGGCCACATCCAAGGTACTTATTAAATACCATGAGAAATGCTGTGCCAGCATGTGGGATCCTGCCCCAAGAAACAGCTGGAGGAGCTGCATGACCCCTCAAAGTGCTGCTTCACCCTAGACTATGGTGGCGAGGGCAAGAGGGAGGGTCACCAACTGTTTGTGTCTATCAGACAAGTGCAAGCCTCTTTTGCTGCCAGGCTGGGAAGGGTTAATCAGGGAAGCACAGCCCTTAAGGACTAGGGCTGTTGTTCCATGCAGATTGGCTTGTTCTTGTTTCTTCTATTGATCGTGATCACTCAGAGCTGTGCCTGTAACAAACTGCCTTAAATCATTGCAATCATAATAAGCACACCTTGGTAAATAATGCATGAGATGTCCGTAAGCCTATATTCATTAGAAGGAAGGTGCATATAGAGCGTGGTAATCATCTGGGCTTGAGTAGGGGCTTGGATGCTGGACTGAGATATAGTGGCTGCTGGGGATCAGCCCTGGACTGAGCTGGGTTTCAGGCAGGCTCCCCAGCCCCTCAAGATGTTGGAAATACAGACAGGCTCCTTTTCATGTTCATGAATTTTGCACGAGGTGTTTAAAATGCCTGCAAGGTTCACAGCATAATACAGGTTGGGTGGAAGTGGGTTTGTGGCAAGTCTCCAAATAGCATAATAGCAAGGCATCACAATTAATAGTATTTAATGTATCTTAATGACAACAAAACACATAGCGGGTAACAAGTTTTGCTGTGAAAGCCTCATAGCCAAGTTAATGGTCTGGATATTAGAAGCCTTTATTTTAAAATGCAAATTAAAAATGTTTAGTTTTCCATTTATCTTGAGGAGCAGAGTGGTGTTAAATTGTGGAGCTTCTTTAAGGCAACTTTGCTTGGGCTGGGGGTTGGCGTAGTCCTTGGCCAACCCCACAGCAGGGCAGGCTCAGGTGCTGTAGCCTTCATTAGAAGGCTCCCAGGGCAAATTGCAGGGAAAATTAGTTAGGCAGTAATTTCTACTTCCCTTTCATCCTAGGGAGATGATTTTTTTTTTTTTTTTTTTAATGACAGTAGTAAGGACAGCTTGGCTTTTGTATGGTTAGAAGAGATGGAAGCGGGGGCAGGAACATTCCTGGTTATATCAGACAGCTGCAGATGGCAATGGGTCATTGCACTCCATTATGATTTCTGGCAAGTGAGTATTAAAGGCTGTGCGAGGGCATCGCTTCTCAGTGACGACTTCATTTGGCTGTCTAAACAAACAGCCGTTCCTCACCAGGTGCAAAGGGCCTTGTGTTTGGTTTTTTTCCTCTGTGAAGGGAAAAGAAATACCTGAAGTCAAAATAGCACCAGTGGATTGTATCTGCTTGACAGCCGTGGTGGTCTGTACCTCCTGCAAAACAGCCGTGACGTGAGCCGCGGCAGGGAAAGCTCGCTCGTCTGTGCTCAGCCCCCATGGGGTACCTTCACGACAAGATGAGTGGGGTCAAAAGCCCAGACCCCCCAAACTCACAGACCTTCTGTTTACACTGGTTGGCTCTAGGTTGTCTGTATCCAAAATGCAGGTCTGTTGAGTAGGACCCCCTGTGGGTTGAGTAAGGTCTGGTAGGAGCAGTTGCTAAGCCCCTGGAGATGTGTGCTAGAGGGAGGGCTAGACCTCTGCTCTGCTTGATTTGTCTGAGACTGACTGGCTCCTCCTGGAACACAAATGTGGGAACTGATCTTGTGGATGGTGGCTGAGTCTGCGCTTGAGAACAGGTCAAGAAACGAACCTGGCTGATAACTCAAATATGCAGCCCACTTCTAGCTGTCCTCCTGTACCCCAGCTTTTGCTGCTGCAGCCACCTGCATCTGAATTTTGTTGGGCATTGGAACAGGTTGCCCAGGGAAGTGGTTGAATCACCATCCCTGGAACAGGTTTGCATTGGAACAGGTTGCCCAGGGAAGTGGTTGAATCACCATCCCTGGAGGTGTTTAAATGACACGTAGATGAGGTTCTTAGGGACATGGTTTAGTGCCTGAGTTAGGTTAATGGTTGGACTCAACGATCTAGAGGGTCTCTTCCAACCAAAATGATTCTGTAATTCTATGAATGTTTACCCTCACCATGCATCAAACCTCAGCGGTCCTACTTGTCTTTAAGTCAGGAAACAGAAAATTTGAGTGTCA
This sequence comes from Caloenas nicobarica, assembly GCF_036013445.1. Taxonomy (NCBI): domain Eukaryota; kingdom Metazoa; phylum Chordata; class Aves; order Columbiformes; family Columbidae; genus Caloenas; species Caloenas nicobarica. Next base: position 17,489,613 of record NC_088254.1, read on the forward strand.
GCAAGTCTGCTATCCCTGGAAAGAGATGTTCTCTTTGACAGTGCCAGGGCTGGTTTAGAAGAGCATCTCTGCTTCATTTCTTTCTGAACCAAACCAGAACATTTCATAGATGCAAACAACTTAAACTTATTTCAGATCCTTAAGTAGGCCACATCTCAGATAATTTTTAAAACCCATCTCTCCTGCTGGTAGCCACATCTTAAACTTTCATTAAACTGCTCTACCTTCATCTCTAAAGCTGAATTTCTGTCCCTGATACTCTTCCTGGGAGGCCGTTGCAGGAACACACAGCTGGTGGTTACGGTTAAATATAAGGAAGAGAAGTAAAACTTTTCCTCTCTAAAAAATACATTTCTGAGTGTCAAGCTCAGTCTTATCTCCAGGAACAGTCTGAAGAGCTTGAGACGATTTTCGGGTCCTGGGTTTTTTCCAGAATCGATTATTTTTGCTTCCTTCCAGTGTAATTAAAGAAATAAATCCCTCAGCAGTTTAGTTCCACATAGAGCAGAGCCCCCGCAAAGTGATGATGCTAGCTATTTTATAGTTAAACTATATGTATATTTTTTTTCTGTACTTTTACCTGAATTATTTGTCACAGAGAGAAGCAGAATGACAAAGAGATAAAGGGTCAGTAAATTTTAAGCTGGTCCAGTTAGACTGGGGAAGAAGGATCGGCTAACCTGAGGGAAAGCAGATAGATGGCGAAGCGTTTCCCAACCTACCTTCACACCGCGCTGCCTTTGCAGCGCTCACAAGAGATGTGGCAATTTGTAGCCATGAAACTTAGTCCTGTCCATGTCCCCTGGAAGTGGAGCTCCAGTATGAGCATCCTATGCAGGAACATGGGATGTTGGGGCTGAGTGTGGCACATGACACTTCTCTGCTGGGGGATGCACCTTCACCCCGCAGATGATGCTTAGAGCCCATCAAACTCACTTTCTTTGGTAACCTGAGCCAGGATTTGAGCCGAGGCCTCCAAAGGTGAAAGGCTAATACGCTCGCCTCCCTCCCTGCCACTGAGCCGCCTTTGCTTTGCTAAGGCGATGCACTAACTTTGGGAAAGCGTTCCTGCAACCCATAAATGATGAATGAAATGAGAAAGCCCCGCTTGGTGCGCAGGGATAATGCGCTGGCTGCTGGGCTGTTTGCTCGGTGATGTTCAGCAAACAGGCTGCAATGAAAGCTCAGCAAGATCCCAGACAAAAGGAGAGGGCAGTCAGCTGAAAAACTCACTGGGTTCAATTAGGGGCTGGAATTTGATCCCAGTAGGTTTGGCAGGGCTTCTCCCCCAACCATTTGCCCCTAGGCAAAATCCATCTTGCAAGTAGCTTTCTCTGAGGTCTCAGGACAGCATGCAGAGGTATTAGGCTCATAAAGGGTTTCTTATTCACAGAAAGCCCTGTAGATACCACAGAAGCTTGTACAGATTACTTGTGGGTGAGGCCATAATGCTGGAAGTGAAAGGGCTTGGGATGTTCTCGTGGCTGGGAAGTCCAGGCTGCAAAAAAGAGAGTGGTGGTTAAAGCCCATAAATAGTTCTCGACTAATGAAATTGCTGGGTGGAGAAAAAGGGGAAAATAGCTCCTTTTTAAAGCAGATGAGGCAAACATGCCTCCCAACATATTTTCTGCTCATAAAATTCAGTCTGGGTTCCTAGGTAACTAGTGGAGATACCCCAGGGAGAACATTCTAAGGGTTTCCCACAGTTGCTAGATTCGAATGGAAGTGATGAACATCAACCTTATCTGGCCAGACAGCGGCTTACCCCATTCCACTTCTCCTGGTGCTCACTTGTGTATGATGCAAACCTGAAATCCTGGGGGTCTTTCACACTGGGAACCCACTGTTGAGATTTGACATTCACCAAATGCAAGACCAAGAGGGACCTTTATTATACGATCCAGTCCAACCTCCTGGCGTTTTCTGCTTAAATCCCAGTTTTGCTCTCTATGTCCAAGTGTCACCCTGGATTCCTGGGGCTGCCCATCCTGTCAGAGTCATCTCCCTTAGGTGGTTTGTTCACCTGCTGAATGGGGATGCAGAGCCTGATGGGCATCCCTATGGTACCGATCCTGATATGGCTCTTACTGTTTATTTTATTTCTAAGTATTTTAATTTTATTTCTAAGCCACGGTTACTTTCTGGAGCTCAAATTCTGTGCTGGTCTCAGGCTCCCTTTCAGCTCTGCTTTGGTCCTCACTGTGCTTTGTAATAAGGCAATGAGTCAAATTAGTTTTCAAAGGCACAGAGAGGTTCAGGTGTTAGGATGGATTTCTTCCTTTGCTGGCCGTGCTTTGCTTGCAGGACTGGACTGTGTTTGCAAACAGTGGGAGGGTAAGCAAAGGGAAAGGGCTCCTTCCACTGTGGCGGATGGAGCAGGGAGTGAGCAGTGGTCCTATTAAAAATGATTTTGAATGTTTCTCCCTGACTCTTTAAGATAGTTAGATTTACCCTAATTATTATTGCACTGGAAATAAGCATTTGGATCCCAGCTAAGCCTTGTTGTGAGCAGAGGCATTGCAATGAAATCAAACTCGATGCAGGTTTGGTTTACATTAGTTTTTTTCCATACTGGCTCCCCCATCTTTACTGGAATTCAGACCAGTTAATCCAGCATGTGAGTGATAAACTAGTACAATGCTGCAGTCCAAAACAGTATAGCGTTCTTGCCAGTTGTAAACTGAATCTTTAGTCCAGGGAAGCCTTGAATGGAACACCAGGGAATTTGGGTGGGTTAAATGCACTAGTGCTGTTTTCTGAACAAGGAAAACTTGAATCTAGGTGACAAACTTTACATGTTAGTCACTGCTCTTTAAAAAGCAGCTAGAGAGAAAGTAAACAGCCAGCTGATAATCCCTGCAATATAAGTGGGCCTCAGGTTGGAGAAGATGCAGCTGCTTTTCCCTTTTGCAGCTGGTGCTATGCTGAGAGAATGGGGATGCTGAAGGGGCAAGGACACAGACATCGCTTAACGTTGTGATTGAATTTAATATTACTCATGCCTATGCAAACCGGTGGCCGTACACCTGAAGGTGTATGTCATCCTTCCCACCATGCGGAGGAAGGCAAGCTGCTCGTGTGTGGAAAGGATAATTTCGGAGGACGGAAAGGGCAGGTGCCCACTTCTAGCCGGCCAAGCCTGCGCAGGCGGGATGGCTGAATATGGCTGTGATGAAATCTGGTGATAAGTACATTAAAAGGAGGGAGTTCTGCAGATGCAGAGTTCAGGTGTGACTGTTCCCAAAAGCCGAGAAAACTCGCAACATCTCAGGATTAATTAAGGCAGGCTGCCGATCTCTGCAAACACAAGCTGCTGTCGTGTTTGCGGAGTAGAAGAAGCTGTAAATGAAACACAACAAACTGTGTGGCTGACAAGTGAAGAAAAAAAATCGATCTTTTCCAGACTTTGATTAATAAAACATCCTGTGAACCAGTTTCAGACCAATCTTGCCAGGCCTGGGACTAGCCAGTCCCTGTTGCTGGCAGAGATTTTGGGCAATCCCACCAGTTGCTTCTGTCTTTGCAATGTGCCATTTGCTGCAGCTGTTCTCCTGGATATCTCCATCCTAATGGGTGATTTCTACACCCTGATGTGGCTGTTCTTGTCCCTGCTCCCAGCCAACCTGCCCTACCACACCAAGCTGGCCTTTGTTGTACAGGGTCCCCCTCAAAACCCAAGCAGTTTGCAGGATGGTCCAGCGTGACTGAACCTGCCCCCGACCTTGCTCTTCCTTTGGTACACCTGCCCTGCCTCCTGTTTCTTGATTTTTTGGCATCCCTAAGCATCCCTCTAGCCCAGGCTTGTGACTTGGTATGATCACAGACTTTTCCGTTTCCTAATATTTGCTCCAAAACCAGTTCTAATTGAGCTCTAACCAGTTAAGCTACCTGCATACTTTTCTAGCTTAACTGATAGTTTGGAGCTCACAGGAGCTGCTAATGTCTGTTCAGGTATTTAGCAGAGGCTGACGTGTGCTGTGAGGAGAGGACTATATGTTCTGTACATCCCTTCTGCCCTGAAGCCAGTGTTTTATCTTCAGATCTACTTTATTTCCCCCACTAGACACTCTTTGGGATGACAGATATAAATTAAAAGCAAATTATGCAACCTGATACCATCAGTCAACAGACACCTATCTCTGCCCACATATCCTGAAGAAATGAAACCACCATCACATCTGACTACGGACTATGGAAAAGCTAAGGAGGGGGTTTCAAGGTCAAGCCAGTCAGGTGCTGCATCCATCATGTGTTTGGGCAGAGTTTCAATAGTGCTGCATCAAGCAACTGCCTTTCCGTTCGTGGTTGTGCTTGGAAACTGTGGCAGTTTCAGGTGACAGCTATTGGATCAAAAAGCAGCAGCAGTGGCACAAAATTCCCTTTGGAGGAAAGATGAATGATGTGTGTTTCTTTCCACTGTACCTGATGCAGTCTGGGATCTGCTTCCCGTTACAGGGAATATTCTCTCCTGTAGCCACTGCTGGAGGTGCACAGACCTTTGGAGAGCGTCAGCAGCCAGGGGAGGAGATCCGGATGATGGAGTGCAAGACATCAGTTCCAGGAGTTGGACTCAACGATCTTTGTGGGTCCTTCCAACCCAGGACATTCTAAGATTCTACCATAATTCCTCACTTATTGCAGAAAGGGGATGCAGGATGCCACTTTTCTTTGCATTGACGCCAGGTATGTAACTCTTCCACTCCCCAGGAGCTCAGCTCCATCCCTACTGGAGATCAGACTTTGTTGCATCTCAGATCCAACCACTTTTTGACCAGTGAGAGACCTATTGCCTCTGGATCTGTCCAATGTCACACGCTCCATCCAGCTACCCCCTCCTCCCAGCTGCAGTTCACCATCACCTGGGTAAATGATTCTCCCTGTTAAAGTCTGTGCTTGCAAAGCTTTAAAAGACTCCAGACACTGAAACCCGACTGCTCGGGGTTGTGCTGCAACCAGCTGGGTGCCGTTTATTGCCCCCCAAGGCTCTCTTTAATTGCAGGAGCTCGTGAGGCAGTGAAGGACTCAGCTGCAGGCTCCTGTTTCATCCGAGGCGGCTGAGCGCAGCAGTTATTCTCTCTCACTTTCTTCTACATGAGGATTTTGTGTCTTGGGATGAGATACAGGTCTGGCTGCTCAGTGGGACCTCTCAAAGCTTGGACGAGAGCTCATGTCCTGCCTTCTTCTCTGCCTGCCTTTTCCTGCTCCAGCTGGTGCCCTTAAAAGAGATCCCCCACGTTCTGCTTCTCTCCTGTTCTCTACAGACCTGGAGAGTTAAATTTTCCTCTGGAAAGCCACCGTTTCTCTGGAGAAGGGTGAGGCCAGGCTTATCCTGAAGCTGAATGCTCTTCTGTGGTGGAAGGCGAGGCATAAAATTAGGCAACCAGGAGAGCTAATGGAAGATGGGTGAGTTAAGGGTTCAGCCTGAGGGTCCCATGGAGCAGAGCCCTTGGAACAGGTCTCCAGGGCCAGCCTCCTGCATGGTCTGCTCTCCATCAGTACCTGCTAAGCATCTTTGTTCCTGATTTAGTTTGTTATGCACCAAGAAGCCATCTTTGTAGCATGTCACCATTTCTGGGGATGGCGTTCCCTTCCTCACATTTGCCTCTATGACTGTGCAGTACTAGCAGGAGGGTATTTCTTCTGCTTGGTTTAGAAAAAGCATCCAAGCTACTGTCTCCCTCATATGGCTGAAGAGTGCTGATCAGTGCAGTGGGTGGGATGTGCCCAGGTTTTCTTTAAATCACCAAATTCTCTGCCCTCAGTGACATCCAGGTAGCACTGCAGCAACTGTCTGTGCAACATTGAGGCATCCTCTGACCAGAGCTCAAACAAATCTGTTGCATTTTGGGTTGCCTGGATAACTTCTCCGATGACAAGCTCACAAATAAGGCTTGAAGGATATTACTGCATTTCCCAAGAGCATCCAGCTTTTGAAGTGCCGTTTACCCCAGTATTTGGAGTTCTGGAAGATGAAGCCAACTAGATCAGTATCTTTAACCATATCATGAAGACTTCTTTTGGGAAAAAGCATCTGTGTAACGAATTGTCATAGGCGCATAAATGAAGTGTTGAAAATCAGCTGAGGGGCAGAGCATGTAGGGAAGGGTGTGTCTCTGGGTGTGCTGAAAGGGGATGTTATCTCCAAATTGCTCATTAAAAACTTCATTTTAATGTCCTGATTCAGATCCTGTTTATTCCGGTGCAATCAGGAGTAGCTCCCCAGAAGCAAAGCCCGTGCCCAGTGATTCAGCAGCACCAGCCAGCAGGGTTGCAGCAGGAGGAGGAACACAAAAGCAGAGTCAAGCCTCACATCTTGGATTCCTTATATTTTTGGAGCACAGAGCATTTTTGACTTGACCTCAAGAAAAGCCCTGTTTGAGGGAATTTCTCCATCAATGTTGAATATAACCCTCCCTGTTGATTCTCTTTTTTTTTTTTTTGGTCTACCTGGCTTCGACCATCAGTCAGTCAGTCCTGGGTCTGTTCTCCAGATCCAGTAACGCTGCTTTGGCAGCTTTTTCGAGGCAGTTCATGAGCAGTAATTCAAATGCTGTTCAAAACCCTCATCTAATAAGCTAGTAGCAAAGCGGCTTCCAGAGCTGTACTCTATTCCAGCAACTCCCTTTGCCAGCTAGAAATTGCGCTATTTTCCAATTTCATTATTACCTCTGTTTTTTATTATAGCATCATTAGAGTGAGAAAACTGGAAAGGAAGTAGGGATTGTATAATGCAGGAAATAGTGAATTAATACCTCTACCATATGATGGAACGATGCAGAGCTGTGACGGTGTCAGGAAAACATAGAGCAAATAAAGCCTGTGCTGGCTGGATGAGGATGAGGCTTCTCCGCTTGCTCTGAGGAGTGTTAACTTGCAAAATGAATGATATCTTAGAAATGCAAGATCTGCATTTTCTTTTTGCATGCATATGTGCCTGTGTGTGAATAAAGCCATCACAGAGATATGGAATATAGAGGAAAAAACAAACACAAAACCAAAACCAACCAGCTTTTATGGTACATAGCTGGGTTTTAGCACACGGGCGAAAGAAAGTTGATTAATTGCCTGAAAAATTGTTTCAGGGCATTTTAAGGAAGGGGCTAAGTACAGTGATAACAAAGAATTGTCTATTCCTTACCATGTGGTTTTCCAGTGCTAAACCCTGAGAAGTGTTTATTAGTTCTTGAGCATTTATAGCTACTGGCTTCAGTGGGCTGGGGTCTGAATAGGAAAGTGCAGCTCATGGCAGTCAGGAATGTGGAGGGGTTTGTCTTTTCTATTCTGAAAGGGTAGGCGGCACTAAATAGTGAAAAACACCCTGTTCTTTTCTTTTTTCTTTTTTTTTTTTTTTTTTCCTGCCGCTTTTCAAATGGCTTCTATATTTTCAGGCTTGGTGACCTTACAGTGACATACACAAATCAGACAAATAACCTGCTATTTACTGTGCAACCTGAAATTTCTGGTGGAGCATGGAAATTCAGTTGGTGTAATACATGGAAATGCCATTGCCCGCAGTTTCCACGGATGCTCTGATAAAAGCCTTTGTAAAATGGATCCCTTAAAACCCCATTTTGTTTGTAGTAACACCAGAAAGTAATTAAATAGAGAGATGTATCATTTTTATTTTGACGCTGTCTTTTGAGAAGTTAAGTGATTAGTTGGGATAAACAACTCAGCAGCAGAAACTACATGTGTTTGTTGTGCAGTTGTCAGACCTCAGCAAATGTGTTTTTAATAACAGCTTGTTATTCAGTTCGCTGGGTTGCAAATAGATGCAGGTTTAAGAAACAACTTCTTATTTATATATCTTCTGATCATTTTGAACGCCTGACAGCTCTGCAATAAAGATGCCTCTTAGCTGAGTAAATGTCTTCAAAGGTGCTGCAGGCAAACCGATAGCAAAAGGGAAAACACATATCAGTTGGAAAGCATCAATGGGCAGGGCACTATGAATGTTAAAGTATAAAATCCAGATTATACGTTGCTAGAGCCTCCTGAAGCTTTAAACTCTTTACGGCCTGTTGAGAGCAGAATGATCTCTGGCTTCCTGCGAGGAGGCCAGTGTAGGGGTGCAGAGATGCAGCTGCTTCCCTGGCACCGAGCAGCTGGGCAAGGCCAGAAAAGGATGCGAAGAAGCATTTTTGCATCCACCTGAAAATGCAAGGGGGAGGTGAAAGGAAGCCGGTCGCGGTGGCTTAACCTCGCACTCGTCTGCAATGAATCCTTGGAAAGGCAACGGCTGTCGGGCGCGTTCGTGCTGCAGAGCCCAGTGCAGCAGGCTGGGGCGACCCCCAGCAATGCTTTGAAGGTTCCAGGAGTTATATAGGAAAATTATGGGATGTGAAATAAAGTACTGGGCGATCGATGAAAAACATGCATTTATTGAGATGTAACAGTCAATTGCGTGGCTGTTAAACAGCTATAACTATGTATTAAATAATCAGTTCAGCTGGTATTTATTTAATATAATCGCAGCCTATTAAACCTGAATTAAGTACAGAGTTAAGTGTCTCTGGGACACACAGCTGAAATTGGTGCCAGGAACATTTTATGTTGCCTGAAACCCTTCGTGGAAAACTCCCACAAACACAGGCTTTGCAAAATTGTCCTTCATTTGTCAGGGGGAAACACAATATGAGATTTTTAATTTTGACCTGAACTGTGGCAGAGTTATCTCACAAGTTTTACCTAGATGGAGACTTAATGTAGATGCATAATTTCTGTAGATCAAAAATACTTGACTGACTTTTTGGAACTGTTCCTTTACAGATTTTGTATGGTTTATTTTGCTTTACTTGCACATCTTTGCTCCCCTGATTGCCTGATACTTATGCAGTTATTCACACCAGCCCAAAGTGAGTCCAAAGTAAATGTAAAATGCTGCTAAACCAACACAGAATTTGCTCTGACCTGGCTGGACTCGCAAATGGGAGATGTGAATAAGGAGCAACTCTCACTCTGGAAATGCGAGGTCAGAGGACCCAAAGGAACGTATAATCCTCAACTCCCAACAACTTCTCATTTTCTTTCTACCAGCTTACGGAGGTTGGTGCCCTGGCTCAGGGCACGGGCCATCGGTGTGGTGTGCTCGATGTGTGTTCCAGTGCTGCTCTGAAGGGGGCTGGTGCCAAACACCTTGGAGCTAGCACACATTAATACCTAAGATTAAACTCATATTTGTTTTTTGGTGAAATTTGTGCCATTGATGTCCTGGGTTTGGATCAAAGCATTTCTATTTTTGCTTACTTTATCCGTCTTCTTTCTCCTTTTTATTGACGAATGAAACCAAGCAAAGACTCTTGTCTTTCAAAATAAATATCCAGCTTGAATGCCACATGAATTGCATATGGTGTGCATTATAGGTTCATTTTCATGAGAGCTTGCAAAGAAAACCTGCTGAAGTCAGGGGCAGACCCTCACTCATTAGCCCTCAATGCCAGGGCTGTCTGCGGTATTTTACGTGGAGGTTATTTGTGTTTCTTTTACTGGGCTGTGTGCCTTTGCTGGCTTCCTGAGCTGATATGTCATTTCATGATTCCCGGGGTGTGTGAGGGCTGGGGAGAGCCGATGGCAATTTATTCTCCCCATCAGAGATGGCTCCCCGGATAGTGGCAAACACAAGAGGAGAGGATGCGAGTGAACCCACGCGGGGTGTGATCCCATCTCCCCAAATCTCTCCCGTCTGGCAGCTGGGGCAGAAACAAGCTGGAATTGCGCTAACCGGGCACATCCCAGTTCCTGTGCAACCTGAATGCCTCTGTGTAATGAATGCTGCCACTGCAATCCCCGTTCCCCTCCCTCCGGCTAATTAGCCGGTGTTTAACACCCAGACAAAACCCCGCTGCACCTGCACCGCCCTGGGAAGCACAATGCTGGGGCAGCCAACAAAGCGGCGTGGCAGGGACCCCAAAGAGCTGAAAGCCTCACCATCCCTTGCAAGCCCTGCTGTGAAAGAGGATGATAGACAAGGGAGGAGGGAACCAAAAAAAAAAAAAAAAAAAGGAGGAGGAGGAGATTCACTCACTTGGACTTTTTCACTATTGGAGAGAATGGGTGAAAGCCCCACAAAAGCGGCTTTAATAAAGAGGAGAGGGAGAACAAGGCGAGAGGGGAAGGGCAGGGCAGGCTGAAAGGAAGGAGGGCTTTCCAGGTTGTATTGTCCCCTTCTCCCGCCAGAGAGCCCGAGTCAACGTCTCAAAAGCTGTCGATGACATCAAGTTGATTGGTTTTGCCGCAGCCGTTAAAAATAACGTCCGGACAATCGATGCGGCCGTTTTCAGCGCAGGACCCACTTGTTAGGAGGACAAAATGAGTCTCATTCATGGGCACTACAAAGGGGTGAGCTCTGCTTTGACGTGGTGATGGATGGCTCCTTCACCTGTTCCTTCCCTTGCGAGGAACTGTGCAGGGCATTTTCATCCCACTCTCTGGCAAAGTTCTTCCAAGAAACAGCTGCAGTTCAGCAATAGGTGAAACTCTTCATTTTTGAAAAAAATACACGGAAGTCTTTAATGAGAAGAATATAAATCTTCTTCTACTTTCCATCCAAGGGTGGACTTATTCCTTCCTGGCCTATACATGTATGGAAGGAAACTTTATGTAGAATCTGTTCTTTCATGGCCAGGCTGGGTGACAGTTTGGCTCACTTTTAGGACATGACTTTTAGAAGATGCTGCTGCTTTGCCATAAGTAGAGGTTAGGTCTCAGATGTGCCACACAGAAGGATTCAGGCTCCCATGCTGATCGCTCTGCAGTTGATGGACACAGACTCAGGAGAGAGCAAAGTGGGATGCATTGCCCACAGTCACCTGCAAGATGACCTGAAATCCTATGATTTGTGTGATAGTTGGGCTGTGCTACAGGAGGGAACCAGAGATGGGATGGTTAAATCACCTGAGATCGCTGAAAAAGTGTAGAGGGCAGTTATAGATCTCAGGAGATTGTTATTTCCAGGCCAGTGTGGCCAAATCAATTTTTTCTTGTTATTATTTGTACAGGATGGAAAAAGTGGAGCGCACGAAGACCAACTGAGATCACAGGTCTGTTGTGTGAGGTGCCGCATTTCTCTTTGCCCAAGTTAGCGCTCTCTGATCCACAGTTTGGTGCAGAATTCCTGAGAGGCCTCTGATCACAGAGAGTCCACCCCCGTGAATGAGCTCTCTGACTTATTGATTCACGGTTGTTTGTGCTTAGGAGATCTAGAACACCCTGAGCACATCCATGTCGCCTTCGCATCTCCAGGAACGTCAAGGCATCACAGACATGAGTGGGTTGTGCGTGACCGACCGGTTGCAGGGTGATGCCCATGTTGGTGAGATATCTGGCATCTGGGACTTCAGGACAAATGGTCAATTAGGAGGCTGGTCATAAAAGCAGCAATAACAGTCATTACAAGCTTCAGGCATAACGTTTCATCTCGAAACATGAGCAGAATACATTCAGGCTTAAATAGGAGAGTGATCAGAAGGTCAGTCTCGACAAGAATCCCTAGGAGTCTAATAGCTGGACATAAATTAGTATCATCAGTTCAAACACCTCGAAAATTGGAAGTAAATTACTTCAGACACTTAAGACAGATGGTATCCATGCACCAGCCCATCTCTCAGGGCAACGGCAGTTCCTCCCTCTCCCGTGAGCTGGACTGCAGCAGTGAGATGGTGGGACTGTGGTTTGATGCTCATGTGAATTCCCTGAACCTCCTGGAACAGCAAATGAGAGAAAGGGAAAAGAAAGCGATCTGTGCCTGGGAATGGATGATTTTTCTGGAAGTATTGCTTCAGTTTCATCCAGAACACGAGCAGCCAAGAGAAAAACTAGTTCACTAACCCAGTCTCCTGCTGCGTCCTCCTACAGTGATATAAATATGGCTGGAAAATGTCTGTACTGTTTATTACTTTGAAGTCAAATGTGCACCAGTTATTTTCAGAAACATGGGAGAAGTAATGCTTTTCTGGCTGGCTCTGACTTGCTAGGTCATCTGACAAATTTCCCATTCCCTGTCCCCCTGCTTTTATATACACATGGAAATGCAGACATGGATATTTTAATGTATATATTAAAACTAGACCAAGTGCTGGTGTGCTGTTTGGAGATGTGTAGCGTAGAAATAAATCACTGAGGAGAGCAAAGAAGGAACATGTGCAGCTTTGGTTTGCTGCAGGCTGCACAACCAAGTAAGACACAGCTCCTGAACAGGCAGGTGGATGCAGATCAAACCCTATAGACAAAAAGATCATCCACCATTTTCCTATGGGTTGGGCAGGGGATTTAAGGTGTGTTTAGGGTGTAGCTGGAGGGGGTTCAGAGCAATGTTGACAGGCTCAAGCAGTCAGAGGGTTTGTGGCAAGGAGCGGGGAGAAGATGGCTGGTTTCTCCATTCCCCAGGGCTACGTGGTTGAACAGGGGCTGCAGCCTTGGGGGGCCTTGCAGAGGAGGCTGCTATGGAAGTGGGGCAGGAGAGGACACGGGACAACTGGGTCAGCTCCCCACCTCACCCAGCCATGTGAAAATGTTCCAGCATGTCAGCTCCAAACAGCCAAAGTGAATCAAGACTTTAAAGAAAGTACAAGGTTATCAAATTCTTTCGTTTCCCATGTGTTGGGTTCCTATTATTTGTTTTCTGACCCTTATGATTAGGTAAAACAAAAGACACCCTTGAAAAGGTGACTTAGATCTGCCTAGGACAATGGAAAGTGAGGGTGCTGTTCTCACAAACAATGAGATATTTGACCTAGCACAGAGCTGACAGCACCAGGGTCTGATCCCCCACCTGATGCCACCAAGAGCAAGCTCTGCTTTCCCCACACTTGCCAAATCTCTCCTTTTCCCCCAAAAGCTGGTGTCCTGTCTGTGACATAAGGGCAAAGCTAATTGCAGAGCTTGAATGCTAGAACAGCTATGTGTAAAGCTCCCTGAGAACATGGCCTGCTCATTACACTCATTATCGTTATCCATGACTTCCCAGACATGTGATGGATGGACAAACACATGGCCTCGAGAGGGTTTTGTGCACAGACCTGTGCACTGATAGGGAAGAGAGCTGTAATAGGGAGGAGGGCAGGGCCTGGGGTTGTCTTAATTGAGTGTTAATGGGTCCCGACTGGGAGACAGGCTCAGCTGGGTGTCAATTACCCTAATTGATAAGAAGCTCTGATTTGGTCCTTGGAGGAAGCTGGTTCCTCACTGAACTTACTAAAGGAAGGTTGGAAAAGGGAAGAGCTGTTGCTTAAAAAGGGGGAAGGTGGGGTTTTTTGGTTTGTGGTTGTTTTTTTTTTTTTTCCCTGTTGTTGTTTAGTGGTTTGTGTTTTTTTTTTTTTTTCCTAATTAGGATTTGGAAATTTGCTATGAAGCAAAAGAGGAAGGATTGAAAAACAAAACAAAAACAAGGTGCCTGTGTGTGGTGGGGAATGAGGCTGCAGTGGAGCAAAGAAAAATGCTTAGAAGAAAATTTCCCAGGGCAGGTAGGAGGAAGGAGCCTTGGCAGGGCTTCTTGCTGGGTGGCTGCTTGTTTGACTACTTGTGAGGGAGAACTAGAGCTGTATCCCTCTGCTTCTGCTGTGGTGCTTCCCCAGTAAGCAAGTGGGGCTGGAAGGGGAGTGTCTGAAAGCTATGGGCTTTGGGGAAGGTGGTTTTGTGGCTCTGGATCCCTCCTTGCTTGGTCGGAGCTGCAAGATGCAGAGCTACCTGCACAGCTTGCTGCACAGCACTGGGATGCGCTGGAAGGTGGGGGACCCAGAGGTCTGTAGTGAGATATGGTGCATCTATATGTGAAGATGCATATTTGAGCTTGGGATATCTCTGTACTTGTTGCTGTACGAAGTATTGGGCTCTGTTGCAGTGCTGAGTGGAGAAGCAGGGTCAGGGGATAGCAGCTTTTTTTTTTTTTCTGCATGTTTCTGAGCATGCTGGCAATACTGATGGGAATGACAGGTTTTGCCTTATAATAAGATGGTTTCCTTTCTCCTGGGACAGCTGGAGTAGATGGGTCCAAAGGAAACAGGAACTTCTGTTTTGTCTTTGAGTCTCTCACACTAAACTATTTGCAAACAAGAAGGAAACTGAGGCACGGAGAGGTTGTGCATCAAATGCAATCCAGCAAGTCTAACCTAGCTTCATTCTGCTAGATGACTCAAGACTATAACCACACAAGCTCATCTGGTGGCGGAGAGTTTATGTTGTTTATTTTGCTTTTATTTAGCTGAAAATATGAACTTTTTTCCTTTGATTGCCGAATTGAGCCATGGCCTTGAGTCTCTATAGAGAGATGGTACCTTCAGTGTCTCAGTCTGAGCCATTTAAATCCTTTGCACAAAGGGTTTTTGTCTCCTGCAGGTGGAAGGAGGCAGCAGCCCTCATACACCTCTCTGTAGTGCCAGGCACTGGAAATAACCTTGTTAGAGGATCCCCTCTTCCCTTCTTTTTCTCTTGGACCATAAAACACTTGCAGATGTGAAGGCAGATTCCAAGCCATGGCTCACCTGCTCTTTGCAGTGCTTGGTCTTGATGCAGCTCCAGGGAGCTCTTTGAAAAATGCTTGTAAAAGTATCAAAGGGATGACTGGATGTTTTTGTTAGGGTGGATGTATTGCCTCTCATTTGGTTTTCTGGCCCAGGCTTAGTCGTGTTATTAAAGCTTTATTTTTCTGAGCACCTAAGGTGCCTGGACAGAGCAAAGGTCTAGTTTGCCCAGCACTCTGCCTTTTAGGCTGTATTTTGTACTCACTAATACTGGATTTGTGCATTGAAACAATCAGTGAAGTATCTGATCTGGATCACCAGTTGGCATGTACAGAACTTGCACTGTTTTTACTCTGGTGTGCTGAGGAAGCAGGCATGTAGGAAGTCAGATGCTATTTAATGCAACACAGAGTACAACAGACACCTAATCTCTCAGATTCAATCTGCCAGTGTTTTGGGAGCTGGAAAAATCAGTTTTTATTGGAATGGTCCTCTACACCAGCTTTTTTTGTGTCTTTGAACTGTAAGTAGGCAACGAATGTTGGACTTGGTGTATTTTATTTTTTTTGAATCACAGCCTTAGATGGTCATTATTAGATGCTTTGAGAGAGAGAGAGTCAGAAGTGGGCAAGTAAGGAGTGACTCTCCTCATACTATTCTCTCAGATGATGTTAGTCAAACCAGATTGACCATAGCTATATGAATTTTATCTGCCTCTGCTGGTGAAAAAGCACAACAGACATAAAGGAAACCGGCACAGTCTAATCCCAGAGTGCGCACTGCTGACTTATCAGCTTTTAAATTGCTGACAAATGACAAGCTCCTGTAATGATCCAGTTCAGAGGGTACCTTCTTGGAGAAACACAGGGATGCTCCTGGCGGGGTCATTACTGGAGGTCGTTAATCACTGATTTGATATTCAAAGCTGATGGCAAAGTCAAAGCAGGTCAGCATGCTAATGGTCATCAGCGGTGGCAACGACCAATTTCCACGGAATTATTGTCAGTGCAAGCAGCAATAAGCAGCTCAGAAGAGGCGATCTTTTATTTTTAAATGGAAGCCAGTATGGGGTGGGCTGCAGGGAAGGAATGAATGGCTGCCTGACAGGAGGCAGATTTGCTTCTAATTGGGAGAGGGGAGCAGTCAGGAGAGATGCAGCTGTAACTCCAGGGGCAAGCGGCATTCCCCAGCTGAGACCATCTGCTGCCATATTCAACAGAGAAATGAAACAAGGTGATGCTTCTGGTTAGCAGGAGGGAGCTGGCGTGTGTCATGGGTGAGTCTGTCCCAGGGACCGGAGATCTGTCCTTCCTCGACTCCAGTGTGGGAGCTGGGCAGGGCTGTGCGTTGCCCAGTTTAAAAATGGAAAATAAATGCTGGGAGCTCTTGGAGTCATTGCTCAGCCCTTGTCCAGGGGCACACTCTCCAGGAAGACTACAGAATGCCTTTTTTGTATCCAGTACGGCTGTTTTCTGGCAGCTCTAAGGACACCGCGGGAACAACTAAGGCAGGTTCGTGGTGTGGGCTCCCCTAGTTGCAGTGGTATGGAGGCACCATCTGGAGCATAACCAGTGTGATCTGTTGGTTTGCTAACGTGGACATCTTGCTGTGGACCCTCTTGTTTGTGTCCCGTAGTTTCCTGCTCTGTTAAAGCAGCTGAGCCAGTTTTCCATGAATGCGAGTTTGAAAGTATTTTGATATTCAGTTAATTTTTTTCAACTCCTTGGTTGAGTGGACTTCCCTCAAATGTTTTCATTCACTTTCTTTAAAAGACAAATGAGAGCACTGGTTCTCACTGGGAGCCAAAAATGGTGCTGCCTGGTTACAGTTCAAATGAGTGAGAAGTTCTGCAGTCTGCACTTATTCCTGCACTTGTGGGTGCGGAGCTGCTGTACTGATGGGCTGTGCAAAATAGGAACAAAAAGACTGTCCCTGCCTTATAAATCTCCCTAACTCCATCCTGTTACCTCAGACATTTTTCTTTGGGAAAGGAAGATTCCAGCATTGTGTTAGGGATTACCCATTACTCTGAGTTATTGACTCAGAGTCTGTGGATCTGAGACATTTTGAAATTATTTCTCTACGAAGGCATATGTGGTGTGAGAACAATACCTCTGGAAATGGAGAGAGCAGGACATCACCCTTCACTTCTCTACCCCTGTGCTTGAGCAGCCTTTAGCTGGTGCAAGTTTTACTGAAATGGACACACATGTACTAGGAATTGGACTTGAGACCAGCAATTAATTTCACATAATACCTTTGTTGTCCCTGACTTGGACCAGATTTGAACTGGTGACCTGGAGATAAAAGTCACCATAGTCCCTTAATAGTCCCCTGAGGCGGGCAGGCAGCCTTGTTGGCTGTGCTAAAAAACCATGGCCAGGCTATTTTCCTACCTCCTTCAAGTTTAACCCTCTCCCACCCCCCTTCCTTTTCCACACCTCCTCCAGCTCTCCTTTGCCTGCTGGGCATGACCAGAATAAAAGGAAGAGCAACGAGAGCCATATGTGAAGCCTTTTAACCCCTCTGCAATGGGCTGGGGTGAGTTGTCCTGTGGTCATCTGGGTTGCTTGAGCCTCCAGACATGACTTTAAGGGGAGTGTTCAGGACTAGAAGGCCTGTAACTCACATCTAGTGGTAGAGCACGAGGCTCTCCCTGGTTCCTTTCATTCTTCATCTGATGTTAGTACAGTCTTTACCCTGCTCTAGTCCCCTGCATCTCCCCATGTGCTGGCAATGACTGGTGGGATGAATTAGAAAGCAAATTCCCAGCATCTGTGGTATTGCAAGTCTGACTGTAAGCACAAGGAATTACCCGTGACACTGTCTTCAGTCCTCTTCCTGATGCAGACCAGGAAAATCCCTCTGGCCTTGCATCTTCCAGACAAGAGTCAAGATCACCCATTTTCCTGTCCTCCGTGTTGCTGAGCCATAAACCTGGAACTTTGGAAGCTGGTGTAATACTGACATGCCCTCAGGTGGGGAGGCAAATTAAGTGTGGTTGGGTTTCACTCTTGCCTTAGCCAAGAAGTTTACAGCTGAATCTATTTTGCCTTGGGGACCTTCAGAAATAAGGCTTGAAATGTGTTTCTAAAAGAGGATTAGCCAAACCTGAATGTGTTCCCGAACAGCTCCAGCTGAACAGAGCAGGCTGGGAGTGCCTGTTTGCTCATCTTTGGCTTGTCTACTTGCCTTCTCTTGATGTCCCAGGGTTCCTTGTCTGACCCTGACTTTGTAGGGGAAAGGCTGGAGTGTGATGCCCAAACTGAAACCCAGGCTGGGTAAGGAGTGAATCAAGGCTGTTCCCATCTGATGGCCATGCAACTGCCCTCATGGAGTATCGATAGCTGTCCTCTTGTTCCCAGCCATGTCCAAGCCTCCTCTGGGATGAGAAGTAACCCTTCAACACTGATGTGAGTGGTTGTGCTTCCACTTGCAGCAACGATGCCATGTTTTGGGCTGCACCCTCACCAGTGAGACCTGGATCTGCCAAGTGCCAAGTCTTGTAGCTGTGGTTGCATGGTGGGGAGGGGGGGTTCTCCGAGATGTATTTTATGAAACCCAAAATCCATGTGAGAGGAAGAAAAAGTGAACTATATCCTAGGAAAATATCCCATTTTGGTGCTACCCAGGAAGTGTCTTGCTGTGGTCTGGTGAATACCAAGAAGTGACAGGCGTGCTTTGGCAGCAGAAGGCGGCAGTGAGGTTTGTGCTGCAGAAAACTCCCACCCTGGAATGCAAAGGATTTTATGGGCACTAATAAATTAAACCTCATGTGTTGACTCTAAAAATGCAGTGGTAATGAACCAGCCTGAATTTACAGATAAGGAGAGTGGAGCACAGAGTACTGTGCTTGTTTCTCTGAGGTTGCAGGACCATCCGGCAATACGGGTGGGATGCCATCTAGAAGCCTGTCTCTCCTGCACAAAGGCCTTTCCTTCAGGCTCTTGCTCTGCTCTGTAACATACCCAAATATTCTCTTCCAAAAATCTCCCTCTGATTTTTACCTAGCAGTGCATGGGATACTTGTTGTTACTTTGATAGTTTTCCTAGAAAACCAGGCTTGTTGTCATTAGCCAGGCATTGTCTATCCAGAGGAATGCCTCTCTACTGGCAAAAAAAAAAAAAAAAAAAGTTCTGGAAATTAGAAAAATGCTGAAAACTCCATATGTCCCACTCTATCTGTTTGCGAGAGCTGTGGCTGCTCAGCAATCCCCCCTTCGGGGGCTGGCTGCCAGATTAGCGACATGGGTCTGTTAGGAGTGGGAACACGTTTCTGCAGGTCCCGTGCTGAGGAGCGTGCAGGCAGGCGGGAGCTCTGCAAGACCTTCCACGTCTCCCCACCAGCTGACACAGAAACAGGAGAGGCACCCTTTCCCTAGCTATTTTTCCCCCCTCCCCTTGGTCCTCTCCCTCTTTCACAGATGTCTTAAGGACTTTAAAAAGTCTTGCATGTGGGCTCTTGGCCCTGATGAAGCAGAAGCTGCCTGCAGGCAGAATAAACCCCTCTTGGACAGCTGGATGAAGACATCACTCGTCAAGCATCAGCCTTCTCCAGGTAACAAATCTCTTGCTCCTGCTTTGCAGGAATGTCTGCAGTCACACCTGAGGCTGCTGTCAGCCTTCAAAGCCCCCTCTGCCCCCCGTTCTCCTGGGCTGACCCCCTCCCTGTCTCCTGGGGAGGAGGGAGGGTGCACACACATGTGCAGGTTTAGGATTTGGCCCTGTGTAGCCTGAATGGGCTCCAGTCCCAGCCAAGCACCTCCCAGCTGTCAGGGCGGTGGGGAAAGCTCAGTGCAGGGCAAGAAGGGAATTGGTCGTGTAGGAAGGGAATAAACTTCCATTTCCATGCTGGAAAGGGTTATTAGGAGCCAGCACTGCCCTCCTCGAGCTGCTCTGCAGGCTCCTTGCAAAGCCCTTCTCCTCCCATCCACCCAACCTGGTTGCTCCACTCAGCCCCCATTGCTACCTGTGCCTTCTAATCTTCCCCGCTATATTATAATGGTATTAATAATAACGAACACTTTAATCCTTTTTTCCCCTGGGGGTCACAAAGTGAAATGGGAGAGCATGAGAAAGGATTTACGTGAATGTGAAGGACATTAGTTCAGGAGGTTGGTCCTGGTCAGTGAATTAGTGTCCCTCAGTGTCTTGCCACAGGGAGGTGGTGAGGTGACAACTCGGTCATCCCGCTGTCATGCAGGGGAAAAAAAAACCGAAGGGTATTCGGCAGCAGGAGAGAGGGCTGGCAGTCCTGAGAGGCACTGTGCCTGCTTCATGGGGTGTAACGACAGGAGATGGGACGAGCTCTGAAGGCTGTGGCTGAGCTGTGTGTTCATAAACAGGTTTGGGGGTTAGGTCCGTGCCCAGTGAATTTTGGCTAGACTGTTCCATCCTGGGATCGGGCAAGGAGGTTATATTCCCCTTGTGTAATATCACGAAGTGCAGTAACGAGGAGTATATTGTGTTATAGTAGATTGATGATTGACTTATTAAGCTTTGTGATTGTCAGTAGGTTTTTCACTTTGTGCGTTGTCAAAAGCAAATTTTTCAAGTACCATATCTGAGCTGTACATGGGGAATAGGGTCTTTTGAAGCACTACTATGTGTTTTGCTGCTAGAGAAGCTTCCCCTTGGAACAACAGGAAATATTTCTGCAGTCCTTGCCATGTGTCCCTAGGCATGAATTGCCTGTAGCACATGGAGATGGTGCTGAAAATAGCAGCATGCAGACCTTCCTTGGAGGGGAAAAAAAAGAAAATGGACACATGGTAGGCACCAGGAGAGAGGCAGTGATGGAGCCCATCCAGGGAAAACAACCCTCTGTTATGGGTCACAGAGTAAACACAGATGTCTTGAATTGTGAGTAGCTGGAGGAAGTGGAGCAGAGCCATCGCGTGGTTTGCAGGAGAGGGTTTGCCTCTGGCCAGGCCTGCTGGGACATTGGCCGCGGTGTCAGGCAGCAAAGCCCGGCTTGGAAATTCACTCTGGGGATGTCACGGCAGCCCTGCGTGGGACCAGCCAGTCGTCCTGGCCCCTCGGCTGCCTGGGAGCAGGTCTCAGGTTGGATTTAATCCTGTCCTGCAGTCTGAGAGCTTGCTGCCTCCGGCTTCGCCTCCCTGTTCACTGCACAGAGAATGGTTTTGAGTTTTGGCTTGAAATTTTGTTAGGGACAGGGAATCTATGGCATGGAAAAAACACCAGCAGTGTGGCCAAATTCATGCCTCATACATGTTTTTATCAGTAAAGAATCAAGGCTTGATATCTATTTATCACTGGGCAATCTGACCTTTACTTACAGCCTTAAACTTTGAGAAAGAGGAACCTTAAAATAAATCAGAGTTAGTGTGGGTGAGAATTTGGAATGTGCCCTGAGAGGGAAGCAGAGAGGAACTATCCTTCCCAGACAAACCTGGGTCTTGCTGCCAGGCTAACATCTGCTACAGGAAAAAATTGTTTATATTTCAGTTACTTAAATATGAAAAATAAAAGGAAGGAAAAACCCAGTGACAAAAAACCCCAAACAACCCTCCCCTGAAAAACCCAACCAAACAAGAAACCAACAGTACCCAAACAAACACAACAACCAACAAAAACCTCCAATAATAGTGGGGCGATGACAAATATCTGACATGTATTCACTTTGGTTATTCACCTCCAGTGCTCTTGTGAGCTCCCAGCTCTGAGGACTGGGCCAGCTCCAGCCCTTTTCACCAGCTCTCCCTTCATATTGCTTGCATCCTTTGTAGTGGTTGAAAAAGAAGAGAAAATAAAACTTTAAAAATAAAGATGAGAGATATTATAAGGGCATCATCCTTCTGTTAAGGATGTACTTGGAGATCTCTTAGAAAGGCTTCCTCTTGAAGCTGAATTTTGATATGTTTCTTATGGAAGGGAGGCAAAAGTTGGAGCTGCAAAAGTGCTATGCAGTGAGATGTGGAGCAGCTCGGCTCACTGCAGCAAAAAGGGACCTGGATTCTGACCTCACCTGGGCTGCAGGCCGTTGCAGGAGGAATAAAAAGTAAATCTGGGCTTATTGCCATGAATAATATGATGTCTCTACATCCTGACCTAATTGTATTAATTCTTCATGGCAAATATCATATGGAAGTGGCTGATTACTACCTAGCAATGAGAGTGGTGTTGGCCATCTGGCATGCTTGCCTTGGAAGAAAAAAAAAAAAATCAAGGTGAAACAAAACTGGAAAGCACAAGTCTTTCAAACAATGAATTAGTTGGATTCATTAAGTTTCAGTTCAGATTTGTCTTTACTGACACTTGCATATTTGCAGGGCATGAGGCAGTTGCATGGCTATATCTAGGAGGAACGTGGCCCCTTCAAGCTGGTGGTGCAGTGAATTGTGGTTATTTTGCAAGTAAGACTCCCTAAGAAACTGTGGTGTCAGCTCTGTTTTATCTGACTGTCAGGTCTCCCTTTGTTCTGGGCAACCCTAGGTTAAGTTTCTATGAGTCCTCACCCAGAGAGTGCAGAACATTATTAGGTAAAATTGATTAAAGTCAACATTTTTTTCCTTCCCTGAGTTAAAGCAGACAGGGAAACAGATTATTATTTTTTTTTAAGGTATCTCACCTAAGCTTGGAAAAAGCATCTGAGCCTGGTTTGGCAAGACGATGGTATGAATCCTTTCCTTTAAACTCTGCTCACATTTGGCTGCACAATGACAGGCAGCTCAGAGACAGAAGACCTGGCTGTGCTTTTGCTCTTGTTGATTTTTTTTGTTTGGTTGGGTTTTTTTGGGGGTTTTTTTTGGTGTGTTGTTTTTGTTGTTGTGTTGTGGGTTTTTTTAATTTTATTTTTGTGGTGTGTTTTTTTGTTTGTTTGCAGGTTTTTGTTGTTGTTGTTTTTTGTTTTTGTGTTTTGTTTTGTTTCCCCTTCTTCCCCTCAGTCCTGGAAAACGGTGGTATGAGAGAATGGCACTCTGCATTGACCTGAGAAGCACTGTTGCTTCTCTTGGGGTTTGGCAGCAAAGATCTCCCATGAGATCTACTAAGTCTGAGGAGCCTCTTCTGAGGCATCCACGCTTACTAAGTGAGATTTGATGTCAGATGCTAAAATATTGGGACTTCTGCTGAGGAAATCTTGTTGTTGGAAGTAGCCAGAAGGAGCCCAGCTTGGTTTGGAAAACAGGATGAGAAGTTTGACATGAGTACCAGAGGGCTTCAGGGGGTGACAAAGTGGCTGGGTTCCCTGGATGGGTGGGGAGAGGAGTCAGAGAACCTGGGTTTGAGTCAGTGGTTTCCATCTGTGTAAGGGTTGGCCAGAGGTGAGCCTGAGCTTGCTCATCAGCCAAATGTCCTTGCTGGACTGGCCATTCGTGAAAGACCTGGGGGTGCCAGGAGTCTGCCGTGCTCTGCAGCGCTTCCTTCTGGAAGGTTTTGGGGAAATAGTTTTCATTTATTTTTTGTTACCAAGGATTTTCCTGTGCTGCACCTACGTGGGCTGGAAACGAGTAGTGTCAAGTTTGGGTGGCAGGGCACTGGAATGAGTGGTGGAAAGGGGATAAGGACCTGTTGGCTAAGCCTGTAGAGCCCATGTGTCCGTGCTTGCAGGAATCACCTCAGAGCTCAGCTGATCCCATGCTAGATCTGCAGAATCAAGAACTTGAAGACAACGTAAAAAAAAGAGGTGGATAAGTTTCTCAAGCAATTGAATTTGAAAT
Source organism: Caloenas nicobarica (assembly GCF_036013445.1). NCBI lineage: Eukaryota > Metazoa > Chordata > Aves > Columbiformes > Columbidae > Caloenas > Caloenas nicobarica. The sequence goes on from NC_088254.1 coordinate 17,512,750, forward strand.
ATTGTTCACAGGGAGCTCATAGAGCTTTGCTTGGACAAAGTATGTTGCTATAGATTTAAGTTCAAATTTACGATTACTCCCATGTTTTTGACTGTTGGTCAGGCAGCGCATCCCCTGTGTTGGGATGCTGCAATGTTCGTGCAGTGGTCTGCAAATTCAGTGCCACTGTCGTGCCACTCTTGGAGGGGGTCATGTGTGGGGTGTTTCTACTCTGAGGCATCAAAATGAACAGTTTGGGGCAGTCTATGTTTTACCTAAAAAGTCACCATAATAAACATTATGAAGGATCACTCCAAGTTGCTGCTGAGTTGTAGGAGAAGACAAACACTTGGGGAAACACCTTTTCTCCCTTCCCCAGACTCAGCTTCAGTCCCCATCTCTCCTCAGTCTCACCTCCCTGTGTCCTTGCAGCAGCACAACGTGCTCCCCGGAGTGGCTGCAGTTTTGGGGTGCAATGACTTGTTTTATATGGGTTTAAGAGTCAGTGGGAAATGATGGTGTCTGGCCTGGGGTTCACAGCATCCCCACACACAGGACACCCTGCAGCCCCAAACCCTGCTGTTAGTGCCTGATGCAGCATCATGTGTGAGCATCATCTTAAGCTGCAGACTGAAGGTGTTATTTCTGATAACAAAACCGCTCTTCTGACAAAGAAACAGAGCTCTGGGTATTCACAGAGAAGCAGAAATGTTAAGTTACCCGTTGAGCAAGAGCAGCATGGTGAACCCACGTGAGAGCCCTAATCCCTTGGTCCCAGGTACAGTTATAGGGAGGAGCTGAGTGCCTTTGTATTTATGCCACACTTATGCCTAATCGCCTCTGGGTTTGCTTTTAATTTAAGCCTGCCTTTCTTCCCCCTTCCCCAATAATTAATGATCAATACCATAATCCAGGCTGGCTGCTCGACAGACCAGGAGTGCTCTATAACCACAGCCCTTTTAACAGGCTCTTTATGAAGTGTACTTAGTAGGTAAACAAGCTGGGGCGAGGTTGCTGCAGAGTAATATATTTCCCAAACACTCCAGAGTTGCCAAAGCTGTGGACCCAAGTATGTGTGTTCAGAGCTATGAGGCTTTACTGGCAGATGCTCTTAATTGTCTGCGCCTTTTTCGGAAGGATGAGCCGTGGTTGTGCTGGGAGAGCAGCAAGGGTTTTAATTTGCTTTTCCAAATAACTATGAGGGGTAGATGTATATGGTTATTGCAAAAAGCCCTAAATTTGTGATATTCATGGAGGAACCAGCTTCCTAGGACACAGCCAGCACCTTGCACCCCCTATTTAAGCAAATGCTGGAGGATCCAGCCTGATGGTGTTGCAGGATGAAGGTTTATGTGCCGTCGGCTGGGACTGTGTGAACATCCTCCCGTCTTCCCAGTCCTGCTTCACCTTGACTAGATGGGGTCTTTCCCCGGATTTATTTCCCTTGGGATTGTAATGATGGACTTCAGACTTCTAGTGGTTCAGCTGGTTCCAGGGAAATGTTTAATGGATGAGATGAGCTGGGGTGTGGTGACCCCAGCATGGCTCTTGCTTGGGCTGCAGGTTTTGTTCTTATCAAAGATGTGGGGCTGCCACTGAAAACCTTGCTGGTGAGCACTGAAAGGTGGCTGTCAGGCTGTGAGCAGCTGAGAGTTGGAGTGAGATTTTCTTATTGATTTTTACTTAAAGGCACAAACAACAATTGGGCAGGAACTACTTTTGATCATTCACAAAGTCCGTCTGGGTTTTGAACCAGTGACCTGCAGGTCAAAGGCTTTGTGCCCTCTTCAGTTGCTGGAGAATTGAGTCTGTTGTTGTCCTCAAACTGCAGGTACAGCCCAGTTTTCAGTGACTGCTTGCTTTTGAAGGCAAGTATGCAGCTTCTGTGTGTCACCTTATTGTCACACTTCGACTTTCCACACTCTATTTTTATTTTGTAAGGCTAACAAAATGGGATGGGAACCAGCAAGACACTGGGCTTGTGATGGGCTGGAGCCAAGTCCTTCATCCCTTACCTTCTTTCCAAGTTCTTGTAACTTGGGTAAAGCTCTGTCTAATGGTAGATCTGATCAGCCCACCAGCTCCTGCAGCCTGTCTTGGAGATCATCTCATGAAACATATACTGCAGGTCATCCTCATCCCCTGCCAGCCTTTTTCTTATATAGCTCCTATATATGAACCTGTGATTTCATACCCTGGGGAAGCATCTTTGTGATGACATCCCCAAAGGTGAATGGTATGTTGAAGCCAAACTTGTATGTTATTCCACTTTTTTGGATGGACGATGCGATGTAATGAGCAATTGGGTGGTGACTCTGCACTGCTGCTTTTGGTGACAGCACTAAGGACAAATATTTCACTCTGGGATCACTCAGTTTCCCAGAGAAGTGGTTCTCCCTTTATTTCTCCTGTGGACTCCTAACACTTGTTCATTACTAATTTAAAAATAAACAGCATCTTGCCTGAAAGCAAGCCTTTGCCAGCTGATTATGGGAAACCTAAAATATACTGAACTCTGATTCATCAGGGCATGATAAGATTTGATCCTTTTATAACTGGTGTGTGGATGACTGATTGCTTTACAAATAACAATATCATGTGATTAATATGAAACATAAATTATAATTAATAATAACATTCCATGGGGTGGGAAGGGTGAATTCAGCCAGACACCTTTCCCATCCCATCCCCATCTGAAACAACAAGTCTGTGGCAATAAAGCAAGTGTTAAAAGTACACCTGGCATGGCACAGCAGATTAATAAATGCTACAGAATGAGTCAGAAATAATAAAAAAAAAAACCAACACCATTCCATTGATGAAAAAAATTAGGAGAAAGATAATCAGCAAGTGACATCAGCTGCAACTGACTGCATTGTGCAAATATGCATAATTATGCAAGCAATTTGCTCAGCATTGATGGTATCGGTTATGAGGTAAAAACATCCTGGTGCACTGTGGGAAGGTTTGTGCAAATCACAACAGGGCCAGCACTTGCTAACTTGATTTAGAGCTTCATGAACTATGGATAGTCCCTGGAACTACTCAGCCTCTGGGGAGCTGGAAGGGTTCCTGCTACCTGCATTTTCCGTGTGTTTGCTGCAGCTGTGACTAAGGCAGAGATAACTCTCACCTCCAGAGATCAGAAGACTTGGCAAATACATGCTTGCATTTATTTGATTTTTAAAAAACCCTATACCAACCCTAATATATTTCTTCCTTTGTTCCTGCATTAGCAGGACCCAAATGTATTGTTTTCAAAATATTCTTGCTTCTCTCCAGCAGTTTTACTACTTTCAAATATGTTCTGTGCCCCAGCTCAGCAGTAGGTAGTTATTTAAAACAATACGTTTCTCTTGTGTGCAGTGCTTCCTCAAAGGTCTTGGCTTGTTCAGACTTTAACTAGGCTTTTGCATGCAAATTTAATGTGGCATTGTGGCATACTTAGGAATAATTAATATAGAAGGGTTACTTGTAAATTGGTTCTAGGGACAGATTTGTGAACCCAACCCCGACAGTGTTTTTCCTTTAAATACTTGAGCTGATGACAGGTTTGATGTGAGTGTGTCAAGTGACATTTACTAACCAGGAATATTTATAATTTGGATGTGTGTGGTGGGAGATTTTTTTTTTCCTCCGCTGCACTTTTTTCTGTTCCCAAATCTTGCAGCTGTGCTTTGATTTACATAAAGCGAACAAAGTTGCAAGTTTACAGCATTCCAGTTCCTTCCCTCATTAGAAACCAGAATGGCAATTCCAGCAAACCCCCTGGGAAAGGGGCTGCGATATTTTACGTACAACATGAAGGCAGCTGAACTTATCTCGTGAAATCTTGGCTAAGATACGGCAAATATAGACGTATCTGCTATAGCATGATGTTTTTTTCTGTTAAACGTGTCACAGAAGGCTGTAAATACTTTAGGGGTGCTGCTCAGAAAACTGGCTCCTTATTAACTGCAGTACCTTTTTGAAAGCATAATGTAAAAAATTTGGATTTTTTTTAAAATTAAAAAAAAAAAAATTGGAAAGCTGCAAATTTTCTCTTAAAAGCTTGGAGGGGAGGAAAGCTCTCCTGTTCCAGGATGCAAACTGGCTTGTTATAGAAGGGAACTGGGAAGAAATGTCCCCTGAAACATCTGGGGCTGATCCCAATCAGAGTCAAGATGCAGGACCAGATGGTCAGGTCTCCTTTGACAATTCTGTTTTCTTATTTATATGAAAACATGCTTTTTGTTGGGGGAAAAAATATATTGTAACCAATTCTGCTGTGAATGAGTGTAATGAAAATGTAGTCCCTGTTCTGAGAAGTTCACTGCTTGTCTGACTGTCATATCACTAGGATTATCAAACAAGGAGTGAGCAGATCAAGAAGGGAAAGCATAAAGTCTCTTTTGGCTTTCAGGTACCAGCAGAAATACAGAGAAAAATTGCTGGTAGTTGATATATCGACCTGTTTTCATTATAACTTCAGTGTTTCTTTCAGCCGAAAGAGAAGATATGATATGTCTTGATTAAATAAAATGTCATCTGAGTGGTGAATTAATTACGTAGAACATGGGCAAGGACTTGGTATTGTATTAATTGGCTGCTCTGGAGAAAACATCAGTAGGCTGTTCGCAAATGATAACTTTATACTCTGTCATCTTCTATGGAGGCATCTCAGCTCTTTGCAAACGCTGATGTGTTAAGCTTGGTAGAGGTAGGAAAACATTAAAATTTCCCTTTTATACAAGCTAGATTAGCACTAAGAAAAGTTTCAGGCTTTCCCTCTGCAGTTCAAAGGCAATGGGAGTTTAATATATGAGAGTGTGTAGGATTGGACCCTGAATAAACCATAAAAAACCCTTCTGGTGCCTTGGTTCTACGAACTCTGAGTTGCACAGGACTGGCAGAAGAGCTGGTAAGAAAACACCAGATTTCCATGGTTTTCAGTACTGAAGTTTTTAAAATTACCATGTAGTTGTTGCCTGCCTGGTGGTTCATTAAGAGCCAGATACAGCCAGGATTTGGCAAAGATCAAGATCATTTTTACAAGCCCAGGTTGACTCAAGTGAGGTGTCATGTCCTGCTTTCTGGGAAAAGGTAATTATAACTCAGGAGGTTCTGATTTGAAAGTTATTTTGATAGATATCTTATTTTTTATTTATGCACGCTAAACCAATAGTGAAGATAAGGTGATGGGAGAGGTGAATCTAAGCAAAGTCTGTTTGAATGTGGTCATGTTTTGTTTCAGAGATGTGCTCAAAGCAAATTTGAAGATATTCCCTGGACTTGCAACTGCATTTAATAGGTCATTTAAGTCTTGAAGAGGGACTGAATCAGACTCCTGAAACTTTCTAAAAGTGATTGAAACCTGCTTTTTTTGAAAGACCCAATGGGCAGAGATACAATGATTGATCTACCCGTAACATCTCGTCCCTCATTTGGGTTATATTGCATCAAGGCAGGATAACGGTGCTTGTTCACTGCCTGCTCAACCCTTCACCTTCTCATAAAGATGGCCAAGGCAGATTCTGCTCTGTATCTAAATGCAGAACCCTCCCCAGCCAGGTAGCGTATATAAATAGCCGGCATCATTACCTGGAATCATTGTGTGAGATTTTATAGTGCAGACATAGCTTTATGGTTATTATTTATTTTTAGGGTTCATTGGATTAAGGCCTCCAATTAACTTCATAGCTCTCCAATGTCAACAATTATCAGGCAGCTGCTAATTGGGGCTGGATCAGAATTAGCAGCCTATCGCTGAAAATCTCCATGGGTGACATTTCTGACACCCCTGAAATCGATGGCAACAAGCCCAACGACATGGAGAAAGCCAGAAACTTATCCTGCTCCCCCGTGCCTGTCTCCAGTGACAGGTCTGCAGAACTCGGAACAAATCCTGATTTCCATACTGATGAAAGCTAATGAAGCATGGAGGAGCATCATTAAGTCAGGAGCAGTTTTTGCATTAGTGGCTAGATGCAAGGAGGAATCAGTCTCGGATTGGTCTGTTTGTTTTGGTTTTTGTTTTGTTTCTGTTTTTTCTTGTTGTTGTTAGTGGATGCATTACTGTACTACACAGTGTTCTGGAGAATTCAACCTCTGGATAATAAGAGAAAAGGAGAGAAAGTTGAGGGAAATAGGAAGAATGATGGCATCATTAGAAGAAATGGGAAAAGAGTAAAAGCATTCTTTTTTGACAAGATTTCTTAAACTTCAAATTCCTAAAAAAAGTAGCAAAAAATTTTGAAACTAAAATGTAGACTTGACTGTAGTGTGGCTCAAAAATTCCCAACCCAAGAAAAACTGTATTGGGCACATTCTTTTTTTTTTTTTGGTCTCAATACACTTTAAACCCTTTAGTTAAATTCAACTTTTCTGTGCATCTTCTATGAGGCAAAACACTTTAAAAAGTGTTCCCCACCTGCTCTAATAGTGGAAGAGATCAGCATGTGCTGTGTGATTCTTGCAGTCCCTGTTGCCACCTGTCCCGTTGCTTTCAGGTGGCAGAGCCTGCAAACCTCGTGACAGGTGTAGTGTAGGAGGGGCAGGAGTTTGGGATGTCCAACCTCTCTCTTCTGCAGGCTTAGATGGCAGATCATGGCAATTTTTCTGAGCTGTGCAAACAATTGACATACGTGCACTGAGAATAATTTTAAAATGTGCATTCGATAGGTTTTAAAAAATACACCACTCTTCTTTAATGGTGTTTTTCCATCTAAGAAACCACTAAATCTGTCGTGCTCTGCTCGTGAGCCATGCAGGGAGGTTGCAGCCCCACCCCCCGAACTGATTTCCCCAGCCTTGTATTTCACCTTCCTTTTGATTGCTCTGTCATCTTAAGCTTAGATAATAGACCATTATTCTCAGAATCGCTATTATATTTTATTAATAGGATGGGGGGAAATTTATGGTCGCAAACTCTGCAAGATTTGCACTTGGAACGCTCACAGCTCTTAGAAAGGGCAATTTATTTCTAGCTGCCTTGTTTGATGGATGTAGACTCTCATCTCTTCCTCCTTTTCCAGGTCCTACCAGCATTTGTAACCCATGGGGGTAGGTTCCCTTCCAGGTCAGTGGCAGGACCAGCAGTTTGGTCTCCTGGTCTCCAAGCGCTGGCCAGAGCTGAATGGCCACCAGCAGGAGGGATGGGTTATGGTGATGGATGTTGGGTTGGTGCTGGTGGTTGGAGTCCAGAAGATCTGGGTTTTCCTCTCGCATCTGTGCGTGTGGGTGTGTGTACATGTACGTGCAGCCAGAACAAGTCTGTTCCTGTTTGGGAGATCAGTGTCAAAAGTGTATTTTGTAAGAGCTGGCCAGGCTCCTGTTTCCACATTACTAACCAAAAAGCAGTTAGATGGGGTTTTTTTGGTGGTGGTGTGGTTTTTGTGTGTGTGTTTCGTTTTGTGTATTTTTTTGTTTTGTTTGGGGTTTTTTTTTGTGTGTTTTATTTTGTTTTTGGGGGAGGCTCTGCTTTTCCAAATCAGCACATGGCTCTGCCTCTTCCTTTAGAAGAGGGAAGGACATGCTCCAGAGCCATTTTCACAAAAAGCCTCTCCCATGGAGCTGCGTTACCAGCTTGTCCCAGTTTGGTGGGGCTGGACATCACACAGCAGCGTGCACAATGTGTGACTGCAGTGCAAGGGAAAGAAAATCCCACCCTAGGGGATGGGGACCAACTTGCAAAAAGGTTCCTGCTCCTCTGGATCTTAGAAGAAAGGAGCAAGTACAGACACGTTGGATCTAGCTGTGTCTCTCCCTTTGTCTTTGTACAAATCATACCTTCTTCAGTGCTCCAGACGCTTAGAGTGAGGAAGGCATTTTTACCCCAAAGTACCTGAACACCTGAGGCTGAAATTCCTGTTCTCACTTCTGCCTCCCCCTGTTCACCTGTGCTGGGTGTCTTAATTCATCATTCTCGGTGGAGGTTAAGCTACTAATTGCAGCGACCTGCAAGTGCCCATAATTTTGTCCAGTGAAAATCATCTTCTGAGGGTATTTTAAGCATCATTATACAGTTGGGGACGGAGAAAGGAGTAAGGTGTGTTGGATGGAAGTGGTTTTGTGAACTCCTTGGTGGCTGTGGGCATGTTAGTAGAGGAAGAAGAGGGGGGAGGAAGGACAGCATGACTTGCTCCAGTCAGTGCACTAACCCGTCAGCTGCCTCTTGAGTCGTGGCATCTGGAGTGGAGGAGGGAGCAAAGAGCACGAAATGGCCCTTGGGGAAAATAAGACACCTGCAGCAGGAATCAGCTTTTAGTTACTAGCCATTGCCTGACTTTTTTCTTTTTTTTTTTTTCTTTGACATGTTTTTCTCCAGCTCCTTTTTCTGTCAGACCCAGAAAAAATGGCATTTAATCTGCAGATACAGCCCACAGCTGGAATAAATGTATGCATACCTGCACCTTTGACTAGGTTTAGGTATTTGTCAGTGGAGGAGCAAAAGTGTTCCTGTATTCTTGGATAAGGGTTCTGCATTTTATGCAAAGAAGGAATAAAAATTCATAGCTATCTATTACAGATGTAGCACCTGGTCTTATTAGTCTTGCTTGTATCTTAGCTGATCTGTTACAGTCAGGAAAGTGCTGTTTTACTGTCTGGAAGAGGATGGTGCAGCCTGGCCTGTGACAGCTGGAGCACAGGGAGGCTGTAGGCATCACCCATGGCCAAGCTCAGGGGTGGCGTGTGCTGGAAAATAACTATCCTGACACCCACCCACCCTGACACCCACCCACCCTGTGCCCTGAGCTGCTGGGGCTTCTCCCTTTATCTGATTAATACAAAGACCTCAGTGTCGTAAACCAACATTGACAAATTGATATCCTGTATGGAAGGATTTGAAGATGATCTTTCCTGGAAAAAAATGCTCCCGAATATTCTTGTTGATGGAGCTGGAAATAGAAATGGGAATTATTGACTCCCTGTTCAATATGCAACCAACAGATTCAACCGTTGAAAGGAATCAATTGGGAAGTCAGTGAGCTTTTTGTCATATTTTAGTGGTTCATTGCCAGCATTTCTGGTCGTACCTTTTCAAATCCCAAGCTCCAGAAATCCTTGATTTGATATGAAGAGTGTGGCCTGGTTTTTAAAGCTGCTGAGCTGTTAAGAATGTTTGGAAAATTAGGTGCCCAAATATATACTCAAGAGCCCAGGTTTAAGCATCTGGGTTTACATACTTGGTTTCTACTATCTATGTCTTTAAAAAGTAGAAAACTACCACTGTGTTACTACTTATCATTAATACGAACTATTTGGAGATAGTTAATTTTGTTTATAAATCAATCAGTTAATTCTGCTCGTTGATTCCCTTTGTTAGAAATTATCAGGCTATATCAATTTTCTGTACAGTAGCACAATAAAATTTACTTTGGCACTGCTGTTTTCTGAATACCCCACAGCTAGCAGAAAGTTAACTTATTTTTTTCTGTTTTGAAGTTTTCTCTGGTTAAGTTCAGTTCTTACACAGTGTCTTTTGCCTCTAAATTTTAAAGTCCCTTCACGTCTGGCAATGGGGTCCAAAAGGTCTTGTGGGGAGAGCTGGTATCCTGAACTCAGGAGCAAGAGCTACAGGTCCCGATTTGCAAGCAAGGCACTGCTGACACTAATTATTTTTGTTGCTTATTTATCTCTTGATAGTTACTGCAATCCAATTAAAATCATCACCATTCCTTGCAAGAAGCATATTTCTTTGTTGCGATTTCAGGAGACATAAACAATAACAGCATGTGGAGGAGATCTTTCTGTTATGGGAAAATTCATGTTTGAAACTTTACTGCTAAATTCACTTGTGTTTTAAAAAAAAAAAAAGGGAAAATCGTGGAGAGTCGATGGAGCGATCACAAGCCTCTAGTAGCGGAGATTTAGGATGTTAAATATTGTCACGACGATTTTAATGATATCGAATGAATGAGGTCTTGAATTACCAACACTTTCTGAGAAAATTGTCAAGAGAAAGCACATCTATGCATGCCAGAACAAAATGTGTGTTAAAAAAAATATAGTTTTGTTTTTAAAAGTATACCAACACCTTCTTTCAAGTGGTTCCTGAGAAAATTATCTGTAACTGAGGGAAACTGGCATAATGATTTAAGGTTGGACTGGAGGGTTGCACACGACATGTGGGTCTGAACAGTGAAATTAGAAGCAACATATACGCTGAGCTGTGAGACAGATATTGCTTTAATGAAAGGCATAACGGTGACTCTGCGTGAACTTAATATTTAACCAGTGACGTTTACACTTCTCAAGAGCCCAGGGGAGGCAATTAGGAGGGCTGTAGAAGGAGGGAATAATTTTACCTGTCAGGTTTGCAAGTGGGCAGCTCTTTGTATACATGTGCATGTTTATGCATATTTGTATGTGTATGAAAGATCCAGAAACTAATGAAATAGGGAGGCTTGGTGGAGGCTGTCAAGCCTGTGGTTAGAGGTGGGGAAGGAGCTATTTCCAAACCCACAAGATTTATTTGTGGAACTGGTGGGTAGGTGGGGAGTGAAGTTAGCAGGCTTTAGCCTTCAGGGCTTTCATCTGCTTTAAATTCAGCTGAAAAAAATTGCTAATTGTAACAGCAAGCAGGTAAGTTACCCACATACATCTTACAGATTACTTAATTATATTTTTATTTAAAACTTGTTCTATTTTTTATTCCCCCCCCCCCCCCCCCGATTTCTCAGAATGTAACTGGGGAGCAGCAGGTAGAGGAGGCTCCAAATTCAGCTCTTGCAGCTCCCAGGTCTCCGAACGGCGTGGTTCTGCCCAGAGTTAACCTGGCAAACCAGAGCTTTCCTTCTGGGATGGAAAACTAAATGGCGCTAAGCTGGTGTTAAGAGCTGTACAAAAATGGTTCTTGCCCCAGGAGCTTGCAAGGACCAGAACTGCAGCGTACTGCACGTTCCTGCATTCGTGGGAAGGTTTGGCTGAAGTCTGATATCAACCTCATGGTCACCCTGGTCTTCAACTAGCAATGAACCCCAGATCTTCCATCTCCACTGTTTTGGGGAGGCGAAGATCTGCAGTGTTGCACACACAGGGCAGATAAACTGATGAGGAACAAAAAGACCATAGACCACCAAAGTGCCAAATCCCAAGAGCCATTTTAGTGCCAGGTTCTTAATGATTTTCCATTCTCTGAGATGCTTGCAGGGTGACTTTTTTTTTTTTTTTTCTCCCCAAACATTCTGCCCAATCTCAGTGCTCAGCTGAGGCATGTCTAAGTTACTTGCTGAGGAATAAAGCTCTGGGGACACCACCATGGACATAACCAAGATTTCCTTGTCACCATGTGGTCTCTGGGGGGGATTTCAAACTAGGGGCCAAACATCTTGAGAACTTGATTCTGGTGCCCTGAAGCAAATAGTGATGTGTCTGGTGTCGTGTTTGGTTTTTTCTCCTTGTCATGCATCTAGGTACCTGCCTTGCCTCTGCCAGAAGTTATTGGACCATATCTGTTGGCCATGTGAATACATGGATCAACCGCTGCAGCACAGCAAACCCATCGCCAGGCAGTGCTTTGAGCTAAAACACTGCCGTGACTCTGAGGCAGTTATTTTTTGGGGGAATATGTCTGAATTAGAGCTCAAAAACTTGGCTTGAACCAGTGGCAGAGAAGACGCCCCAGCCTGAGGGATGCTTTTGACAGAGACACGTTGTCACCGCATCTCTCGCCTGGGGGAAAGTTGTGCCTTTCCTGCAAATTGAAAGATTTCACTTAAATCTGATTGCTGTAGGAACAGCAGCTTGTCTCTCAATCACGTTTTTGGTTTTAAAACCCATTGCTTGGTCCAGCAACGAGGAGAAAACCCAAAGCTTATTCAAACGAGTTTTTTAATGGAAAAAGTCACGTTAAATCTAAACCATTCTCATGGTCTTGTCTGTGTAATTCATGACTTTTTAAAGACCAAGGAGTGATGCTGCAGTTACGGTTGTGTTAGTGTGCTGGGTACTTATCTGCGAGTAGAAAAGCGATGGTAGGGAGGGGCTTGGGGTGTTATTTTTCCAAGGGCCTGATCATTTAGCTCTCTAATTTGGGAAGTGGGACTATCTCTGACTGACTCTTATCACCCTTTCAGCAAGGCAGATAGCAGCCAGCGGATTACTCACCATTACCCCATAGATATCTGTTGTCTGAGTATGTGTTATAAAATGTGGCAGCTGAAACAGTGAAGCGTCTCAGCACCAGGCACAGGGAGGTGACTTTAGCCCCATATGGAAAGAGGTGGATGGATTTGTCCGCTGTCATCTGCTGCAGAGGCTGCGAGAGCCTCGGTGGCTCTGTTCTGTTGTCACTCAATTAGTCACTTCTGGGGACTAAAGGGTGGGGAGGAGATAAACCATGATTTAGGAAAGTACCCTAATTTACATTACTGTTGCCAAAACTGCAATATTAAGGGCAACTTTATTATAGTTAGGGGAAAAAAAAAAATCCTTCTCTATCTGTTGCTATCTTCTCACTGACAGCTGGTTGTGAGGCACCAGGAGGGGATTTAACCTCTTCCTAGCACTTTGCAGCTTTATCTTCCACACTGAAGTTCAATGTGCTTAGCTTGTGTGGGTAGTTTTTATTCATGTTTCAGAGATGGAAAATAGAGCTATGCAGTTCAGAGGTGCCAACAGCCCCTTGCTGGAAATCCAGCATCCCCTTGGCCCTGGGTTAGTGGCACAGCACAGGGTATAGCCTGGACCACCTCATCCAGATTACCCTTAGGATGTTTGCATGTACTGGATTTTTGTGGTAATCCTGATGAAACAGCAAATCCTCCCATCCTTTGAAGCACTCTCTGTTTTGGTACTGGAAAAGTTGTAAGATCTTGCTCCTAACTGTTCTTCTAGGGTAAAAATGGGAGTTTTTGGAACATGGGCTGAAGCTTTCCCTGCAGTTTTGGGGAATGCACTAGGTTCCTTTCCAGCAAAGTTAAGATAAACTTATTTTTTCTCTCATTGGGAGTGTGGGGCAAGGTAAAAGATGGAGTAGAAAGTGATTTCCTCCAAGTATGACAGAGAAGTTTTTAGGATTGCATAAGGCTTTAATACCTGCTGTGCTGTAACTCTGGACTTGCCGAGTATGACAAATACATAAAATACACGTTACACATAAGCTTCTGTGTCCCTTTAAAAGAGGGTTCATGTTTTAACCTGCAAAGATGAAGAAAGGTTGATAGAGATTTTATTTTTTTTGTCAGTGCCAGAAATATTTTTCTGTAGACAGTTTTCTGACTTGAAAGAAAAACAACAAACCCCCTGAACTGCTCCAAAATCATTTAGCAAGTTCTCTCCATGCCTTCCGGTGGACCCTATGGTTTTTCAGATCTTTCTTATTGTGTCTGTGATATGTAAAAGAGCAAAAATGGACATTGTGGAGATTGGAAAGGTTGGAGAGCCCTGGGTAGAGCCAGGGTTGGTAGGAGGAGGGTGCAGAGGGTTGTACTTTCTCCTTGTGATGGGTGGGGGGTTCCACATTGACTGGTGTTACTGGGAAGCACCTGTGGCTTCATTTGATCACCCTTAAGTCTGTCCCAGTGAGAACTGGCCTATTACCCAGGAGCCCACTGTTTTGCATGCCTGTGTATAGTGGGGAGCAGAGACAGAAAGGAAGGAATATTGAGTCACAGCAGTGAAGTAGCATCAAAGATTGGCAATTTTCAACACACAAAAGGGTAAGTGATGCTGAACTCTTTCTAGACTGATTCCAGATGAACACAAAGCATTTTAACCTCTTAATCCTCACTTCTGAGCTATAGCTCAGGTATTCAGGGCTTTGTGGCTTTCTGGAGATTCTCTCCCGTGGGTGACCTTAGTCCCAAGCAAATAGCAAGCCACCCCCGACTGACGCAGAGCGTGTGTTGAGTGCGGTGTTAATCTTGCAAGCTTTTTGGGTTTGGACATCTTTTACTGACTGTGGGGGGAATTCATGGGAACGCTTACTGAGAAAGAAGTAAACCTAAGGTCACGGTGGATATAATATCTGATTTCCCTTTTTGATTTGTGGAAACTGAGCCCAAGTTGCACCTCACCCATCTGAGGAGACCCCGGACCTTCCTGCGTTGCTTTCAAGGAAGCTGGTCCTGGGCTCTGCTCTATCATCTTCCCACCGTAGCCATTCACTTCTCACCAAATGCCAAAAGTTTCCTCCATGCTTCCCGGTATGTCGCGACTATGAATCCACACCTATCGGGTGTAGATACAAATGTGCTATTTTGTTCTGAGCCTTGTTTGTGTTATTTTTGGTTGGCATATTTAGGCTTGACATGAAACCCAGTGGAGAGACTCTCACTTGGCCAAGCCCACTTCTGCATTCACTGCAGACGAACGTGGTGCTCCAGGGAACCAGTTTGATTCCAGGCTTCGCCAGTGATTCATTTCTGGATGCTGTCTGTGTGATTCCCTCTGGGCCTCAGTTTCCTGTTCTGTAAAACGGAGATAATAGCCCTTTATGGCACAAGGCTGCTTTGAAGCTTTCGCAAAATACTCGGATGTGTTTGGATGAAAGTTTCTAAAAAGCAGATTTAAAAAAGCATGCAGCTCTCATTGAGGGACTTGTATGAAGTGACCAGGACTCCAGAATCACTCCCCAGGATGAATGTGTCTGTGTCAAATGCTCAGACAATGTTGAACACTGAAACAATGTTTGTGTAACTTTTCTAAAAGCATCCACTGTTGGTGCCCATGGCAGGTTTTGCTGCTATTCATTCTTTTTGTTTATTTTATGTAAATCCTTTTTTTCTTCTCATTGAAAACACAAACAAAAAAAGAGGATAAAAAAAACCCCTTTGCTCAGTAAGCCCCATAAAATTGATTCATCCCAAAGAAGTTTTTAACAGTGCCAACACTCTGTCTAATTTTAAAAGAAACTCTCCTCTTTCTTCTGACTCTCATATTATGGGGAGAAAACAACTGAAAGCAGAAATGAAAGAGATGCAGAATTTGTCTCCTCGCTTTTCTCACTCTGGTCTCTTTATGTGTGTTCTCCCCCTGCATCGCCCTCCCCTCCTGCTCTGCCTCAGTTCCCATTGAAATGTCAAATGCAGCAGTTGTCTGCAAGTGAAAGAGGGGCTCCCCGGTGGGAACAGCCTGCCCTTCTAACCTGAAGGCCTCGGCTGTTCTCTTCTCCCCTTTTTTGGTGTTTCCCATCCCACTTTCTCAGCAGATGTTGTGTGGGGCAGCACAGGCTGCAAAGGAATGAGTTTCTTTTCACCTGGCCATGTGAATGGGCTGGCACAGAAACGCTGGTTTATTCTCTCAGACTCTGACAACAGCTTACACAGAAAGAAATTGTTTCGAAAAGCTTTTTTTCTTCCTTTTTTTTTTTTTTTTTTTTTTTTTTCAGAAGAAGATAGGGAGGAAAAAAGCTGAGAGACGCTGGCTGTATTTTAAGCTTCCTCCTTGGGTGCCAAAGGAGTCCGTAGAGTTTTGTTGCTGCTACTTTTGTTCCTTTTATAGTTTCAATTCAAGCCCCAGGCTTTCAGCTGCCCTTTGTCTTAGCCTTGCTTTTCCCAAGCAGTTGACATAAGAATCGTTTCAGCAAGATGGTGGAGGTTCACCCAGGAGCGTTGCCCTGGTTTAGTCCTGGTTTTAGTCACTCTTTCAGCAGCTGCTTGGTGGAAGTTTGTGAGAGTGTGACATTTCGTGTGCTTCTGCAGGGAAAATATTTAGTTTCTGAAGAGTTCTGCCTGAAAATATGTGACAATGTGGTGCAAAAATGCTCAAACTCTATGCTAATATTGAGTTTTGTCACTCTGCTGTTTGAGTTTGGAGGGGCACATTAAAAGCGGAAGAAATAGAGGGGGGGTGTGTTTTTACTCTTCCCTTTTCGGGTCTCTGAATATGTGACTTCATGTGGCTGGTTGTACCCTGTAGCCTGATCTATCAGCCCGATCAAGACCTTGGGCATCTGAGGTTGGTCAGTTGTGCTGCACCAAAGAGAAACCTGGAAGAGATATTCCCCTCCCATGTGAGGATGTCCTCATGTGGCACCTCCAGAGCAATGTCGCTTATCAAGCCCACTTTTGGCCACGTCTCTGTGCTCTGAGCCCAACTCATTATTTCGAGACTTGAAATACATTCAAGAGCAAATTATGTACCTGGGATTGTGGATCATTTGATCCTGATGAGAGAAATGCATGTGCTGCTAATCCTGAAAAATGGAATTGTCGTTTACTGATTTAATGACTAAATAATGAGCTATTCTGAAATAGTGTAGGGATATTATGCCAGTGGTTCTCTCTGGGTATTTATACACATTTTAACTCCAGTTGTTTTTTTTGTTGTGTGTGCATGTGGTTTTTTAAAAATCTGAGGTTTATTTTTGCAATGGTGCTTGGAAAGCTGTAAATGATCCACAAGGAATTAACAGACAAAAGTCCCTGGCTCTGCTCCACCCTATTGAAGTTGATGGCAAAACTCCCGTTGACTTTAGTGGAAGTGACAACTGGGGCCTGTGAGAGAAAACAATAAATCAGTTTTTCGTAATTAGAATATCTTTCTAAGTCCCGTTCTTAGTGTTTTATGTGACTGAGGTGTTAGCTGTTCACATGATGATGAAAGGCATAAACAAATCACAAGCATCTTTTCAAGTGAAATACAGGCTTGTGAAGGTGAAATTTCTACATTTGAAAGCTCTGGGTAGGCTTCACCTTTCAGACAGTATTTTGGAAACCTGCACTCAAATTCTGTTAGCAAGAATGCATGCAATATGTTTGAGAGGTTGAACTGACTCTGCAACCACCACGTAGCCAGCAAGTATGTGAGAATATTTTCCCTCTCCTGTTTGTAAAAAGTACAGTTTTTAGAGGCATGGGACTGGAGGAGTCAGCAAATTGAACCTCCTGCCTGGACATGTGGACATGTCACAAATCCCATTCAAGAACTAAACAAGAGGAGATGGTCCATCTCCAGCCAGAAATCCTGCATGTGCAGTGCTTGTTGTTGGAAGTTTGCAGAAGTATTTTTCCTTGTGTCTGTTTTTGCACATCTACCAGTGTTAAAGCTATTCTGTTAAATAGTAGGAGGGTATAAATAACTCAGAGGTATAGTTTGAACCCAAGGCTCTATGGCATGACTAGATATGCAAGGATAGAGTCCAGCCCTTCCCTAAGTCCTAGTCTAGCATCTTATCCCCTGCCTTTTAAAGGCTTTATCCCTAAAACGTGTCTTGAGGTAAGGGCTCCGTATTGTAAAGTTTTCCTATTGATTCCTTCCCTGGAGGTTGTGTCTTTTGGAGGAGATGGGGCATTGCTAATTGCTTCAGCTGTTCTTGACTGTTACAGGGCACTTGAGCAGAACTGTGTAGCCTGGAGTGTTTGTGCTTTGTAAAATAACCCTTCGGCCTTGTAGAATGGAAGGATTAGCAAGTTTAACCTTCTTGATTTGTTTTGAATTATTTTGTATGTGATATTCCTCTAGGGCACAACATAGCTGAAGGTAAGGCAAGATTGTCACCAGATTATCTGAAGATGAGTGCCATGGAAATAAAGCACTATTGTTGCTTTTTGAGCAACGACACTGATCAAAATAAAAGACATCTGGGTAGGAAATAGCAGGCTGCTTCCAAGGGGCATCCATGGTGTACCTCAGATTGCCATGAATGCGAGCCCTGCTAGGCAACCAATAAAGGGAGCTGCAGGCAGCTGTAAACTGGGCCAAAAAAGTGAAAAAGAAAAAAAGGCTAACCCTGAGAAAAAGGGGTACTTTCTTCCTAATTGTACTCTAGTCTGGAAGTCTTTTTATTCTTGTCTTTTGTTGCTTTTCCCCCCTTCCTTTTCGTACCCCAGCAGCAGCCGGTGGGTCTCAGCACTGGGTGGCCGTATCCCACCCTCCAGCTCTGCTGGACCCTCCGGTGGGTTTGGGGCTGGTTGTGGGACATCTGCAGCACATCTGAAGGGTGGACATGTGGCCATGTGAGCAAGGTCACACTGCAATGGTGACCATGACACTTGGGGGTGAAACACACTATCTGCTGAAGAACACAGGATCTGACCCTGGATGTTGGTAGAGTTGTGGTTTCACAGAAGGATAAACATCTAACTGTAACAAACAAGATTTTCTGAAGTGGCAGGTGGCTGACATAATGTCCAAAGTGCTTCCAGCCTTTAACAGATCTCTCTGAACAGTACTGTGAATAAGGCAGTGATGGATGGAAAAAGTTTAAGTAGCATGCCCATGGTTAGATGAGAAGTCAGTGGCAGGGGGGAGGATTACGTGTCCCTCGCCTCTGCCCAGGCTGTCACCGTCACTTCTGGGCCATCTTTTCTCTCAGCAGTTTGGGCAAGTAGACTAAAGTACATAAAAGTTGCGTGTGGGGGGGATGTTGATCGGGGCAAAAGGAATGACTTTGGGCAAGGGGCGAGGGGATCTGCAGAGCTGGGGAGTTGCAGCAGCACCGGGCAGGGGGGTGAGAGCAGTGGCAGCCCCAGCAGAAACTGCTCCAAGGCAATGAGGAATCAGGGACCAGGAGCCGCTTGGGCAGGGAGAGAAGCTCCCCATGGCGATGGTCTCACCTCTCAGACACATTTCTTGCTGTCTATTTTGTCTTTGACTTTTCCCCCAGACTCTCTTGCTTTATTATAAGACGTGGATTGACAACAAATCTGTTCTCAAATATTGATCAAAATCCTTGATTTGATTAATCAAAATTTATCACATGTGCCTCCCACCATGAAACACTTGAGCAGTGTCACTGGAGCAGTGATATCCCCTGGAGATCAGGAGATGCTGAAGTAACCTGAGGCAGCTCCTGCCTTTAGCACAGGCTCAGGGCTGACATGCAGGGCAGGCAGCAGGCATGAGCAGCTGTAGCTCAGGAAGCAGCCTCAAGAGGGAGAGAAGGCTTTCTCACAGGCTTTTATGACCAATGCTCAGAGAGAAATGCCTTTAGAGAAGAAAAGACTGGGCTTTCTGACTGTATAAAACTCGGCCCTGCAAAGTTGTTCTGTGGCTTTATTATTCTTGATGCTCCTCCTCTGCTTGATCCGTCCCTTAAGACCTGCTGATGACTGGGGACTATATAGCTTAGCCTGGGATGAGGAGTCTCACCGAAAAGGCTGCAGGTCTGTGCCTTTTCTCCTCCATCAGATGCATCATCCCCATGTGCGATAGGATGAACAGAACAGGAGGGGAACAAACCGATTAGTTCCATTGAACTGAAGGATGCCCTGGCTCTGTTTGGTTAATCACTGGACAAGGCTAGCACAATTGGACAAATGACCAATATAATAAATAACAAATGGAAACCACACTACTTCCAGCCTTCCAGCAAAGGAGATAGCTATTTAAAGGCAGCAAGAGGTTTGCAGTACCAGTCCTAGCAACAAGGGCAAAAGTTATCCCAAACATGTAAATGAACCAGAGCTCTGAACATGAGAGACCAAGCTGCCATGAACCCACTGTATCATGCTATTAATAGGAAGGGGGCCTCCATTAACATTTTAAAGGGTGACGCAAAAGCATCAGAAGAAATTTGCAGTGCACGTAAAGAAGCAGCATGTTGCGCCGTATCTAATTGCCAGAATAATTATTTTCTGCTATGCAAATTACCAGGAGCAAATTCAGTGCACTACATTTATGTGTATTTAATTATCATCAAGAGCTGGATTTGAGGGACTGGATTTAATACGTTCATAATGAAATAGCCAGAATTTGTGTGTGTATTTGCAGAGAACTCATTATTTTACCGCAGCTGGATTTGTTCATTTTAAATAAATCATTATGGCAGATACAGTTTCTGCGTGTTTGCCCATTTGCTGATTTATCGTAAAAATTGTGGTTTCATTTATATGGGTGGTTTCTATCAAACACACATCACCCCTCTTGCTTGCAAACTGCATGTTTTTGTGTGTTTTGAGGAGGAGCTCAATGCAAAGAAAAGACATTGGTTCACATGTAAATCAAGAGCAGCGGAGTAGGAGCAATTAGCGTGACCTGGGTGGGTTAAGGCTTTTTAATGGGCCAAGGGTCTTCATACTTGTAGGCTGAAAACATTAATTCTAACTTCATCCATTTGTAAGTCAGAGCTGTTACTCTTTGGTTATTTGGTGGCATCACTAAGGCAAAGAAGTATTTTTGTTTCTAGTAAATATTTTATATTTTCTCATCATAACAAGAAACAGCAGAAGTGGATGTGGGATGCAGGATTACCACTTCTGATCCTGAGATGGTTCTTCTCCTCTTAGGCTTCAGACTTTCTGGACCAGAACTTTACTGAAGATATTGGCTATAGATTTAAGGTTCAAGTTCTAAGAAAATACTAAAATTGGGAAGAAATACTTTTGCCAGTTAAACTTTGTATTTTGGTTGTTGTCTGTTAATGGAGCTCTCGGAAAGAAAGATTTGAAAGTCAACAGTGCAGATGGCTATTCAGCCAAGAAAACCAATGTTGTGCAGTCCCCAGGAGTGGTGTGTGTGACCTGACCCCATGGAAAACTGGGGATCTGCAGCACTGGAGATGCTGCTCCATATCGGTTCAAACTCCAGTCGGGAAAGCTGATGGTTGAAGGACAGATGTGATTCCTGGGTCTCTTGCCTTGTAGCTTTGCTTACCTTGATCTGGAAGCAACCTTGATGTGGTTGGCTTCTACTTAACACCCAGCTGTTTGTCGTGGTCACTGTTTCACAAATAAGAAGGGAGGCTCCCAAGCTGGCGGGCTCACTGGGTGCCATGAAGGTGCCAGGTGAAAACACGGAGGTACCAGGTGAAAATGCAGTTGCAAGGCAATTAGAAACATGGTCCATTGCCAAGCCTTGCTTTGTGTTGCTTTGTTTCCTCCTGAGGATTTCAACTCAAGTTGCAAAACACAATAAACCAGAGGTAACAAAGGGTCACGAAGGTACCTGCTGTGTCACGAGCGGTTGGATGAGGCCAGCTTCTGGTGACATCACCCCAAGGGTGCCCACAGGACCCTTATTTTCAGTGTCCCTGAGCTGGTTTGTGTATAATTGATGGATACGCTGAGGTTTTGCCTCCTCCCCAGGACGTCCCTTTTCTGTGTTAGTTTATTTTTTAAATAATTAACAGACTTTGTGACTGCCTGACTGTCTGTCCCCCTGGAATTCCTCTGCAGCTGCTCTCATCCCTCCCTACAGTCCCTCCCTCTCCTCCTCAACACACTTTTCCTTTCACTGTATATTAAAGGGGTGTCATTTGTTTTGACTTTATGCAATGAAACCTCCAGGCACATTTCTAATGGGATTCCGTTTGCTGTTTGCTGGTATCCTGAAATCTTCTTTTCCCTCTCAGACACACACAGACCCTCATGCTCCTGACAAAGAAACTAATTTTGGTCTAAATAATTCAGTGCAGAGTAACTCTTGTCTGATGGGCACCTTCTCTCTCTCTCCAACCTGCCGTTATAGATTGCCTGTCCCTGTAGCGTGAAGGGGTGGGTGCAGTTGAGGATGGACAGGGAACACCATTCCCACCCCATTTGTCCCCCGCTATGCACCCTCCCTGTGGCTGCAGCTCACTGTGGTGTGACCCATGCGTGGGTTGTATTTCTGGTGTGGACATGAGGTTATCTGAGCAACCCTGCATACACCTTCTGCAGCTGTTGAGAGCAAGGACAAGAGTCTGTTCCCTTTCCCTTGGCAGTGAATCCAACTTGCTGTGGTGCTTGCAGTGGTACATGTAGTAGAGAAGCTGTAGTAGCTTCATGCCACAGGGAAAATCAGCTGTTGAAGCTTCCCTTCTGTGGCCACACTGGCCTCTGCTCGCAGAGCAAAGTCCTACTAATAGAAGAAGAGAAGTCCCAAAGCACACTAGAGCTGGAGATGTTCTCTCAAGGTGTTTAAAAGACATACAGTCTTAGGGACGTGGTTTAGTGCCAGAGTTATGTTGTAGTTGGACTTGATGACCTTGAGGGTCTCTTCCAACCAAAACGATTCTATGATTCTCCACGTTTTGTGTTTTGTATAAGTGGTCAGCTGCAAGGGTGGATGCTGTGACCTGGGTGGAAATGGTGAATTCTGTAAAAGCCCGGAATCCCAGGGAAGTGATGGTTTCTGGGCATGTGTTTGGGAGTGAGAAATGCTAGGACTGTGCTTGTTGAACTTGGACCTCTTCTCATTGTCAACAGAAGATTTTGTCAGATTGTTCCTCTTCTCTCTCATATGAAGACCATCTACCTATTTTAATACTTTTTATAAATAACCTTGCTTCTCATCCTCACTTGCCTGGGCTTGCTGCTTTCCAGATCCATGTTTTAATTGACACACAGCTTGTGGCGTGGCTGGAGGCGATGCCAATAATGCACATATTCATGGCATGGCAGGCAGATAGGCCCCCTCCCTCCAACACCATCATTCAAAGCAAACATCAGACAAGCAGCGGCTTTGATGTGGGTCCTGGGTTTGCAACCTCAAAAGAGGAATCTTTGGAGCCCCGATTGCACTGTTTCTTGTGCCAGACATTGCAGCAAATGTCATAATGGCCAAGGAACTGTGTCCTCAGGGTGGTGAAGGAGTATTTTGCAGTTCCTCAGCAGACATGATTGTGTTAGGGAGTAATCAAGAGCAGCCTGGTCTTTGCAGGGATGGATGCTGTGAAAATAATAATAGTAACCAGGGATGGGGAGTGGGGCAGGGAGGGTGGGTGATAAGGCCGTTGTGGGACCATCTGAAGCACTTGTCAGAGGACATTAGTCCTGCAATTAGGAGAAGCTGAAGAGGAGGGAAGGGAAGGCAGCAGGAGATGTGCTGCAGCAGGGAGGGCTTTGTGTCAGCATACAAAGCTTTTTTTCTCAGCAGGGCTGCTGGGATTTCCTCAGGTCTCCTCCCAGATAAATTAACTCGGTACAACACCTGCTCTTTTAATATGGCCAGGCTAATTCTACTGCAGACCTGGCCTTTCTTTCTCTATTTTTTTTTTGTTAATGGCACGGAAACAGCCTGTGAACTCCCTTCTCCTCTTTTCTTACCCCCCTAAACCACCCTTTCTTGTGGAGGGTGAGATTGCTTCCCGCAGAATGACTAGGGAAAAAAAAAAGTTGAAAGATTTGGAACAAAACCCCACCAAAAAAACCCCCCACAACCCAAGCTGGCAAGAGGTGACGGGTATGTAATTGCTATTCCTTATGCAGCCTGCTAAAGCTGCATGTTTTAACCATCTGAGGACAGCAGGGAATATTCTCTTCCAAGGGAGTCAAATGTGGGGTTTGCATTTTCTTTCTTTTCAGGAAGAGTGTGGGGAGAAAGAGGTGGACTTCATTTTCCTTGAGATTAGCTAAAGCTCCTTCTACTTTTATGTTGGCAACATGAGGTTTCATCAGACCTCTGATCCTGTGCTGGATAAAAATATACCATTACCATCAAACTGCAAAAAGGAGGGCTTGAACTTAAATGGATTAAAGTGCATTTGAGACAGCATTCTTCACTTAATGGAGTGATGGTGTGGGGGGCTGCTGCTGTGGTGCCCAAATCAGACTCTGTCTGTACCAGAGCATGAGTGGGATCTTATTTATCGCTGCTGCCCAGAGAACCTCGAGCTGGATTTTCTTCCAGGATATTTGTTTTGATGCTCACATGTCCCATTGCTGCAATTCTGTGGATTTATTCTTGACAATGCACCATTGGCAACAAGGCTCGCTAATCAGTAGGGTACACCTCGTATTCATGGAGATGTACGCATGAGCTTTAATTGCAAATAAATGCGCTGAGCCACATTTGCTTATAGTTTGGCATTTGTCTTTCCCATGTGATTAAACATCGCTGGCTGTTTGTCTCTGTCCTGCATGCACTCTGAAAGCACCTTTGCAGCCTGTTTGCCACTGTTGGCTCTTGATTTGCTCTTTGGATGCTTTTCTTGCCAGATTTTGCAGGCTTTTCCCTTCCTCTAGGAAGAGGGAGGCTTTTTCTGGCCTCTGCTAATGGTCCAATGTCTTGTGGGTTTAACAGTATGTTTTACAATGGAGCAGAGGCCTGGGAGAATCCACTCGTGCCATGTTGTGGGTTGTCTCGATGAGTGCCTGCATGCTTGGATTTATCCCCATATGTCCAGTAATGAGCACAGGCTAATTGCCTAGGCAGATAGAAAAATAGATAGGTAATTTGTAGCTATTTAATTTTACATTAGGCGGAGGGATGTAGGGGCAGAGGCTAATGTTGTTGGCATTTCTTTTCAAGGTTGTTAACCAGATACGCTGCCTCTGGGGCATAACAATACCTCCCTCGGTAGAA